>NC_090268.1:366851411-368060161 GCF_040414725.1 Anabrus simplex | reverse complement strand
GGGATTTACCGTAGGCCATCGGTGTACTTTCTCACGCAGAACTCACAACCCAGCAATATTTGGCAGATGGAATTGTTATTAAGAGCTAGTCTGGAACTCGTGTATCCCCACCTGGACGCGGGAGCGGTGCATGTAGTTATTGGCGCCGCAACGTGTTGCAATTCAAGAGAAAGACACCGTGGGAGTAGAGTTGCCAAAAACATGTAATTTTTTGTACCCAATTGTGTGGCAATTTTGAGAAAGATACTGGAATGGTTTCCGAAGGCATGTGATTTTGTCGCATTTCCGTGGAAATTTGAGAGAAAAACACCGTGGGAGAGAGACGTTGGTCATCAGACCATGTGCATTTGATGCTACGTCATATTCATAATGAAGAGAAAGGCATTAAGGTCAAGAAATGGAGTTGTTGAGTCTTGTAGAATTACGCAAACATGTGGCAGTCTGAGAGAAAAAAAAATTACTGAGAGAACCTTGATAAGAAGGGAAGGTATTTTAGGAGTTGATTGACAGAGGATTTTGAACGTATGGACCAGATGATGGAGTGAAAATGGAAGTATCGTGCAAAACTTAGTTATATCTGGTAAAAGAAGTTGTCGTTTGACCAGATAAATTTTTATATTGGGATCGAAGAAAGCACAGGAGGACAATGGAGTGTGAAGTCGAGTAGATGCCCAATAATAATAATAATAATCAGAGATAAGAGAGAAGAGAAGCGGATGGATGAGATAAAGAAAATATCTCAGGACGGCTGGAAATAATTGAATTTCTGTCCAGAAGAAGCTGAGGTAGAATATGAAGACTTTATAATTGTAAATATAGATAGTTGGGAGTGAATTTAAGGAATGATGTTAATATGTTAGTCATAATTTATTATGAAGTAACTTAGATATAGGAAGTAGATGGTAAGAAATTAAGTTATTTGAACCTTTTTAATTATTCATGCCAGAATTAAGGTTTGGAATCTTAATCATTAGGGTAAATGTTTCATATTTCATGGTGTAATTGGGTCAACCTCGTAAGCAAAGCCTAGTCAGAGTAGTTAAGCCTATATTTAAGCATAGTACCAGTACAGTTGAGTGAGTAAGAATAAGAATATTTGAGAATATTGAACTATAGAGAAGTTAGGGCAGAATTAGAGTATTATCAGAAATAATAGAGAATTCGGAAATAATACGTGAAAGTCAAGATGTCAACGTTAAGCGAATTTAGAGCACAATTTGAAGAGTACAAGAAGAAGCAGGAGAAATATTGGAAAGAACAGGAAGAGAAGCAAAAGAAATATTGGAAAGAACAAGAGGAAGAACGACAGGGAATGTTGCAAGCCATAAAACAAATGATGGAAGAAATTAGTAGAAAAAAAGGAAGAACAGGAAGAGAAGGAGAGGAAACAAAAGGAAGAACAGGAAGAAAAGGAGAAGAGGCAAGAAGAGAAACAGAAGCAAATGATGAAGGAAATCATTAGTAAACAGGAAGAGAAACATAAGCAAATGATGGAGGAGATGAAGCAGGAGATGAAGGAGGAGATGAAGAAAGGTCATCAGGAGCAGAAGGAAGAATTGAGCAAATATCAGGAAAAGATGGAAGAGGTAACCAGGGAGCAAGAAGAAAGACACGAAATAATAATGACGGAGATGAAAGAAGAGATCTTGAAAATAGGATCAGATATGGGCAAGATTAAGGACCACATGGAGGAATGGAAAGCAGAAATTAGCGGAAATATGGAAGAGAAAAACCAGAAAATACAAGAAGAAATAAATGACATCAAGAAAGAGATGATAGGGAGCAATAATTATCTACAATCTCTAAAGGAGAATGAAATAAAGAACCTGACAGACAATATGGAGAGATTGCATATAGATTCCCAAGAGAAATGGAAACAATGCGAGGAGAAGATTGGGAAGTTAAGCGACGAAATACAGACAACAAATGCTGATTTGGAAAAGAAATACGAACAAGCTGCAGATCAGATCGGGAATAAAATGACGGAAATAAGAGACGAAATCGAACATAACAAAGAAGAACTAAATCAGAGGATGAGTAAATCTGAGGAAGGACTTCGGCAGATACAAGCTCAAATACGAGAGATCAGAGATGAAGAACAGGGAAGAACCGTTACGATATCCAACGACGAGTGTCGTAAGAACGTGGAATTTCAGATGAATGAGAGAGAAGCTACATCTATACCGGTTACACGTTCGAATCACAGTATTGTGGAAAGGAATACAGAGAATGGAAGCAGTGGGAGTCGCACTATAATAAATGTAATAAAGACATTCGACGATAGGCCTAAACATTTTAATAACACCACGAGTATTTCACCAAAACGTTTTCTTCGAGAAATGGATGACTATTTTAGAGAGCATGGTATCCCAGAGGAGAAAAAACTGAAAGTAGTAGAAAAACACTTGGACGCAAATCCTAGTTTGTGGTTCCAAGCATTCAAATATACTTTTCATGAGTACAGCGATTTTAAAACAGCATTCTTGCAGCGCTTTTGGAATCCAGACGTTCAGCACAACCTATGTTTAGAACTCTATTCCCGTAAATATGCTTCAAATGGTCAAACAGGGTACAGCGATTTCTTTGCCCACCAGTTTTACCGTTTTCAGGACCTGGATTCACCACCCAGCGAACTTGAAGCAATTAAGACCATACAACGTCAATTTCCATTAGACGTTCAACGATTATTAGCTACTGCTAACCCGGTAACCGCAGTACAGATGGAGACAACGCTAAGGCAGATTGACATGACTACGGTACCACATCCTCACAGGATAGTTAGGAACGGTTACGGTGAAGAAACTGTTAACATACTTACGCAAGATGAGACGAGTAGAAATACCCTGGAAGAACGTAGGAACATAAACAGAAAAAGACAATGGGGTAATCCAGAAAACGGAAGAAAGGAGGAAGAAAAATGTCATTGCAGGAGAGGAGCCTATGGTCAAGGGACATATATGGGAAATAGGAGATACAAACCTAATATGCGACTGAGGAACCAGTATCGAGAAGGCAGAGGAAGAAACAATTTCAGAGAGAGACCCCGATACGAAAGAAGGAATGTTAGGGATAGCCAAGAAAAGGAAAGTTACAACCGAAGGTACATTCAGGAACTGAATGAGGCCCGAAATGATAAAATTAAATGGGAAAAGGCTATAAGAGATCAAGACGTAAATACTGACGTGGAAGGAGCCGAGAGTCTTGAACTACAAAGATTTAAAAAACGAAGACAGGAAGAACATGCGCTCAATCCCAACACAAAGGAATTCGAGTGTAGGAGAGAGAGCGAAAGGCCAACTAGCAAAAAAAACGCCGATTTCAGATTAGAAGGCGAAATTGAGAATGTAGAAAACGCAGGAAATTTCAAAATTAACAGTTATTTTATAACGCAAGTAGATTCGTGGGAGATTGATTCTGAAGAATTGGTGAAGGACTTAACAAAGCATCATATGAAGAAAAGATATAATTTACCTATTATAGTAGCAAGAGTAGGAGAACTTAAAGTACATTGCCTCGTGGATTCTGGAGCCAGTATTAGTGTGTTATCCAAAGAGCTTTTCCAAGACATGAATAAAAGAATGAAACTACTAACAATACCAGTGTCAAAAATTAAGATACGGGGTATAGTACCTGACAAGACAGTGGAGTGTAATGTACAAACATATCTGGAGATTAATATAGGAAGCAGAAATTTTGAACACCCATTCGTAGTCATGAACCGAATCAAATATAACATCATACTAGGAATAGATTTTATGACAGTCACAGGAATGACCATTGACATGGAGAAACAAGAGATAAGATTTCCTATTTGCGATGAGAATACTGAAGAAAAACAGGAAAGAATTAAGATCAATGAGGACGTTGGTGTAGTTAATAGTGTGAAAGTCGAGGAAGAAGGAGAGGACCCACACTCAGAAAGGAATCCGAAATTGCAGATAGAAGGGAATGAAATGTCAATGTCATGTGAGAATATACTAGAAAGTATTGAGAAGGTCATGATTACAGTGGAGGAAGAAAATATGCCAAACATCTCAGAGGCAGTTGCAAATGCCAAAATTTCACCTGTTGAAAAATCCAAACTTCACGGAATCTTGCAGGAATATTCAGATCTATTCAGGAACAAGCCAGGACAGATTCCCAATTTTAGGTACAAGTTGTTGGTAAATGATTGGACACCTTTTAAAGGGAAATTATATGGGGTACCGGAGAAATATTTCTCAGAAGTAAAAGAAATTATAAAAGGCATGGAGGATGATGGGATCATCATGAAAACATCCAGTCCATATTTGAACCCGTTAGTAATAGTAGTGAAAAGCAACGGGAAACTGAGAATTTGCCTAGACGCGCGATGTTTAAATACCCGGCTAATTCCTGAATACAATACTGTACCGAAGATTAAGGATATTGTACAAAAATTCCGAGACAGGAGGTATTTTTCGACGATGGACTTCACGTCTTCCTATCATCATATTGTCCTTGAAGAAATGTCTCGACTGCTAACGGGATTCATGTTTGACAGTCAGACTTATGTCTACTGTCGGTTGCCTTTCGGGCTGAAGAACAGTTGTGCCGTTTTGGTGAGAGCCCTGGATAGGAATTTAACTCCAGAGGTGAAGGAATTTCTAACTTGTTATGTAGACGACCTCATTTTGGCAACCAAGACATTCGATGATCATTATGATAAGCTGGAGAAGTTATTTCAGAATCTAAGGACAGCTGGATTCAAAATCAACATAGCCAAGTCCAAGTTTTGTCAGGAAGAAGTATTATTTGTCGGTCACATGATAGATGGCACAGGGGTACGACCAAACCCAGTAAAAATCCAGGCGATATGCGACTTTCCTCGACCAAAACGCATTAAACATGTTCGACAATTCCTCGGAATGGCCCAATTCTTTTCTAACCACTGTAAAGGCTACACTCAAACCGCAGCACCTCTACAGGATCTATTGAAGACAAATAACAGATGGAAGTGGGATGGAAAAGCAGAAAGGGCATTCCAAGAATTGAAAACTTTGCTGACCAGAAGTATAAAGTTAGGCTATCCTAATTACGAAAAGGAATTTATTATTCAGTCAGATGCCTCGAATGTCGGTATAGGCGCGTGTTTTTACCAAGAGGAAGAGGGAACACCTCCTAAAAGAATATATTTAGCCTTCACCAGTCGAAAGTTGAGGAGTCATGAAATTCATTACACTACTACAGAACAAGAGCTACTAGCGATAGTCTATGCTTTACAGCAGTGGAAAAAGACCATCTATGGATATCCGATAACCGTCAGATCGGATCACAAAGCATTGACTTTCGGACTTAAAGCAGCAATGACGAACGAAAGGATAACAAGATGGATGTTGTTCACTCAACAATTCCAGATAAAGATAGAATACTGTAGTGGAAAGGAAAATATCCTAGCCGATCCTCTAAGTCGAAACCCCGTGGACAACATGGAGGAAGTCCATAAAATTGAGCTAGATCCAGAAGATGAGGATATTCTAGAAAAATTACGGAATATTGTACAGTTGCAACGCCAGGATGAGAAGTTGAAGAATATCATAGACAAGCTAGAAAATAGAGATTATGGTTCTGAAGCAAGGTCGAAAATAACAAGAATATACAGCATCGAGCGGGGTATACTCATGGCTAAGACAGGCAAAGATCAAGATAAAGTACGCATCGTATTACCTTCAGTATTATATAGAGAAGTGATCTGGCACGTACATAGAATCACAGGACATGGCGGTATGGAGAAAGTGACTCAAGTCATCCTAGAAAAGTTCACTTGGAAAGGAAATAGAAGGACTATAAGGAATATAGTAAGAACTTGTGATATTTGCCAGAAAGTTAAACAAGGTAATTGTCTAATAAGGCATGAACCAAGGGCCATATTACCACACAAAGCCAGGGAGCTATATGCTATCGATATATTTGGTAAGCTTCCTACGGCTAAAAAAGGAAATAAATTCATCGTGGTAGTTATGGACGTTTTCTCAAAATACGTATCACTTCAACCAATACAGCGTGCTAATTCAAAACAAGTAATACGGCGTCTAGTTAAACACATATTGCCTAACATGGGAAAACCCGAGAGATTGTTGTCCGACAGAGGAACCCAGTTTACATCACTTCAATTTAAAGAGGCTATGGAAGAGATGGGAATTAAACATGTTCTATGTTCAATAAGACATCCAGCATCCAACCTAGTCGAAAGATATATGAAAGAAATAGCTAAATTTTGCCGGATATACTGTTCCAAGCAACATTGGAAGTGGATAGATGTACTTGAGAAAATTGAAGAAAGCATTAATAACACTGTCCACGAATCCAGCGGCCAAATTCCAAAAGTTATTCACTACAATATTAGACCTGAGAGACCATGGGACAAAATAATTCAGCTACCTACCGAACCAAGCTTAGACCAAGATAAGCTGAACCAACTAGTTCGAGAGAGGATGTATAAACAATCCCAGAGGAGACTGAGGAGGATACAACACAAGAAATTCCATCCTGAATTGAAGAAGGGCGACCTAATATTAGTAAAGAAGCCAGCAATCTCGAATGTATCCACTAAAGTATTTGCAAAGTTCGTACATTTATTCGATGGACCATTCGTTATACATCGATCATTTGGGAACAACGCATACGAAGTTCACGACCTGAATGGTAGAAGTAAAGGAATACACAACGCGGCAAATATTAAGTTATACTTCAAGGAACAAAGGGATTAGAGTCTATCAAATATCGCAGTTAAACAAGGAATGAGAACTGGAATGGCCTATGACAAGAACAAACCAATTGATCTGTAAAAACTTACAGTAATGCGCTCAAAATTCTGACTAAGAACAGTGAAAAGTCCCATTATGACATTAGAAATATATGAGATAAATATATAGCAAGCCATATATTTAAATCAACGTGGGAGGAGTAAATGTGCCATTTCACCGTTCTATAGTTGCAGTATTAGGAACAAAAATGGCGCTCCAGCCATTAAAGAATTAAAATAAAAGCAATTAGCAGCGGTACGAGCTGAAGAGACAATAAATTCAACCGGCAATCACGAAAAGAACCACTTTTAGAAGGCGGTGCGAAAGAATGACGAGAGCGGATTATTTAAACCGATTATTGAAAAAAAGTCTTCCATTAGAACAAATCTCAATCCAGCACTGCATCGAAGAAAGGACGGAGTCGAGTAAAGAAACCAGCTACTTATCGGATTCTTTAATCAATTATTGAAGAATAGATTAAATCTGTGATAACCCGCTTAACATCAGCTGTTGGTTGACACATACGTGAGATTATAGACCAGCTGTTAGGAAACGTCAAGTTGGATCTGTACTACGTCACGGTTGGGCTCGGAACATTGTATTCGCCCGATACTGCACAACGTCAAGAGAGTAGAATTAAACGGAAAATAAAGTGCAATTCTAAAAGCACGTAAAATTCACATCGTTTCGGCGAGCAAGGCAGTTGAAATAAGAGAATATTTAGAGCCGTTATAAGCAAACTAGACGGACCAAATTACATATATACTTTTCGCATTAGCACTACTAAGCAGATTACAGCATGTATAAATCAACTAATGCCTTGTGTTATTCTGTCCTTGACGCAATGAAGACCACTATGATGTTCTAAGAAGCTGAGGCAGAGACTACTCCGGCTATGGTGGCGCTTCACGAGATTGATGACCCAGGAGGGCGGTAATCAGCTGTGAGGACGAGATGGACCCGATTACCTAAGCCGAACCATGGAGCGAGGCCTACCATCCCATGACGATTAACAGCGAGATGGAAGTCAATACCCAATAAGCAAAGTTAAGTCCCCATTTGAGTCGTATCGTAAGTAGAAACCTTTATTCTTTTGGTTAATATATAATGTGCATTATGACATTGTGTGTGCGTATTTAATATACAAGTGTACTTACGAGGAAATAGGTATTCATCTGAAGTTACCGTAAATCCCAGACATAGGTGAAAAATACCAGTGAATGCCGTTCGTAAGTTTATCAATATGGTATTGGAGAAGTGATTGATATTTTTCTTAATTCGTTGTCAGTGAAGTGTTAGAGTATTAAGAGGAAGCTAATATATACATGCGTGATGGCTTTAACAAAATAACAAGCGTAAAGATCGTATTTAGGGAATGTTTACAATAAATATAGTGGCGCAGTTTAAGGTTACGATGTGCTGTTCTTTGATACTATGACAGTAATGATAATGGTTTTATATGTGTAGGTTATGGCACATATGTTGCGTATTTGATGAAACGAGTGCTTTGATTATGAATGCTACGCGATAATTGAAGTGTTAAATGGTGAATGTAATAAGCATATGAGTTGATAGTTTATTATGATGGTGATAGTTATTGTTATTTAGGAAGTTGGTCATAGTATTCTTTGAGAGATGGTAGTATGTGTAGGTTGCACATGCTAAGGTATATGTATTGAAACGTACTGTTTCCGATCGCTATTTTTATTCCCTAATATACATATATAATACAGATTAGGATACGATCTCAATGCCATCAGAATAGAATTAATTGAGTAAGTATGATCATCAGAAGAGCCGAGAGGCCACCTACGTCAATATTTAGGCCTTCACTGACAGATCTACGATTGTTTTCATGTATTCTCATATACGGCAACTTAACTTTTAATTTTATGGGAGCAGTTTAACACATCACTGGTAACTTAGTCTTTCATATGTGGATTTTAGATGAAGATAGAGTCTTCCTATGTGTCAATTTTTCCACCTATGGTATTATTCGTTGGAAGGTTAATTAAATACACTTGGTAATGCTATATTAAGTCATATACGCACTTTAATTGAATTTCAACCATGAATTAAAATAATAATTGAATGATTTAGCCACATAAGCCTTACGATGGAATTAATTTGAGATTACTTACGACTTAAAGTGGACTTAGATTTGCTTATATGGAGGTCAATTGATATGATATATGAAACATACGAAAATTTGAAATATCAACTAGTGAAAATCCCTAATGGACAGACATTATTTTCTCACACGATTTTCCTACTGTGCGTGGACATTGATGTGAAGTGTTCAGCCGAGTGATATGCATTTCTTTAATTGCATGTGAATTTAGGTTCAGACGATTGAATGTTGGTAATTTTAAGGAGCAATCCAGCTTAATATGGAAAGATTCCAGATCTTAATTAATTAATTAATTGATTGATTAATTATTGGCCATCTTCTTTGCGTTTTCACATTTTCAATTGAAACCCAATTTGAACATTGTATATAGTAGGGAGTATTTTACAAAAAACAATATGTATATGAGTTTCCACCTTATCAATACAAATTTATTTTACATTAAGCAAGTAAATATAGTCAAGACTAGTTTCGACCCCTAGGGGGTCATCCTCAGTTGACAAGCGTTAAAAATGTATTGTTTACAAAAAGATCACATGTGGTGGTAAAAGCTTAAATTAATTTGAACCGATCATTAATGTTGGTATGTCTGGTACATGATTGACTAGTGTGGATCATCCATGAAGACACATTTTTTTTTGCTACTACCATCCAATTTTTTAGGTTATACAATGTGGAATATGCATGCATTTATGCAACTCAACAGTGGCAAGTTTGACAATGTACATTTAAAGTTGGTTCATAAATACACATTGGCTATTGATTAGGACATTGGTTTGAACACTTTTGACTAGAATATCAATGTAACACCTTACTGGCATATATCTTAGATGCTAAAATCAGTTTGTAAAGCCTGTTACTCTTGATTGAGTCTTAGTATAAAGTTAAAATTTTAAATGAAAACTATTTGCTTAGTATAGGCATTAAATAATGCTGTTAAAATGGACGTAGTGGTAAAAGCTTAAATTGATTGAATCGATCATTAATGTTGGTATGTCTGGTACATGATTGACTAGTGTGCATAATCCATGAAGACACATATTATTTTACATGCTACCATCATCCAATTTTTAGGTTATACAATGTGGAATATACACACATTTGTGCAACTCAATAGTGGCAAGTTTAACAATGTACATTTAAAGTTGGTTCACAAATTACACAAATTGGCTATTGATTAGGGCATTGGTTTGAACACTTTTGACTAGAATATCAATGCAACACCTTACTGGCATATATCTAAGATGCTAAAATCAGTTTGTAAAGCCTATTACTCTTGATTGAGTCTTAGTATAAGGTTAAAATTTTAAATGAAAACTATTTGCTTAGCATAGGCATTAAATAATGCTGTCAAAATGGACATCTAGCTAAAACAGTGGTATATGTATGTCATATATGCCTGGTTAAAAACATATTACATTAATGTTATTGATATGTGGTGCAACATGTACATTGTTTTGGAACAAATGGGGTTGACGAATTTTTCATAACAGTCTTAGATATAGTGTTCTAATAAAATGGGTCCGTAAAAATATTTATATGTACAAAACAGTTAGCATTTTAATAATCCGATGTAGATCGGGTAATGCTAACTGTTTTGTACATATAAATATAAATATTTTTACGGACCCATTTTATTAGAACACTATATCTAAGACTGTTATGAAAAATTCGTCAACCCCATTTGTTCCAAAACAATGTACATGTTGCACCACATATCAATAACATTAATGTAATATGTTTTTAACCAGGCATATATGACATACATATACCACTGTTTTAGCTAGATGTCCATTTTGACAGCATTATTTAATGCCTATGCTAAGCAAATAGTTTTCATTTAAAATTTTAACCTTATACTAAGACTCAATCAAGAGTAACAGGCTTTACAAACTGATTTTAGCATCTTAGATATATGCCAGTAAGGTGTTGCATTGATATTCTAGTCAAAAGTGTTCAAACCAATGCCCTAATCAATAGCCAATTTGTGTAATTTGTGAACCAACTTTAAATGTACATTGTTAAACTTGCCACTATTGAGTTGCACAAATGTGTGTATATTCCACATTGTATAACCTAAAAATTGGATGATGGTAGCATGTAAAATAATATGTGTCTTCATGGATTATGCACACTAGTCAATCATGTACCAGACATACCAACATTAATGATCGGTTCAATCAATTTAAGCTTTTACCACTACGTCCATTTTAACAGCATTATTTAATGCCTATACTAAGCAAATAGTTTTCATTTAAAATTTTAACTTTATACTAAGACTCAATCAAGAGTAACAGGCTTTACAAACTGATTTTAGCATCTAAGATATATGCCAGTAAGGTGTTACATTGATATTCTAGTCAAAAGTGTTCAAACCAATGTCCTAATCAATAGCCAATGTGTAATTTATGAACCAACTTTAAATGTACATTGTCAAACTTGCCACTGTTGAGTTGCATAAATGCATGCATATTCCACATTGTATAACCTAAAAAATTGGATGGTAGTACCACAAAAAAATAATATGTGTCTTCATGGATGATCCACACTAGTCAATCATGTACCAGACATACCAACATTAATGATCGGTTCAAATTAATTTAAGCTTTTACCACCACATGTGATGTTTTTGTAAACAATACATTTTTAACGCTTGTCAACTGAGGATGACTCCCTAGGGGTCGAAACTAGTCTTGACTATATTTACTTGCTGAATGTAAAATAAATTTGTATTGATAAGGTGGAAACTCATATACATATTGTTTTTTGTAAAGTAATATCTATCAATACGGAAATGAAACTTATAAACAACAGTAGTAGGGAGTATGTCTTGTTTTACTTAAATCATTTGGATGCATCCGATTATTATAATTATGTCGAATAATTTTACCTGATTATATAATTTATTTATTTTTCTTTTCGTTTAATTTCCTTGGATACTACTTAATTATGATACAATTCTTCGACAGGCCAGGATTAAGACATAGATGAATGAGGCCTGATTTCATTTCCTTTTTATGTTAGAGGTTTTTCTAAACCTGTTTTCTCCAATGCAATATAATTACGGCGCTTAGAGATGCTGATTGCGTAGGAAACCAGCCACTTTGTATAAATATTTTTTCCAAGTTATTCTACCTTTATTTCAACTCATACTTAGACCAATTTATTAATAAAAGCTGAGTAGTGAAAACATTTAAATTCTTTCAATGTCTACTTAGAATAAGTACTAGATATAAGCTTATAATGACTAATTCTGATTGCGATTATGATGATGACATATACGGAATTCTTGACAAGCCATGATAATCTGATTTTTACGATAAAATTCGGTATCATACAAGTACGGTATCCGACTGATAGCGTGTTGAAGACGTTCTTCTACGTAGGTTGGGATTTACCGTAGGCCATCGGTGTACTTTCTCACGCGGAACTCACAACCCAGCAATATTTGGCAGATGGAATTGTTATTAAGAGCTAGTCTGGAACTCGTGTATCCCCACCTGGACGCGGGAGCGGTGCAGTAAAGGTAGTCCTTCCTCCTCCTTTCACGAAGTTCCTTCACGATATTTTTCTTATTTTGATAGCCTAGTCATATTTACAATTACTTTGCTGGTATGGGCTGATGACCACGCGGTTTTTCACCTTAAGGCAACCACGACAAAAACCAACAACACCACCATAATTAAATAATATATCCAAGTTAGCATACTCGGTGTGGACGTGGACTAAGCAACAAAAGTCTAATTCATGAATATCTCTATTATCATAACCGGTACGGTAAAAGTGTACCGTATATGACATGAAAGATAAGAAATTGTATCACCTATAACTTTTGTTACTTAGTGCTTATCGATAGGACCATTAATAATATAGATATTTGAGAATGAAATTTAGGCCTTCGCCTAAACTACCATATTATCCTGAGTGAATAAAATTATTTATAGCCTAGATTGTAGTGCCTTATTCCGCGACTTTATATACTGATTTTCATAATTATATTCAGGTTTTTTCTCGTGTTGCACATACATACGATACCGTACATAAAGACACGGAGATTACGGGAAATTAAAAATTGCACTTCCTGCTTAATTCGGAAACGACCAATACAGAAATACCATTATTTCTAAAAATTCTGAACAATGTATAGACAAGTTTCTTATTTCGTATATATTGCCCCCTATTTCTCGGACAGGCTCAGCCGGTGAACAAGAGTCCATGAGGTGGACCGTTCGTTAACTGGCGTCGCTTATTTTTAGAGGCAGCTAATGGGACAAGAACTGACGACAATGGAAAAACAAACAATTCTAAAACATAGGCTTGACAATTATTGCTAATAGCACTTTTTCAAACAAAATATTGAACAAATTTTACAAAACTCTTGATGTCGTTTCTCATTTCTTCCACTAAGATTATTTTACAAAATTCTGACATTCAGGTACTTCCACATCGAAGCCTGAATTACACTGAAACATAAATAAAAATAAAAATTAGCCTTCACCTGGCTTGAGGAAAATCAAAATATAGAGGGTGAACCTCGTCTGAAGTTATTCGAACCATAAAATTAACAAAAAATGGCTATCGCTGTAGCACGTTTACAACTCAACAAAAATGGAAATTTCATCCTAATTAAATTTTCTTAATGATAATTAACGTCATGAAAATTCTCACAAATAATATTTACAGTATTTTCTTTATCATCTCGTATTAATATTTGATAAATGTCACTGATATTGTTGAAACAATTTCTGAAAAAACTTGAATAAATCACATTCTTGAAAATATTTTAATTAATGTAATTTCAAATAATTATGGTGATTTAAGACATTACAAGTATTACAACGAACTTAAAGAAGCAAATTTTCCATGGAAAATCATTCAAAATGTGATAACATCACCTTGTACGTACGGGGTTGAAATAGTACGGGCCTATTCATTTTTAGAATCACGACAATGTAGAATTTTACTTAAATATGCTATAAAATTTACTAAACATAATTATTTCCACAATATAAATTAGCACAAACAACGTCGAAATAACCTGAGCCCACTGTGGTGAACACGCGGTAGGTCAAAACCACATTTCAAACATTCACATGAGAAAAATATGTCTAACTAGATCATTCATTCCACATTCACACTTAAGACACACGTACTTTATTTATACTATTTACAGATGAATTCTAGACTTAAATTTTATATCGCGATTTTTATTATTATATCCTATCAATGGAATAGTCAGATGACTTTATCTGGTAAATTATCACGTTTGACAATCTGTGACATGTGATCGAATAATGGCAATCTTTAAAAATAATAGCAGGAGCATTACAACATCGATCAGTAGAAATTCAGCAGTTTTATAATCAGAAGAACTGGTCAACAATCACCACGCACATCAGTAGGGTTAGACATAAATGTCACCGGACACGTGGTCAGTGAGTTCGGATAAATTATTATTATCATCCCTAAATCTCATAAATATCACAACACGTGCTCAAAATTCACAGAACGCATGGTAACCCAAGACACATGCTTTTCAAAAATAATCCACAAATTAATCCCGTAGGATCGCCGTATCCAGGCTCTTTGTTCATTAACAGAGCACACATTAAATATCTCTCAAGAACAGCAAATATTATTTAACACTCATGACCTTTAATCTTTTGTTTAACTCGATCTTGACATTTATTATTATTAGTGCTGATATTTAGTTCTACCATAAATATGAATTCAACTCTGAATTCGATGACACTATCCTGCATAAATCCATAGAAATGCATGAAATGAAATGCACACTGAAATTTATCATATAAGACACAACACAAATTCTATCCCACAAGACTTCATGAATCTAGAATTATTTTAATTAAATTATATTTGATCCGAGAAATCCAATACTTTTAAATATTAAGAGATAATCTCGGAAGACATTCTAGAGCAAACTACACTAATAAAATCCAAATTACATTCACACTCACTGTACCAACACTACCATGACACCAGTAGAGGAAAGTATGAAAATATTGACAAATTGCACTAATCTAATAGAAATATCTACTTCAATGAAGAGATACGTACTATTTCTACATAGATGGACAGTAATAATATCACAAAAATGTACTTAAATTTGCGATGGAACTCGATCTCCTCCTAGGTGGTTGAATCTGCTCACATAATGCAGGTCGTCCGAATCGCTTAGAAAATGCCTATATTTAGCAGGGCATGATGACAGCTAAGTCAGCTTCCCTCGATGAATTATCAGCTCCTCTTGAAGATAGGCGAAGCATCCTGGTGGAGATGACTATCCTGAATTGTAGAGGTCCTCTTCCTTCTTGAGTTTCGATGATGGCTGAAACTAACGCAAACGGTTTTAGAAATTGTTCGAATAGAAACACGTTGGATAAATATTTTGACGAAGACACTGAACTTGAAGCTCTCGAAAATCTGCAGGGATACGGTAATGTAAGAAGAAGGGATTGAGTCATAGTGGCCCCGAGCTTATATGTCCTCAGCTGTGGAGGTCTGGTACTTTCCTAATACATAATTGGTCATCTTGATGTTCTGTAATTGGCTGTAGTCCTTCTAGAAATTACTCGGCTTAGAGCGAGCTTCGACACGCGCAGCTAACGATCGGAAGCAACCTTGAAAATGTCCTCGTTGGTCACGTGGCCAGCATATGGTATCGATCGACATGCTAAAATACTCAATAGTCTGCACTTGCCCAAAACCGGTCAGACCACTTTCTGACTGAATACACAGCTACTCTTGAATAAAATTTAACACTGTACTCCCAATGAAATGAATGTTACTAGCCATTGAAGACACATAATAAAATGCTTATTTTGATCTAAGTTTGAAGGGGGCAATACATACAGTGAATCGCATAATTATTCGGACAGACGTGGATTTATTATATTTTCCTTTGGATTTTGATTTCAATAATAATAAAGCACCGATATAAATTAAGTACAAGTTTCTGTAAGGAATATAAAAACTAAACGTCCATCATTCTTCTAACGAACACTCAATGAAAATATAATAATTAAAAAACAAAACCAAAATTGCACAATATTATTCGGACACTTTCTTTTTTACTTATGATCATATACTGTAGATTCAGTAAGTGACGGGCTTTCCTGTCATTCGAATTACTTCCCTGAGTCGACCTGGCATGCTCGTCACTAATTTCTGGGACATATCTTCTGCCACTCTTCTTGAAGTCGGTTTTTTTTTAGCTGTTCTCTAGATGTGATTGTTGTTTTTCTTATTTCTTTATCAAGTTTGTCCCAAAGATTCTCAATCACATTGACGTTTGGTGATTGAGGGGTAAGCTGAAGCATTTCGGTCAAATAAACAATAACTACATTCTTACATTTCAGGCCATATGCTTTGGGTCGTTATCTTGATATAAAAATATTCACCAATCACCATCTTTTCGGCACTCTTTTTCATATTGTCCCTCAATATTCTAAGGTATTGAAAGTGGATCATTTTACCCTCAGTAAAAAAAAACTATTCACAAACTCCATTCGCCGACATACACCCCCACACAATTACATGTCCACCACCATGCTTCACAGTTGTTTTCAGATTTTTGTCTTGAAGCTGAGTATTTGGACGCTGCCAAACTGTTATCCTCCCATCAGACTGAAATATGTTAAATTTATTCTCATCGGTAAATATAACGTCATTCCACCACTCATTGTCTTCTCAGAGATGCTCTTTCGCAAACGGCATACTCTTTCATCGATTTATTTGATTTATGTATGGCTTGCTTCTTGTAATACGGCCGTGCAAGTTACTTGGGGACTCACCGTATTGTATTGGCATGCAATTTCTTTCCGGTGGCTGTGGCAATCTCAGTAGCGAGTTTTACAACTGCTAACCTGGGTTCATTTTTGTTTTTCTCATGATATAATCCACTTCTCTCACAGAAAAGTTCTTGGACGTCCCATATGCGGTAGATGTTTAATCCCGTCTCCCTCCTGGAATCTTGCGATAATATCAGAGAGTGCACTTTTCTTGATTTGTAACATTTCAGCAATTTTACAACTTTTAACTTTAGCATGGTGA
This sequence comes from Anabrus simplex, assembly GCF_040414725.1. NCBI lineage: Eukaryota > Metazoa > Arthropoda > Insecta > Orthoptera > Tettigoniidae > Anabrus > Anabrus simplex. The sequence continues at coordinate 368,043,196 of NC_090268.1, read as the reverse complement.
AAAACTACTAGCTGCCGCTGTTCGATTGTACTCGCTCTTCCTCTGCGGCCCATTTTCACTTAATTTTTACACAGCACTCTAACTCACTGAATGTTTACCTTCGCACTGTCCGTGGCTCTTCTACAAACGACCTCTGCACGGCAACTGACTTGTGTCCGAATAATTGTGTTGAAGCACGTTAACTGCGTCCTGAGGTTCAAGGTCACTGGTCCTCTCTCCTGTTTTCTTAAAGTATACATTTCAACGCCGTGTTGAATCTGTCAAACTGGGTTCAATCAGAAACTAGTTTGCGTATACAATATTTTCTCTGAACCCTGGGGCCAATGTGTAGCAAAGGCTATAATTTACGTGTCCGAATAATTATGTGAGTCACTGTATACGGTATATATATAGACAGATGTAGAACTTTACCAGATTTTATCTACAGGCATCTTTCTTTTTCTGCCTATGAGGTTTTCTCCTGGTCCTTATCATCAATCTCCGGTACCATGTAGCCGAACACCAAATCTGCCTAGTTGCATGTTCGATATGGGTACAGGCACGATACTTCCTTAGTATCAAAACTTCCCAACCCTCTTTGCTGTCTCTTTCTATTCTGAGAATTAACAGCATGTCGGAGGCGATGTAGCTTGTGTTGATCGCCACGCAAGGGTGCAGGCTTCGCCACCCCACCCCCCACCCCCGAAGTAAAAATAATTCGGAAGACTCGAGGGGACCGACATAAGTGCCTTGTGCTTAATCCCTCTCCTCGCCAGGTTTACCTAAATCAGGGACAGTTTTTCGTGTACTTATCTGTGCAAGAGGAGCGATTTGTCTATGTACTTTTAAAGTACACATTAAGAGCATTGTCTAGCACTTATCAGTGCTTATATTCATTTTTAGGAACTGCTATAGCCATGAGACCCGCTGATTTATACTACAGGACTGCAGTGGTAAACTGCGTATAGCGAATTAACGCCACGACCGACTCAATGAAACTGGCCCTCTCGGCGCTGATGGTATACCACCATTGGAGCAAATACAACCACAAGGAGACGATTGACATAATGGATATCCTGGCCGCGCTAATGGACCGCCACGGAGGAGGCGACTCGCTACAACTCGTCGAGGATATCCTTATTTGAGCGATTACCATTCCCCCCTACGGATCTGGACAGCATCAGCTTCTACGAGAAGCACCTTTCTCGCATTTTCAGGTTGTCCATCTGCCAGGTGCGAGAGAAACCCCCAGATGACAACGGTGGACAGGAGACAGGGACACAAGCAGGTGGACTCAAACTCGTGCCCCTCGGCAGCCACGGAGGCCACGGACGCGAAGACTGGACTGGATGGCGACGTTCCCGAGCGTCGTAACGGCGCGATTCAGGTCGTCCTGCCCTGCTTTTCCAAATGGAAGCAGACGACCAAGGTCGCAACCCAAGAAAGGACACCACCTGCGCGGAACTCCGAGCAAGAGCCCACCTCACGAGCACAATCCAGGACGACCTCTCGGACCACGGACGGCAGTATGGAGGTGGAGGCGGACGCCCCTGGCGTTCTGAGGCTGCTATTCAGGTCTCAAGACCTGCCAGCACCTTCTTCACAACACCACGCCGGAATGTGCCTTACAAGACAGGGATCGCGCCAGAGCCTTCTGCCGCCAAGGAGAGAAGAAGCAGCCGAAGCTACAGCGAGGCTCCCCGTGCCCTCAAGGTCCCCAGGCCGGGAAGAGGGGCACTTCCACCAGGAGGTAGCCTCACCTCTTGCCAAGAAGAGGCCGTCACCAGGAAGAAAATGCCGTCCGCGTAACAGGAAGAAGAAGAAGAAGATGTCTGTCAACTACGAGAGGGTTTTAAGAAATACAACTCGGCAACCATTCTCTCTTAACACTAATCAAAAGAAAAATTGAAGAGATCCGGTACTTCGGAAAATGAAGAAATCGACAAAAGAAAGAGAAAGGCTACAAATTGCGTGAAAATGAAATATTCCCTATGCCTCGCGAACCTAATACCGTCAGCGTCGGAAAGGAACCAGTGTGAACAAGAGTTGACCAAGGGTGGTCGAATAGAAAAAGAGAAAGTGAGGAACGTGACACAAGTAAGTGGAAACAGTGCCAGACTCAGCCATGAAACCGTAATCGCCAACCCACGCTTCCAGGACGTGAGCACCTGCTCCCCCGTTTAGTCGTCTCTTTCGACATACGGGGTATACCGCGGATGTATTCTACTGCCCTCGCCCATAGGGGCTGCATAGCGATAGGGAAGGACATCCAAATTTGAATCTTTGGCTCCGTCCCGAATGCATTCTGAATGCTTGATCAGTTCCGTGTAAAAACGGGGTGGTAGTGATGAAAAATAATAGATGTATTGATAACAAATCTATATATTTAAAACACTAGGAGGATTTTTGTAACTGCGAGTCTGAGAGAACGACTGAACCGATTGTCATCGTAAAGCATTCTGACAAAAGCTCTTGACCTGTAGATTTGCAGAGTGTCCTTAAAAGTGCAGTATATGTTTAAATTATTAAAGAAAATTCAGCATACTGATTAGCAAATGCGCACGCCAGTTACTGAAGGCTGCCTGAACCATGAGAGCGTTGAGCAAGTGGCACGAATAGGGAAGGTGGAAGGGGATAGGTACGCATGCGCAGTCAGACGTCTTGCTGGTCAGCTGTACTTCGCGGACAGGAAAAGCCGCTGTTTTGCTTTCCAGCAGTTGAACATTGCACGTTACATTCAAAATTTCTCTAAATTTAAATGAGAGTTCAGTGTCTGGATTAAAATTAACTTCCAAAGTACCTGAAGATATTCGACTACCACGGCTCAATATGGGATAAATTCACAATAGCAAATAGTCATTTATTAATGTATGTGTGAATAGTCTTCTAAAACATATCATAGGTAACGACATTCCATTTCTTATGGTGGGAAAATGTTTGTTCTTGGGGGAGATTTCATAAAGGTTTTGCGTGTTTTGCCACATGTTTATCGCCAAACAGTTATCTATCTATATGCTGTACATATATATATATATAGTACTATGGAGTTTGTATCAATATCTCGGGTATTAATCACCCCATGACACTAAGTGGCACGTTATTTTACGAGATCCTGAATACCATTTACGAATATGAAAACAGAATGCCGATATCTTTAATGGTTTAGAAGTTATTTCCGTGTAACATGTTAGGTGAATAACCCTGTATATAAAATAAGAATTTTGTCTTTACATTACTCAGAATTGGAAAAGAATGGTATTTCTGTATCGGTCATGTCCACAGTAACAAGGAAATGCACTTTTTACTTTTCCGTAATGTCTGTCTGTCTGTCTGTCTGTCTGTCTGTCTGTCTGTCTGTCTGTCTGTCTGTCTGTCTGTCTGTCTGTCTGTCTGTCTGTCTGTCTGTCTGTCTGTCTGTCTGTCTGTCTGTCTGTCTGTCTGTCTGTCTGTCTGTCTGTCTGTCTGTCTGTCTGTCTGTCTGTCTGTCTGTATTTAATGCACCGTTTGGTTTATTAATGTTCCCGCGGTGACTTCCTCTATTGCGCCGCGTTGGAGCATTAATTAAATATACACCTGTTTAAACATTGCTCCGGCTACGAAATTCACAACATCGGGTCAAGAATCATACCTAGACTCTGTAGTATATCATTCACAGATAATTTACATGAAAACTGGGATATCATGTATGAACACGAGCAATAACAATTTGGTGCATATTCGTTCCTCAGGGTAAATTACTTTCATTGTATTCCCATATACTCTAGATAAGTCATAGATTCCGTTGAAGAGTAGCTATACGCTCAACCAGTCATTCAGTCTCCATACATTTAGGAAATTGCCTGATCAACGCTTAGTATTCGGCATGAACAAATTCAATTGATCCATATATTATCTTATTACTACGTACTATAAGTTACTTTAGGAATAGAAACGCAATATTAATACTATATCTGGTTTATTAGCATGCTAATATATTATAAAGTGGAATATCAATGCATCTATCGGCAATAAAGAAAAGAAAATCGTACGAAATTACAAAGATCATTCTTAAATTCTTGACTTCTGAGATAAACATAGTTGAAAATCTTTAAATTACCATTATATTTGTTTACATTTACGTTAACCTTCAATAATATATCATATTTTCAGTATTTAAGTTGACTCATGGGGAAAAGTAGGGACCAAAACTTTATTCATCAAGGGGGAGTGGAATATCTTCCTGTTAATACTGTTTGGGATTGTCTTTGGGGCATCATTTTGGTTTTCATCTTTCCTTTCGGTCTATTTGTCTGAATTTATTTGGATACTTGTTTGGATTCTCACTTCTGACTCATCACGTTACGAGATAAGCATTACGTTGTTTAAATCTGGGTTCAAAAACACCAATGCAGTTATTAACATTCCTATCATAGCCAAAATTGAGTAAATTAAAACTGTACACCATCATATGTACATAATAAACCAAATATCCTTACTACAGAGTGCCATAGATATGATAGTAAATCAGTCTAACCTCCGAAAATCGTGCCACGAATTCCTAATCATATGCCAATGTATTTACTTATTCTCAAATATCTCTTCGCTGTGCCAAGATTTTGTCAAAGAAAACCGTTCTTCATATTAGCGTTGACGCGCTGAACTTCAAATATATATATATGCGAGACTCCATTTTATTCTTGTATATTTATATTACGTAACGTATAACAAACAAGTAACCTCTCAATACCTTCAGCTTGAAAGTCACTGCGAAACATATTATGTTTGGCTCAAGTCATACACTCAACTTAACATGGCCTGAATCCTTCACTTGCAGTGCTAATCCTAATATAATTATTATATGTAACACAGGAATCCGCAGTTCAATCAGCTATCCCTTACTCATGTAACGAACAGAAAACATATCTCCTCATTCTAACTATATCTGGCCACATTAATATTCGATTTCCTTTATATATACCTCCATATTTAAAAACATATTCATTTAACTCCATTTAAATAACCTCTGTGTTACGGTAGAAATACTTAATAGCCTGAATATTCTTTCACACACTGCAACTCCGTAATATTTCAACATTTCCTTACAATACAATTATCGTACTGGCCATGACTGCAACTCATATTGACCTCAAATATTAGGTTACGTCTTGTATCTCGCATGCATTTTCTACAACCACAACTGGTTTAACGTTTCACGGTCTGCTCGTATGGATTGGCACTAAACATGCACAAATGCTCAATCTGATCTTGTTTCCATTAACCTAAAATTATCTCATAAGCACCATAGTTATACTGCAGAAATTGGCACATATCATCGGTTAATAATTGGCATTTATACTCTAGTATCTGTTCATTGGCACTAAATCTCTTACTTCTAGCACTCCTGCACACATACGAAATATTTTTCATCAGCTAATTTCAAATTCAATACGATGCAACTCATAATACTTATCTCGTACCGGGATTTTTCTGCTGGATTTCTCCTGGTCTAGGACATCTTGGAACAGGCAGCCCTTGCAGTCCAAAGATTACGTCATCTGCGGCTCCGGCTGGGAATCTTGGCTTGAGTTATTTCATCTTGAGCGATCAATTCCATCTGTTTAAGCTGACTCCATCTTGTCACCAGTTCTCATGAAATGATAAAACAACAAATACATGGTAGAATGCATATTTCACTGGTGAATAGTAGGTTATTCAATACGTATTAATTGTCTTGTGATTCTCGTATTGGTCGTAAATATCTTTCTTAATTTGATAATTTCTTTAACTCGGCCTACTTTTTGTTAATTCTTTAGCCTAAACAGATATTGTTTCCCCCTTGGAAACAATAAATTATGCCTTCCTTAGCATAAATTTGCCGCTATAATATTGATTTCGGCAATGTTCGACTCGGTTGTAGTCTCTTTTTGCTTCTGAATTTGGCTGTTGCAGTAATAAATATTCTCCTTCAAATCTTCGTTTTTCCTGCCGATATTTTGGAGAAAAAGTCTTCAACGATGTCTGTGTATTATTACTTTAATATTTAACGTTGCGCTAATCTTTTTCTTCTCCTTCAGTAGGTTGTGCTGATCCTCTTCAACTCGTAACTTTTCTCAAGGTAGTCAAGAATCGGTTCCATTCAAATTTTTTTATGGTCCATCATTATTTAATCTTGAGACTCTTTTCTTTGCGACCGGTCGATATCGATTTACTATATCTCTACTCTGTGCATTTGCATATTGCCTGAAGCTATTGTACGCCATATTTGTCCACTGTTTCCATGACATTTACGGCCGCTAATGTAACGTAATGGTACATTTCACCTCCAAGTTAACTTTAAATATGCTGGATACAACATATTTAAACTGCACTTCCATATACTTGTATAATGGACCTTTACGTTACAGTATGTAGAGAAAAAAGGTTTAATTGGTAATATACCTGGGTGTAAGATATTGTTTTGTGCAGCATGGCATACGTTCAAAAACACGTTCCCCTAATTTTTTTGAACTGTGTAGCTTAGACTGTAGTTTCTTATTCCCCAACTCCTATGTACCGATTTTCATTAAATTCTGTTAACCCATTTTCTCGTGACTCGGCGTTGATATGGACTTAGCAACAAAAATAATGAGAAAGCGGCTGAAGAGAATTTCATGAAAATCGGTACCTATGTAAAGTCGGGGGATGAGCCACTATAATCTAGGCTATAAATAATTTTATTCACGCTGAGTGAAATGGTAGTTTAGGGGAAAGCCTAAAATGTAATCATCAAATATGTATATTATTAGTGGTCCTATCGATAAATACCACATAACTAAAGTTATATACCGAGCTCGATAGCTGCAGTCGCTTAAGTGCGGCCAGTATCCAGTAATCGGGAGATAGTGGGTTCGAGCGCCCCACTGTCGGCAGCCCTGAAGATGGTTTTCCGTGGTTTCCCGTTTCCACGCCAGGCAAATGCTGGGGTTGTACCTTAATTAAGGCCACGGCCGCTTCCTTCCATTTCCTAGGCCTTTCCTATCTCGTCGTCGCTGTAAGACCTATCTGTGTCGGTGTGACGTAAAGCAAATAACAAAAAAAGAAAACTAAAGTTATATAGAATTAAATTTCCGATCATTTATGTCTTATAAATTTTTACCGTACCGGCTATGATAACACAGATGTTCATGAATTAGTATTTTTGTTGCTAAGTCCATATCAACGCCGAGTCACGAGAAAATGGGTTAACAGAATTTAATGAAAATCGGTATATAGGAGCTGGGGAATAAGAAACTACAGTCTAAGGTACACAGTTCAAAAGAATTAGGGGAACGTGTTTTTGAACGTATGCCATGCTGCACAAAACAATACCTTACACCCAGAGGTATATTACCAATTAAACCTTTATTCTCTACCGTTGAAGTATGCAAAAGAGCATCGATGGATTCGCGTTCATTTTCAGAACACAAACGGAAATGTCCAAATAGGGGCAAAAATAAAATGATAACAGTCCTCCAGGGTGGATTTTTATCACAGTTGGAGAGCTTCAGTATAGTGTATGTCCTCCGCGAGCATTTATCACAGCTTGGCAGTTGCGTGGCATGCTCCGTTATAAATCGACGGAGGTCACGTTGCGGTAACAGGTCCCATTCTTCAATGAGAGCGTGTTCGAGGTCTTGGAGAGTCTGTGGTGGAACAGGACGCCCACGAACACTTCTGTCAAGACTATCCCACACATGCTCGATGGGATTAAGGTCGGGACTCACTGCTGGCTATTCCATCTCTTGAATGTCCGGTTCTCGCAAGACAGCTCAGGTGATGCGTGCTACATGAGCCCTGGCATTGTCGTGTATGAGTACGAATTCAAGGCCAACACCGTATGCAGCAACCAACACATGCTGTAGCAGTATCTGCTCGATGTACCCCGCAGCGGTAAGATTACCACGGACGACGACAAGATCCGTACGGCCATCAATACTGATGCCACCCCACACATCACAGAACCTTGTCCGAATCGGTCGCCTTCCTGGACAACATTTGGCATGTACTGCTCACCACGGCGTCTTCACACACGTTGACGTCCATCATGCTGTGTCAGGGCAAATTAGTTGTGGGGATGGAGCGGTTTGGTTCGGAGCAAGTACTATGACGTCATTACTCGGTTAAACCGAGTACAGAACCGAGTAGAATTTACAACTTTATAACGGTAAATTTGAACTTTATATTGACCTTCTACGCTACAGTTTACGTTTATAAAGACGATTATCAATTATTATCAGTCGCACTATGCTCCGTACTTTCTATTATTGGTTATTTGCACAATTTGTATAATGTAATATAAATTTAAGACATAACATAACAAACAGTGTAATTACAAATCTGTGCTTAATATGAGGCATATCAAGTAGACATAAATAAGGAAATAAACAGACAAATGAATAAATAAATAAAGTAAATATTAATTCATATGGATGAATGTACCGTATTCCATAATGTGATAACTGACGAAACGAAATCTAGTTCTTTGAAATGTGCCTAAGCTCATATAATGTTAAATATTTCATTGTTAAATATGTGGTAAGGAGTTAAATGACAAATCTGTTAAGATAACATCGGTAATGGAAATAAGTAAAGTATACAAATGAACTCGATTCTTCTTCTTGTTGTGACAAGCATTAAAATCTTTTTTTTTTTTTTTTTGCTATTGGCTTTACGTCGCACCGACACAGATAGGTCTTATGGCGACGATGGGATAGGAAAGGGCTAGGACTGGGAAGGAAGCGGCCGTGGCCTTAATTAAGGTACAGCCCCAGCATTTGCCTGGTGTGAAAATGGGAAACCACGGAAAACGATCTTCAGGGCTGCCGACAGTGGGGTTCGAACCACCTATCTCCCGAATACTGGATACTGGCCGCACTTAAGCGACTGCAGCTATCGAGCTCGGTAGCATTAAAATCAAGACACAACACGTTGTACACAGACAGTACGGTAAGTACCGTTAGTGTTCTGTATTGCATGGAACAAGTGTTATATAGGAGGAATTTCTATTCAGTAATATCAGAGTTTCAGCTCGTTTTGCAGAAAGCGACGACCTTGGTCTGAAAGAATTTGTCCAGCACATGAAAACACCTCCCATGCGGGCACAGATGTAGCAGATACGCTAAGGTAAGCAAGAGCAAGTTCACTTATGAGTCAATGAATATTGAATTTTCATGATGTTCAGCAAAAGCTATAGAGAATACGATTTCCGACCATTTATGTTTTATTCAGTTTTACCGTACGTACTATGATAAGACTGGTATTTCTGAGTCGGAAGAAAACTAAATGTGGAGGCCTACAATATCGAAAGCGCACAACATTGATCAACAATAACATTACATTGACCATTGCTTGCTGTGATGTTCTTTGTCTCTTATTCTGCCACTCAATTCCGATAGATGGGATTACTGCTGCATACCGAATATAACAGCCTGATTGAATATCGGCGGGAAATAGCTGGGGAGTTAGAAAACTTTCTTCTTTAGCATGCCATTCTCTGGTTCATTCATTTTCTGATACTGCTGGTACGAAACACACTGGTACATCATAGTATTCCAGCTATTTGATCCGTACTTTGACGCGCTGTTATGAATGAGTAGTGTGCACACTTAAGGCAGAGGCTCACTTAGTACTAGTAGTAGTAGTATCACCTGGTCTAGAATTACAATTTAGGCCTATTCCAAATTATAGCACCACAATTCACCAAATAACTCAAAATTCAACCCTGAAAACAGCCGTTTCTTAAGAAACGCGTCTTCTTCACTTTTATTAAATTCTACATTCATTTTATTCTAAATTAGCAGTGAAAAGGGGGTTTCTCCTCTGACTTGGAGGAAAAATTTGCCTCCAAGTCAGATAGATTTTTCCGCCGCCAGTGTAGTGAATTGAGATTTTCCGACTCATCGGGTACTCCTAGGAAACAGATTCGCAAAAGGGCATAGTTTTTGCCCTGGGACTCTCCACTATTATTCGACACCCCCCCCCCCGCTTCTGCCCACGCCCGCCGAAAAACGGGAAGAGGGTTCACGGATCACGGCTGTCAGCTCTGGAACTTTGTGGACTGTTAGATCGGCGGCGTAGTACTGTTCGTTAAAAGTGAGAAAATGTCTGGTTTCACATTTGGTCGAGTATTTCATATGAAAGCATTGCTTTTAATCGCGCCATTCCTACTGGCGTCATTGTAATGACCTATGTTCATTTCAGTTGGGAAAACTACTAAGACAGTCTTTCTGAGGATGTAAGAAGGCAGGTGGAGAGTGAGTGTCTGCCATTATAATGAAAACTCCCCAACATGACTGTGACTAATGGTAGGCAAGCGGGCCTACCATTACAATGAAAATTCCCTAACCCAGTCTCCGTATGAGAAAAGACGTTTGGTGACTTCCCCGTCGCGTTTCAAGGGTAACGTTAAGAGCTATGCAATTTAATACAATCTTGCTCACAACGGTTACACTACCTAACTTAGAATTATGTATAGAGTGTAGTATTGCGTAGTGAAGTACGGGTACATCAGCTAGTTAATTTATAATAGATTAAATACTCTCCTCTTTGACACCTCTTCAAAACACGCCGCTTACATAAAAATATGTGGGCAAAATCATTAAAAAAATGGAATTCGCTGATTTTTTTTAAAGAAATTAGTAACGGCGACTACCCCTCTGTAGATGGTGACAGATCAAATGTTATTGAACTACCAGCCAGAATTGTAGCACATTATGAGGTCGTGATTGAAATTTAAAGCAAAACGTTCACTTCTGCAAAAGATGTAATAATTTCCATAAGTTGCCATTCTTAATTAATTAATTAATTTGAAATTCATTGGGCTCACACCCGGTAGTTGAAACCCATACACTAGCATCAACAAATTAATACTAAAGATGAAAGCTTGCTACTTCAATTTTCTACATAATTCTTGGATTTCTTGGAATTAATGGTTTGCCTCCACATATTTTTATTCTAAAAATTGGAGCCATACTTTTGCTTCTTAGAAATAGGAACCTTTCCCAACGGCTCCTAAACGGAACCAGATTAGGGCCTAATTTTCGGTATGTACGAAAATTGTTTACATTTGTAAATATTAAATGGAGATAAAGCTAGACATAGAACTCTAATCCCTCGAACTGACTTAACAACGTCGGATAAAACACTTCCATTTTTTCAAGAGGCATCAGTTTCCAATTCGTTTGGTACTTTTTATCACGATCAATAAACCTCAAGGGTCGTGACGGTTTCTGTTTACCTCAGCCAATTTTCAGCCACGGCCAGTTAAATGTTGCAATGTCAAGAAAGTGATATTTTAATGTTGCGATAGTACCAAAAGGTAATTGTACAAGGAATGCACCGAGCAAGTGGCAACAATTGGCAAGCTATCAGCTTGCATTCGGGAGATAGTGGATTCGAACCCCACTGTCGGCAGCCCTGAAGATGGTTTTCCATGGTTTCCTATTTTCACACCAGGCATACCTTAAGACCATGGTCGCTTCCTTCCCACTTATAGACATTTCCTGTCCATCGTCGCCGTAAGACTAACTGTGTAGATGCGACGTGAAGAAAATTGTAAAAAAAAAAAAAAAAAAAAAAAAAAAGTACAAGTGATGTATATAAGGAAATGTTAACCCCATTGATCGTCACGCAGTGACAGGTTACAGCTAGTATATGTCATTTCACTATGATTGTTCAGAGAGAAGGCCGGCCGAACGGTGTAGGGGTAGCATGCCTGCCCCTTGCCCGGAGGCCCCGGGTTCGATTCCCGGCCGGGCCAGGGATTTTTACCAGGATCTGAGAGCTGGTTCGAGGTTCACTCAGCCTACGTGATTGCAATTGAGGAGCCGTATGACGGTGAGATGGCGGCCTCGGTCTGGGGAAAAAATGGTGTACGGCTTTTAGTGCCGGGAGTGTCCGAGGACAAGTTCGGCTCGCCAGGTGCAGGTCTTTCGATTCGACGCCCGTAGGCGATCTGTGCGTCGTGATGAGAATGAAATTATGATGAAGACAACACATACAATCAGCCCCCGTGCCAGCGAAATTAACCAGTGATGGTTAAAATTCCCGACCCTGTCGGGAATCGAACCCGGGACTCCTGTGACCAAATGCCAGCACGCTAACCATGCCATGGAGCTCGGTCTGGGAAGCCAGGAATAATGGCCAAGAGGATTCGTCGTGCTAGCCACACAAAACCTCATAATCTGCAGGCCTTCGCTTGGTAGGCCATGGCTAGAGGCATGATTTTTTCGCATTAATTTTTGAACGATTTCGCGAGAAGGATACTAATTTTCGCGTTATTTCGCGAAATAGACATTGCCGTATCGCTTTAATTTCGCTTTAATAAAATTCTAAAATTAATAATTTTTGCCTTAGTTGGTTGGCTGTGGGAAGGTCTCCAAATCCTAACCAAAAGAGAAAAGAAAAATCTTTATCAGAAAGAGGTCTTAGAAAACCTAGTCTTACTATCACTGATCGTTGATTGCGGAGGTTTAATCGATTGACTGATTGATTGAAGCCATTTCCGGACTGCAGGGTCGTCTATCTTCTCCAGCGGGATGTTGGCTTTCAGTAGCATCGCTGTTGTTTCGTGAATACATTCTATTTTTTCACTATTAGCTTTCTTTTGCATATCTAATGGGAGTTCTATTGTTGCCTGCCGTTTCACTGTTGGAGTGCTAAATTCACGTTCTGACTGTTCCTTATTTTTTAAAACAATGTTTTGAGACAGTATCTCTTTTCTCCCACTCGATACGAACATTACAAAATCTACACATTAATATTGCTTTCCGAAACCTTCACTCGCAAACTGTTTAGCTCTGCTGTGCACCGTAACACTTACTTGTCGAGCGACACATCTTCGCTACTGTCTGTGATAACTTTCTTAATTTTACTTGACCACGAAGCCGATTTACACCAGTCAACTGTGCTGCTTGTAGACGTCATTAGGGATTCCAGGATTGCACAATGCCGTGAGGAGTCAGGCTGGGGTGGGATTACCAGCCACCACAAGAACAACATTTCGTTTGGCAAGAACCCTGGAGCCAACCCCTTTTCTTTGATCCAATGCCTTAAAGAGATTTTCCAGAACATTAATGATAACATATTTCTTTCTTGTTGATGAATCTTTGTTCGCTCTTCCTTTTCTTTTCATACATAATCTTGGAACAAAATGTCAAGTTCGTTATTCACTACAGATTTCGCTGTAATATCGCGCTTATCGCGAAATAATTGAATTTCGCTTTAAAATGGCCTTATCGCTTTAATTCGCTTTAATTCGCTTTAATTCGCGAACATAATATCCATATTTTCTTAACCAGAAACATATAATTCGTAAAGATATCGCAAAATCGCTTCAAAATATTTTTTGTCGCGTTTATCGTTAATGCGAAAAAATCATGCCTCTAGTCATGGCCCTTCGGGGCTGTTGCGCCATGCGGTTTTGACAGAGAAAAACCTGTTTTGCTCTTAATAGCCCTATCGTCTCCTATTGTCACCGGTTCTCTGAGCTGTTTCAAGTCTATTTTCAGTTCAAATCTAATAAAACAGTAACTCTTTGAGACTTGGATCATGTGCTTGTCTTCTTGTGGTGTAAATGAGATATGTAGAGCAACATACTTCCTGAATATTGTGCTATTGCTGTGGATTATTCAGTGGGTGAACAGGGGAAATTAACGGAAGCTTAACCAAAGGAAACGGAAGTAGCCGGAGAAACTTTGATAGCTCTTTTTTATCCGTAGATTTTACTTATGACGAGAGACAATTCCAAAACAGACTGTGAATGAACATTACGATGCGCATGCCGAGCAAAAGATCAGGTCTTAAAAAGGATATGTCAAAACCAGATCTAATACCGCAGTTCCCTGATCTCTCAGACTGACCGCAATGGCATTCCACTTACATGACATTAGAATAAGTAATGAGAGGGTGATATAATGGCTATGGTTTATGCTTGCTGCGCAAGAGCTCGCTTCTATCATAGCGATAAGATTTATGAACCTCAATTCTGTGGCTTAGTAAAGTAAGATAGATTGTAGTGGTGTTGGTTGCGAAGAACTTGCTGAAATGTACGACCAACTTAGTGACGTATTCTACGGCTAAACAGATTTTACTCGGCATGTTCCTAGGGAAATAATTTTGTTATTTCCTATTAATATAGTATACTTAGCGATGCCTGCCTCTCGCCTGGAGGCCTCGGGTTCGATTCCCAGCTGGGTCAGGGATTTTTACCTGGATCGAGATCCACTCAGCCTACGTGATTGCAATTGAGGAGCCGTATGACGGTGAGATGGCGGCCTCGGTCTGGGAAGCCAGGAATAACTGCCAGCCACACGACGTCTCATAATCCGCAGGCCTTCGGGCTGAGCAGCGGTCGCTTGGTAGGCCATGGCCCTTCGGGGCCGTTGCGCCATGCAGGTTTGCTTTCCTGCTCATACAAATCGCAATGAGTTGGCCTACATGTACCACACCATTCATATTCGTTATACTGACTATTCTGTCTTTCTTTTTTCAATTTGCTTTACGTCACACCGACACAGGTAGGTCTTATGGCGACGATGGGATAGGAAAGGCCTAGGAGTAGGAGGGAAGCGGTTGTTGTCTTACTTAAGGTACAGCACTAGCATTTGCCTGGTGTAAAAATGGGAAACCACGGAAAACCATCTTCAGGGCTGCCGACAATGGGGTTCGAACCCACTATCTCCCGAATGCAGACTGATCTTTCAGCGTTCAGTCTGCAGTCCTCTGGGGATTAAATGTGAACACTCAATCTTGTATTTGCATCTAGATTTGGTAGTGGGGTGATTATTATTTTAAGATGAAGAACAAGTGAGCAACTATCCTCTATTAACACGAATTAGAAAAAAATAGAAGAGGACCGATTCTTCGATGTTTGAGGACATCGGCAAAAGAAAGGGCCACGGAGGTCGTGAAAATAAAAGACTAAAAATGTCGGGGTCGGAAGAGAACAAGAGTTGTCCAAGGCAGGGTATGAAAGAGAGGAGTCTGGCATAAAGTAGTGGAAGAAATGCCAGTCTCGGCTAAGTACCCCGTGATCGCCAACCCACACTCTCAAGCTGAGAGTTACCTTTTACGACAGACAGGATGTATTGTGGATGTATTCTTCCACCCCCACTTACATTGGATGCAAATAGCTCTGTAGTTTTGTGTAAAGTTCCACATCTCTCTTTTTTTTTATAATTAAAAAGTGTCTTGCCATCGTAGTCATGTTCTTCCTCTGCTTCTTTGCCCTCCATGTCCGAGTCTTCCTCCGTTAGCTTTACATGGCCCCATCACCAGGTTTTCACGCACAACTGCATCCATCGAATTCGTTCCTAACTTGGCCTTTATCTACGAGTGCCCTCCTCCCATTGTTCCTACATGTTTGTATGCAGTGAGTTTTAACATACAAAAAAAGTGCAAGATGCGTACAGTATATCAGTGGAATGGACCCTGTTACAACATGTGAGCAGAGAAAGACGACAATGGTTAAGCTCTTTCTACTACTGTACTGTATGTTTTGGTGAAACTCTTTCAACCCCTCTGTCGTCATTGAGTATAGCATTAGACCACTAGAAGAGAGTCATTCTCTCACCGTGTCGGTCAACAATAATGTTTCAGGTGACAGTAATCGTCGAACCGATATGCATCAACATTTGCTTCAAAATAGAGGTGGTGGTGATTATTGGTTTAAGTACTATTGGGCAACTATCATCCATTAACGCTAATCAGAGGTGAAAAAGGAAGAGTTCAAAGAATTATGGTAAAAGAAAGGGAAGGGCCATGGCGGCCATGAAAATGAAAGAAACCTAGACTTCGCAACCCTAATACCGTGGGTGTCTGAAGAAAACTACAGTTGACCAAGTGAGGTCGGATAGGAAAGATTAAAATGAGGAGACTGGTACAAGTAAATGGAAACTATGCCAGACTCAGCAAGGCGAATCGTGATCGCCAATCCGCGCTCCCAAGTTGAGAGCCCGTGGGTCCCTCCTTAGTCGCCTTTTACAACAGGCAAGGGATACCGTGGATGTATTATACTAGCCCCACCGACATGGGGGTAGAGAGCTTAGGGGTGAGTGAGTAATGATTTATTGTTTCAAAGGTAAGTACAAAAGAGTAACATTCCCTTCTTAAGAAAGAAGAGAAAAGGGAAGAACCCCCCTTACAACAGGTGCATGTCTCAAAACTCACAAGTATCAAAATTCCCGAATTCCGAGTAGTAGTTTAGTAAGAGTAGGTTTTTTTACCTAGGCCAGTCTCAAAACTCACGAGCCGTGCCAGTTCTTTTTTGAATGGATAATGCCTACCCTATCCACATAACGGCTGTAAATATTTGAAAATATGATCGGAATTGTGCAAAAAAGTCGATTGTTAGCGCCAGCCGGAACTGTGTGCCCTCTTGTAGAGGTGGGCCTGCCGTGTAGCCTCGCACAAAGTACAGCCACTCACAAGAGTATTCGAACGCTAGAGGGATTTATTAATTAAAGAGATTTAATGTTTCAATTGTGATATTATTTATGAAAATTAAAAGGAATACAGTTTGTACATATGAACTTAAATCATTTCTGACCTTTACGTAGGACAATGGTAAGGAATATCACAAAATCATAACAATATAGGCCTAGTGCCACAAACGTTTTCGTATCCATCACAAAAGTATTCGTATGCATCACAAAATTATTCGTACGCAGCGCAAAAGTACGCATACAATACGAATGTGCTCAGCATAGAAAATAGCAGCAGACAGCCAGTTTTCCAGCGGGTAAGTATCGGCTCAGGTGGAAGAGGTGTTACCGGTAGTTTCTCTTTGAACAACTGTATACATGTTGGGGCTTTTAAGAAAACTTTCTTCACTGAAGGAATCACGCTGTTCACGTTACTGAAGTTGCTTCTAATCTCCTCCGCGAGGCGGTGCAGGCCGTGGGCCAAGCACGTAACGTGTAGCATGCTCGGGTGGAAGGACTGTAGAACCTGCCCTGCCTTCAACATTTAGGCAACACTGTTTGTCACTAACAAAAGCAACTTACTATATGCGTAAAGTATCCCTCACTGCGCAGGCTATTGTGCTGTTGTTAGTTTGTTCTATTTCTTTACAAAGAATTAGATGAGGGTTACCTGGTTCATTTTGATCTAGCTCACCTACCACCACATTCACAATGAATCGACCGCAACTGTCAGGTGTTTCATCGACAGAACACCAAATATAGTGATCGCCAGTATCTTCTTTTATTTCGTCTAATGTCCTCTGGTAAACAGGATCCAAATAATAATTCTTCCTTAAAGTAGATTCATTAGGTATACTGCGGCCACTGAAATCTCCCAAGAATGTTTTCATGGTCAGGTTACTTAGCACCAGTGGCGGTGGGCTCTCAGGAGCACAGGAGCACGTGAACACCCAGTTTTGTTACATATTTACGCATTCATTCTTTTCTTTAGACCTGATTTCGACAATCGATCGAAAGCATTCGACAATCGACCTATATCGAAACTCCGTTACACCGACAGTTGTTCGTTTTGACTGACAGTGCAGCGAGCACACTGGATAATGCGCTATTGTGCTGAAGACTATACGCATGCGCAAAGCAGATGACGTCATGGTTTTCTGCACTGATATTCCCATTAGCGAGGAGCACGGTAAGGTACGTGCCTTGTCGTCTAGAGCCACCCTCAACCCAGTGGCAGTATTACAGTTGACCACAAGGGTCCGCCACCTCCCCTATTATGGTTAGCCACAGCCTCCCAGGAGCTACTATTGCATTACATTACCGGCAGATTTCGCTAGTACCCTAATTCTGAATAGGCATTTTGGTGTCTGTTCAGACTTTTCCAGAAAGAGAACTGAATACAATGGCGCATATGTATCCCTGCCTAAATAAGATACAGCTGAAGACTGAACTAGAAGTATTGTATATGAGAAATGGCTTTCAGAAAGATGATGGGGCCATTTCCATGTTGCAGTTTCTGCTTGACAATGAACTAGATAGGGACACATTTCCACAAGTATGCGAATTACTCCGAATTGTTGTCACAACCCCAATTACGACAGCGGAGCCTGAGAGGTGTTTTTCTACTTTGAATACGAATTAAAACGTTTCTGAGGAACACCATGACTGGAGAACGACTGTCAGCGCTGGCTATGCTTGCTATTGAGAAGAGATTTGTCAACAACATCAGTGACTTCAATCGTAAAGTGATTGAGAAATTTGCGCGATTGAAAGACAGAAGGATTGCTTTCCTGTACAAATAATCAGCATTTACGTGAGTTGCTAATCTAAATCCTATCATTTAAATAAGCATGATCTAGTATTGTTGGTTGTACTGCATGCTAAATTGTTTAGAGTAGTGGCTATAATTTGCAAAATGAGAATAATTACCATGTGATACAGTAGAACCCTAACTAACCGAGATAATGTGGAGACTATTGGGGTCAATTCGGAAATAATTATTTTTAAAATATTACCGGTAAATGCGGTACACATTCCTTCTATGCTCCTCGTCATACCCAGGTGAACTTCGTGCTGTTTAAAAACCAGGAATAGTGCTCGCATCCTTCAGTGTTCGCAGTGCAGTAAAGCTATTATGAATTTTACTATTGTTCTACACTAAGACAGCCGGCCCGCGGTGTAGGGGTAATATGCCTGCCTCTTACCCGGAGGCCCCGGGTTCGATTCCCGGCCAGGACAGGGATTTTAACCTGGATCTGAGGGCTGGTTCGAGGTCCACTCAGTCTACGTGATTACAATTGAGGAGCTATCTGACGGTGAGATGGCGGTCAAAAAAGCCAAGAATAACGGCCGAGAGTATTCGTCGTGCTAACCACACGACACCTCGTAATCTGCAGACCACCGGGCTGAGCAGCAGTTGCTTGGTAGGTCATGAGGTTTGGTTTGGTTCTACACTAACACCCAGGTGAAATTCGTGCTGTTTAAAAACCAAGAATAGTGCTCGCATCCTTCAATAATCTCAGTGTAGTAAAGTTATTGTGAATTTTACTTTTGTTCTACACTAACAAATTAGTCTCGTATAAAATTTATCCTCGGTTACAGGGGTTCTACCAAAGTATTTGTGAAGAAGGAACTGTTAGTGAAATGATTTATGTTACTCTTTTGCTGATTTGAGACATGAACAGAAATGTTGTGAACCTCCTAAAAATTTTGTCACGAGCCGCCACTGCTTAGCACGTTTCATGGGATGTTTGAAGACACAAACGTGAAAGTTCAAGTTATCTTCAGGCCTGCCAACTGTGGAAGAAATAAACGTTTGCTTACTGTTGCTGTCGGACTTATTTGGCCTCGCTACGCTAGCCATGTGAGCAGCTGCAGATTTATGCTACTCGAGGTGGAATTTCTGCTCAGATTTAACCTGAAATGAAAAATCCAAATCCTAAGTACTCTTCAGTAAGCGAGCTAGGGTATTGCAATGCAGGTTTTTGGTCAGTTACGGGTAACTTCCTTCTTTGGAGCATGCCTGACAGAAGACTACTCGTCCATCCGTAGTGAAGTGTCCATCATTGTCAATCCATTTTCTCAATAAGAGCGATTTAGGCATTGTTTTGCTATACGACAATTACGGATAGAAAATACTGCAGGCACTATTCACCAGACACTCTGTCGACTGTGTACTACTCTCTGTGGACGACGGTGGAAATAATTTTACAATGCACTTCAATGGGGAAATAACATTCTTTATTTGAAGAAGATAAAACAGCTATTTATGTTATTTTAGGTGTCAACCCCTCATTTAGTTTTTTTAGGTACAATGAAATTCACATATTCTGCTCCAGGAAGTGTGAAACGAATGAATATATAGAAAATTTTGAATTACATAGCGAGGAAAAAATAGGTTAAAACCTAAAAATCCGAGCCCTACTTATCACTCATGACCGTTAATCTTTTGTTTAACCCAGCCTCGAAATGTATTATTAGTGGTGGTGATTTTTAGTTCTACCATAAGTTTGAATTTAACTCTGAATTTGATGACACTATCCTGCATAAATCCACAGCAATGCATGAGATGAAATACCGGTACACAATGAGATTCATCATATAAAATTCTATCCCACAAGACTTCATGAATCTCGATATAGTTTAATTAAATTATGTTTTATCCGAGAGGTCCATTA
Organism: Anabrus simplex; assembly: GCF_040414725.1. Taxonomy (NCBI): domain Eukaryota; kingdom Metazoa; phylum Arthropoda; class Insecta; order Orthoptera; family Tettigoniidae; genus Anabrus; species Anabrus simplex. The sequence goes on along the minus strand of NC_090268.1, from coordinate 368,023,122 downwards.
CTTTTAAATATAAGTGTTACGAAGTATTGTGGATGTGCAGAGGTGAAAGAAGGTGCTGGGGTGAACAGGTCTCAAAATACGAAATTAAAGTTAATTTAACAAGATTATATTTTCTTTGCAAAATCAAGAAATAACAAGAGTGGCAGGTACAGAGTAGCAAAGCAACCAAGCAAAAATGTACAATTACAGTGTTACAGGATTTGGGCTCCAAGAGCCAGACACGTAATTCTTGAGCAATGAGCTCAACTTTACTATATACAAGATTCAACAACGGGGCAGAAGACCCCAATCATGCCCTGGAGCTCTTGCTCCCAATTACACAGTAAAGCCTCCTCGAGGCACGCAGAAACAAATTTTAAGAAAGAGCAACCCGCTCTTAAGTTCAAGCCTATCAAAGGCCACACCAAACTCCACTTTCAAGCTGTCCTCCAAGTACATGAAAACAGGGGTAAAAATACCCAATCTACTGAGGCCTATTAAGTAAAGAAACAGGTCAATTACATGGCCTCTAAAAATACCAACTTGAGAGGAGGCGTTCTTGCACTCCTACTACACTTTATTTAAAACCTACTTGGCGCTAGGCCTCTAATGCAAGGGCTAATCCCATACTAAAGAGGTGACTTATAGAAGGAGACAATTTACATTACATTAAGGAAGAAACGGTTGAGAAAATAAGTTCACCTCAACGCAATATGAGTGGGAGCTCGAGAGGGTTAAGCACTCTCTATCCCAATATGTAGTTTAAAAAGATAGAATTGGTACCAAGTGTCTTTACATTTTAGGGAAAGTTACATGGTAAAAAGGCTTCGGACCTGCCCCGAGAGTTAAACTGCTGAGCTAGCAAGAAAAGAAGTTATTAAACGGCCATTACCTGGTGGTTGAACTGCTGCCCGAAGAAAGAGGCGCTTCTCGCCCCCTGCTACGTACTTTACACACTGATAGATGTTACTGAAGTGGCGCGGAGACCCGAAAATCAGCAGTTTATATACCCTCGTGGAAAGTTCGAGGCGTTTCAGGAATGAGAACACCCTCCCACAAGAATTTTATTGGCTAACAACGAAAACCCCTACACTAGATGAAGAAGAAACACATTATTGGTGGAAAATTAATTACAGAAATTCCTTATTGGTCAAATTCAAAACTGGCGGAAAGAAAGGGTTAATATTGCCAACTTAAACAATAACTGAAAGAAATTTAACAAAGAACAAACTTATGAATTCAAATTTTCTCCAAAAAACACAGTTCTTTCACTTCGCACTAGGGTGCATAATTGTAGTCCTTCAGTAGTGCCATCTGGAAGAGAATGTCCACACTTCTTACTACAGGCAAAACAAAAATACATCGAAAACGACCCAGTTCAGAACCTTCAAAATTTACAAGTAGGGACATCTTCTGAGAAACTTGAGAATTAACACAGTAGATAAAGTTGAGACTTCCTCCAGTAGAGGAGTTTCAACTGGCGCAAAGTTTGAATTAGCGGCGTGGAGGTGTACCACCCGGTACAATAAGTTCAAGTATTTCCATGGAAATTAGAGATGACCTCGGAAGACATTCTAGAGGAAACTACATTAATAGAATCCACTCAATGTACCAACACTACAATGACAGCAGAAGAGGAAAGTATGAAAATATTGAAAAATTGCACTAATCTAATAGAAATATCTACTTCAATGAAGAGGTGCGTACTATTTCTACACAGATGAACAGTAATAATATCGCAAAAATGTAGGTACTTAAATTTGCGATGGAACTCGATCTCCCCGTTGGTGGTTGAATCTATTCACATGATGCAGGTCGTCCGGTTCGCTCTCTCCCTCATGTTAGAAGTTGCCTTCATTTAGCAGGGCATGATGAGAGCTAAGTCCATTTCCATCGATGAATTACCAGCTCCTCTTGAAGATAGGCGAAGCATCCTGGTGTAGATGACTATCCTGAATTGTAGAGGTCCTCTTCCTTCTGGAGTTTCGACGATGGCTGAAACTAACACAAACAACGAACACGTTGAATAAATATCTTGACGAAGACACTTGAAGCTCTCGAAATTCTGCAGCGATAAGGAATATGGGATTTATTCATAGTGGTCCCGAGCTTATGTGTCTTCGGCTGTGAGGTGTGACACTTTTCTAACACGTAATTGGCCGTCTTGTTGTTTTGTAATTGGCTGTAGTCCTTCTAGAAACTACTCGGCTTAGAGCGAGTTTCGACACGCGCAGTGTACGGTCGGAAGCAACCTTGACAATTTCTTGTTGCTCACGTGGCTAGCATATGGTATCGATCGACAGGCTAAAATAATCAATAGTCTGCACTTGCCCAAACCCGGTCAGACCACTTTCTGACTGAATACACAGCTACTCTTGAATAAAATTTAACATTGTACTCCCTCATGAAATGAAATAAAATGCTTATTTCGACCCAAATTTGGAGGGGACATTATCTCCATCAGGGTACTCTAGGACCAGAAAGGGATGCAGATGGTCTGAAAGAATGTCCACATAACGTGCACCTATCAGCGTTCCTTGCAGCCGGACAGTGGGGCCTAATTGCGACCATGAGAACGCCACCCAGACCAGAACTGAGCCACCTCCAGGCTGGACACAAACTTGTTGATATGCAGGATCCGTAGCTTCATGGGGCATACGCCACACTCTCACGCGCCCATCAGTTCGATACAACTAGAACCGGGATTCATTGGATCATACCATACGCCGCGACTGTTCTATGGTCCATTGCCGATGTTCGCGGGCTCTGCACGTCATTGAGGTCTGTGTCGAGGTGTCAGCAAAGGAACACGAGTTGATCGTCGGCTGGTGAAGCCTATGCGGTGCAGTGTCCTCCTTACAGTATTGGCAGAAATGGGTTCATGACTCCCAACATTCAAGTGGGCGGTGATCTGTCTCACAGTAGCCCGTTGAGCGCCCTGTATGGTTCTGCGGAGGCGACGTGATGTCCGTTCGTTAAACACCTGTGGTCTTCCCGTGCGGCGGTAACATTCTCTCTGCGATATTGAAGGTCCACCCTCGACACGTGCGGTGTAGCTTACTATTTTGGGTATTTTATCATACATAACCCTGTACGAGGTGTCCCGAGATGTTTCGGGAACTGCACGATTCGATGTATTCCTCCAAACACGGTACTAGTTGACTATCAGCGCGGTCTTCATGATGTTAGGGGTTAATATTGTTGTCGGAGCATGTGGTTGTACAACTTCTTCGTTGTTATTTTTGTAGATGTAAGTAGGTCCCGGGGAAGATAACTCAGTTCACATCTTAGTATAGTGCATGCGACGCATGGTGCTCGATATCATACACTGCAGGTGGATTACTAAGTTCGCCGGGGTTGCACCATTGCTTTAGGAATATTTGTGATGTGGGGTGTTCAGGTGATTGCATCAACTTCAAATTTCGTTTAAGGAAGAGTGCTTTGGATTTTTTATGCACGTCAACAAGAGCGAGTCCTCTTTCAGATTTAGCTAGTAAAAGTGTAGCTCTACTGATCCAGAATATTGCACCCTGCCATATGCACCATCCATTGCTGAAGCTATCCGAATGCCTGGCATTCGTGGCATTTTTTTCTTCGGGGAAGCCCCCGAAGCCCACTCTCCCTCCTCCCCCAGGGGCCGATGACCTTAGGCCCCTTTAAATAACAAGTATAATTATCAGCACCACCTCCCCCCCCCGCGAGGCAATCGACACTAATTTACATTGCCCCCGACATGATATTCATTTCTAAGGAGAAAGACAGCAAGGAGGAGTGCGAAATAATACAAAGGAGTATCTGCCTGTCCCTATCAGACATACTACCAGGCCATAGTCTGTGTTGGGTAGGGGGTGTTGAGGCTTGGTATTAAGGGTCAGGGAATACCACATATGCGGAAAAAGAAAGAGCCTACATGTAAAACCTGAAAAATTTTGATAGCACACGAAAGTATGTGGTTTCTGGATATGGCCAAGTGATTGTGTTAATTGAGAAAAGGCGGGCCTTGCCTGTTGCGGAGCCATGTGCCAATAGCCACTAGGGCCTGCCGCACCGCTGCGCCCCTTTGGGGTCCCTCGTACGCAGTCTCCGATCCCAGAGAATGAGGCCAAGCCCGACAAGGCCAGGGCCTCCTGGATGGGGGTGGGACATGACGCCGGGCCTCCTTCCTGTCTGCCCGCGTCATAGTATGATAAACAGGGCAACTGCGATGCGAGGCCGGGTGGCCCTCCGCGCAGTTGATGCACACCGGCGTCTCCGTAACTACCGCGCAGGCCATGTAGAGGTGATCATCCCCAACGGTTGTACCTCACTAGGAGTCCACACCTCTCCTGACGGTGACACCACCTCAGGCAGTTCAAACATTGCAAAACCTGCCGAGGGGGAATGTTTCGGTCTCACCTGACTTTCGCTACCCGCTGAGGTCCTATACTGATTGGTTCCTTGGTCGACTGCTGTTCTGGGAGCAGTCCTGGGCTGCGGCTCGGCAGCCCTCTCCTGATGGGTTGGCGACGTCGTCGTCTTCTTCCTGGTGCGGGGGTGGCGCCTGCTTCCTGGCTGGGTTTGTCTCTTCTCGGTTGGGGAAGAGACCTTGTTCTGGTGGCCCTCCTCCCGGCCTGGTGATCCTGGGGTAGCGGGTAGCCCCGCTGCAGTGCCGGCTTCTCCCTCCTCCTGGCTGGCGGCTGCGGCGTCTTTCGTTGTCGACACCTGATTGCATTCCCTGTCCTGTGGGGCGCATATCGATGTCTGAAACGTGACAGACTCGCTGGTAGGTCGGGTGTGGGTGACGGCCTCTGTACGCCTCTGTCGTCCTCGACTGCTGTCCTGCCGCCCGCCGTCTGGAGCGCCTCCCTGGATTGCGCCCTGGTAGTCGGGCCTTCCTGGTTGGCCTTCGTCTGCGTCTACCTCGCAGACGTTGACCTCGGGAGGGCGGTCTGCGTCCGCTCGGCCTGGGTTGCGCATTCGCGGCGCCAAGGGCCGGTGTGCTCCAGCTCCGTGGTGGCGTCGCTGATCTCCGGCGTGGATGGGAGGACTAAGTCGGTATCAACCGCCTTTAAATGGATGCGTCGCACCCCTCCCTGTAGTACACGAGGAAAGCCTGGTTTTACGGGGTCGCTCTGTGATCTCCCGGAACTCGAAGTCATCAGGGGGGGTCACACCAGTCCCTGTGGGCGTCCCACTCCGTCTCGTTGTCCGCTGTTGACATGCTGATCCTCCTGAAAAAAATCTCCTGAAAGGCAATATGAGCACTGAGAAGTGCTTCAGCCTATGCTGGTAGTGTACACTGAAAGTACACACTGTAGACAAAGCTTTTTCGGAAATGTACTAACAACTACACGAGCCTGATTAGTACTTGGAAAGTACAGATAGTCTGGCGAGGAGAGTGAGTCAGCGGGAAGCACGTACGTCCTCTCGCTGTGACTGCCAAGCTCGTCCTCCATTCGTGGCTAGGCAAAATGTGGCTTATATACCAGATTTCGTTGAGCGCATATGTGTTTACATACCGTGTTCTGTGCTGCGGGAGGTGTAATTTATATTTAGCTTCTTATACACTCATGTTCATAGAAACCAGAACACCTTGAAAGACTAGAGATATGAAGTTTCTATTCACAGGGCATGTGCATTAGTATGTTCTGAAGAAATGATTAGCATTTGAACCATGTCGGCTCTCAGGTTCAAGGTCCACATCGATATCTCGGCGCACCACCACCGACTGGTAAAATTTGCCTGTGACTCTTGTTGTCGTTATAAACCGAATGTAATGGGTCAGTGTGACTTGAGCAGACATGCAAAATGCCTCGCAGACGTATGCGAGAACCATACCGTCAAATGAGTTTGAAAGAGGTGCATTATTGACATGAGAGAACATGATGCATCCATCCGGGAAATTTTTGATCATGTGAAACAAAGTGTGTCGGCACTGCAACGGATGTGTACAGAATGGTTCACAGAAGGCCGTAGAACACGACGAAATGGGTCTGGTCGCACCACCCAGACCACCCCCTGACAAGATCGACACCTCACCCGAGTGGCATTGCAGGACAGATCTGCGTCCTCCTCGGCTCTGGCGCAACAGTAGAACAGTGCAACAGTGTAACACATCGTACACTATCAGGAGTGACAGTCCGTCGCCGTGTATTACGATCTGGTTTACCGGCGCGTCGTCTACTTCTCCGCCTACCTCTGACTAATCTGCATAAACATGCTAGACTGCAATGGGGTATGGAACGACGTCACTGGGGACAGAAATGGCAGCAGATAATGTTTTCGGACGAATCCAGGTTCTGTTTGTTTGAAAATGATGGCCGCATTTTGATTCGCATTGCAGGGTGAGAGGCATTACATTGAATGCATTCGCACAAGACATACAGCGCCAACTCAAGGCCTTGTGGTGTGAAGTGCTATTTGGTACAACTACAAATCACAGTTGGTGCGTGTCTAGGGCACTGTAACCAGTTTGACTTACGTGAATGACATCCTGAGACCCGTAGCCATACCCTTTCTGCATGATACCCCCCAGATGCCATACTTCAGCAGAACAATGCGCGACCACAAGTTACCCCACGAACACGTGCCTTCATGTTGTCAAAGGATTTCAAACTGTTGCCCTGGCCCGGCCGACACTAGACTTGTCGCCAATCGAAAATGTGTGGGATATGGTGAAACGACGGGTGCGGCGCTGTGATCCAGTGCCAATCATCTAAGATGAACTGTGGAACCAGGTGAATGCAGCATGGATGGCTATACCCCGGGACGCCATTCGCGCCTTATACGCGTCGATGCCATCACGCATGGAACAAGTTGTCAGTGCTCATGGGGGACCCAGTGCCTACTAGGCAACAGGACACATGCTGATCCTTGGTGACTGAAATTCTAATCGTTTCTGCAGAATATACTAATGAACATGAACCTATCCCTATTCTGTCAAGGTGTTCTTTTTTTTATGAACAAGAGTGTAGAACGCCTTTCACTGTTGTGAGAGCGTGGGCCAGTTCTTCTGAATCATCATCTGCACACTATTGAAATATGTCACTCATAATAACTTATAATATGGTGACTACTGTGTGTGAGTCTGTGATATCCGTAGTGGATAATGGTGTAAGAAGCAGTGAAAAATGTGGCTAATGCAGAAAAGTAGTTAAGAATGGGATTCTGTGTCGTAAGTGTGATGAGTGGTACCATTTTCGCTGTGCAAATATTGTAAATAGGACTGATATTGAAGAAAATGTGTTGCTGGGTCCCGAGTGTAAACCAACTGATAGTGAGGCAGAACAACAAGAAAGAGAGACTTACGAAACTATACTTAAGATTTTAGGAGTGCTACAAGACTTATGTGCTCTGAGACTTGAAAATGAAAGCTTAAAGTACAGAATAAAGAAACTCGAAGGTAAAGAAGACACTGGAGAAGAAAGATCGCCGTGGACGGAAGTGACGCGTAGCCATTTTAAGCCTATGTTAAACATATGGGAGAAACGACGTACGACTTAAAACCGGGAAAAAACTCTTTGCAGTGCCAAAATAGATTTCAGTCATTGCAACAAGTCCCAGAAGGAGACACGTCAAGTTTTCCGAATAATTTTAAATCCAGTGGAGGTAACCTACAGAAGAAGAAAACCAACCGAAAGTCAAGATCGCCAAAAATTCATCTCTACGCAGACAGTCAAGGGCGGGGTATGGCAGAAGGCATCAAGGATGAGCTGCAGAATCCAGAAAGTGAGGTTTTAGGACTAGTAAAACCAGGTGCCAAAACTGAAGACGTCCTTTCATGTTGTGACCCTGTGTTAGAGAAGGACAATTATGTGGTAATTGTGAGTGGTACAAATGACATTGCTGCAAATGAAGGTGAGGAACTAATTACGACCCTCAGAGGTAAGATTTCCAAACTACCTGACTCAAAATTAATTGTAGTTAATGTGCCACCAAGGTATGACCTTTTAGAGGACTCGTGTGTGAACAAAGCTGTACATGATGTATTATAAAAATCAAGAGATTATGTAAGGGTTTTAGAAATGTCTATGTAGTAGATACTGGTACTTTAGGTCTTGGCAGGCAGATGTTCACTAGGCATGGGTTCAGTGGCGGCCGGTCAGTACGTGCTACCGGGCTCCAGCACGTAGCTTGGAACTGTAAGGAATATTATTTATGTACAGTACAATTATCCTGGTGCCTTTTCGTTGTTTTGAGTACGATATGAATTTGTGTTTTGTGAAAATCAGGACGAGATTCTGTCGAACACCTAGCGCCGTTCTCCCGGGGAACAAAGCTCGTGCTCATGTGAAGTGAGCCCTTGCCTGTAGCCTGAAGGAAGCAATACGCAGGCGCAGCCAAGCTTGCAACACTCCCCCTAGCCGGTGGAGTATACCATAAACCGGGATCAACTTTCACTGATCCCGTCTATAGTTACTTCCTCTCCCGCAAGGGGGTAGAAGTACTCGATGTCTCCTGCTACCTTGAAGTTGAACGTGGTAAGCGAGTCTGCCACTAGAGAGTAGCATCGTCTGGGGTCGAAAGTAAAGCGTAAGTGGAGGCAATCTCTCTCACACATGCTTATTAAAATATCCATCTTCCTTTTGTGTCAAAAATAAGGAATTCGTAGGTGAGTAAAAGAATCTTTGACTGACCCTAAATGTTATCCCGCATTACAATGTAATTTACTCTGGTGAAATGAAATAGCGTATGGCTTTTAGTGCCGGAAGTATCCGAGGACATGTTCGACTCGCCAGATGCAGGTATTTTGATTTGACTCCCGTACGCGACCTGCGAGTCGTGATGAGGATGAAATGATGATGAAGACAACACATACACCCCGATGATTGTTAAAATTCCAGACCCTGCCGGGAATCGAACCCGGGATCCCTGTGACCAAAGGCCAGCGCGCTAACCATTTAGCCATGGAGCCGGACATTTATTCTGGTAATAGGGGAGGTCTCAATGAATCAGTTGGCAGCTCTTTCAGTTGCTTTGTGCGGTTTTAAATCTCGCGGTTATTGTATTGTCATTGTATTAGTGCTAAAGTTTATACGGAAATTTATCATTATTTATCCACTGCAGTATATCATCATCATCATCATCTGTTTACCCTCCAGGTTCGGTTTTTCCCTCGGACTGAGCGAGGGATCCCACCTCTACTGCCTCAAGGGCAGTGTCCTGGAGCTTCAGACTCTTGGTCGGGGGATACAACTGGGGAGTATGACCAGTACCTCGCCCAGGCTGCCTCACCTGCTATGCTGAACAGGGGCCTTGTGGAGGGAGGGGAAGATTGGAAGGGATAGGCAAGGAAGAGGGAAGGAAGCGGCCGTGGCCTTAAGTTAGGTACCATCCCGGCATTCGCCTGGAGGAGAAGTGGGAAACCACGGAAAACCACTTCCAGGATGGCTGAGGTGGGAATCGAACCCACCTCTACTCGTTCCAGCCCTCGTACCACTTTTCAAATTTCGTGGCAGAGCCGGGAATCGAACCCGGGCCTCCGGGGGTGGCAGCTAATCACGCTATTTGCACTGATGTAAGTTGCGCCATTAGGTTAGTAAAAACAATATTTCTCGAATGAATTATTTATCTCGTAGACAGTTGTCGAAGTATTCATCTGCTTCCAAATTAATGTTGTTTTTGTTTGTTCTGAGTTATAAATTGTGAGAAAAGTTGTATTATTATTATTATTATTATTATTATTATTATTATTATTGTTATTATTAAAAAGTTTGAAGTATGCGTTGTTCATCATGGCAATATGCAGATTTAAAACAGCGTATTTAGCTTGTTTTTTGTAGCACGTAGGACGATTTTTTCACGAGCCGCCACTGCATGGGTTACATCTGCATGGTAATGGAAAAGCAACTCTCTGTAGACAAATTGCTACAATTATCAACAGAGATTTGCAAACTAATCTGCACTTAAGGAAACCCATACCACTAAACTGGCACATACAGGGAAACTTGCCAGAAAACACAGATCCTTAAATGAAGATCTATGTACAGGGATCTGAGTTCCAGGAAAGTTCTCAACTCGTGAGTCAAATATAACACTAGGAAATAGTATGAATATTAATACCAGACAACATATTTCAGTGATCCAACCTATACCAGCAGTCAAGGTTTCAAGAGAGTATTATGTAAATTCAGACCTTATTGTTTTTCATATCAATCTTCAATCCATTAGAAATAAGCTAAGTGAACTTGAAATATTCTTGAATTCATTTCCAGTTGACATTTTATGCATTAATGAATATTGGCTTGTAAAGGATGATGTTGGTTTTTATATTCCAGCGGGATATGAGATAGTTACATATTTCTGTAGAAGGAGGACTTCAAATGGGGGAGTTGCAACATATGGGAAAATAAACACTAATATGAAATACACTGTTTTAGATTTAGAGGAGTAGTGTATAGAAAAGCTATTTGAAGTGGCCGGAGTGATATTTACAAATACTAAATTGATAATTATTTCCCTGTACTGAACACTAGATTCTGATAGTCATGCCTTTCTGAACGTGTGGGATCATTTTGCAGAGTACTTAGCGTGATATCGGAATTACAAAAGCTATTGCATAGGTGATATTAATATTAATATTTTAGTTGAATCATCCATCAAAAAACAATTTTGTTATATTCTCGGTCTCATGATTTTTATCTTGCCAATGATCAACCAACCAAAAAAATTCTTGTTTGGACAACATAATCACTAATGTTCAAAGCAGTGACTTCACATGTGGTGTTACAGAGCATATATTGTCTGATCATAGTGGTCTCTGGCTAAAATTAAAAACTGAATTGGAAAAGCAACATGACAATAGGCAATTTAAACATTTCAGGAGGGTGGGAGAAAATAACACTTTAAAGCTAAGAAATGAATTAATTCACATCAATTTGGAAACATTATACTAAACTCTAATAATGCCTCGGAAGCAACTGAAAATTTTATACAGTTACTAGATTATTGTGTGGAAGAGTGCTGTCCTAGAACTACAAAGGTAATTAACGGATCAGGTACACTCAAAGGGAAGCATAAAGGGAAATGGTACACTCCTCACCTTGCAACTATCAGGAACTTATGATCTATTACAATAAAGCAAAACAAGGAAAACAAACAGATAAAGAAAATTATACCCTCATTAAAAAATCTACCATAAGGAAATTCAACTGGCAAAACAACAAGCTAATGATTACTTTATTAATAACTCTAAAAATAAATGTAAGGCAGCCTGGTCCATAATAAATTATGAAATTGGGTGGGCAAAGAGGGAGAATTCTGTGCCAATAGAACCGAATGTACCTAATGAATACTTTATAAACAGTGTCAAACATACGAATATCAGCAACACCGCAGGGGACAATGAAACTGCATACAACAATCTACTAAAGAATAGTGTAACTTCTGAAAATAACAGACCCTCTTTAAATGGCAAGTTATAAACCCTAAGAGGGTCTGCAAAATAGTCTCAGAACTAAATCCTTCAAACTGTGAAGACTACTATGGCATAAGTAATTTTATTCTATAACAAATTATTGACATAATAATAATTACTTTAACTTGCCTCATGAATTGGTGTCCGGCTCCATGGCTAAATGGTTAGCGTGCTGGACTTTGGTCACAGGGGTCCCGGGTTCGATTCCCGGCAGGATCGGGAATTTTAACCATCATTGGTTAATTTCGCTGGCACGGGGGCTGGGTGTATATGTTGTCTTCATCATCATTTCATCCTCATCATGACACGAAGGTTGCCTACGGGTGTCAGATTAAAAGACCTGCATCTGGCGAGCCGAACATGTCCTTGGACACTCCCGGCACTAAAAGCCATACGCCATTTCATTTCATTAATTGGATACTGGCTGAGGGAACTTTCCCAGACTGTCTAAAAATTACAGTTACAATTCCTGTGTTTAAGAATGGAGATGTTATGGATCCAGGCAGTTATCGACCCATTTCAATTGTTCCAATCATATCTAAGATAATAGAACATTGTACAAAGGAACATCTATCTGTATGTTTAAATGCTGCATAGTTTGGGTTCAGAACAAATAAATCCAACATCAAAGCCTTAGAAGCTGTTGTGACTGAAGTAATTCAAGGCTTTGAGTCTCACCACGTTACAAATGCTACACTGTTAGACCTCAGCAAAGCTTTTAATTCAGTACCGCACTATATAATAATAAGCTTAGCTACTATGGCGTGAAGGATTTGGAGTTATTATTAATTACAGCCTACCTCAATGACGGGTATCAAATTGTACTAGTAGAAAATCAAAGATCTAGGGCTCTCAAAGTGGGTGGTTCAGGGTTCAGTTATAGGAACTTTCCTCTTCCTTGTGTATATAAATGATATTATTAGTAATTTACCCTGTAGGACAGTGCTCTATGCAGATGATATTACTATCATAACAAGCAATAGAGACTTAAAATATGTTTAGGAAAGGATAGAAATGCAACACAAATCATCCTCTTGATTGCAGGCTAATAAACTTATCCTACTTCCATTTAATTAATTCAGGTCAGGGTAATAATGATCAAAATTCTGTCAAATTATTGGGATTGTATCTGGATTGTAAATTAACCTGGAACACGCATACACAAAAGTTATGTACAAAACTGGCTAGAGTATTATTTTTGCTTCGCAGACTCAAAGGATCAGTTAGTAGTAGTCAGATGATGAATGCATACTATGCCTTCTTTCACTCACACTTATCATATGGTATCATGTTATGGGGTAACTCAACAGGGGCTCAAAATGTCTTCAAGTTGCAAGAGAAGGCAATAAGATGTATTAAAGGTAAGACCACAAGGAAGTCATGTAGACCTATGTTCCAAGACCTTGCAATTATGACTCTTCCCTCATTAAACATTTATCATAGTATACTCAATACTAAAGAAAATCTCATCGACCTAACAACTCGCAAAATGTACATTCATATGGCACAAGATATAGGAACGATTTAGATTTACCACATATTAGGCTGAGGAAAACACAAGAAAAAAATAGGTATAATGGCATTAAATTATTCAACAAACTATCTGCCCATGTAAAGGATATGCCCCTATGTAACTTCAAAAGGACCCTTAAAAATTGGTTGACGTCCAATAGCTTCTATTCAGTATCCGAATTTGAAGGAAAAATAACACTATTTCAAGGTGGGTAATAAAGGCCAACCCCATCCTAACACGTTGGTAAATTAGTAATTATTTATCACTCTTTTGGTCGAATACTGTAGTGTTATGATTATTTTAACTCTTGTGTATATAGTTGTATTTATTTTACTGTGCTTAATGAGATACTTGTAATATTTTGTAACTATGCACCTATGACTCTGTCCATTGCAACTGCCAGTTGACTAACGATAATAAAATTCTATTCTATTCTATTCTATTCTATTCTATTCTATTCTATTCTATTCTATTCTATTCTATTCTATTCTATTCTATTCTATTCTTAGTTCATCCATGGCGGGAGATCTCTGTACTCTCTGCGTCTATAACTTATCAGCATGGCCTTGGTCTTCTGAAAGTAAGAACTGCTCTAAAATAGTGGCCGTAATAATAATAATAATAATAATAATAATAATAATAATAATAATAATAATAATAATAATAATAATGGCGTGTGGCCTCCGGAAAGGCCTGATGCAAGTGTTTTCATTTGACACCCGTGGGCGACCTGCGCGTCGCGATGAGGATGAAATGACGATGAAGACGACACATATACTCAGTCCCCGTGTCAGGGGAATTACCCAATTTATTATGGTTAAAATTTCCGACCCTGCCAGGAATAGAACCTGGTACCCCTGTGACCAAAGGCTAATACGCTAACCTTTTAGCCATGGAGACGGAATAATAATAATAATAATAATAATAATAATAATAATAATAATAATAATAATAATAATAATAATAATAATAATAATTGTACCGGGTGGTACACCTCCACGCCGCTAATTTAAATGCGCGCCAGTTAAAACTCCTCTGCTGGAGGAAGTCTGAACTTTATTGACGGTATTAATTTTCTACCTTCTCAGAAGATGTCACTACCTGTAAATTTTGGAGTTTTAGAACTGTGTCACTTTTGATGTGTTTTTGTTTCGCTTGAAGTAAGAAGTGTGAACTTTCTCTTCTAGAGGACACTACTGAAGATCTACAATAGTGCAACCTAGTGCGGAGTCAAAGAACTATTTTTTTGGAGAAAATTTAATTTCAAGAGTTTGTTCTTTGTTAAATTTCTTTCTGTCATTGTTTAAGTTGGCAATATTTACCCCTTTCTTCCCCTTGTTATGAATGTATCCAATCCCGAATTTCTTCTATTAATTTCTGACCAATCTGGTGTATCTTCCCCCAACTTGAATCTGTTGCGGGGTCCTACCCAATAAAGAGTTTGTGGGAGGGTGTTTTCTTTCCCCTAACGCCTAGAACCTTCCGTGAGAGGATATAAACTGCTGATTTTCGGGTCTCCGGGCCACTTCTGTTCCATCTTTCAGTGCGTAAGGTACACAGCAGGGGGCGGGAAGCGCCTCTTTCTTCTCCAGCCGTTCAACACAAGGTAATGGCCAATTAATAACTTCTTTCGTTGCTAGATCAGCAGTTTAACTCTCGGGGCGGGTTCTAGACCTTCCACCATGTAACTTTCCTTTAAAATGTAAAAACTACTGGTATCTATTCTATCTTTCAAACGACATATCGGGATAGAGAGTGCTTAACCCTCTCGAGCTCCCACTCACATCGTCTTGAGGTGAACTTATTTTTCTCAACCAATTCTTCCGTAATGTAATGTAAATTGTTATTAAGTCACCTCTGTAGTATGGGATTAGCCCTTGTATTAATGGCCTGGTGCCAAGTAGGTCTTAAGCAAAGTGTATTAGGAGTGCAAATTCGCCTCCTCTCAAATTGTATTTTAGAGGTCATGTATTAACTTTCTTGTCATTTAACAGACCTCAGTAGGTTGGGTATTTTACCCCTGTGTATATGGCCTTTGAGGACAGCTTAAAGGTGGAGTTCGGAGTGGCCTATGATAGGCTTGTATTTTAAGGGGAAGTTGCCCTTTATTGAAAATTGTGTCTCTGCCTCAAGGAGGCTTTTGGGTGTAATTGGAAGCAAATGTTTCTGGCATGTTTGGGGGTTTTCGGCCCCTTTGTTGTATGGTGTTCATTGTAAGGTTGGGCTCTTTGCTCAAGAATTATGTTTCTGACTTTTGAAGCCCCAAATGGGGTACCTATGTAAATGTATTTTTCAATCGTGTTTCGGCTACTAAGTACCTGTTCTATTTGTTGTTACCTAATTTTGCAAAGAAAATATAACCTTGTTAAATTTTAAAATTAATTTCACTTTAGTAGCTTGAGACCTATTCACCACCCAGCACCTTCTTTCATGCATAACTACCACCAAAACACGGTAACAAGTGGTAGCAGAGCGTGGTTGAATGGGTCTCAATTTAGCCCCTTTTGACGGCTAGACATTGTTTTGATCCGAACTCTAACCATTTTCTCAGCTGCTGGAATTTTTTGACTTTTTCAAAATTGTTCTGTCACCATGCCCGGCCCTCGCGATGTTCTCCATCTTAATTATTTGCGCAAAGAGGAGTTGATCTATGAATTAAATATCAGAAATGTGCAATCTGGAGGCACGGTTGCAGTAGACACTAACAAGCTTAGAGAGTCCCTTGATTTGCCCATTTCCATCCCCAATTTGGGAGAGAAAGAAATTGACGATTCTCTTTCCACGATCACGGAGAATGTTACTGGGCTAGCTTCTGTAGTTAGTTTTTTTGATGAAAATGATCCGTCTCCGAATCAAATTAAGCGTGTGCAAGGCAGGCTATATCATTTTTCGAATAGGGTTAACGATCTGTTGTCTCTAAAACTGAATGACGTTCAGAGGAAGGAAGCTAGTACGCTCCTGGAAAATATTTCCGAATTATCTAGTAAGGTCACTCAATTGTTAACTGGGGAAGTTCCTCCCAAATCTGATCAGCCCACCATAGTGAATGTAGGTAGCGAGGAAGAACCTGCTAAGGGAGAAGTAAATAGGAAAACCATCGCTGCTCAAACTATCTCTGCCCCATTGGACGAGTCTGAACGCCGTGCATCGCTGAGTAACATCCGTTCTGAATTAACTTCTTTGCCATTGAAACCTTTACCTACTATGTCACCCGGGTTTAGTAGCTTGCCTCATCCATTGGCAATGTTGCTCAGAGGTATATCTAAGTTTTCCGTTAATACCACCAGTGACGTAATTTCATTTTTAAGATTTCTAGTGGAATTTCAGGATCATGCCCTTGTTTTTTCTCTTTCTCCATGTCAAATCTTGCAAATTATCTATCCGTATGCTATTGGTATTCTCTCTGACAAAATAGTTAGAGCCATTGCCGAGCAATCATCTATTGAGGATTTCCATGCCCATTTGCTAGCTAACTTCATCCCGGCTAGGGCCAGGTCCTCCCTTATTCAGAAGTATTATTATCGTGTACAGCGCTTGGATGAAAACTTGGCTGATTTCATACAGGACATTAAGTTTTATACTAGGGTGTTTGCCCTTCATTTTCCTGAAGATCAGATTGTACAGGCTATTGTAGAGGGAATTTCACCTCCCTATAGGTCATATTTGTGTTTTGCGGCGTGCCCGCAAACCTTCTCTGAACTTGAAGCATTGGCCGTCTCAGCGGAAGGAGTTAGATACGCCGATTCTTTGCGTGTCGCGAAAGAACCCCCGCCTTCCTTTAGTAACACTCGGCCTCCACCTCGCCGACCAGTCAATCCCCGTAAATGTTATGCTTGCGGGTCGCCTGACCATCTGCGCAACAAGTGTCCGCTGATCAAGTCAAGTGGGACAAGGAATGGAGCCGGGTCATCACAAGGCTGTTTTAAATGTGGGGCTTTCTCACATATTGCCAAGAATTGTCCCAACTCAAATAGCACCCCCTCATGCTCAACTTCTGGTGCAAATTCCACCTATGCCAATAATAAAAAGTGACTAGTGGCTTCGGCTGAGTCGACTAATCCATCTTCCCGAGACTCAGCCCCTAGTAAACAGGTTGTAAATGTAGAGAACGATCAGCCTTCAAATTCATCTTTTGAATGCCCTAAAGAATGTCTTAGGATTGCGGCGGATACCCCCGCACCTGTTCCTTTTCTTAAGATTGAGTTAAATAACGAGCCTATAACAGCTCTCTTAGATTCAGGCAGTGTTTGTTCGATTATTTCGGCTGAATGGTATTCTAAATTGAAATCGGTTTGTAAACTTCCTGACTATGTCTCTTCTCCTGTTCAATACGTTTCGGCTAATTCATCTCCATTAGAAATTCTAGGTTCCTTACTGGTCAAGATTCGTATTTTTAAGTTTACATGGAAAATTAAATTGTTTGTGGCCAAGCAATTGTCTTGCCCCATTATATTGGGAGCTGACTTTATTTCTCACACTGGTCTTGTGCTCGATCTCCAGTCTAGGTCGTGCACATTCAAATTTGCTTCTAGTTGTAAAATACCACTATTAAAGTGTAATTCTGTGTCATGTTCTTCTATTTCGCCTACCCAGGATGAGATGTTGTTAGACCTTAGACATCTACCTGAGGAGCAGGCTGATAGTATTCGCAAACTGTGTCAGTCGTTTCCCGAGGTGTTCTCTGATACTCTTGGTGTTACTGACCTTATTGAATACAAAATTGAGGTCACGGATTCGATTCCTGTCCGTTTTCCACCTTATAGGCTATCTCCACCTAAAATGAAGGCTCTGAAAGAAATTATCGATCAGATGTTGAAGGATGGTATTATTAGGCCCTCTAAGTCGGCGTATTCATCGCCTATTTTCCTAGTCCCGAAACCCCAAGGAGGCTTCAGGCCTGTCATTGATTACAGGGCTCTCAATCGGAAGGTGGTGTTGCAATCTGTGCCCCTTCCTGACCTTCATTCTTGTTTTTCATGGTTTCGTAAGGCCAAGTTCTTCACCATCTTGGACTTAAATCAGGCCTATAATCAAATTCCCCTTGCCGAAGAGTCTAAACACCTTACAGCGTTTGCCACGGACTGGAATTTATATGAATACAACCGCGTGCCTTTCGGGCTCCCTACGGGAGCAGCTGTGCTCACTAGGCTACTAGATAGGGTCTTCTCCGACATCAAATTCGAGTACTTATATCACTATTTAGATGATGTCGTCGTATTTTCAGAGACTTTTGAAGAACATCTAGATCATCTGCGAGAAGTTCTCGATTGCCTTCGTAAGGCTGAGTTAACTGTTAAGTTGTCCAAGGTTGCCTTTGCTAAGCCCTCTATGTCATTCCTAGGGCATATTGTGTCACCCGATGGTGTAGCAGTCGATCATTCTAGAACACAGGCCATCCGTGATTTTAAACCTCCCAAGGACATTAAAGGTATCGCCAGGTTCATTGGTATGGTGAATTTCTTCAGAAAGTTCATTCCTAACTTTACTAATAGAGCGGCGCCCTTAAACCTTCTTCGTAGGAAAGGCATCAAATTCGAGTGGGGACCTTCTCAACAAGCCGCTTTTGAAGATCTGAAATTAGCTCTCTGTAATGCCCCTGTCCTTGCTATGCCTGATTTCTCAAAGAAATTCATCGTCCAAACGGACGCGTCATCGTCAGCTGTAGCTGCAGTCCTTCTTCAAGAGACTGAACTAGGGAGGCGACCCATCGCCTATGCATCTAGGACTCTATCGGCTCAAGAAGCCAAGTATTCCATCTATGAGCTCGAAGGGTTGGCAGTCTTATTTGCCTTAGAAAAGTTCCGTCTCTATCTGGAACATGTCAAATTCGACCTGGAGACAGATAATCAAGCCTTAAGCTGGGTCTTAGGTAGGCCGCGTCGTACTGGTCGTATAGCCCGCTGGGCTATTCGTATTTCCGCCTTCCAGTTTGATGTTAGACATATCAGAGGTACCGAAAATGTTGTTGCTGATGGACTCAGCCGTATGTTTCATAACGACGTCGAGACCCACGAACCGGTCAACAGTTCATCACCTTCCGAGTCCATACTATCTGGTGTTAATGCCATCTTAACAGATGCTCCCATGCTTTTTAGGGATATTGAGAAATACCAACGTGAAGATCCGACGCTGGCTCCGATAATGGAAACCCTTTCTTCTGGGGAACATGCTGTCCCTTATGTTCTGAGGAATGGTGTTCTATGTTGCCCTTCGAGGCATGATAAGTTGATGAAAGTTGTTGTTCCAGCGGTTCTTGTACCTATGATCTTCAAGTATTATCATGAGACCCCATTAGGAGGGCATCTTGGAATCTTTAAAACCCGTGAAAAGATTCGTGAAATGTTCATCTGGAAAGGTATGGACGGCGAAATTCGTGAACTTGTAAAAGCTTGTAAATCTTGTTTGCTCAGTAAACCGACCATGTCCACCAAGGTAGGCCTCTTGTCTTCTCAGCAAGCGTCGCGCCCCATGGAACGCCTGTATATTGATTATGTAGGACCCTTCCCCCAGTCAAAGGGGAATGCCAACAAGTTCATCTTTGTATGCGTAGATGGTTTTACAAGATTTTCGTGGTTATTTCCGACTAAGCTGGCTACCGCTCAGTCTACAATTACTTGCTTAAATTCTATTTTTGCTTCTTTTGGTCCGTGCCAATATATTGTATCTGATAATGCTAAGGCTTTTACATCTAATCTTTTTCGTAAATTCTGTTTTGACTTGTCCATCTCTCATGTAACTACTTCTGCTTATTACCCTCAACCATCCCTGGCTGAACGGGTTAACCGTAATCTCAGGTCCGCACTTATTGCCTATCATCATGAAGATCATTCCAGGTGGGACACGTCCCTGCATTGGATAGCTTTTGCTTTGAATTCGGCGGTTCATGAATCTCACAAGTTTACTCCAGCTTCTTTGATGTTTAAGTTTGTTCCCAACTCGCCGCTCTCTAACCTCTGGTCTCTGAGTGACATTCTGCCCGAGACAATAGATCCGGACAACATTAAAGATCTTTGGAAGAAGGCTAAAGCTAATCTTAAAGTATCTCATGAAAAGGTTAGGGAAAGGTATGATCGTGGACGGAGACCCACCCCTTTAAAGGTAGGTGACCAAGTAATGGTCAAAAATTTTGTTCCCGCGGGCAAGCTTGCCCCCACATTCCATGGGCCATGTGTTATTCTCGATTTCCTCACCCCGGTTACGTTGTTATTAAGCAATCCAGCCACCGAGAGGATATTTAGGGTTCACCTGTCCCAGGTGAAAACGGTGTAATTTCTGTGTTAACTTGCTTCATATTATTTTGAAAGGATATGAAGGTTATATTTTTTTTTGAGTTTCGCTTTTAAGGCATTCTGCCCCTTCTGTAATATTTTGGTTTTAGATGTAAGCCTTTTGTAAAACCTGCCCCGATCCGTTAAACTGCCATCCTGTCCTTGCCACGGCCATTACCACGCTCCCGTCTCCTGCTCCACCTTACACAGTGGCTTAACTTATGCCATGGATATTTGCACGCCGCTGGCCCCTCAACCTCTCCACAAGCCTGTACCCTCAAAGAAGATGATAGTCCAACACAATTCTGCCGCCTAGCTTTAATGTTTCAGTGCCCCCGCAGCCGCGCGGCGTTGTCCCGCGGCTGGGTTCGAGGACGGGCCCCCTCGGCCCCAGCGAGGACGACATGTGCACGGCGAGCCGGAGCTCTCCTCCCGGCCTAGGCTGATGTGCGGCGCACGACCTGCTACTTGCCCGCAGCCTTTATATGTTCACCGCGGGCGCGGCGTGCTTCAACACCTCTGCTCCCCTCATAGTGCGGGCGAGCGGTATCTCAGGGTACTTGAGGGGTCCGAGCGGTTCCCTTTGGACGCAAGCTGCAACGGCCGGTCTGGCCATCCAACTTAGCCTACATCAACTACATGGACAGTCACTATAAGAGATGACTACACTTGGGAATTCAACAACAAATTTGGTGGACATTGCAAAATTTTTCATCACCTTTTAAAAGATTATCTTCAGAAATTCGCCTTCTACAAACATAAATACTTTACGTTACCAATTACAACAAAATTTTGGAACTGAATCAAACCCAATTAAGAAATTTCTCAAATACTTCTGCAATTTATTTTAATATCAACATCAAAACTTGGACCTTATTTTCAAACAAAAGTTTATGTTCTTCTGTGTTACCCCTTGGAGGAACTTTTGGGGGGGGAGGTCTGTACCGGGTGGTACACCTCCACGCCGCTAATTTAAATGCGCGCCAGTTAAAACTCCTCTGCTGGAGGAAGTCTGAACTTTATTGACGGTATTAATTTTCTACCTTCTCAGAAGATGTCACTACCTGTAAATTTTGGAGTTTTAGAACTGTGTCACTTTTGATGTGTTTTTGTTTCGCTTGAAGTAAGAAGTGTGAACTTTCTCTTCTAGAGGACACTACTGAAGATCTACAATAGTGCAACCTAGTGCGGAGTCAAAGAACTATTTTTTTGGAGAAAATTTAATTTCAAGAGTTTGTTCTTTGTTAAATTTCTTTCTGTCATTGTTTAAGTTGGCAATATTTACCCCTTTCTTCCCCTTGTTATGAATGTATCCAATCCCGAATTTCTTCTATTAATTTCTGACCAATCTGGTGTATCTTCCCCCAACTTGAATCTGTTGCGGGGTCCTACCCAATAAAGAGTTTGTGGGAGGGTGTTTTCTTTCCCCTAACGCCTAGAACCTTCCGCGAGAGGATATAAACTGCTGATTTTCGGGTCTCCGGGCCACTTCTGTTCCATCTTTCAGTGCGTAAGGTACACAGCAGGGGGCGGGAAGCGCCTCTTTCTTCTCCAGCCGTTCAACACAAGGTAATGGCCAATTAATAACTTCTTTCGTTGCTAGATCAGCAGTTTAACTCTCGGGGCGGGTTCTAGACCTTCCACCATGTAACTTTCCTTTAAAATGTAAAAACTACTGGTATCTATTCTATCTTTCAAACGACATATCGGGATAGAGAGTGCTTAACCCTCTCGAGCTCCCACTCACATCGTCTTGAGGTGAACTTATTTTTCTCAACCAATTCTTCCGTAATGTAATGTAAATTGTTATTAAGTCACCTCTGTAGTATGGGATTAGCCCTTGTATTAATGGCCTGGTGCCAAGTAGGTCTTAAGCAAAGTGTATTAGGAGTGCAAATTCGCCTCCTCTCAAATTGTATTTTAGAGGTCATGTATTAACTTTCTTGTCATTTAACAGACCTCAGTAGGTTGGGTATTTTACCCCTGTGTATATGGTCTTTGAGGACAGCTTAAAGGTGGAGTTCGGAGTGGCCTATGATAGGCTTGTATTTTAAGGGGAAGTTGCCCTTTATTGAAAATTGTGTCTCTGCCTCAAGGAGGCTTTTGGGTGTAATTGGAAGCAAATGTTTCTGGCATGTTTGGGGGTTTTCGGCCCCTTTGTTGTATGGTGTTCATTGTAAGGTTGGGCTCTTTGCTCAAGAATTATGTTTCTGACTTTTGAAGCCCCAAATGGGGTACCTATGTAAATGTATTTTTCAATCGTGTTTCGGCTACTAAGTACCTGTTCTATTTGTTGTTACCTAATTTTGCAAAGAAAATATAACCTTGTTAAATTTTAAAATTAATTTCACTTTAGTAGCTTGAGACCTATTCACCACCCAGCACCTTCTTTCATGCATAACTACCACCAAAACACGGTAACAATAATCATGATAATAATAATCATAATCATAATAATAATAATAATTAGAGATGGGTCGATACCAGTTTTTACGATACCAATATACATTTTGTGTGGATACTTGACACTCCGACACTTTCATTATTGAGATAAAATAGTAAAATACAAATTCTAACTAATGTATTTGTATTCTATACTATAGGCATTTTTTATGTTAACATTTCATCATCACTATTATTACAAATTAAAGAAAAATATATTGTGGTAAGGTAAGTAGTTCTTGTTAGTAGTTGGTTACGCATCTTAACCACAAACCAAATGTTAAGAAAGTATTCGACTCGATTTAAAGAATGGATGATAAAACACGAACTTAATAGTGTTATAAGTTTTCGTTCAAAAATACAAGCTTTCTCACTCTGCTGGGGTCGAGCCTACTTCTTTTTCTTTTTCTGTCACATATGGGTCCTGCTGAACTTAACACTCTGAGAAAATGCTGTTGCTAGTGGTGAAAATGAAATGACCATTGCTAGTGTTATACATAAATATTCCATGGCTATGTTTTGCAGCTTTGACAACTCTGCAAATTTCTAAATATTTGGCTTTTGGATTTTGCATTTGAATTCCAATAATCATAAACACGTAAAATAGGGTATCAACAGATCTTCTTTCAGTTATGTGGTTATTTATTCTTCAGAAGTGTTAGTTGGCAATGAATTTGTTGCTTCACTTTCTTGCATAATAAGGCCTACAAGCACAACATAACAGGTGATTTTGCTGGCTCCGAAGAATGGATCATCTGGGTTTTTAATTTTATTATACTATTTTTAGCGAGTATTTAAGTGTAACCTATAATTTCGCCAAAGATTTTAATATACAGCAAGTAGGGACACGGGCTCTTATGGAACTAACTCCCGGGAGCTGGCCCAGGGGCTGCTGCGCAAGTTGGTGGCTATACATAAGCTCTTATGGAGAAAGCTGACCCAGGAGAGACTTAGGACTTAATATGACAGCCTAGGGCGATTGCACAAGATGGCGGCTATACACGGGCTCTTATGGAGAAACCTGGCCCAGGGGCTACTGCGCAAGATGGCGGTTATACATAGGGTCTGTGATAGTACATATATCACACCCCCGAATTATATGTAGAAGTTTGAGATATTATTGTCAGTATTCGATTTATTATTATTATTATTATTATTATTATTATTATTATTATTATTATTATTATTATTATTATCAGTATTCCATTTGTATATTTTGCTATTTATATTTATAAGCTGGAAGATATCCACATATGTAGGTATGAGTAATTTGTTTTGTATGAGTGGGAAAACATTGCTTTAATAACTCTGGTAATTTGAATGAGTCATATGGCTACCCCAGTGTCTGTTGTGATGTACTTGTGTCGGGAAATTCATGAGTCATGTATATATCCCAGCCTGATGAGATGAGCTTGTTGTTGTATTAGGAAAGTTTTGGTGATTCATGTAAAACTCCCGAGTGTTTGTTTATCTCTTGGGAGAAAGGAGAAGTTCAGGGCTTGGTCTTGACTAGAGATCACTCATGATTGGCCGGCATGCACCAATCCAGACGTATCATCTGAGAGGAGGGGGATGTTGATGTCTATAAAGGTTGATCATACGGCGGCAACCAGGAACATTGTAAGGGTGATTGTGAGAGTGATGGTAAAGGAACGAGAAGGAACTACTACAACTACAAGCAGGAACACTGTATGAAGGAACTACAACTGACGCACTGTACGGGAAGGAAGTGGTGCTGATACACGGTACTGGAGTGACACGGCTGCAATGGACTGGACTTCAAACGTTCGTGGAGCGTAGTCTTGTTATGTTTGTGGAAAGTGGCTGATTGTGGAGAGTGCTTGCGCATTAAGTATTGTAGCACTTGTGGCGGCCTAGCATTATATGTTGGTGAAAGCTATCTCAGACTTTCCATAAATTTATGTTGAGGATCGACAGACGTGTGTATATATCTTTACAAGTGTTAAAATATGTGAACACAGTAGTACAAGGTACAGTATCTGTGTGATATGATAACTGCCGATTATGAGAATCGGTAAGTCGAATTGATATAGAGACAGTGAAGGGTTTTTATCTTCATACATGTACGTTGTTCATCGGACTATCTACAAATGGTAGCTTAGTTCTCGCTTTCGTTTTCCCACGATTTTCATTATTATTGTTGTTGTTGTAAATATGGAGTCTTCCAGCAATATTTTATGTGTGTATTATATGTATAATGTTGTATGTTGATGAGGTGCTCATGCACAGAATTTGTTAAGAATATAGTTAGCTATTTTAGAATCAGTGTGATTGATGAACCTAGGTGCAGTTCCTACCTACTTAGTCGTTTTCAGGAGGTTAGGTAAGGCCTGCAGCAGATGTACCAGTACGCAGCATTATGTACACGCCCTGGGATATTAAGTCTATCATGCTCTTATCTAAATTCGAGGGATCCATTCTGGTGAACTCTGGCGCCCATACTACGGACATTTCGGTTAATTATGCTTATTAATTTTATTAAGTTTTTGAGTAATTTTATTTATATATTTTTATTCATGATTTTATTATTATTTCTCAGTAGTCATCAAATTGTTACAGGTCTTATGGAGAAAGCTGACCCAGGAGAGACGTAGAACTTACGATGACGGCCTAGGGACGCATTAGTCCCTTTAGCCATTTAGCCCTCGGAGGAGGCGTAGGGCGTGGTGAGGAGGGGGATGAGGAATCCTTTTGCCCCTTTGTTCTTCTGGTAAGACGTAACTACTGGGTTCCATTCCCTATCATGTGTATAGTACGATTTTTTTTTCGGTTCAGCTTTTTGCAATCGTACACTGAGTGAACTTTATCACTTCTAACAGGCCAACGAAGTTAGGTTATAACAACATTCTATGTTTATCTACATCTCATCATTGTGATCATGCTTTCAGCTTTGAGCGACTATCCTTCCTCGAGAGTCCTAGTGCAGATCTCCTCCACGGTTAGTCTCATAAGAGCCTATGTATATTCAAGAGCCCCTGCGCTAGACTGATGTTAGGAAGGGCATCCGGTTATGAGGATGAAACCCCCGCATTAGCCTAATGCGTGAAAAGCCCTAGCACAGCTCTCCCTGAGTTAGACTCATAAGGTTCTGTGTATGTCTATTTACCCATGTGCCCTAGCACAGCTCTCTCCCCGAATTAGCCCTCCTTTTAGTCACCCTTACGACTAGCAGTATACCGTTGATGCAATTCTACCCCTCTACCCCACCTCATAAAATAAGGATCTAAGCGGAGTGACGTCATCATAGCAGCGAGAGCTGTAGTAACGTTACTGCTAACAAGGGGGTGGATCTGATTCCTGCCTGTGGTGCCCCTGCATAGGCACCTCGATTAAAACTCCAGTACTGAACTGAACACCAGCATTCCAGAAGTATCTACCAGTCAATATGACCCAATCGCTATATTCAGAACGGTCTTTACCAAGACCAACACTAACCATTATATCTGTAAATATTAAAGGTGTATCTCCATCTAAAGAAGAAATGTTATATCAGCTTTGTCAAACGTACAAATGTGATATATTACCCCTTCAGGAAACTCACAGGGATGAGGAACTACGGCGACCAAAAATAGCGGGAATGAGACTTATGGCCGAGATTCATCAGACAGTATGGCAGCGCTGTTTTTGCCAAACCAAATTTAAAAATGTTGTGTGTTGCGGCCACCACTGAAAATCCAATCGAGATAATAACTGTGGAACTCAGTAACTGCACCGTTTCGGGTGTCTACAAACCACCGAATGTATAATTCTTCTTCAAAATTCCAGATAACTACCACAAGCAAAAGACAAACTTTGTGGTTGGAGACTTCAACAACCATAATAGTGCATGGGGATGTACAGATGATGATAATAATGGAGAAGCTGTGTTAGGATGGGCTGATGATTTCCAATTACAACATATTCATGACCCCAAACCACTGGCGTAGCCGAGGAGGGGGTCAAGTGGCCCCCCCCCCAAATATTTCCTGAAACTAGAGCGACGATCAGCCGTTGTTTTACGTATAATACGAACAACTTAAAAACTTAGGCCGAAATGTTAAATTAACGTAGCGTCAAAGAATCTACTAGCAATGCTCAATATGTCTAATCATAATTCTCCATTTGTACTGCTTGAATGAAAGGAAAACACTTAGGATTGTGATGCGCGGGGATATTTCCCTGTAGAGGCCTCAGTATTGGGAATGTAAACGCGTGTTGACAAATGTCAAGACATGAGGAAAAGGGAAAAAATGAAATGAAATGAAATGGCGTTTGGCTTTTAGTGCCGAAGGGTCCGAGGGCATGTTCGGCTCGCCAAGTGCAGGTCTTTTGATTTGACTCCCGTAGGCAATTTGCGAGTCGTAATGAGGATGAAATGATGGTGAAGACGTCACATACACCCAGCCCCCGTGCCAGCGAAATTAACCAATTAAGTTTAAAATTTCCGACCCTGCCGGGAATCGAATCCGGGACCCCTGTGGCCAAAGGCCAGCACGCTAACCATTTAGCCATGGAGCAAGACAGGAAAAGTGCAATTACCAAGGGATTTTTTTCTAGGGGCTTACGTCGCACTGACGCAGATAGGTCTTATGGCGACGATGGGATAGGAAAGGCCTAGAAGTTGGAAGGAAGCGGCCGTGGCCTTAATTAAGGTACAGCCCCAGCCTCTTGTGAAAATGGGAAACCACGGAAAACCATTTTCAGGGCTGCCGATAGTGGGATTCGAACCTACTATCTCCCGGATGCAAGCTCACAGCCGCGCGCCTCTACGCGCACGGCCAACTCGCCCGGTGCCCAAGGGATTACTCAGTTGGAGGCCGGAACGTGACCACCGAGATAATTGGGGCCACAGCCAGAAACAGCTGCAAGCTTACAACATAGTGTCAGATTTTGCACATCGGTTCTAGGAAACAACAATATCCTAGGGATCCTCGGGTTGTACCGTGGTTGAGGGATGTGCTGTGTTTAAGTTGCAGCGTTGGGAAGACTGTGTCAGGATTTTGAGCTGCACGTCAGTTTATCATTTTGTGCCAAGTAAGTAAATTTTTTTGAAAATGGCCATTTCGTCACTGAAAAGCCAAAACTATGTACATCCTCGGTAATTTATGAAAAAGTTTTTTTTTAATTCTAACAGTAGCAAGACAATCGCGGATGAGTGCCTAAGTTCGATATGTAGGCCTGTATATTTTGTCAAATGCCCGGAGATTGATTGGAACCTCAAATTGCACCATCAAAAGTGCGGGAAAATATTTTGTAATTGGCGGGCGTGATATCGCAGTTCCAATGGTTCTATCTTCTCATCAGGACGGCCCAGCCTTAAATCGCAGTCGATGCATGAAACATTTTTAAAATGGGAAGTCACGTTGTATTGATATGGATTCTACTTAAAACACTAGATCCCATCCCTTACCTTTCTTTATACTTTTGAGCCATAACCGCGCCATTTATGGTCGTGTATTTTGAGTATCCAACCATTCTTCGGGCTTACCTTGTATCTTAAATGGTGAGTGGATGCAGTGGCACACCCACAAAATAATTTCAGTGGGTGGAGTGTAAGTCGGGGCCAGTAGCGTGGATACAACTTTTCCTTGGAAGGGGTTGTGAAAAGATTTTTTATTTTTTATTTAGAATTTGCTTTACGTCACAACGTAGGTCTTATGGCGACGATGGGAAAGGAAAGGGCTAAGAGTGAGAAGGAAGAGGCCATGGCCTTAATTAAGGTACAGCCCCAGCATTTGCTTGGTGTGAAAATGGGAAACCACGGAAAACCATCTTTAGGGCTGCCGACAGTGGGATTTGAACCCACTATCTCCCGGATGCAAGCACACAGCTGTGCGCCCCAAACAACACGGCCAACTCGCCCGGTGTATATGAAAAAAAGCCGCTCCTACCGAGTGCGGTGACGGATCTTCAGTATATATTGATGGTTTTGATTGTTACCATGTACAATCATAGCTTCACTACTCTTAACATAAACCGGCTGCATTATTGAAACTGTTCGTAAAATTGATTATATCATTCTTCGTTTGTGAGGAAGTAGAATTTTCATTTAAAATGTCTTCTTAAAACAGGAAACACTTTGGCGCTACACTCCATGAAGGTAACTACCTTCCAGGTCGTAGATATTTCCATCACCGGAGACTCAAGGCCAACTCTGCTGCACCCACAAACAAGGTTGTGTCTTCCCCATCCCATGCCTTTCTTAACTCTGTCAGTGCCCAAAATCGAATGTAGGATGCTTTAAGTCAAATTCTAAAATAAGGAGACCTAAAAGTAACCAGCCGGCCCCGCGGTGTAGGGGTAGCGTGCCTGCCTCTTACCGGAGGCCCCGGGTTCAATTCCCGGGCAGGCCAAAGATTTTTACCTGGATCTGAGGGCTGGTTCAAGGTGCACTCAGCCCAAGTGTTTATAATTGAGGAGCTATCTGACGGTGAGATGGCGGCCTCGGTCTAGAAAGCCAAGAATAACGGAGGAGAGGATTCGTCGTGCTGACCACACAACTCGTAATCTGCAGGCCTCCGGGCTGAACAGCGGTCGCTTGGTAGGCGATGTTCCTTCGGGGCTGTTACGCCATAGAGTTTGGTTTGGAAAAGTGAACAGAGAAGGAAGCGACACCCCTGCAAGGCTCTTTAGCTTCGAGCTAATTCTTCTGTCCGGCCTCGTGCATTTCGGACAGTTGGAAAACGTACACCGTAATAAATGCTCCTCATAAAACCTTTGTAAAAATACTAACGGCATCTGTTTATAACAATAATCACAAACGCCTCCTTTTCATGTGGATCAGTTGGTTGAGACGCTGTCCTTCTGTGTCCGAGTTTGCAGGTTCAAATCCCGGCTCGGGTCGGTGGCCCTTAAAACGGTGTTGAAATGGCAACAGCTCCGTGTCGTTGGTTATGGCGCGTTAATAAAAATTATACATACGAATATTAGCGTCACAAAACTGTAACTTTATACTACTATATTCTGTATCACAGGCTTGCGAGGGAAACTGATTAACAATTTGCTTTACGTCGCACCGACACAGATAGGTCTTATGGCGACGGTGGGATAGGAAAGGCCTAGGAGTGGGAAGGAAGCGGCCGTGGCCTTAATTAAGGTACAGCCCCAGCATTTGCTTAGTGTAAAAATGGGAAAACCCGGGGAGCCATTTTCAGGGCTGCCGACAGTGGAGTTCGAATCCACTATTTCCCGTATGCAAGCTCACAGTTGCGCGGCCATATCCGCGAGGGAAACTAATAGGACAAGGTAAGCCCTACCTATATATGATGTGACGTGAAATTTTTCTTTATCAGCTAACAAAATATATGTACCCATACGCTTTACATTATTTATTTATTTATTTATTTATTTATTTATTTATTTATTTATTTATTTATTTATTTATTTATTTATTTATTTATTTATTTATTTATTTATCAGTGCCTTCTGTACAGTGGTGAATTTTGGGCTAGAGGCCCTCTCGTATACTTAACCACATACTAATCAGAATATTAAATAAAATGCTGAGATACTTAAAATAGTTAAAACTACATGAATTAATAGTATTGAAAATAAATATAATTAAAAATAAATTTAAATATATTACTAAGTAAATTAATATTAAGACTAATTAATATTGAAAACTCTTAAAAATGACTAATCCTCAGGCACGCACACATTCATATTGAACCATTAAGTAAGCTGTCCTCAGCAGGTAGTCTCAGCAGGTGAACTTAAAACGTGATTTTTTTAAAAAGCTAGTTTCTCTGACCTGAGCTGGCAGGGATTTCCATAATCTGGCGACAGTTGCTACAAATGATCTATTAACTTTATTTGTGGGGCGCAGCGGAATAGAAAGAATGAATCTGGAGCGTGTTTTTAAGTTGCGAAATTATGATAAAAAGATGAATTTAGAAGAAATATACAGTGACTGGCTTTCAGTTACCATTCTAAACACCATCGTTAAAGTGTGTAGCTGCCGACGTTTATCAGACATCAGCCGTGAGACATACTGATAGTATGGGGTGATATGAGCATCGTACCCGATATTGTAAATAAATCGCAGGCAGGAATTCAGTGCTCGTTGAAGTTTAAGTGTTTCTTCTCTCGTCATGTCAACTAAAACGACGTCACAATAATCAAGAATAGGGAGAATGAGTGTCTGTATGAGTTTGGCCTGTAGCTCAAATGGAAATACATCCCTCTGCCGTTTAAGGGGTGAAGCACTCTAAAAATCTTTTTACGTATTTATTTCGTGTAATCAGACCAATCAACTGTTTCATTCATCATTACGCTGAGATTTTTAACCGTATTACTGTAGGGAATAATGTTACCATCCAGTAGGATAAGCGGGATTGCGACAATGTTTGAGCAGCTCAGTAATTTTTGTGATCCAATTATGTTTGCCTGAGAATTTATGCAGTTTAGTATAAGAGAGTTTCGTTGTGCATATATATTGAGTCGTCGGAGGTCATTGTTAATATCTCGTCTTGCAATGTCGATATATTTGAAGATCGTCAGCATAGAGGTGGTGTGTGTTATTTCCTGTCACAGATGGTATGTCATTGATATAAATACAGAAAATTAGAGTACCTGGAATACTGCCCTGTGGGGCAACACTAACTTTCATTTTCCATTTAGAGGCCTTGTCGTTTACTGTTACACGCTGTTGACGGTTATTCAAGAAAGAACTAAAAACCTTAAGCGCAGCCAGGTCGAAATTTCGTTCTCTATCTTAGTCGGAATTACTATAGTGTCAAAGGCGCCACTGAAGTCAAGAAGGATAAGTATAGTGAGCAGTAGTTTGTCCATAGCGTTTCTAATGTCTTCAGTAACCTTCAAAAGTGCTGTTGCTGTACTGTGACCCTTCTTAAATCCAGATTGCAAAGGGTCCAAAAGAGCATTTTGATTTAGGTATTCCAGAACTTGCTCGCATACTAAACGTTCAAAGGGTTCAGAAAGCGGAGGGAGTATAGACATAGGACGATAGTCAGAGGGTGATTGTGGGTTTAAACTCTTAAGTACCGGTGTAATATTGGCTGTTTTCCAGACAGTAGGGAAATTTCCGTTTAAGTAAACAGTAGTTCAGTATGTGCGTCAGTAGTATAGGCAGGACAGCACCCTTAATGTTATGTATAAAACTAATAGGAATATCATCTACACCTGTAGCCTTTGATTTAATGGAATGCAAAGCCTTTTCTGTGACACTGTGAAATGTGAATGGTGGATTGGCTGGAGGGGAGGGCGGTGAGTCGGTGCAGTTAATTGGGGTAGGTTGAATATTTATTCCACTAAAGTAATCGTTCAGTTCGTCAAGTGGAATGTCAGAAGTCGACTGTCTCTGTTGATGTTTTCCTATTCCCAGAGCTCTAAGTTGGTCCCATGCGCGATTAGAATTTAAATTGTTAGCTACATTCTGGAAATATATACATTTCTTATTTCTGATTATCTGCTTTGTGCGATGTTTTAAGATGCGGTAAGATTCGAAGTCTGTGTAATCTAAGGTTTCCTCTTCTTATTCAGACAACGTACTACACTATCGAAATAACGAGTCATGGTGGGCCATCATTCTCTTGGCTTCAACACCTAGCCATGGACAAGAAGGGCGAGAAACCTGTATTCGACGTGTGTGTGTGTGTGTGTGTGTATGAATGTCTGAGTGTGTGTATTTCTATGCCGCATTATTTGTATGAAATATCACTTCCTTGTTGCTTATCTTTTATCACATGACCATTATTATAATAACATTACCGTATTTATTCTAAACCAGAATATTGTATCTTTACTCACACTCTTTATCCTTGCATTCATTCCACTTGTACTCGGAATATATGAACTGTTGGGATGAAAGAAACAAAGGTAGCCGGGGGTAGAGGGTGGTGGTTTGTCGTCCAAGGACTCCAGACACCCCAGGAATGTTAGCGAATCTACTTTTATTAAGCATTTTATATATAACGTATTGAACCATACAGTTCATGGACGAATAGTATAGATTTTAGTATTAGATATTGGGATTACCTGAGGCCACCAAGGAAGTCATTGTCTTAGAGTTTATTTCATAAAAGATTCCAGAAGGAGCGTTCTCGTGGGAAGAGAGCTAGAGCATCATTATGAAAATTTCCAGGTACTCATTAAAGGGATTTATGGCCCAAGCCAAGCCTCTTAATGGAGATTGGGGACGCTCCCCGGATCGCGGCAAACTAACCTTCGGAGGGAAGAAGGAATTAAATTAATATCTCTGGTTAGGAAAGAGATGCATTGGATCTGATACAAGAATTGCAACCTGCATAATTTATGCTAAATTTTGATATGGAACATGGCTGTAATCATAAATGCATTCGTTAAGAAGGGTACTTGACGTGCTTTGTGCGGGAAAACTTCGAGTCGCGGGCGCGCGTATCCTACACGCGATCAACCTGATCAACCTGATTATAAATGCAGGTCCGCCTGGCACGTCAGCCTCATTCTCTGACCGTAAGGCTGCTTGAACGAAGTCGTCATGCTGCGAGTTGGCACGGAGAACAACGTTTTATCTTCGAGCTGCACATACAACTAGCACTACTGAATCTGGAAGAAAGTAAGTAATTAACCCGCATATTCAGCTGAATTCTTGATATTACCTGTGTTGATCTGTTGTGGTGAGATGAGGTACTGCCTATAATAGACTGATGAACTAGTAGCTTCATATTTCTGTGAGGTCAAGTTGTAACTGACGTAATGCTAGAATAAATGTAGGCTCAGGGTAGTTCTGGTACAACGACATGTTGCCCGAGTGAAAGAATAAAATAACAGTGTTACCAAGTTTGATGAAGAAAACTGTAGTGTACCAGGTTTAGAATTCAGAACAAGACTTGGTCAATGTAACGTGTGAGGCACGATATTAGTGGGAACAGGCATCGAGTCTGGACAGTCTGTAATAAGTAATTTTTTTTTCAGTTACCCCTGCATCAAGCCAGTACGAGCTTCTACATAATCATTGCGAGGAAGCCACAACGGGAGCTGAAGCCGGCACGACGTCGGGAATCGATCCAGGAACGTGGGGCGTACCTAATCAGCGCGACGTCGAAGGGCACATCTTCCAACCATCTAAGGAGCTGTACGAAGGATCCACGCCAGATAGAATGTCTCCAGTCGTCCGCCGGTATCTGCTGCAAGCGTCGCAGTTTGTCATGATGTGGTAAATTCAGTGGTCCACAGGAAGGGCCGCTCCGTCATGTCATCAATCATATAAGGTCAGAGCTTTCCAATTCTGTTTCAAGCATGTCATTTAAATTTAGATAGGAACGGGGGGGCCGTCATCCAACAGGTTAGTTTATGGTAGGAAAATTCTTGGTAATATATAGCTAGGCCTCAAGCTCGAACCCAGTACATTAGTGTAGGTAGTAGGTTGTATATTCCTTGTTGGTGTGATTATATTTCATTTCGGTAGTATTATATTAGTGTACGTGTAATCTTCATGGGTCAGGTCGAACTCCCTTGGTCATGTTAGGTAAGTCTGACGGCAGGCACTGTTTATAGTGTAGTGTTTAGGCATATGTCTCTGCAGACGTAGGTTGTGTATTTGAGATCAGGATTTACCCCATAACTCACCTAGCTTATCCGACAGGGTGGGCATGTCCGTGTGTTTGAGAGATTTGGGCATTATGCATGTAGCTGACTGTATGAATTGATAGGAGAGAGCCCCAGCACAGATTAAGAGTGTATTAGATGCATATGAGGTGCCTTATTATGGCTATGTGATGATAGCTTACTGAATTGTGCCTTTGTATTATTAAGGATGAGCCCATTGGAGGTGGAAATGAGATTTGTAGTATTGCTTGTGGCATTGAGATGAGGGCGTGTAGCCCATGGATATTTAAAAGAGCGCTTTAGCAGCCAGATTATGCGAGATACATTGAGTAGCGATGTTTCCTTGCACTCAGCCTACAAGTCAGTCAGCTGAGCTCATAAATTGTGTGGGTAGCCTCCTGTCTAGTGCACCGCTGGTGAGGGTTGTTGTGTCTGACGTCACAGTCTTGAAACTCGGTTATATTGCTGTCTGCAGCTTGTCGAGTGTGTAGAGGGAAAGGACGACCTTGATGTTTTGACGCAGGGAGAGATTTTAGTTCTGTTTGTTCTGCTTTATTTTAACGCTTGCCCGTTTTATGTTGACCCCTGGACAAGATGGTTGTGTTCCTTTTTAGATTGTTTTGTGTATATGATTATTCAACGCCTTGCTCTTCATTGGATCAGGGATCGAGACCGGGTCAGGGCACTGTACATTATGTGTTTATATTTGTTTGTACCGGGGTTCGATGTTACGAGGCATAGTAAAATTTTATGATGTGGGGATTACTGTTAGATGTGTATTTCAGCAGATATCCATTTTCTCTTTATTTCATTACTTACACAATTGTACCATGCTTGTTACAGCAAAGCTGTTTCCTGAAGGCAGTGAACTGGTAACCATCGGCTCAACATTATCTTTACCCCAGTCACATTTGAAAGCTCTTATATTTGTAAATAGTATTCTTTTTTGTAATAAATCCCTGATTGTAAAACTTTGAATGCAGCGATGTTTTCTGTTAGATATTTTTTTGGTAGGAATTTTCTCTTACCCTGCATCATTTCGAATCCACCTAAGTTATCTTTTATGCCCTCATTTTCTACCCAGATACCCCGATTCATATTCTACTGAGCTGCGGATTGTGGATACGCCTGTAAGGTAAGACATGTGCCGTACATACATCTGTTCTTGGATGTATTGGTAACTATAATGTTCTTGGTTCGAATTCGGCATTTGCCTGACGGGAATCAAAAACATTATAGGGCACAGAATATTAATATTAGCTTCCGGAGTCCGACTCATTGGTTGAATGATCATTGTTGAGGCCTTCGGTTCAGAGTGTCCCGGGTTCGATTCCCAGCCGGGTCGGGGATTTTAATCGCGTCTGATTAATACTTCTGACTCGCGGACGAGTCGTTTGAGCCAACACTTTCCTTTTCTTATTCAGACAACGTACTACACTACCAATTACCAAAGAAACATACAATAGTGATTGCATCCCTCGTATAGGGTTGGGGTCGGGAAGGACATCCGGCCGTAAAACAGGGCCAAATCCACATGTGCGGCACATTTCGCACCCGCGACCCCACAGATGTGGAAAAAGCGGGGGTTGGAAGGCGAAGAAGATGAAGAAGAAGACTACTATTAGCTTCCGGAATCAGCACGAATCTACCACTTTTACTTGGATCCAAGGACATTAATTTCCTTTTAAGGAATTCTACACCACCTAAACTCTGGAAGTTTGGACACCTATCAAAATAAAATTCTGGATGAATGGGCCCCGTGCAAACTGAAATCCTGGCTATGCCAACGTCCCAAATTACCTCCATCCTTCAACAGCAGTAGATGGCGACGAGGCTTCAACCCAAACCTGATATTTGTGAGTGAACACATGGCACAGCAATGTGTGAAATCAATGTGCAATCCCATTCCAAATGCCCAGCATCGGCCCATAATGTGTCAACTTTTCTCAGCATTTCAACCAATAGAGGTTCCGTTTCGAAGAAAATATAATTTCAAAAAAGCAGACCGGCAGGAGTTCAGCTCAACTCTTGATAAAATAATATCGATATCCACCCAACACCAGAGTTTTATGGTCAGTTTGTTGAAGCAGTGAAGGAAGCTTCCCGCGTTTCCTTACCACGGGGATGCAGAGTTAACTATATACAAGGTCTAACTTCAGACACAGGTGCCCAAATGAACACATATATTTCACTGTTTCAGGAGGATCCACTAAGTGAAGACACTATCTCAGCTGGAAGGAAACTGCTTTCCTCAACTGCAGAGGCAAAGAAAGATACTTGGATCAAACTTATGTAGGAAACAGACATGTCAAGGGATAGCCGAAAGGCTTGGAAGTTTCTCAAACGACTTTGCAACGATACAACCAAGGGACTAGTCCATGCAAATGTTACGGCAAACCAAATCGCAAATCAGCGTGTCATCAATGGGGAAACAAATCACCCAATAAGGAAAATGGAACAGAATATCCTAAAAAACGAGGTAATGGAGTCCAATAACGTATCCCGGTCATTTGAAATAACGGAACTACAGAAAGCGATTCAATGTAGCAAAAATGGAAAAGTGGCGGGATTAGATTATATTACAATAGACCAGATAAAACACACAGTTCAACCACACACCTCCTCAACAACTGTTTTACTTACCTAAAAATCCCAAAAATATGGAGAAAATCCAGGGTGATCGCATTTCTAAAAACTGGAAAGGAACCTTCGGACCCCAAAAATTTCAGACCAATTTCCTTACTCTGCCACTGTACAAAATAATGGAAAGAATGCTGCTCAATCGCTTAATGGGAGTAGTAGGCAAAGTCCTTATCCCTCAGCAATGTAGTTTCCACCCAGGAAAGAGTTGAACAGCACAGATTTTACATCTAACCCAGCACATTGAGGACGGGTTTGAAATGAGGAAGATCACTGGTGCGGCTTTTGTGGATCTCTCAGCCGCCTACGATACAGTAAATCACAGGATACTATTACAGAAACTTTATAGAATGGTTACAGACATCAAAGTAACCAAGATGATAGCTACTCTCCTGGAAAATCGTCGCTTTTTTGTTGAATTCCAAGGACGCAGAAGCAGATGGAGAAATCAGAGGAATGGTCTACCTCAAGGCAGTGTACTGGCTCCTATTCTTTTCAACATCTACACTAATGACCAGCCATTACCAGAAAATACTAAAAACTTTATCTATGCCGATGACCTTACACTTGCTACTCAAACTGATACCTTTGATAAAGCAGAGATCTCTTTAACTGCTGCATTAGAAGAACTAGGTACATATTATGAGAAAAACCAACTCAAACCAAATCCAGCTAAGACTCAAATCTGTGCCTTCCATCTGCGGCATGCACACGCCTCTCAGAAACTGAAAGTGCTCTGGAAAGGGAACTTACTGGAACACTGATTTACACCAAAGTACATGGGAGTTATGCTGGATCGCACATTAACATATAAGAAACATTGCCAAAACTTAAAACAAAAGATAGCTGCTAGAAACAACAATCTACGAAAATTATCAGGAACAAGTTGGGAGTACAACCACAAACAATTATTATAACATTAGCTCTAGCTCTATGCTTCTCTGCAGGAGAATATGCCTCCCCGGTTTGGTACCGGTCAGCTCATACGAAGCAGGTCGACGTCGCTTTAAACGAAAGCTGCAGGATCATTACTGGATGTTTAAAACCTACACCCGTTGAGAAGGTCCAACTTTTAGCTGGTATTCCTCCCGGTGAGATTCGTAGGGAGGTAGCAGCTAACAAAGAAAGGCTCCAATCATCTTCTTCAGAAGCACACCCCCTCTATGGATACCACCCAGCCACACAGAGGCTAAAATCTATAAAAAAATTCTCCGTACATCAGTTAACCTTGAGGTGAAAGCAGAGAATGCTAGGGTCAAAATGTGGAAAGAAAGAATCAACCACCTTTCCAACTGGATAGACCCGAAGGAAAGTCTTCCATGTGGACACCAGGAGAAGTGGACAGTATGGAAAGCCCTTAACAGACTCCACACAGAAGTCGGAAGAACAAAAGTAAATTTGCGGAAGTGGGGTTTCTCAAGTGATTCATCACTTTGTGGTTGCGAAGAGCAGCAGACGATTCAGCATCTATGTCAGTGTGTTTTATGTCCTTCAATGTGCACTATGAAGACTTGATTCCAGCCTCCCCCAACGCTATTGACGTCGCCCAATACTGGTCAAGAATTATCTAGCTCTTGAACTGTTGCTTTATCTGTGACAGTATAATAGACCTGTATATTTCTATAGTAGGAATGTAGATATCATGGTTTTTTTTAAATACTGTGATTGTATAAATAGACCTGTATATTTGTATAGTAGGAATGTAGATATCATGTTTTTTAAATATCTGTAAGTAAGGTTGATGCTTCTGATACGAATCAAGAAAGAAAGACTGCTAACAAGCTTTTACCTGTAGACCCAGAGTTCTCTCAAGTCAGGCGTCTTGCATCATAACACATTGTCAGCATTCCTTTACTCCACCAGATCGGAAAATACAGCTTAGCTCACAAAGTCAGATCAGTAATGATTGATTGATCGCATCATGCCTTGACTCAGCTAAAGACATCGAGTTCGCTAACCCAAGCTCTCAAGTCAGGTGTCCCTTTTAGTAGCCTCTATCAACAGTATTCTATGAGATGACGACATCAAATTGTCTCGAGATGTGAGAGGTCGTAGCGCGTGGCTCTATAGGTCATAAGCTACATGGTGTGACCCCCTGAGTTAGCTCTGTTGTTAAGTCTAAACGAATAGAGTATAGCAACCATCTCGCATAGCAGGCCTTGCCTGAGTTCTCGAAAGTCAGACTGATAAAACTAATAGGTCATAAGTTACAAGTTGTGAGCTCCTGAGAGAGCTCTGTTGTTAAGTCTAAACGAATAAGTATATCAGCCATCTTACATAGCAGGTCTTGGGTTAGTTCTCGAAAGTCAGGCTGATAAAACTAATAGGTCGTAAGTTACAAGTTGTAAGCCCCTAAGGTGACCGTCTACTTAAAGTCCATACGAATAGAGTATATCAGCCATCTTGCATGGTAGCCCTTGAATCAGTTCTCGAATGTCATGCTAATAAAACTAATAGGTCATAAGTTACAAGTTGTGAGCTCCTGAGAGAGCTCTGTTGTTAAGTCTAAACGAATAAGTATATCAGCCATCTTACATAGCAGGTCTTGGGTTAGTTCTCGAATGTCATGCTAATAAAACTAATAGGTCGTAAGTTACAAGTTGTAAGCCCCTAAGGTGACCGTCTACTTAAAGTCCATACGAATAGAGTATATCAGCCATCTTGCATGGTAGCCCTTGAATCAGTTCTCGAATGTCATGCTAATAAAACTAATAGGTCGTAAGTTACAAGTTGTAAGCCCCTAAGGTGACCGTCTACTTAAAGTCCATACGAATAGAGTATATCAGCCATCTTGCATGGTAGCCCTTCCTTCAGTTCTCGAATGTCATTCTAATAAAACTAATAGGTCATAAGTTACAAGTTGTGAGCCCCTGAGGCAGCTCCCTAGTTAGGTCTATACGAATAGAGTATAGCAGCCATCTTGCATAGCAGCCCTTGCCTCAGTTCTCGAAAGTCAGGCTGATCAAACTAATAGGTCATAAGTTACAAGTCGTGAGTCACTGAGGCAGCTCCCTAGTTAGGTCTATACGAATAGAGTATAGCAGCCATCTTGCATAGCAGCCCTTGCCTCAGTTCTCGAAAGTCAGGCTGATCAAACTAATAGGTTATAAGTTACAAGTCGTGAGTCACTGAGGCAGCTCTCTAGAGTTCAGTCCATGTGAATACAGTATAGCATCTACCTTGCATGGTAGCCCTTGCCTCAGTTCTCGAAAGTCAGGCTGATCAAACTAATAGGTCATAAGTTACAAGTCGTGAGTCACTGAGGCAGCTCCCTAGTTAGGTCTATACGAATAGAGTATAGCAGCCCTTGCCTCAGTTCTCGAAAGTCAGGCTGATCAAACTAATAGGTCATAAGTTACAAGTTGTGAGCCCTTGAGGTAGCTCTCTAGTTAGGTCTATACGAATAGAGTATAGCAGCTATCTTGCATAGCAGCCCTTGCCTCAGTTCTCGAAAGTTAGGCTTATAAAACTAATAGGTCATAAGTTACAAGTTGTGAGCCCTTGAGGTAGCTCTCTAGTTAGGTCTATACGAATAGAGTATAGCATCTACCTTGCATGGTAGCCCTTGCCTCAGTTCTCGAAAGTTAGGCTGATCAAACTAATAGGTCATAAGTTACAAGTTGTGAGCCCTTGAGGTAGCTCTCTAGTTAAGGGCTATACGAAAAGAGTATAGCAGCTATCTTGCATAGCAGCCCTTGCCTCAGTTCTCGAAAGTTAGGCTGATCAAACTAATAGGTTATAAGTTACAAGTTGTGAGCCCCTGAGGCGACCCTCTATTTAAGGTATATACCAGGGTCGGCCAACCGGCTGGCGTGTGATGTAAGAGAGACCGTGTGACGTCGGAGAGACCATGTGACGTAAGAGCGCAGAAGGTGGGAAGCCGCTGTCGTAGACTGGAGACGAAGAGACAGCCTCGCTTTGTAGTAAACACGTAAATGCCATACATGCTGATGGCTACGGCTTTTGTAGACACTTTTCACAACAAGCCACACAAATCCTTCTTATTTAAAAAATTATCTCTTAATTATCTATCACACTGTAAATCTAATAACTCTAACTGTAGGTCTAGATCAACGTTATCTGCAACACCTGAAAATGGCGTGGTTAAAAGTTGAATGTAAGTATCCAGACATTCCAAATTGTTAAATCTAGGATCAAATTCCGAAAAAAGGTTTTTTTATGATTTTGACATACCTATCAATATCCTCAGCCGTATAGTGTTAGTGGTACAGTACATAAGTATGGACGAACCGGGCACATCACGGTGCGAGAAGCTATCTACGCCTCCGATCTTTTTATCTTTATGGGAAGATCTATATTTATTTGTTGAAAATGATAGGATTGCTACAGCTAAATGTTTACTTTGTAGAAAAGAGCTACAGTATGTAAAAATATATAATTTACAACGCCACTACAGTTTGTATCACGCTGCAGGTTATGATCAGTATCAAGGCGAGGAAAGGGTACGTGTAATTACAGAACTAAAAGGTAAATTAAATAACCATGTCGAGCATTCGACAAGTGAGTCTGAGTCAGCAGTTCGACTGAGTTATAAAATTTCATATTTAATTGCAAAGAAACTTAAAAACAGTTCAGTGGTGGTGAGTTCGTAAAGGAATGTTTAATTCTGGCACGTGAGGAGTTTTATCTAAATATCATTCAAGAGTTCGAAGCTACCAGCTTGTCCGCGCACACAGTGTCGACAAAAATTCAAGACCTATCTGATGATGTCCACCTACAATTATTAGAACTGACAAAAAGCTTCCGGGCATACTCCTTAGCAATTGGTGAGGGCACAGATATTTCTGACATGGCACAGCTAGCCGTTTTCATACGAGGGGCTGACAAAAACTTTACAATTTGGGAGGAAATACTGGATTTAGTGCCTATGAAGAATACCACAAAAGGCATCGACATTTTCAAGTGCACTGTAAGTGTTGTTGAAAATGCTTCTTTGCCATGGAACAAACTAGTTTCAATAGCAACAGATGGTGCACCTTCTATGTTAGGGCACAATTCTGGAGTAGTTGGGCTCATAATATTTAAAAAAAGGTTTCCCCGATTGCATAGGTTTGCAGCGAGAATGTTGAGTATTTTCGGTTCCACATATGCCTGTGAACGAAACTTTTCTATTTTAAATCAACAAAACCAAAACATTGCAGCCAGTTGTCAGATCACGATTTGAAGTGTGCTCTTAAACATAGTGTTTCCTCAAACATGAACTCCAAATATTGCAAAACTAATAAACGAAACAAGACTACAAAACAAGGAAATCCACGAGTGGCAACTGAGTATCGATATCATGAGATAAAACGTATGTTTTGAGTTTACAGATTACTTTCTGTACTATTTTTGTTGTAAAACTGTGCTGTTTGTCACTATTAGCACTATTTTTTACAGTGGGTGATATTGTAAAACACAGCAATCTTGGGTTCAATATCAATTCCGAAGATTCACCGGAAAAAGCTAGTTTAGTTTGTATATGTAGAAATAAAGTAGCTTTATAAATTTTATGTTAATTCATAACAAAGTTACGTTACAATAAACTATGTGGAGAGAAATATGTACTGCACATAACCGCATTGTACTACCTGTAGTACTTGGGCCTCCCCCTAGGAATGACGTTGTGATTCCCCTCGCCCCTCTAGCCTTCACTTCTCAGTTACAGTACTAAGTACCTCGTATCGCTGCCCGAGCAGAGTGTGTGACGTGTTACCTGACATCACACGTACACGCAGTTGGCTGACGAATAGAGTATAGCAACTATATTGCATTGCAGCCCTTGTCTCAGTTCTCGAAAGTGAGGCTGATAAAACTAATAGGTCATAAGTTACAAGTTGTGAGCCCCTGAGGCGACCCTCTAGTTAAGGTCTATACAAATAGAGTACAGCAGCCATCTTGCACGGTAGTCCTTACCTCAGTCCCCGAAAGTTAGGCTGATAAAACTAATAGGTCATAAGTTACAAGTTGTGAGCCCCTGATGCAACCCTCTGGTTAAGGTCTATACGAATAGAGTATAGCAGTCATCTTGCATAGTAGCCCTTACCTCAGTCCCCGAAAGTTGGGCTGCTAAAACTAATAGGTCATAAGTTACAAGTTGTGAGCCCCTGAGGCAGCCCTCTAGTTGAGGTCTATACCAATAGAGCATAGCAGTCATCTTGCATGGTAGCCCTTACCTCAGTTCTCGAATGTCAGGTTGATCAAACTAATAGGTCATAAATTACATGTTGTGAGCCCCTGGGACAGCTCTGTAGAGTTAGGTCTATAAGAACAATGTATCGCTGCTAGCTCCTGCTCCATCTCCTTAAAGTTAACCGATGTAGCACTAGGAAGTTGAACGCGGCCGCCACCTTGCGCAATCGCCCCTAGGCCATCTCCTTAAGTCCTATGTCTCCCCTAAGCCAGCTTTCTCTATAAGAGCGTATGTATAGCCACCATCTTGCGCACTAGCCCCTGGGCCAGCTTTCTCCATAAGAGCTCGTGTATAGCCGCCATCTTGCCCAATCGCCCCTAGGCCGTCATCTTAAGTCCTAAGTCCCTCCTGGATCACCTTTCTCCATAAGGGCCTATGTATAACCTCCATCTTGTGCAGTAGCCCCTGGGCCAGCTTTCTCCATAAGAGTTCGTGTATAGCCGCCATCTTGCGCAATCGCCTAGGCTGTCATCTTAAGTCCTAAGTCTCTCCTGGGTCAGCTTTCTCCATAAGAACCTATGTATAGCCGTCATCTTGCGCAGTAGCCCCTGGGCCCTCCCGGGAGTTAGTCCCATAAGAATTAGAATGGAGTTACAAACTTACCTGCTCAGCTGTAGATTCAAGACCGT
Organism: Anabrus simplex; assembly: GCF_040414725.1. Lineage (NCBI taxonomy): Eukaryota > Metazoa > Arthropoda > Insecta > Orthoptera > Tettigoniidae > Anabrus > Anabrus simplex. The sequence continues at coordinate 367,979,516 of NC_090268.1, read as the reverse complement.
CCAGCTGATTAGCAAGTTGCAGCAGTTTGTCTGTAACAGCAGTGCAAACACTTGAACTACGAAAAACTCGTCCTTTTAAGCGAGTGTCCAACAACGTTGCGATGGAACGTATTTCGTTCTCTTCAATGGTTTTGTATCGCATATTAATTGCATCCAGCAATGATTGTCTTACTTTAACAATTCCTGATCCCCTTTGTGATGGCTTCTGACGGTACGACACTGTTCACAATGGAGATTTTCTCGGACACTATCACTGCAGAGGGCGAGTTGTGCTTGATCAAAAATGTTTGATGTATTGAGCAATAAATCAATATGACCCCATTGCGATACTTTAAGATTTACTGGAAGGGTTAAATTGGCAGGTGCGAATACCATGACTCTCTTCTGATCCTGAAGTCGTTTTCGCTTATGAAGGGTAGAATTAAATCGTGTAGTTTTCATATTGTATCAGGCGGTGCTGTGGCAGAGAAAGATGATGTAAATATTTGTGGATTTTGAAGAATGTTTCAAATTTCCTACTAATTGTCTATGTAACGCAATGAGATTATCAGTATTCTTACTGAAAAGGAAACTGACTGAGGGCTATTTAAACTATTGAATTACAAGCAAGGAAGCAACTTTTTGTATTCACGTCAGCATCTTTAGCATGAAACCTGATTTTGTTTGCAGATTGTAAATTACTATTTGTTTACAGAAATTCTATGTTATTCGTTACACTCAGAGCTGGGCGGAATGTGGTTTTTCATAGCCATTCACATTGAAAATAAATAATGCTGCAGATTAGTGCAATATCCATTTCGGACTTATCTGTCTCAAGCTATAATTTGACACGTTTTATTGCCCTGGTACACGACTTTTAAAACATTTGTACTTCAGACATGCTGGCTCTAGAACAGGGTTTTCCAATTTGTAAGGGCTCGAGGGCCATATTGGAAACCTTATTCATGTTCGCGGGCCGCACTTGAATAATAGCTAATTTTCGTAAAATTCTGCATATAGTAGGCTTACAAAAATACCATTATGAAAAATAATATGTATAATTCAATTGAAATAAAGGTTTGATAATTTTAATTAGGTAAAACATTATTTTACAATTGCACAAAAGAGTGAAATTTGGAGCCGGGATGAGTGGCTCACATGGTTGAGGCGCTGGCCTTCTGAAGCCAGTTTGGCAGGTTCTATGTTAGATCATTCCGAAGGTGCTCAAATACGTCAGCCTCGTATCGAGTGATTTACTGGCACATAAAAGAACTCCTGCACGACAAAATTCCGGCACCTCCGCGTCTCTGAAAAACATCAACAGTAGTCAGTGGAACGTAAAAACCAATCATTATTATCTGAAATTCGAATTTTAAATTAAAAAATGAAAATTAATCCATTCAGATCAAGTTAATTTTTAAAAAGAGGAAATAATATTAAAGAATGAACTAGTTCGGACTTGGGTGTGTAACGAATATAAAAATTAATACATTTCTGAACGACCTATAAAATATTCTTTTGTAACTATTCTTCACATTATTTATTAACATGCTCTCGCGGGCCTCATTAAATGGCTTCGCGGGCCACATGCGGCCCGCGGGCCGCCATTTGGAAACCCCTGCTCTAGAACATCTACAGAAATTCGGAGGAAGGTCCCTTTTGTTATAGCCTCATAGGACTTTAAACAATCCCAGTTTCATGCTACACCTGATATTTTGATACTTAAGTTAATACTTATACTCCTTACAGCGACTTCAAAATCTTCTACTTCTGGCAAGTTGACAATATTTTTTAAAATTAGTATTCTATTAATATAGTATCGAAAATGTATAGCTAATCTATAGTAGTATCGTTCGATATCGACACCTCTTAAGTATCGAGTGTATCGTGGTATCGAAAGTATCGATAATAATAATAATAATAATAATAATAATAATAATAATAATAATAATAATAATAATAATAATAGTAAAGTCCGACCCCTTGGCTGAATGGTAAGCGTTTGATATTTGTGTGTGTCCCAACACATTTATTTTCATATACACACAACACACCACACTACCAACCACAACAGCAACACGCAATAATAGGCCTAAATACATTCCCCCAACCAGGGTTGTGTCAGGAAGGATATCCGGTCATTAAACAGGACCAAGTCCTCGTGTGGGACAGAGTTTTCACCCGCGGGAGGAGCAGAATAATAATAATAATAATAATAATAATAATAATAATAATAATAATAATAATAATAATAATAATAATAATAATAATATGGGTTAGAAATCTGAGAGTTCCAATTCAAATTAACGCCTAGCCCTTTCACTAGGGTTCATTTACTTGTTGACATAAACAACATGGTATACTATTGATCTTTCCGTTTTTTTTAACCCACCCACCACGGGTGGTGGTGGTGGTGGTGGTAGTGGTGGTGGTGGTGGTGATTATTGTTTTAATAAGAAGTACACATGGGTAACCATCCTCTATCAACACTAATAAGAGGGGCAAAGTCAAGAATGAAGATATCGGGAAGAGAAAGCGTAGGGCCATGAAAGGCATGAAGATGAAAGACTCCCTAGGTCTAGCCAGCCCTATACCGTCGAGGTCGGGAAAGAACAAGTGTTGCCCAAGCGAGGTTGTATAGGAAAAATGGAGAAGAGCCTGATAGAAGCAAATGAGAGTTAGCCAGGAAACCCATGAACCCCAACCCATGCTCCCAAGTTGAAAACTCCTTGATCCCCTTTTAATCGGCCTGTACGACAGCCAGGGGATACCGTGGATGCATTCTACCACCTCCACCCATTGTGGGGAGACTACGCTCTGGATCGAACCCACAATCTTGAGTACAACAAGGTAATACTTTAATCACTGAGCCATAGCTGCCGACTCTTTCAAATAAACACGACCGACACGAACTCGTGAACATGAACGTGAGAAGTGAATTAACTAGGTAATGTACCGTGAGAATTGGCTATGCGGTACGGGTCGTGTAGCTGTGGTTTCGAAACCCACCGCCGGCAGTCCTCAAAATGGCTAACACATGGGGGGCTATATTTGTATTAACGTCACGGCCACTACCTTTCCACTCTCGCTCGGTCATCGGTCCCCCTGCGTGGCCGAAAACCTACGTGAGTGTGACATTGAACCGCTAGCAGAAGAAACCCTCTCCAACAACTGGCATCGACATCGACGTAATAATTATTATTTTATACATGAACAGTTACACGCACTGTTATTATGAAGGTAGGGGAGCTTGCAGAGTTGTAACTTAAGGTAAACAGACCGCTTTCTTTTCTCTGTCTTTGTTACTAGGACACAATAAAAACAGTGGCGTATACTAAGGGCTACCACGGCTATCAGTGAAGCCCAAATCTCAACTGAGAATGATGGAAGTCTAAAGCACGTTATAATGTAAGCATCTGAAACATTGTTCCATTTACAAAACTTGAAAGCAGTGAGAAAAAACGTCGCACATATTTCCGAGAGCAAGGCTTCGGAGACCGACATTGCAGCCCAGACTCTCGCCCCTCTCCCGTCGACTCGGCATGCGCTTGCGGCTGGATATCGTTAGGAGCGGGGACCGGCGGAGGATAGCTGTGCTTGGCTTCGGTCCGTCAGATCGCCACTGCTATCAACCATGCATCACTCATCGTATATACTTCCTCACCTCATACTTCCGAGTTAATGATATAGATAAGTGAGAGTGGGTATTCCTCACTCCCGTTTAACATCCTTCTAGGAAGAGACTACAGGGCTGCTCTTAGAGAAGCAATATAGTTTTATTTTTATTGGTAGATCTGCTCAAATGAAATGCCATCTTTCAGTTTTAGTGTTTTCCTTTGTTGGTTGGAATCGAACCCGTGATCATGGGTCGGACACCACCACTTATCTCCCGAGTAAGCTAATTAACGAGTGAACGATGGGTTCGACCGCTGCAAAATAATAATAATAATAATAATAATAATAATAATAATAATAATAATAATAATAATAATAATAATAATGGGCATAGAATCTGTACAGGCTTGGTGTTGACCTAATGGGGATAAAATGAATGGCGAAGATGTCATAAACACCCAGTCCCCAACCCAGGGGATTAAAAGTGTAAGAGAGTTGATTCTGGAAACTTAACCGGGACCATCGGGCCAAAGGCAAACGTTCTATCCATTTAGCCACAAAGCCAGACTTTCATCTGCTAAACCTTAGGCTACCATCTCCACTGATCAGGGGTTGAGCATTGGCAGTAGCAGAGGCAGGGGCAGTAGCCTGTCAAGAAGCATTGACAACACAGCAGGCTTCTCCGTAGGCTACTGGCTGAAGCTCAAAACGCTGAAGGCTTGACGTTCATTAAAGCAACCAGCGAAAAGTGGTAACCTAAGTCTTGTGGTAGCCCATGTCTTAATCCCAGCATACGCCACTGAATAAAAAATAACATTCATACCATGACAGCCGTAAAGACAAAATAATGTAACGGTTATCATTTATTTATTTTATAGGAAGCTTTTACAATATTTTTTGGTTCGCAGTCGATCTGCCATTCGATAACACAATGCCATTATGCTGTGTCTTTCATTTCACCCAGTGATACTTGGGTTGCGCGACGTTAAGGCGAATCCCCAGTGGAACAGTTCCTCACCTGTCCCAACTCGCAAGTTGTAATGCCATTTGAGTCATTATTTTTACGTTGTCTTGTTATTAATTGAAGAATGTAACCAGCAAATCAGTATTTTTTTTTCAGGAGAGCCGAAAATTATTTTCGGGGTCGATTTCATAGTATACCGGTTCTCTTCTTGAACCAATTGCATATGCAAGTGTACGCATGAGTTCATCTATTAAGAAACAAGATTTCATTATTATAACTTTGTTCGTTCGTAATCTGTTTACCATCCAGGGTCGGTTTTTCCCTCGGACTCAGCGAGGGATTCCACCTCTACCGCCTCAAGGACAGTGTCCTGGAGCTTCAGACTCTGGGTCGGGGGATACAACTGGGAAGGATGGCCAGTATCTCGCCCAGGCGGCCTCACCTGCTATGCTGAACAGGGGCCTTGTGGGGAGATGGGAAGTTTGGAAGGGATAGGCAAGGAAGAGGGAAGGAAGCGGCCGTGGCCTCAAGTTAGGTACCATCCCAGCATTTTCCTGGAGGAGAAGTGGGGAAACCATGGAAAACCACTTCCAGGATGGCTGAGGAGGGAATCGAACCCCCCTCTACTCAGTTGACCTCCCGAGGCTGAGTGGACCCCGTTACAGCCTTCGTACCACTTATCAAATTTCGTGGCATAGCCGGGAATCGAACCCGGGCCTCTGGGGGTGGCAGCTAATCACACTAACCACTACACCACAGAGGCGGACTGTTATCTTAAGGTTTTAAAAATAATGTATGAATTGGAAGTGACACAGTGGAAAATAATTTGAAAGTAGCCTATGTCTTACCTTTGTACATAACAGAAGAGAAATCATGTACATGCAATTGCAACGCGAATGATAGCAAATAATATAACAATAAAAGGAACAACGTCCGCCTCTGTGTGTAGTGGTTAGTGTGATTAGCTGCCACCCCCAGAGGCCCGGGTTCGATTCTCGGCTCTTGCACGAAATTTGAAAAGTGGTACGAGGGCTGGAACGGGGTCCATTCAGCCTCGGGAGGTCAACTGAGTAGAGGTTGGTTCGATTCCCACCTCTGCCATCCTGGAAGTGGTTTTCCGTGGTTTCCCACTTTTCCTCGAGGCAAATGCCGGGATGGTATCTACCTAACGTAAGGCCACGGACGCTTCCTTCCCTCTTTCTTGCCTATCTCTTCTAATCTTCCCATACCACCGACAAGGCCCCTGTTCAGCATAGCAGGTGAGGCCGCCTGGGTGAGGTACTGGCCCTCCTCCCCATTTGTATCCCCGACCCGAAGTCTCACGCTCCAGGACACTGCCCTTGAGGCGGTAGAGGTGAGATCCCTCGTTGAGTCCGTGGAGAAAACCAACCCTGGAGGGTAAACAGATTAAGAAAGAAAGATGAAAGATCTCTGGTGACAACAAAATTCATTACATCTCCGCCATAAACGCCCAAGAGAGTTTTGGTTTACTCGGTCTGTCATCTAGTGGGCCTAGCGTAGAGTAAAACGGAACGTCGAAATTGACGAGCAGACAGCCAGATGGCGTCGAATTGAAATGTCTGCACACTTTAGCTAAGGCCATACGATTATTATTATTATTATTATTATTATTATTATTATTATTATTATTATTATTATTATTATTATTGTACCGGGCGGTACACCTCCGCTCCGCTAATTCAAACTTTGCGCCAGTTGAAACTCCTCTTCTGGAGGAAGCCTGAACTCTAACAACCATGTTAATTCTAAAGTTTATCAGAAGATGTCGCTATTGTAAATTTTGAAGTTTTCTGAACTGTGTCAGTTTCGATTCATTTTTGTTTTCTCTGTAGCAAGAAGTGTGAACATTCTCTTCTAGATGACACTACTTAAGAACTACAAGGGTGCACCCTAGTGCGAAGTGAAGGAACTTTTTTTTTTTTTTTTTTTTTGAAGAAATTTGCTATTCATAAGTTTGTTCTTTATTAAATTTCTTTCAGCCATTGTTTAAGTTGGCAATGTTAATCTGTTCTTTCCGCCAGTTTTGAAATTGGCCAATCTTAAATTTCTGTAATTAATTTTCCACCAATCCTGGTTTTCTTCTCCAGTTTTGACATGTAATCTTTTGGCCGTCCAATAAAAAGCTTGTGGGCGGGTGTTATCATTCATGAAAGGTCTCGAATGTTCCACCAGGGTATATAAACTGCTGATTTTCGGGTCTCCGGGCCACTTCAGTAACATCTATCATTGTGTAAATTATGTAGCAGGGGGCGGGAAGCGCCTCTTTCTTCGGGCAGCGGTTCATCAATAAGGTAATGGCCTGTTAATAACTTCTTTTCTTGCTAGCTCAGCAGTTTAACTCTCGGGGCAGGTTCGATACTTTTTACCATGTAACTTTCCTCTAAAATGTAAAAGACTCTTGGTATAAATTCTGTCTCTTTAAACTACAAATTGGGATAGAGAGTGCCTAACCCTCTCGAGCTCCCATTCATTTTGTTTTGAGGTGACTACGTTTTCATAACTGTTTCCCTTCTACTCGTAATGTCATAAAGTTTTCTATCGTGTCACCTCCGTAGAATGGGATTAGCCCTTGCATAAGCGGCCTAGGGCCAAATTAGGTTTTAATAAAGTGTAATGGAGTGCAAGTGCGCCTCCACTCAAATTGGTATTTTGGGGCCATGTCATTGTCCGGTTTCTTCACTGAATAGGCCTCAGTAGGTTGGGTATTTTTACCCCTGTGTTATTGTACTTGGAGGACAGCTTTAATGTGGAGTTTGGTGTGGCCTTTGATAGGCTTGAACTTTAAGAGCGGGTTGCTCTTTCTTAAAATTTTGGTTTCTGTGTGCCTCGAGGAGGCTTTACTGAGTAATAGGGAGCAAGTGCTCCGGGGCATGATTGAGGTTTTCTGCCCCTTAGTCAAACCTCGTATCTGGCTAAAGTTGGGCTAATTGCTCAAGAATTGTGTGTCTGGCTCTCGGAGCCCAAATCCTGTAACACTGTAATTGTACATTCTCGATTTGTTGCTAGGCTACTGAGTATCTGTTATATTTGTTATTTCTTGATCTTAAAAAGAAAACATAACCTTGTTAAATTTTAAATTAACTTTAATTTCGTATATTGAGACCTATTCATCCCAGCACCTTCTTTCACCTCTGCTGATTCACCAAACCACGGTAACTATTATTATTATTATTATTATTATTATTATTATTATTATTATTATTATTATTATTATTATTATTATTATTATTATTATTAGCTGGAAATTAAAATATAAGACATAAGATGACACCACAGCATAACGTTGTTGTTTTTTTGTTTATAAGATGCCTTCCATGCGTGTGTTAAAATAAATGTGTTCGTTTATTGAGGAATTGTACCTGTGTTTTATCGTTTCTGAAGTGCATTCCCAGCACTTAACATCCGTTGCTCTGGAGGGAAGTTTCTCGATGTTTCGCAACATGCTGTGTGGAAAACAACGCTCCTTTACAGCTAAGAACCTGGAGATGACTATTGTGATATACTGCAAGGCCAATTGAGGTAAGGTTTCCGAATTCCAATTTCTGTAACCCTAGTGTGGTTAAACCAAATATGATTTCAGTTATACTAATATCAGTTTTTTTAATGTATCCGTTGCGGGTTCACTGAATTCATTCTAGATGGAAAAATATTTCAGTGTAAATTCTGCGAGTACTTTTTACAAACGCAGAATTCCTTTTTTCAATAATGTTAATCTGTTTGAAAGATGAAGTATTTCACTAATATACACTAGTGTCCAAAAGTTAAGCATAATCACTAAACGAGGCCATGCCACGTGATAGGAATGTCAGGCGGATTGCTGAACAAACAGAAGCTGAATCACACACCTTGTCACACAACGTGTCCAGAAAAACAGTGTCAGAAAGTTCTGATAGCTAAGGTAGCTGACAACAGCTTACAAAACTTGGCAATGTCTTCCACTGTTAATAGGGTGTATGGTTACCTAACGGCCCCACATGCTTCGTAGCGACGTGGCATGCTCTCTATCAGATGGTCCAAGAGCTCTTGTGGCAGTCGATCCCATTCCTCCGAAACGACAATGTGAAGGTCTTGGAGGGTCCTTGGTGAAGGCTAACGGGAGGCAATTCGTCTCCCCAATGCATCGCAGGCATGTTCTATATGATTCAGATCCGCCGGCCTCGCTGGCCAGTCCATGCGATGAATGTCTTCCCCAGCCAGAAACTCATCCACCAGAGCAGCGCGGTGCGGTCGGGCATTATCGTCCATTAAGAGGGAGTCTGGACCAACCGCACCTCTAAAGAGTCGAACATGTGGTCTCAGTACCTCATCGCTGTATCTCCAAGCTTTAATAGTGTTCCTCGGACCACCCATGTAGATGTGCAGGTCCGTACGGCCATTCAACATGATGCCGCCCCACACCATGACGCCACGACCACCATACTGGTCCCGCTCCACGATATTCCTGTGGTTGTAGCAGCTACCCGGTTCTCTCCAGATTAATGTGGGACAGGAATCGTTCTGCAAACTAAAGCGGAATTCATTTGTGAAGAGCACATGCCTCCATTCATTCATGGTCCAGTTTCGATGTTGACGGTTCCACAGTAAACGGGCCCGTCTCTGTGCTGGAGTGAGCGGGACGCACACCGCTGGACGTCGGACAAACAGCCCTGTTGTTCTGAGCCTCCGGTACACAGTTTGCCGGGAAACGGCAACCCCTGAGACGGCTGCAAGCTACGCCGACAATTGTCTTGCAGATGCACTTCGATTTCGTCGGGCGGTTAAGGCCTGATATCGGTCCTGCTGTGGGGTGGTTACCCTTGGTCGACCTGGTATCGGCCTACGGCTAACATCTCTTGTGTCTCGAAATCGTCTCCAAAGCCTGGAAATGACACTTTTTGGCACATTCAAAGATACGGCGATTTCGGTCTGTGTGTGGCCTGCTTCCAGGCGGCTGAGTATTCTACCCTGGAAAACGGGGTCCAAATGGCGTCGTTGTGCCATTATGTTGTCACGTTCACCATGAGGCTACACTCCGCACACTATAACAGGGCAAACACGACTGGGGGAATATGGAGCGCAGGAACTGGCTGTGTTTACCTTGCGGTTACGCCGCTAGTCAAAGCAGGAAACACTCCTTTCCTATACAGAGCGAACACGGAAGGTTGGTAGGTGCATATGTCGTGCGAATGGCGGTCTATTGCCTGTTGCCCTGCTTACTCGTAACTTATGCTTAACTTTTGGACACTAGTGTATTTTTGCACTGTAGGTTGCATACCACCAGAATTTTACATTTTTAAAAATTTGCATTCCTTCATTAAACATGTTATTAAAACTAAAATCATAAATGAATTTGGATCGCACTTCTACATCCTTTTTTGCCAGTTTTAGGTCCTTTTTTGGATAATCTTAGGTCTTTTTATAGGTCTTTTTTTAGACAATTTATAGGTTTTCAACTTCCGAGTCCTAGTTAAGTGCTACGGTGCTGGTTTACGGTGTCGAAGGTTGGAATATAAAGGCTTCATCATTGAAGCGATTGCAGACCTTTGAAATGTGGATGTATCGCAGAATGTTCAAGATCCCTTGAGTAGACCATATCTGCAAAGAGGTTCCGTTGTGCCGGAAAATCACAAAAGGCTGGGGAGAAAAACAAACGTATTTCAGCCACATCTTCCGAAATGACAAATACAACTGATCATAGAAGACAAGGGAGAAAGGAAACATGAACGTGGGCGCTGAAAATTATCCTGGACATGGAACCTTCAACAGTAGTTCGGCATCCACGATGCGGCAACTCAAATTAGGAAGAAAAAAAAATCCTCCATAATTGTCGCCAACGTTCGGCGAGGAAAAAGAAGAAGAAGTAAAGATAAAAATGATGTTATTGTTTTTACGTACCACTAACTACTTTTGAGTTTTCGGAGACGCCGAGGTACCGGAATTTTGTCGTATAGGAGTTAATTTACGTGCCAGTAAATCTACCGACACGAGGCATACGTATTCGAGCACCTTCAAATACCACCGGACTGAGGCAGGATTGAACCTGCCAAGTTTGGGGTCAGAAGGCCAGCGCTTCAACCGTCTGAGCCACTTAGCCTGACGGAAGAGGACGAAGAAGTATCTTATTTTAAAGTCAATTTTATGGGCTCTGCGATATTTTGTAGTCGTTTTCATGCATTTACGAGAGTAATCAATATCTGAATATCACCGTAGCTTCGAATAAACGTAAATACTCTAACATCAGAAGTTTTACTGCTGTCTGTGTTGGTGCGACGTAAAGCAGATTGTTGTAATTTATTGTAGAACGTCTGGAAGAAAATCGACGTTTATTCGATTACTAACTTTTTTTTTTTGCTTTACGTCGCACCGACACAGATAGATCTCATGGCGACGATGGGGTAGGAAAGGCCAAGGAATGGGAAGGAAGCGGCCATGGCCTTAATTAAGGTACAGCCCCAGCATTTGTCTGGTGTAAAAATGGGAGATCACGGAAAACCATCCTCAGAGCTGCCGACAGTGGGGATCGAACCCACTATCTCCCGGATTACCAGTATATTATGATCATCTGCTGCAATACGAAATCAAGTAAGTATTGAAATATATACGTCACATATATTATCCTTCATATTATGTTCTCGTCCAGTAACATGGTTGATAAACCAACAGGGAAGTTTTTTCTGTCCAGGTGGTGGTGGTGATTATTGTTTTAAGAGGACGTACAAGTGGACAACCATCGTCTGTTAACACTAATCAGAGGGAAAATGGAAGAAAACCCACACTTCGAAACAAGTTACTGGGAAAAGAAAGGGAAAGGCCGCGAAGGGCATGAAGATGAAACACTCCCTCGGTCTTACTAACCCAACACCGTCGAAGTCGGAAAAGAACAAGAGTTGGCCAAGGGAGGTCGGAAGGAAACATGAAGGCGAGGAGTCCGACACAAGTAGAAGCAATGCCAGACTCCGCTAGGACCCATCGTTGCCAACACGCGCTCCCAAGATGGAAGCGCCTGGGCCCCCCTTAGTCGCCTGTTATGACATGCAGGGGATACCGTGGATGTGTTCTACCACCCCCACCGACAGGGTGTAGAGAGCTTAGAGATGAGTACGTGATGATTTATTGTTTCAAGGGGAAGTACAACAGACTAATTCTTAAGAAATAAGAGAAAAGGGAAGAATGGAGGTACCTGCCAGTCATGACAGGGGAATGTCAGGACGGGCGTGAAGATGTAAGATTCCCCTAGGAAACCTAATATCGTCGTTGTCGGAAGAAAACAAGAGTTGATCAAGAGAGGTAGGAGTCAGAAGACTTGTACAAGTAAGTGGAAACGATGGCAGACTCAGCTAGGTGGCCGATGGTCGTTAACCCTCGCTCAAAAGTTTAGAGCCTGGGGGTTGTAGTTGCTTCTTACGACAGGCAAGGGATACAGTGGATGTATTTCATTTCACATATTTTTTCCACTTAAGGGATTGTATAATGACCTGAAAAGTGGTGGCAAGCAGATCCTCAGTTATTTGACTCGTAAGAAAAATCGCGTACTCGTATCAGTATTAAAAAAGAACCTGTGTAATTATTATTTCAAATGTTTTCATTATTATTAATATTATCTGACTCCTTTGCTGAATAGTCAGAGCTGAGGCCTTCGGTTCAGGCGGTGCAGGGTTCGACTCCCGGCCGGGTCGGGGATTTTAATCGCGTCTGATTAATTCTTCTGGTTCGGGGACTGGAGGTACCTACCAGTTATGACAGGGTAATGTCAGGACGGGCGTGAAGATGTAAGATTCCGTAGGCCTCGGAAACCTAATACCGTCGTTGTCGGAAGAAAACAAGAGTTGACCAAGAGAGGTACGAGTCAGAATACTGGTACAAGTAAGTGTGTTGGTCCCAAAACTCTCCTCTTCATATTTCTACAGCACACCACACAGTACCAACCATCACAGAAACACGCAATAGTGATTACATCCCTCCTCATAGGGTTGGCGTCGGGAAGGGCATCCGGCCGTAAAACAGGTCCAAATACACTTGTGCTACATCGTCCGCACCCACCAGCCCACAGGGGTGGGGAAAATCGGTAGAAGATTATTATTGTTATTATTAGGGCCCGGATTCGAGCATATTTAGCATTTTTTTTTCCTGAATAGTACACATTGAAAGAAGCCTTTCGGTGGTATTTTCATCTCTCTGGGACTAACAGAATTTAAATTTATCGAGCATATAAATGCATAAAACCGCGGTTTTCAGAATACAAGCATATAAATGCATATTCTTGTGGTTTTCGTCTAAATAGTTTCTTTTTCTTCGAATTCCCCCCGAATTCGGGCCCTGACCATCCTTAAGGTTCAAAAACAGAAATAATTATTGAAAAGACTATCTGGTGCGAATAATAGAACCGCAGGTTTTTTTTTTTTTTTACCTTTAGTGGTGTCATTTACACACCCTAATTGGCCTCTGCCGGATTACAGTGCGACTCGTCAGATAAGCAATGGAAGCCCCAAGCATCCTTTCACTTTGAAATGTGAGGTATTTTAGTGATGTGCCTATTTTGGGAACCAATGTTGTTTAGGTGGCTTTTCCCATGAAGTGGTGGAAGATCCGACCCAGTCAAGTCAAGTTTCTGCATTCTACTCTCAGTTCTCAGTTCGTAATCGTATCCGTACGTACCTATCGAGTTCTTGTGATTTCTAAGTACGCGATGCCTAAAGTTATGGAATCTCTGAGTGTTTTACTCCGACGATGTGCAAAGGAAGACCCTGACTCGTTTTCTACTGACGGGAAAATTCTTTTCTGCAAAATGTGCGAAAAAGAGGCAAGTTCTTATTGACATTTTCACATCCACGTTCTTAAATATATTATTATTATTATTATTATTATTATTATTATTATTATTATTATTATTATTTTGCTAGGGGCTTTACGTCGCACCGACACAGATAGGTCTTAGGGCGACGATGGGATAGGATAGGCCTAGGAGTTGGAAAGAAGCGGCCGTGGCCTTAATCAAGGCACAGCCCCAGCATTTGCCTGGTGTGAAAATGGGAAACCACGGAAAACCTTTTTCAGGGCTGCCGACAGTGGGATTCGAACCTACTATCTCCCGGATGCAAGCTCACAGCCGCGCGCCTCTACGAGCACGGCCAACTCGCCCGGTTTAAAGATATTACTGGTCAAACGGTTGAAATTTCAGATTTTACATTTCCGAGACGGAAATTGACGTTTCGATTTGTTGATTTTTCATGGGATCGTTGAGAGGGTGCTCGTATTTCTATTGCAATATTTGAAAATAATTTCATAGTCCACAATGCTTTATTTTTGTTCATTCAATGTATTGTTTTCTCACTTATGCATACCTACCTATTTATTTTCAGATCAAGATTTCGAAGGGTTTTCAATTTTCCCAACATAAAGCCGCAAGTGGGCACTCAGCAAAAGTTGAAGAATTTTAAAATAGGAAATCGAAGAAACAAGCGCTGATACAACCTTTGTTCAATCAGCAACAGCATTCGGACGAGTTCTCTTCCAGAGTTTGTAGGGCGTTTTTAAGCGACAACATACCCCTCTACAAGGTCGAACATGCTGAGATTAGAGCTCTCTTCAAGGACTTTGCAGGAAGAGAGTTGTCTCATGAGTCGACCCTACGTAAAAATTACGTTTCTTCAGAGTATGAAAAGGTATGAATTCATGCACGATTGCCGTATTCCGCATTCTCGTTTAAACAGTTTAGAAGTAATTTTAACATGGATCTGGCTCTGTCGTAATGAAGGTAATCTCTCGATAATACCTTCATTCCACGAAGAATATTCATTCTGGTACTTTCTTCACCAGGTTCTACACGCAATCAGGGACGACATCGGGAGCTACCCAATTGGGTTATCTATCGACGAGACCACAGACAGTTGTGGAAGATACATGGCCAACGTTAATGTTGGAAAACTCAGTCCCAGTGAACCGGGGAAAGGCCACCTAATTCTGTGTAGGGAGCTAGATGTGACAAACCATGGTACCATTGTGCGAACAGTGCAAGCAGCTCTGCGTAAGTATATTTTTGTTAATTTATTTTTCGAGCGTTTTGCCAAAAAAGAATAAGTACAATCTGGCTATAATTTCAATGCATTCTACGTATGCTCAGTGAGGACTCTGATAATTAAATATCTCTTACAGTCGTACGACATGTCAGAATCCCATTAACTGAACGGTTCACCCTTCATTTTGTGCATTCCTGTTTCAGGCTTGCTGTGGCCAACCTTTTCAGATGAGGAGGTAAACAAAGTACTCGCATTGGTGACTGACGCTGCTCCCTACATGATTAAGGGTGGGAAGAGTCTTAAGCTTCTCTACCCGAAGATGTTACATGTTACTTGTCTTGCTCATGCACTGCACAGAGTTGCTGAGGAGCTGTGCGAAAAATCGTCCAGCGTCATTTCCTCAGTGAAGAAAATTTTCGTCAAGGCTCCTTCTCGCGTCCGTGCCTTCAAGACGATGCATCCAGAGCTCCCTTTACCTCCCGAGCCCATATTGACGCGATGGGGAATTTGGATCTTGGCTGCCTTGTATTACGCTGAAAATCATAGGGCAATTGAAGAGGTAAGACTAGTTGAAATGTTTAAAATCTTCTCATTTTCGAGGTTTTCTCTGTCATTCTTTTCATATCGTTTATCTTTACTCCATCATACGGCGCCTAATTTTGTAATTTTCTCAGTTATTCTCCTCGGCTAATGTTTTTCATTTATATTTTTTCCAGGTGATGAATACGTTTGAGGAGGTGGACAGCAAGTACATCGCGAAAGCTAAGGCTGCTTTTAAAATTAAGGTCTTGATGCCATCCTTGACTTTCATAAAAGCCTACATGAGTGTCATTCCTGAGGCCATCCTAAAGTTGGAATCGCGAGGGATGGAGTTGGTTGAAGTGGTCGCTACAATACAAGGAGTCGTCTAAGAAGTCGACTCGTGACCTGGAGAGACTAGGAAAACCGTGAAACAAAAATTGGAGTTCGTGCTAGCTCGAAATCCCAGTTGGAGTGCAGCGTTGGACTTGGAGAGGATGCTGCGTGGCGAGTCTGCACCGTCAGAGGATTTTCCGAACTACTCTGCACAAGAAGCAGCATCATTCAAGTATTTACTTCTCGTGTCAGTTGACGTCGAAAGATCGTTCTCATCATTTAAACTTTTATTGACTGATTTAAGAAAATCATTCAAAACTGAAAACATAGAAAACATTCGTATTGTACAGAGCAATGCAGATCTACTTCATTGACTCGCCTAATTCTGAACATCTTGTAAATGAACTTTTAAACTGCAACTTTTATAAGGAAACTTTTCATATATATACTTGAAACTTGAATGCGAGTATATCGCAGTGTATCATACATACAATTAGAAAATAAAGCTCATATATAAAGATATGTTATTGGTTTCTTCGTTTCACTTTCCTTTCTATAGTTTTAACGGTGTTTTTCGAGCATATTCTGCATATTTAACCGCATATAATGTTTTTTCGAGCATATCTATGGAGCATATAATGAGTTTTTCGAGCATATCTATCGAGCATATAACACATGGTTTTCGAGCACATCGATCCGAGCCCTAGTTATTATTATTGCTAGTAGTCTAGTAGTAGTAGGATGAAAGAAGAAAAATGATTTCCGGTTCAAACAGGTGGGAACAATGGCAGGATGCTAAGTTAAGGATGAACACGATGCCCGCATAAACCGGCTTCGGTGATGTGGCCATTTGAGGCGGAGGATGGAATAATGGACTCGGCCATAGAGTGTACGAGAAGTAGAGGGGGACCAAAGCGACCACCTCGGCGCCAATACTAAACGCAGATCGTCAATGATTGATTGACGATGGTTAAACACAGTTTCTAAGGGTTTAAAGATAAGAGGTATGAAACTAAACACACGCACAAAGCTAGTAACAAATAGAAGATTTTAGGGGTGTATCGTTAATCCACAGTGGCTTGCAGACTGAACGCCGAAAAGCATAACATATTGAAGATGTATTTATTTATTTATTTATTTATTTATTTATTTATTTATTTATTTATTTATTTATTTATTTTACAATTTGCGTAACGTCGCATCGACACAGATAGGTCTTTTTTTTTTGCTAGTTGCTTTACGTCGCACCGACACAGATAGGTCTTATCGCGACGATGGGATAGGAAAGGGCTAGGAGTGGAATGCAAGCGAACATGACCTTAATTATTGTATGGCTCCAGCATTTGCCTGGAGTGAAAATGGGAAACCATGGAAAACTATCTTCAGAGATGCCGACAGTGGTGCTCGAACCCACTATCTCCCGAATGCAAGCTCACGGCTAAGTGACCCACGCGTGGCCACTTGCTGGGCGAAGAAGGTATATTATTATTATTATTATTATTATTATTATTATTATTATTATTATTATTATTATTATTATTATTATTTGTATTCACTCCATTACGAATCAAATGTTGAATACGTACCTCGCGGGTAGGCCTGCACTTTTCTCAGAAGCAATTTAACCTGTGTATATACTGTATTATGTTTGGGTATTATCAGGGTTCGGATGCAAGAAAGGTGAAATAAATTTGATAGTAATTAAAATTAAAAGTGTAATAAAATATGGGTCCGCCTCTGTGTTGTAGTAGTTAGCGTGATTAGCTGCCACCCCCGGAGGCCCGGATTAGATTCACAGCTATGCCACAGAATTTGAAATGTGGTACGAGGGCTGGAATGGGGTCCATTCAGCCTCGGGAGGTCAACTGAGAAGAGGGGGTTCGATTCCCACCTCAGCCATCCTCGAAGTCTCACGCTCTAGGACACTGCCCTTGAGGCGGTAGAGGTGGGCCCTCACTGAGTGCGAAGGGTAAACCAACCCTGGAGGGTAAACGATTTAAGAACAAGAAGATAAAATATGAAATGCAAAGACCATACAATACCATATGATCATTCTCTTTTAATGACTGCACATATTTACGACTTTTTAAAATAAATATTTTTATTTTCGGTTCTTTTTTATATTTTTTGTCATTTTATAAATCATATATTTTAGATCGTAAAAATACAGATGCCGGTCATTAATATTGTATCTATTGCATCGTTGAGGCTGTGGCATTCGTGACGAGCAGAACCTAGTGGTTGTGAATTATGTTTCGTAACTCGTGTATCTACTCTAGTTGTGTACAGTATATGTTATAAATTGTATAATGGGCATGGTAAAGATACTCCAGGGTTTAATATATTATTTCTGCATCATTTCGAGGTGGAAAATATTAGGCAAGAAATTACCAAAAATGCCCGTGACCATGGAACGAGGTACACAACCTCATCCAAAACGAAGAGAGTCTAGTGTCTATTTTCTACGAGAGGCCCTTTTTACGTTACGACTTTTAGACGATACAATGATCAATGAGAGCTACGTTTAGCATATTTACCTTGCCCTTCACGGAAGCCTAACGAACCAATACGGAAGCGTGAGCCTTGGTCTATATTTAATTTGAGTGACCGACCCTTGATGTTCTTTTACTCTCACACCCGCTGTGGCCTCGGACAGTTTCTCTAATTTGTTTCACGAATAGAATTCAACAAACTGTCCTGAGAAGCATGATTGAGTTCGTCATGGAATAATATTTAATTTCTTACTTCGCTTTTTTTTTTTTTTTTTTTTTTTTTTTTTTTTTTTTTTTTTTTTTCGGGGGGGCCCCCGAAGCCCGCTCCCCCCGCGTGACCAACGACTCAATCTACATGGCCTCCGACATGCTATTATTTCTAAGAAGAAGAAAGAGATAGCAGGGGAGAGTGGGAAGTGATACAAGGAGTATCTGCCTGTTTCCATGTCAAACACGCTACCAGGCGATATTGTATTAGGTATATGGTATTGAAGTTTGGTATTGAAGGGTCAGGGAAAAACCACATAGGCAGAAAGAAGAAAGAGCCTACATGTAAAACCTGACATCTTTTGATAGCACATGCAAGGATGTGGGCTGGAAAAAGACCAGAGGTTATGTTAGTTAGGAACAGGTAACATGCACAAAACATAAACCAATTCCTCGCCGTTCCATCGTCTAGGGATCAGTCCGTCTGGGCACTGCTATGACTAGCACGGTCCTTGCCGGCTGCGGAGCCATGCGTCAAGTACCACTAGGGCCTGTCGCACGACTCCACCTCCTTGGGGTACCTCGTACCCAGTCTCCGATCCCGGAGAATGAGGCCAAGCCCGCCGAGGCGGGGGCCTCCTGGAAGGTGGTGGGTCATGGCGCCGGGCCTCCTTCCTCTCTGCCCGCGCCATGGCCCGGTAAACAGGGCAACTGCGATGGGAGGCCGGGTGGCCCCCCGAGCAGTTGGCGCACACCGGCGCGTCTCTAAGTGTTGCGCAGGCCGTGTAGTAGTGATCACCATCACAGCGGTTGCACCTCACCTCGAGCCCACAGCTAACCTGACGGTGGCCCCACCTCAGGCAGCGGAAACACTGCAAGAGCTGCTGAGGGGGACGTTTCACTCTCACCTGACTGCCGCTACCCGCTGAGGTCCTCTCCTGATTGGCTCCTCGGTTGACTGCTGTCCTGGGAGCAGTCCTGGGTTGCGGCTTGGCGGTCCTCTCCTGGTGAGCCAGCGTCGCCTTCTGCTTCCTGGTGCGGCGTCGTCGTCTTCTTCTTCTTCCCGGGGGTTGCTTCTCGGCGGGGGAAGAGGCCGCGTCCTGGTGGCCCTCTTCCCGGCCTGGTGACCCCGGGGTAGTTGGTGGCTCCGCTGCGTCGCCATCTTCTTCTTTCCCCTGGCTGGCGGCGGCGTCGGTCGGTCCCAGGGGTTGCTTCTCGGCTGGGGAAGAGGCCTCGCCCTGGTGGCCCTCCTCCCGGCCTGGTGACCCCGGGGTAACTGCCGGCTCCTCTGCGTCGCCATCTTCTTCTTTCTCCTGGCTGGCGGCGGCGGTGGCGTCGGTCGATGCTAACACTCGACTGCGTTCCCTGTCCTGGGGGGCGCACATCGAGGTCTGCAACTCGACAGACTTGCAGGCAGGCTGGACCTGGGCAGCAGTCTCAGTACGCCAGGGGGCGTCCTTCTCCACCGCTGTGCTGCTCTCCACCAACACGGGCGCGTTCCTGGTTTGCGCCCGGGTAACAGGCCCTTCCTGGTAGGCCTGCGTCTGCGACCACTTCGCCCTGGTTGTCGCCTTGTTGGTCTGCGTGTACTTCGTGGAGTACAGCTTTCCAACTGGAGTCGCGCCGTCGCGGCGCTCGTGAGCGCCGCCGTCGTCCTCGGTCGTTGGCTCCGTCTGCGAGGCTGCCTCATGGTAGCCCGAGACGTCCAGGTGCTCCCTGAGTCCTGGTAGCCGGGCAACCTGGAACTGCTGGGACGCGCGCTCCTCGTAGACCCTGAAGCTGGCTGCGTCGTTAGGGCGAATGATGATCGCCCAGTTAGGAACCATAATGCCGATGATCGGCAGGAGAGGTTCTCCGATGAACTCCGCAGTCGCATTCAGGTTGTCGAAGACGCGCAGCGTCCCCTGGTGTTTGCCATCTCCCAGCCGGTTGAACACCACCAGTCCCGGGCGTTCATAGCTGGGGACATCCGTCGCGTCGAGCGCGTCCAGCAGCTTGTCGACGGCTCCCTCGTAGTTGTAGTCGACCAGTCTCACTGGTGGGGTCGGCTTCTCCATCTTGGTCCTCCTGTAAGATAACCTGAAACAGAAGAAAGAGCGAGCACTGAGAAGTGCTACAGCTCAGACGATGCTCCTTCGAAAATGTACTAATAAGTACAAGTGCCTGGCTGATACTTGAAAAGTACAGAGCGCCTGGCAAGGAGAGAGAGAGCGCAGCGAGAGGCACGTATGTCCTTTCACTACGGCAGTCAGCTCGCTCCCAGTTCTTACTTCGCTTTTAAACGGTCCTATATAGCTACTCTGGACGGGATAGTTCAGCGGCATTGTCACTAGCTTCCTGTGAAACAGCTCTTTCATATTCTACTGTTCCACAAACGAAGTTTTTCGATATGTTTCAGACTCCTCTTTAACTATGAATATATTACAAGATCAAAACCACGTAAAACATTGAGCTTTCTTGCTTATTGTTTCTCGTTGTGTGTGTGTGTGTGTGTGTGTGTGTGTGTGTGAGAGAGAGAGAGAGAGAGAGAGAGAGAGAGGAGTGGGAGTCGGGCTCAACAATAATAATACTAATATTAATCCGCAAGGTAATGCGTCCAAATTCGTGGATGGCCAGGATAGGTTACAACGAAGGGAAAGACTACACCAGGAAAGTGAAAGATTGATTTAAAATGAGAGGAAAAAAAGACTTAAATTTTATGGACACACATTTAGAATGGATGAGAAGAGGCTGACAATGCAGAATTTTAAAACACTTGACAGCAGACCTAAAGTTTCCCACAAATGGTTCAGGGAGGTAAGAAAGGATCTTGGGCAGTCTGGTTTAAATCGGGAAGACATTCTAACCGAACAAAGTATAGATCAGTGATCGATAGCTTAATAACGAATAGAAACTGAATAGCGGATGGACAGAGGAAAGAAGAAAGGCTGCTAGAGAAAGAATTCAAAGATTTTGGGCTACAAAGAAGTCTTTCAGTAATATGTGCCTCTTGTTTAACGTGGTCTCAAATGGTCGTAAACGAAAATAATAATAATAATAATAATAATAATAATAATAATAATAATAATAATAATAATAATAATAATAATAAGCAAGTGGCGGTGCGGTTTGGGTCAAGTAGTTATGCTTGCATTCGGGAGATAGAATACCACTGTCGGCAGCCCTGAAGATTGTCTCCCGTGGTTTCCCATTTTCACACCAGGCAAATGCTGGGGCTGTACCTTAATTAAGGCGACGATCGCTTCCTTCCCAGTCCTAGCCCTCTCCTATTCAATCGTCGCCATAAGACCTATCTGTGTCGGTGCGACGTAAAGCAGATTGTAAATAATAATAATAATAATAATAATAATAATAATAATAATAATAATAATAATAATAATAATAATAATAATAATAATAATAATTGTACCGAGGGACACCTTCTCCAGCCAGTTGAAGTGCGCGCCTGCTATAAGGCCATCTATGTAATCTAACTTGAACTGATGTAGTACTAAATAGTTTGGTTTTCAATTGTTAGATGTCTCCATCTTGTGGGGTAACTACAGTTAATCGATAAAGAAATCTGAATTGTGGAGGTTTTTCAGCCTGGTTCTTTGGACTGTTTTTTAATGTATCAAAATTGTCTACACTTCTGCTTCTTCCTTCTTCAATAGCTATCAACAATCAGAAATATATAAATATTTTCGTTAGCCAATTAAAATTGGGGCTGACTACAGGCATCCAGCCTATCTGTAAAGAGTTCTGGAAACTGCTCCTCGAAATACTATAAAAGTTGGGCCGTATTGTCTTCTTCGCTCCAGTTTAGTGCGTGCACCGTGTTCTTCGGGGGCAGGGGCCGCGGTCGGCTTTCGGAAGGCCCAGCAACTCAAAGTAATGGCAGAGTTTTCTTAACATATGATAGCTCCGGCAGATAGCTTGAGGGGAAGGTTTCAAACCACTTTCATTTTATGTATATTTCTAAACCTGGTGGTTCAAAGGTAGACTTTACGGCCGGTCTGAGGATTCTGTTCTATTCCCTATTGGGAAATATGTAATGTAAGGTATGAGGACTCTGTTCTATTCTCTATGGAGAAATGCATAATGTAAGGGAAGAAAGAGTGATTGCCCCCTGTTGATTCCCATTCAGCGTGGTTATGGGGTGACTAAAGTTTCTAATCATCTAAAATTTTTAACACTCTTTTAGTATTAATGTTTCTCTTTCAGTCACCCCAGCATAGAATAGGCTTAGCCCATGTATCTTTGGACTATAAGCCCAACATTTCTGGAAGGAGTGCAAGTGTTTCGCCTCCTAGCCTTTAGTTCATGGACAATCATGTTCAACCTTTTCTTTTTACATTAAGGCCATTTAGTATGGACACTCATTGCCCCTGTTTATGTTTCGGGGACAGAAAGTGAAGAACTGTTGTGCATAAGATAAGCCCAAAACAGGTCTAACTGTCAATACCTTAGTTGAAGATAACCTTGTACGCTGTAAGAAATTTATGCCTCTGAGAGGCTGGACAGTATTAACTTTGGAGCTCAAACGCCTAGGCTACGTAAGTAAATCATTGTTGTTGGAGCTGACGAGCTCATTATTATATTGTTATTGTTTATTCAGAACTTCTACCTATCACATTTTAAGCTGAAACAAAAATAGGAAAGAAATAAAATTTCGAATTTCGTTGTGTTAAGTTTTACTCTCGCTAATGCCTTGTCCACCCGTTCGCCCCAGCCGCTTCTTACACCTCTGTAACCCACGACATTTCCGTAACAATACTACTACTACCAATAATAATCGTAAGGCCTCAGCTACCGTGTTCATATATTTTAATTTGATGATATTTAGTCTGCCTGTGTGTCAATTTTGAACTTCTATCTTACACTGAATGTGATGTTAATAACGCGGGCCCTCAAAACGGCAACAATACGGCGAGGCATCAACTCCACAAGGTGTTAGAATCGTTCTTGGATCCACGTATCTTGTATTGCTACTCACAAGTGGTCTTGTGTACATGGTGCGGGGCTCAGCTTCGACAGCATCCCATAAATGCTCGAATGGGTTTATATCGGGGGATCTGGAAGGCCAATTCATGATCGTAACTTCACTGCAGTGCTCCTCCAATCACCTGCATGACGTGGCGCATTGTCCTGTTGAAACGTGGCATCTCCATCAGGGTACTCTAGGGCCAGAAAGGGGTGCAGATGGTCTGAAAGAATGTCCACATAGCGTGCACCTGTCAGCGCTCCCCGCAGCCGGACAGTGGGGCCTAATTGCGACCATGAGAACTCCGACCATACCAGAACTGAGTCACCTCCCACCTCGACACAACCTTGTTGACACGCAGGATCCATAGCTTCATGGGCCATACGCCACACCCTCACGCGCCTATCCGCTCGACACCACTAGAACTGGGATTCATCGTATACCACAC
Organism: Anabrus simplex; assembly: GCF_040414725.1. Taxonomy (NCBI): domain Eukaryota; kingdom Metazoa; phylum Arthropoda; class Insecta; order Orthoptera; family Tettigoniidae; genus Anabrus; species Anabrus simplex. Next base: position 367,955,977 of record NC_090268.1, on the reverse strand, counting down.
GCCGCCACTGTTCCATGGACCATTGCCGATGTTCGCGGGCCCATGCACGTCGTTGAGCTCTGTGTCAAGGTGTCAGCAAAGGGACACGAGTTGGTCGTCGGCTGGTGAAGCCTATGCTCTGCAGCTGCCTCCTTACATTCCTGGTAGAAATGGGTTCCTCCTGACCCCCAACATTCAAGTGGGCGGTGATTTGACTTACAGTAGCCCGTCGAGCGCCCAGTATGGTTCTGTGGAGGTGACGTGATGTCCGTTTGTTAAACACCTGTGGTCTTCCCGTGCGGCGGTTTACGCGGGTGGTAACATTCTCTCTGCAATATTGAAGATCCTCCCCTCGACACTGTTGACTTCGGAAACCCAAATTTGCGTGTAATCTCCACAATGCTATGACCCATGTGCCGTGCGCCGATGATCATCCCACGTTCAAAGTCGGTTAACTCGCGACGTGTTACCATCTTCACAACACTGGTGTCTGTGACAGACTGCTCAGCTACGCCGCAGCTAGCCACAATGTTCAGGGATCTTACACGGCACATTTTCTAATGGGGACCCCTTCCCGTGACTTTTGCCCACTCATTGTATAGCCCTGCGCCTTCGCCTGAGAACTGCTGCTCTTTAGCACCCTCATAACGAAGTGAAAGGAATTGTACGCTTTAGAAATTACACTCCCTAGGTGAGTGTCCCATTTTAGATCTCTCCTTACGTGAAATCCCAGGTACTTGCATGAGTCACTCTCTAAAAGAACGTCCGATCCCTTGCCTATGTATCAAGTGCCCACTTACGGCGTATATTTAGATCAGCTTGTAATATCCTATTATTCTTCTGTACATTATACAATCGTCCGCGAACAATCTCCAGTCACTTCGAATTTCGTGCGGCAAATCGTTGATAAACGCCGTAAATAGGAGTGGCCCTATAACGCTACTCTGTACTACTTTCCCCGTTATAGAAACTTCGACGAAGTATTTATATCCCACCTTTACTCTCTGCGTGCAATCTGTTAAAAATTCCCGGACCTACAGGACCACCCTTTTATCAATGTTTTTGGATCATGCGGTACTACATTAAATGCTTTAGCAAAATCAATTACAATACCGGGCAAGTTGGCCGTGTGGATAGAGGCGTGCAAGTATGAGCTTGCATCCGGAAGATTGTGGGTTCGAACATCACTGTCGGTAGCACTGAAGATGGTTTTCCGTGGTTTCCCATTTGCACACAGTGCAAATGCTGGGTCTGTACCTTAATTGAGGTCAAGGCCACTTCCTCCTCACACCTAGCTCTTTCCTATCCCATCATCGCCATAAGACCTATCTGTGTCGGTAAGACGAAAATCAAATTGTAAAAATCTATTACAATAGCATCAACTTTCACACCTTCGTCTAATGTCTCGCTAATATCTTGAAAGAGCGACAACATCTGGCTCTCGCAGGAGAAATCTTTTCTAAAACAATGTTGCCAATCATTAATCCTCGCACTTTTCTCCAATTATTTCCTTAGATATTCTGAAATTAGGTGTTCCATTGCGAAGCATACAATGGACGTAAGGTTAATGGGTCTATAGTTGTCCATTAGCAGTATGTTGCCTCCTTTAAGTCTGGTCTATATGTGCCACGGAGTTTAGTTTTCTTTAAGAAAGATAATGTTACGTGCCGGTCTCGTGGTAGCCCCTTTCGGTACTTCCAGGAAGGGGCTGGTGACTCAGACGACCTGGAATTTCCCAGCCGGCCTGTGGGGTGGGACCGGCCTTTCCGTGTATTGTTCTCGGCGGCCGGCTTACCGGTGAGTTCCTTGGGGATTCAACGGGAATGTTCTGTCCCTAGTGGCATCGCGAAACTGCTGGGCCAAATCACGCGAGCTATAAAAAGGGAGGCCAGCCGCGGACAGTCAGTCAGTCGGAGTGACAGTTGGGCTCCGAGGTGTAGTCAGTGTGACACTCAGTGAGTTGAGGTTCTGTGGTTGGGCTGAAGGCGACAGAGGTTTTGGCTGTCGGTAGTGTCCCACCGAGGCCTGAACCAGGAGCTAGTGTTGTGGTGTCGGAGATACCAGTGAGTGCGTGGAATGGATCGACGGAACGAAAGACTATACTTTGTGTTCGTGTGTTTCTGCGTGAGTCAGGGAGGGAAGCCGCTGTCGCGGGTGTGAAGGTAAATGGACCTGTGTTAATGTTCACTGTTGTGAGTATGTCCCACTGTTGAATCCTGTTGAGCTGTTTGGTTGCTCACTGCATGTGACTATGTGAAGTATAAGTGGAGTCGAACCAACGAAAGTCGTCGTGTGTTGTATAGCCAGTGGCACTGTGTTCAAATACAGTTGTGTACGCACAGTGGGTGTAGGAGGTGACTGGAGTTTGGGAAAGTGAAAGTAAGGATTAGTGCCCCAGGTAAAGGAACGGGATGGACCCTTGCTGCGCCATAAGGTAGAGAGATTTGTAAATAGACTGGTAATTAGTGTTTGTGTTTAAATATGCGTGTGTGCATTTATTAGGTCATCCTGAAATAAATGAGAATAATGAAACAGATGCAGTTTTAATTCGTAAAAATAATAAAAGCTTTTGAAATGTGGTGAGCGAGACGAGGTGAAGGCGAGATGGATAAATGAGATCACAAATGAAGGGATACTTAATTAAGTTGGTGTGAAAACAATTTGAAGGAATTTAACCACAAGACAGATTGATTGGATGCATCTTGAGATACCCAGATCTTGTTCAGTCGGCGTTTGAAGGAAGTATAGGATGTCATTCCCGAACAGTTTTCCCAATTACATTTTTTGCCAATGACAAATTTTCACTCAGTTCATTTTGCCAGTGTCGTTCTTTCCCGGGACACATTGTCCTAATATCAATTAATCCTACAGTATTTCCTTTGCACCATTTGATGTTATGGCCTGCTTCGAATGTCTTTCAGAAGACATACTAGCGGGCATTCGTCAAATAGGAGAATATTTCCAGGAAGCATGCATCTCTGGAAAGCCTAGAAGAAGAAGAGGAAACCGACGTCCTGTACCACCACTGTGGATCTGTTAGGCTACTCTGCAACTCTAAATAATCATCACCGTACAAATAACTGTTCCGAACAGAGCGAGTGGTTGTGCGGTTTGAATCACGTAGTTGTCAGCTTGCATCCGGGTGATAGTGGGTTCGAGGCGTACTGTCGGCAGTTCTGAAGATGGTTTTCCGTGGTTTCCTCCATTTTCACATAAGGAAAATGCTGGGATTGTACCTTAATCAAGGCCTTGGATGCTCTCTTCCTATTCCTACCCCTTTCCTATCATGTCGCCATAAAACCTATCTGTGTTGCGACGTAAAACAAATAGTAAAAAGTTGTATAACATCTCCGAGGGATTTCATTGGGTTTCAAAGCACAGTTGGCAATCATCAACTGTCTCTGTAAACCGCATTGAGATAATTCCCAAAAAAACAAAGTGACACTGAGCCAGCGTTTATGCAGTTATCCCTCGAACAAGTAATAAAAAAGATGCGAATTCAACTACAGAACAAGATAAAAACAATTCTGCTGGAATACAATGCACAGAATGTAAAGAATATAAGATTCATGATTACTGGAGAACGTAAAGGTATGATTTCATGCTGTAAATAATCAGCTCTACTGTAATCATTTCTATGCATAAAAATTGTACATGATAAAAAGTGTAATGATTGAAATGAATAATTGTTATTATTTTTATTAGAGAAATATATTAAGCAAAGCAAAGCAAAGTCATCTCCGTACAGGCCATGAAAGCCCTTGGAGCTGTGGAAGGTAAAGGCTTCCACTTTCCGTAACCTCGGCACTTGATGGGGTAGAGTGGTTAGCTCTACGCCCGGCCGCCTTTGCCCCCAGGAATTAACTTGGTACTCATTTTTGCTGTAGGCTGAGTGAACCTCAGGGCCATATGCATCTCCGGAAGTGGAAATCTCGTTTCTTAAATTTTACGCTTCCTGACGGGTTTCGAACCCACGTCCTTCCGGGGAACCGAGCACGACTTTATCGCCTCGGCCAGGCAGCCCCTACAGTAAAAGGTAGATCGCAGAAAACTATGGCAAATATTCGCTCGAAAATCAGGGAATTGATTATTGGAATTAATTACCTGCAGCTGTTTTAGAGCCTTTTCCCAAAAATGTAAGATGCTTCAAGAAAAAGACACCAGCATTCTGTAAACTGTCTGTAAATTGTGTGTAAATTTCTATATGATGGTGTCATATTTTAATGTAACGCTCAATTCACTGTGAATAGCAGTATTAAGGTATTAAGGCATCTGAATTATTTAAGGTATGTGTGAAAAAATAATGGTGTAAAAAGTTTGAAATACTTAAGGTAAGTGTGAACTTGTGTATGACGGAGTTGTAATGTTAAACTAGTTTTAAGTTTATTTCATTATCATACTACTGTAAGTGAACATTGCCACCGGGATATTTCCCAATTGTGATGTGTCTAATAATAATAATAATAATAATAATAATAATAATAATAATAATAATAAAGGTCCTTGACCTGCCAAGACAACTGCTGCTCAGCGAGATAACCTGCAGATATTACAATGTCAAGCGGTTAGCGTAACGACATCCCCAGCCGTTTTGCTTGGCTTTCGCGACCAGACCTGGTACCTTTCTAATCATATTGCTCCTCAGTTGTCTCAGAATTCTGAGCGAACTCCGTTGCAGACCTCAGTTCAGAATTAATATCCTGGGACTGGCACGAATCGAGCTTTGGACCTTCAGACACGTTGTACCTATATTGCGTGGCTGGTTATATTCTCTTTTTTCTGTATCAATTATTTCCCATGCTCCACTTCCATTCAATGCCATGCTGCAAATAAAATTCTTCAAAACATGTTTCTAATATACATATCTATGTTTGAATTTGAGTAAAGCAATGGCCAACCACCTCATTCCTCATCATGCATTATGTGCTTCATTAAGGCACTGTCATAAGGTTTTGTGGTTTCCCTATGGCCGCATATTTTTGTTGGGCTAGCTGACGTTCCAGCCAGCCCCTGAAATGAAGATTTAACAGGTTTGAATGTTTTCGAACAGGAAGTACAACTGGTCAACCATTCTCTATTAACATTAATCAGAAGAAAATGGAAGGGGTCCGACATGCCGATGGATGCAGGCGTCATCAAAATAAAATTAAAAAACAGGCAATGGCCATGAAGGGCGTGAAAATTTAAGACTGTCTAGACCTCGCAAACCTAATTCCGTCGGGGTCAAAAATATACAGGAACTGACCGAGGGAGGTCCGATAGGAAACATGAAAGCGAGGATACTGGCACAAGCAAGTGGAAGCAATGCCAGACTCAGTTAGGGAAACCGTCGTCAACCAACGCTCCCAAGATGAGACCTCGTTCGCCTCGTTCGACAGGCAATGAATACAGTGGATGCATTCTTCCTCTCCATCCAAAGGGGTTTTCCCCTTTTTCTCTTCAATCAACCCCATTGCAGTATCCACAGTTCAGAGTGAACAAGGCCTCAGCTCAATGAATGAAGCTGTGACTCATTTAAAAAAATGCTCTTTTCAGAGTTAATGGTTATTAATCTCACGGGACCCACACTCCAGCAGTTTCATCCACTACCATATGTGAAGACTTGGTTATCGTCTGGAAGACGTTCAGTAGAAGCGAAAGATGGTATCCGAAACTTTCATCTGTGAATACAGGAGGAAATTACTGAAACGTTAGATGAGTACCGGTAGTTCATATTTCCAAACTAAAGCCCTGACTACCTATGGGAAATTACTCTATGTCTCCCACTAACAGAGAGATTAGTGATGGTGATTATTGTTTTAGCAAGAAACACAACTCGCACTATAATCATAGGAGAAAAAGAAAGAGGTTCATCCCTTCGAAGAATGAAGGTTACGGCAAAAGAAAGGGAAGGTCGTGGTGGTGGTGTTTTTTGTTTTTTGAGAAGTACAACTAGCCAACCATCCTCTCTTAACACAAATCGGAGCAAAAATGGAAGAGAAAGGTAAGGGCCAGGAAGGGTGGAGAAATGGAAGACTCCCTAGGCCTAGCAAACATAATACTATCAGGGTCGAGAGAGAACAAGAATTTATTTATTTATTTATTTATTTATTTATTTATTTATTTATTTATTTATTTATTTATTTATTTATTTATTTATTTATTTATTTATTTATTTATTTATTTATTTATTTATTTATTTATTTATTTATTTATTTATTTATTTATTTATTTATTTATTTATTTATTTATTTGATAATACGAAGGTACACAGGCTAAGCCCAATTACGTTCCTTCATGACATATAGACTTTAAAGTGTAAATACAAATAAATAAATTGACCAATGAAGGCTGGATAGGAGAGAGAAGAGTCTAAAACAACTGTATTTTAACAGCGTTTCACACCCACCACTTTCCTGAGCCACTATATAACTGACACTATAAATATTCAAGTTATTTAGGCTTTCTTTTAAATCGTGAAATTCATTTCGCATTGCCGGACTGAATAGCTCAGACGGTAAAACACTGACTTTCTGAGGACAACTTGGCAGGTTCGATGCTGGCTTAGTTCGCTGCTATTTGAAGGTGGTCGAATACGTCAGCCTCGTGTCGATAGATGTACTGGCATGTTAAAGAACTCCTGCGGGACAAAATTCCGGCACTCTTTCGTCTCCAAAAAACCGTAAAATTAGTTAGTGGGACGTAAAATCAATAACATTATTATTATTATTATTATTATTATTATTATTATTATTATTATTATTATTATTATTATTATTATTATTATTATTATTATTATTATTATTATTATTTCATATTCTTGGTTGGGTATGAACAAATTGCCTTTGTTACCGATCTTAAAGGAAGCTATATAAATCTAACCGGAGAAAGCCATGAATACCACTAAAGTATGGCGACGAGTTCAAGGGATGTTTGTGCATAGGTGTAGCTGTTCAAAATGTTTAGCATAATTCCCAATATTCTAAAAGCTTGAAATGGGGTAGCTTCTATTGTGTAAACTACAGTAAAGGTGAGAAAAGCAACGGGGAAACTACCTCACTCCTTATTTCCCTAGTACGCCTCTTCAGTGACACCTAGGCCATCTATGACAGCTAATGGTGAACCTGTTGAGGATCCAACCAGCCTTCGGGCTGAATACCCAACATACACAGTAAAGGTGTAAAAATAGACATTTTATTAGAAGAGAGTTGGGGGCTACGAGTTTGGAAATTGACCATCACATTTGAGGAGTGCCTGTTCGAGAGGTACCATTTCCACCTTAAGAAAGTCGCGGGAAAAGTGCAAGAAACGTAAACTATAAGGCACGTGGAACATGCTCATGATCGGGTTTTTGCACAACGTTTAAGGAATTACATCTTTCTGGTCTGGATTGTTCATGGAAATCGATAATATTCAACTGCTGTAATGCATGTGGACGAAATAATGATTTATTTTTTAGAAGTGGAAGTAGCACCTCTTGAACAGACACTCCCCATTTATGGCGTCAACCCGCAAGACACCTGAGATAAGAGGTCTGCAGTGCTTATCCGCGCCTTGTGCCTCTTAACAGCGACTCTTGACAGTGTCGTGGACACTAGTGGCGTGCATTGTTCGAACTTGAGACGGGTAACCAAGACGAAGGAACATGTGCCTTGCTGCATATGCAACTGTCATCACGCATAAGTGGAGCGTGTAAGCTAAAATGCCCGAGTGCATTCGTTCGAGAGGGCATGTTCGAAGCGAAGTTTGCCGACTAGCGGGGATGACCTTGCTTGCTTTATTGACGTTGTAAGCAATGTGGTTAATCCAGATATGAGTAAGACCTCGTTTACATAAAGCGAAGGCCGGGAATTCGGAGGTATAAATGGATGATGGAATGGTTGAATTAACCATTAGTTTTAAGCTGAAGTTCACCATCCCACATGAAATGACGGACAGCGTTATGGCTAAAATTCAAAGCAGTGAATATAAACGAATTAAGAGATATGGGCTCAGTTCTGATGTTTGGAAGAAATTCCTGCTTGTGGTCACTGCAGAAAACCAGCAGGCAGGGTATGTTTCCTGTGACTCGTGCAATGCACTGTTAACATATAAATTCGGTACAACTCATTAAAGAAAACACGTTTGCATACTTAATGCTGGCTCTTCTCGCCAAGTATTGCACAGCAATACAAAGCAAACCATAACTATCGCGTATGTTTTCATGTGTCAAAGATTTTCGACCGTTTAACACTGTTTCCGGAGAAGGCTTTAAAGAATTAGGACAAAAACTAACGAATATCGGGCCGGGCTGAGTGGCTCAGACGGTTGAGGCTCTGGCCTTCTGACCCCAACTTGGCAAGTTCGATCCTGGCTCAGTCCGGTGGTATTTGAAGGTGCTCAAATACGTCAGCCTCGTGTCGGTAGATTTACTGGCACGTAAAAGAACTCCCGCGGAACTAAATTCCGGCACTTCGGCGTCTCTGAAAACCAGTGGCGTATGCTGAGTCCAAGCCATGGGCTACCACTAGACTTAGGTTACCCCTTTGCGATGGTTGGTTTAGTGAATGTCAAGCCTTTTGAGCGTTTTGAGCTGCAACAAAGAACATTTGTCGTATGGATAATACAGGATAAACAGGGGCATAATTACCCATACTGCAAGGCCGTAAGAGTAAAAGAGAAAAGGTTACACATAACCGGCCATTAACAAAAGGCAAGGAGGCGAAACTCCAACACTCCTTATAGAAATTACTAAAAACCTAAGAGGGCTTACGGCCCAAAGATACAGAGGTTAATACCATACTACAAGAGAATGACTAAAGAAGGAACCTTTAAAGCCGAGACGAGATTTAAAAAATTTAGAGTTTGAAAACTTTAGTCACCCAGTTGCAAGGTTGAATGAGAGACGGCAGAGGGTCACCATTCTTCTTTCCCTTACATTACATATTTCCCGGTAGGGAATAGAAACAGAGTCCTCAGATTTCGACGAAAATCCTACATTTAAACCACCAGTTTACAAAATTACATTAAAAGAAAACGGCCAAAATCCTCCCCTCAAACTACTCGCAGGCACTATCACATGTTTAGGAAAATTCTGCCATTACCTTGTACCGGTGGATGTTCTTCAAGCAGGCCGCGCCCCTGCCTCCTAGGCCTCCGTCAAGTCACACTCCCAGGCACTGGAGCAATTTAGACAAGGCGGCCCTAAAGTGCCCTGTTTATGTAGTTCCATAAGGGGAAGATTCCCAATTAAATTGAACCACACTTTGCTGATAGGCTAGATTCCTGTACACAACCCCGGCTTTGATTGGCTAGAGAACACATTTACAAGCATCTAATAGTTAGATTACAGTAGAGGAGGAACTAGAAAAGCAATCTTCCGAAAAAGGTTTACTAATAACAAAAATGAAATTTCCTAAGTTCTAGGTTCGTTTGTAGTGCGTGAGAGTGAGCTAGCAAATCGATGTTAGAGTCATCTAACTGTAGAAGACGAAATTCTTTGGTAGTTTACAAGTTTCATTTTCAAGCCCTTTTTGGTGCTTGTATTTCTTTGGCCAATACATCCATTCTAAGCATTGTTGGAACTTTTCATATTTTGCTTAGGATGGTTGCCCAGTTATACTTCCCTTTGAGTCAATAGAAACTTGATAAACTGCATTCCTTCAGACCATTTACAAATGAAACTGACCGATTAAAGGATGATGTGCATGAAATATAGGCATTAGTGTAAGTAACCACCAAACACACACTTTCCACTATTACTACTACAACTAAAATGCTTTCATTCCTCCCAGAAGGGGGAGGCGGGCCTCTTAGACGGTGACGCCATCTCTTAGGCCGGGAGATTTGTGACGGTGAAGGAGATGCTCGGAGAAGGTGAGGGGTTGACGGCCGTGGCCTATACTAGGACCTGTCCCAGCATTCGCCTTAGTGCAGGAGAATGGAAAAACACGGAAAACCACGTTTAGGACAGCCGACGGTTGGGGCCAACCGTGAGGTCCAGCCCTGCCCCGCCTCCCGAATGCAGAGGCGTAGAGACACGGGAGAGCCGTGGCCACCCCTCCTCTGGTCGGTTGGCTGGTCAGAGTGCAGAGCCGTGGCCACTTGAGGACCGAGACCCACTCTGCATCTACCGTCACACTTTCCTTGAAATACAGTATACTGGTGATTCAAATGTTGCACAATGAATGATGGTGGCATTACATAGATAATAGTTTGTATGTAGATACGATAATAAACTTTTGGGCTTTTATTCCCAGAGAACTTTGCTCTGCGTCTTCAAAAGATAATCTCGTTTGTTCACGAGCAAGACTTCTCTAAAAATGAATGAAGGTTTTTAATCACTTGAACTTAGAATGCTTTACCGTTGTCTATAGTAAGTGGTACTCTCGTTCGCCACTAGATGGTTCCCTGTGCGGAGTGTGAACCATTTCGTGATGAGAATACGAATTTGGAAAAAACCGGAAAGAAGTAGTAATAGTGAAAGGACAGGGAAGAGAACTTGCTATATAAATCCTTAATGACTGGCAACCACGTATTTCTTAAGTGACAGAGAGTGTCCCTGTTGAAATACGTATTTCAACAGCTTCCCGTCCTGTAGTGTTTACTGTGGGTTAGAGCTCGAACATCTGGTTGGCGGATGCAGGGTGAGTCTGTGTCCACAAGTGGCCACGGCTGGTCCGTGGTCCGACAGCTCTGCACTCCGACCGGCCAACTGAGCAGAGGAGAGATGGCCACGTCTCTACGCCTCTGAATTCGGGAGACGGAGAGGGGCTGGTCCCCACCTATGGCTGTCTTGAAAGTTGTTTTCCGTAGTTTCCCATTCTCCTGCATTAAGGTGAATGCCGAGATAGTTTCTAGTATAGGCAACGAACGCCTACCCGCTTACTTTCTCCTAGCATCTCCTGATCTACAAGGAAGGAATGAAAACATGTTAGTAGTAGTCGAACATCTTGGAACGCGATATCATGACCCGTTGATAGGGCGTACTCAGCTATTGCTGATTTGTCTGGCTGGTTGCGACGGATATTACGTTGATGTTCCTTGATACGAGTACTAATGGAACCGGAATGTTTGGCTAATGTATAACTTGCCGCAAGTACAGGGAATTTTGTACAACCCCGGGTGTATTTTTATGGCTTATTACTAAGAGTGGTGCAGCCTTTGTAAGGTAGACCACCGAGCTCGATAGCTGCAGTCGCTTAAGTGCGGCCAATATCCAGTAATCGGGAGATAGTGGGTTCGAGCCCCACTGTCGGCAGCCCTGAAGATGGTTTTTCGTGGTTTCCCATTTTCACATCAGGCAAATGCTGGGGCTGTACATTAATTAAGACCACGGCCGCTTCCTTCCCATTCCTATGCCATGTCGGTGCGACGTAAAACAAATAGCAAAAAAAAAAAAAAAAAAAAAGGTAGACTCTTCATCGATGACGGGCACCATGTGTTATAAGTACAATGTATCTTTAACAAAATAAGGAAACAAATCTTGCACGGAGAAACTTTATTTTACTGGCAGATAAAATAATACATGATAGTTCACATTGCTATCAACATACTCACTATCCTTATCCTCTACATCAAGACATCGATGTTGGCAAGACAGAAATCTGCTTCCAGTTTCTGAAGCCATGTCATGACTTTCATCCTCGTGCTGCATCAACGATCCTAAGAGATGGAAATCACTGGAGGCTGGTCGGACGGTCATCGCTCAGCCCAGCTCGACAAGGTTTGCCTTTTTCTATGTGAGATAAAGAGACTAGAGCTGTGTTAGAATGTGTCCTTTCTTGGTTGGGTGGGGGGGGGGGTGCCGTGAGGCTCCGCCCCGCCTCACAGCCCGTGGTGACCTACCTGTTTGGACAAATGACCGACAAGCGAGTACTAACGCAGGAACATAGCCTAGTACAAGAGTACAGAATAACTTGAGGTGCAAAGGCTAGTCTTCTGCCAGCTACTTCCACCCCTCCGTAAAAGAGAAGTTATGAGAAACCTCCCTAAACCCACCAGGCAATCCCATATCTCCTTTCGGCACTGGTTACCCTGTCGCGGTTGTACCAAGACATCCCCGGCGCTAGACCACTGCCGCTCAAGAGCCACTGTCACCCCCGGTCCATGGCAGCCTGCAAGGCTTTCAAGGTAGAAAATGGAGAAGATAATAAAATAAAAAAGAAATTTTGACGCGCGGTCGAGAGAAAACAAATGAATAAAAAGTCTTGCAAACTACCATGCGGATGGCCAGTAATGCGAAAGCTCTTCCCAAAGGAGCTATTTCGCATACCCCCTTCAAATTAGGATATTATTTCAGCAGCTACTTATAACATTAAGGACGGACCGCATAGAGAATGTGGTGCCACACAGCGGTGGTGGTGGTGAATATTGTTTTAAGAGGACGTACAACTGGGCAATCATCATCCGATAACACTAATCGGAGAGGAGAAGAAGTAGAGGGGACAATTAAAAATTGAAGGTATTGGCCAAAGAAAGACAAAGTCCACTATGGGCATGAAAATGAAAGACTCCCTAGGCCTCGTGACCTAATATCGTCGGGGTCTGAAATGAACAAGAGTTGATCAACTGAGGTCGGGTAGGACAGATGAAAGTGAGAAGCCTGGCACAAGCAATGCCAGGGCTCAGCTAAAGACCCCGTGGTCGCCAACCCACGCTCCCAAGTTAAGAGTCCCTGGAGCCCATTTTAGTCGCCTCTTACGACAGGCAGGAGATATCGTGGGTGTTCTTCTACTTTATTAAAGCTCCCACAAACTTTAAGTCTGGTAGAAGAGAAATAACTAACATGGCGAGCATCACATCTGGACTGGCATTCAGCTCTGGTCTTGTTGTTACTGCTGATTGTTTGACTGGAAACTAACGAATAATACAGGGCAAGGTATATTGCGGAAATCATATTAAGGAGGTTGTCAAGAAAGGTTACAGATTTCTCCACATGGTTATGAGAGTATTTAGAGCTTGTGGTAAGGATGTAAGGAGAGGGCATATCAGTGTCTGGCGAGACCCCAACTAAAGTATGGTTCCAGTGCATGGGATCCTCACCAGGACTACCTGATACAAGAACTGGAAATAATTCAAAGGAAAGCAACACGATTTGTTCTGGGTGTTTTCCAACAAAGGTGCAGTGTTACGAAAATATTACAAAGTTTGGGCTATGAAGACTTGGAAGTAAGGAGACGGGATGCTTGACTGTGTGGTATGTTTCGAGCTGTCAGTGGAAAATTCGTGTGGAATGATATAAGTAGAAGAATAAGCTTGAGTGATGTTTTTAAAAGTAGAAAAGAAGTATGAAAATGAAGTTGGAATTCAAGAGGAAATTCGGGCAAATATTCGTTTATAGGAAGAGGAGTTAGGGATTGGAATAATTTACCACGGGAGATGTTCAATAAATTTCCAAATTCTTTGCAATTCTTTAAGAAAAGGCTAGCAAAACAACAAATAGGGAATCTGCCACCTGGACGACTGCCCTAAATTCAGATCAGTGATGATTGATTGATTGATTGATTGATTGATTGATTGTTTGATTGATTGATTGATTGATTGATTGATTGATTGATTGATTGATTGATTGATTGATTGATTGATTGATTGATTGATTGATTGATTGATTGATTGATTGATTGATTGATTGATCAGTGGCGTATGATATCAAGACGTGGGCTACCTCTAGACTTAGGTTACCCGTTTTTGATGGTTGGTTTAGTGAACGTCAAGCCTTCAGCCTTTTGAGCTGCAGCCAAGAGCCAACAGAGAAGCCTGTTGTGCAGTGAAATCTGCTTCACAAGCTACCGCCCTGGCGTCTGCTGGTGCCAATGCTCAACCCCTGATGAGCAGATATGGTAGCCTAAGGGTTAGCAAATTAAAGTCCGGCTTTGTGGCTAAATGAATAGAATGCTTGCTTTTGGTCCGATGGCCCCGGATCAATTTTCAAAATCAACCTCCTCATAATGTTAATACCCCTGGCTTGGAGACTGGGTGTTTATGACGTCTTATCCTCATTAGGACACCACCAAGCCTACACGGATACCATGCACCATTATTATTATTATTATTATTATTATTATTATTATTATTATTATTATTATTATTATTATTATTATTATTATTATTATTATTACATCGTTATGCCCTACTCAGGAGCATGGTTGAACTTGCTTAGCTGATGTGTTGGCGTTCTTTTCCTCCCAAAATCTCTTCATCCTCTCGCTGAGCTTCTTCCTTCGTTCTTCTGTCCAAGTTATAGTAGCTGAATGTTATAGCGGTTGTAACCATCATTCACTGGTTTATTAGCTTCCTCGGGAGATTAGTGGTGGTGTCTGACAAAAGAGAACATGAAAGATTGCATTTCATTTTAGCAGTTGTACTTATAAAAATAAAACTATATTGCTCCTTTGACAGCAGCCCTGCGGTGTCTTCCTACAAGGATGTAGAAGGAAACAGGAGTGAAATACCAGCACTCTGTTATCTATATTATTAAGTCAGAAGTATGAGATGAGGAAGTATATACGATGAGTAACGCATGGTTTACAGCAGTGGCGGTCTGACGGACCGAAGCCTAGCACACCTATCCCCCCCGGTCCTCGCTCGTACCCGATATACAGAAGCAAGCCACTATGGGTGAGTAGAGGGGAGAAGGACGAGAGTCTGGGCTGCGATATCAGTCTCCGATGCTTAGCTCTCAGAAATACGAGCGACGTTTTTCCCCACTGCTTTCAAGTTTTGAAAATGGAACAATGTGCCAGATGCTTACATTATAACGTGCTTTATACTTCCATCATTCTCAATTGAGGTTTGGGCTTCACCGATAGCCTTGGTAGCCCTCAGTATTCGCCACTGTTGAAAACCGTAAAAGTAGTTAGTAGGACATAAAGCAAATAACATTATTATTATTAATTAATATCGGTACGAATTTTGGTAAAAGTAGATATTGCTGATGTGTTACCCCATCCTTCCACCTTTAGTAGAAACGTCGAGGCAAAGGCACATGAAATGCGAAGTGAAGCAATGCATCTGATTACTTCTGCCATGCACGACAAATGATGACTTGGCTACTTTTGATATGTGGACTGACCATATCCATTATCTGACTATGCAGCGTATAGACAGAGAGTGGAAGCTGTTCAGTAATGTGCTTTTTACTACAAAATTTCCAGATACAAAGAAAACAAGTGAAAGTATAATTGAGGAAGTTTACTAGTTAAATATCCCACAGTGTAATTATAAAGACATGCTTTACGTAACGGATCAGGGTTAAAACATAAAGAAAGCTTTTGAAAGTCATAGACGTCTGCCTTGTGCTGTTCACTGCATACTACGTAAATAAAGTAACTTACATGCGCAAGTATTTGATGAAATGAGATTTCTTATCGAAGATGCTCCAGTATGTGCAAACACAATAAACGCCGCAAAGGCTATGGTGAGGTATCTGAACAAAAAAAAAACCGGTCATGCTGCCCAGCTTCAAAAAACGATACAGCAAGAAATAATTATACGATGATACAGTCTGTTTTTAAGCAGTATGATTTTATGCAGGGAACAGCACAAGGCAGTCGTCTATGATTTTGAAGAGCTCTCATTATGTTTGATCAGTAGTATGTTTTTAAGCAGTATGTTGCGAAATCATAAGGCCTTCCATAAGTTAGATGGCTTCAGTTATGAGGTTTCAGAACAGATAGTAGCTTTCCTTAAACCAATCACAAATGACCCGGAACATGAAACAGCACCACCAATTTACTCGATACTCTTGTGGTTCCATAAACTGCGGCAGCACTGCTCAGTTGTTGACTTCTGCAGTTTGTAACTGAAGTAATATGCATATAATCTTTACATTAATATTATGTTGAACCTTGATATTACATCCAGGAAATCCGTAAGATAAGGATCAGAGCTCACAAGCTCTTAAGTAAAATAGAAATGGAAATGGCGTATGGCTTTCAGTGCCGGGAGGTGTCCGAGGACTTCGGCTCGCCAGGTGCAGTTCTTTTGATTTGACTCCCGTAGGTAACCTACGCGTCGTGATGAGGATAAATTGATGATTACACCCAGTCCCCGTGACAGGAGAATTAACCAATTATGGTTAAAATTCCCGACCCTGCCGGGAATCGAACCCGGGACCTCTTGACCAAAGGCAAGCACAATAACCATTTAGCCATGGAGCCGGACAGCTCTTAAGTGAAAACGTACGAGTCTCAACTGTACAAAAAATAGCCA
The DNA here is from genome assembly GCF_040414725.1 of Anabrus simplex. Classification (NCBI taxonomy): domain Eukaryota; kingdom Metazoa; phylum Arthropoda; class Insecta; order Orthoptera; family Tettigoniidae; genus Anabrus; species Anabrus simplex. The sequence goes on along the minus strand of NC_090268.1, from coordinate 367,939,828 downwards.
CATTACTAGGCCGCCGCTTCGCCACTTGAAAATGTTAGAAGAAGATGACAGAAAGGCGGTAATGGACGAAGTCAGACGCATCTGTGTAACAGATCTGTATATCAGGTTTGTAACATAAGTTGCGTCCGTTTGTGGTGTAGTGATTAGTGTGATTAGATGTCACCCCAGAGGCTAAAAATTTGAAAAGTGGTACGAAGGAGGGAACGGAGTCCACTCAGCCTCGGAAGTTCAACTGAGTAGCGGGGGTTCGATTCACACCTCAGCCATCCTCGAAGTGGTTTTCCGTTGTTTCGCACTTCCCCTCGATGCAAATGCCAGGATGGTACCTAACTTAACGCCACGGGCGTTTCCTTCGTTCTTCCTTGCCTATCTCTTCCAAACTTCTTATCCCCCTCAAGATCCCTGTTCAACAAAGGGTAAACGGATTAGGAAAGAAAATATAATTTGCTATGTGTAGTTAATTAAGTAATTGTATCCCAAAGTCCACCAAACACCTTGTTTAGTTAAAATGAGAAATAAAGTAACTAAACAAGGTGTTTTGTCTCTCTGTAGATCCTTCATGTCTCACTGTGCATGCATCGACCAGTCTACAAGAGCCTCCGAAAAAAAAAAAATTCAGTGAGTGAATAAGCAATGAATGAGCTACTGGTGACGAAGTAGATATGTACTGCAATATGAAAGCTAGTGAAGATGACGACGACCTACTGCGCTGGTGGAAGGAGCATAAAATCAGTCTGGCCACTTTGTCAGTAATTGCTAGACGTACGTTGTGCATTCTAGCAAGCAGCGAAAGAAACTTTAGTAAGGTGGACTACATTTTACGAGTTGAAGGTATAAGCTAGACCCAGACCAAGTCAATGACTTGTTATTAATTCATAATAATCGTAACAATAAATAATTATTTTGCAATTCATTCCAAATTTTGAGCAAATGTGATTTTTTCCATTAATTATGAGGTTTATATTTAACTTTATGTGTTATAATGGCATTAATTTGCACAGTTTATACACAATGTCTTTGGTATGGCTACTAGCGAAATATATGGTTCATGCATTAATGATGTGTATTTAGTTTCCGTATATAATATAGACTTAACTAAAGTTGGCGTCTGACAGATAAGGTTGGAGGGAGGAGCACTGCACGTGCCATTTCACGATGTTGCCACATTTCAGCATTCCTTTCTACATGCTCTTACCCCTCGCTTCCGGCTCACTTGTTCCCTCCTTCATTCTGACCACTGTGATCTGTTGTAGACTACCTGGCCAGGCGGTGTCGTCCCATTTGCGATCACTCTTATACAAACAATCAGGTTCTTATCAGTGACAGTGACAGGTTTGGCAACTCCCAGCAAGACGAGCCTCCCAGAAGTTTTATCTCCATGGCAACCGCAGTCGCCCCACCCTCGTTTCCATGGCAACCACACAGCCACTCCCTTTATCCCGCCTCGGCAGGCAGTAAACGGACCTCCCTCTACGAAATGTCACAAGCCATCTCTTATTATTAGCAGTATAGAGCGGTAAAGCACGCTAGCCAGAAGGAATACACGTAGCAGCACGTGAAATCCATTAACCATTTCTCCCAGTACTGTGTAGAAACATAGTATAAAAATATGAGTTTAATTATTGACAGGTTCGTGCCCAGTCATGAGTCCACCATTGACACCATTGTTTCGAGAGATAAAGGTACACGAGACAAGGAGCAGAGTACGACTAAGCAAGGACGGAGGGAGGCGAGCATTTCTACCTGTGACTCAGATCAACGGGCATGCTCGAACGAACACAGCTCGCCTCGCCTCTGAGAAGCAAATTCGGTCATATCCACACTCGGCAAATATGAACCGAGCAGAGAGCGTGTTTTGTACGACACCAGTGGACATCTTCAGCTCTCAGTTAAACCCTGTTAACAGTGCTTAGGAACAGTCATTCAAAGCAGCTAGAATTGACTTCATCCACCTAGTCTGACCTACTTCGGTCCACTCTTATTTTCTTCCGACCTCGACGGTATTAGGTTTGATAAGACTTCCACGGATTGCTACAGAGGTGAATTACTTCCACGTGATTTCTATTCATAGGATTACATCGTGATAATCAGCAACAGTCAGCCTGACTGTGCTACGTGTACAAATTAGAGAAAATTGCGCAATGATAACGCATAGGAGATATCATCAGCAGTTTTCAACATTGTCGTATATTTTGCCTATATCCTGCAATCTAGTATTTTACATTATACCAATCTCAAAATGATCGTAAGCCCCCATAATTATCGTACAGCTTGACATCCCTGGTTTGAAGTACTGTTTATGCGCAGGGACTACTTGAAGAATTTAATCATAATTATTTGACCGAGATTAAGTCTTGTTACTTTCTCATTAAATTGATATCAGAAAAACCCTCAGTAAGTGACAATGCCATTCGGCTATCACGCACTCGAAATACGTGGTATGAGAATATATACCTGTTCTTAGTGAGGATTATAGATAAGGATGCGCGTGGTTCTTTTCGTTACCCGAAGAATAACATGCGAAACTGACCATGCGTCCTTTATTATGCGGAGTTTAATATGCCTTCTCGGTTACTGCCGTGTTTTAAAATGATTTTTAATTTATAAGGAATGAAACAGGCCGTGAATTTTCATTAAGGGGAATTTTATATGTCCTGACAGGCCACCTATATCTATTGGTCTCATCATCCCTAAGCTAGTGCTTCTTTGTTGACATTTTTCCAGTCACACAGAATGTCCGGTAAAAAGTAGAGCCAGACGAAGGCGCATGGAACTTCCATGAGGAAGAAACGTGACACACTTTGTTTTCATATCATAAAAGGTCAGTTTGGAATATATATCCCGTTGCATTTGTGGTAAAAATGAGAAGCTGCTAACCCTTGTAGTGACCAGCAGTTGCTACGGCACGTGTTCGGCCAAGCATTGGCTCCGCTTGCCTCGTTTATCCGCTCTGCAGCAGAGGAAGCCGACGCGTAACACACACAAACCGCACACTTGTGCTTTTTCAGGACTGTTCACAACACAACACATGTGTAGGTACTGTGCGACGATATTAATTCATTATTTGTTCTCACATCGCACTCGACATGGTTGATTACTCTGAAGCAAGCTACGTAAAGCTGACCGTGAGAACGGCATGAATACCACAAATAGATTCTGGCTGCTTTGAATGACTGTCCCTGAGCTTTGTTAATGGGCTTTGCCAAATAGCGTTTGACTGAGAACTGCAGGTGCCCACAACGCTGTCATCAGTCGCCGCGGGTAAGCATCAGACAACTTACCTCAGATGTTTTAAAAGTTGACACCATACATGATGGGCATTTTCCAAACTCATAGTTCCCCAACCATCTCCTAATAAAAATCCTATGTTTACACCTTTAATGTAGTGTGCACAAAGGAAGCTACCCAAATTTCAAATTTTTGGCATATTGGGAAGTATGCTAAACATTTTGAACAGGTACACATCTTTTGTAAAGAAGGAAGCCACACATTTCAGAATCGACTTAGTTAATGTAACTTGAAATCTTTTCAGTCTGTCGAAAACATTCGTTATAAATAACACATAGAACACTATAGCATACCTGTAACGATGTACACACTATTTTAAAAAAATGACATGTTTCGTTCTACAAGAACATCCTCAGATGCATGCAATGCATTTCCAACCTGATATTGATGAAGAAACAAATAAGCCTTAAATGATTATTATTTTGCAATGGCACCAAGGGAAGGGTAAATGCATTTGATAAGTTTTCTTCTTCTTCTCTTCTACTTCTTAATCTGTTTACTCTCCAGAGTTGGTTTTGCCTCGAATTCAGCGAGGGATCCCACCTCTACCGCCTCAAGGGCAGCGTCCTGGAGCGTGAGACTTTGGGGAAATACAATTGGGGAGGGGGACCATTACCTCGCCCAGGCAGCCTCACCTGCTATGCTGAACAGGGGCCTTGTGGGAAGATCGAAAGGGATAGACAAGAAAGATGCTGTCGTGGCCTTAAGTTAGGTACCATCCGGCTTTTGCCTGGAGGAGAAGTTAGAAACCACGGAAAACCACTTCGAGGATGGCTGAGGTGGGAATCGAACCTCCTCTGCTCAGTTGACCTCCAGAGGCTGAGTGGACCCCGTTCCAGTCCTCGTACTACTTTTCAAATTTCGTGGCAAAGCCGGGAGTCGAATCCGGGCCTCCGGGGTTGGCAGCTAAACATACTAACCACTAAACCACAGAGGTGGACTTAATTAATTGTGACACTCTAAAATAATTTCTAGGAAGACAAGGAGATGGTCGCTTAGAAATGTTTATGTCATGTAAACTCTTACTACCTAAATAACTTCTGGATTAAAAGTGAAAAGAGCAGCATTTCTAAAAGATCTGTCGCTTTGTTTGTTTGAAGAATATATGAAAATGTGGCTGCCTCAAAGAATTCCCAAGGAGCTTCTTAGTCTCATTTCTGTTGTTCTTGGATGTAACGAACCTGAGGCTGGTAATGGAAATGAAGTGGAAAGAGGGAGGTCTGGACGATATCCATTCTGTCCTCAGAACAAAGACAGAAAATGACAAACAATGTGTGTGATATGTTCTCGCGGGCTGCGGGTGGAGCACCGTAATGGAATTTGCAGTGAATGCAAAGAAAACAGGATCTAGATTTTTACAGGACTGAAAGACAGGATGGTGTGCTATTTTGTGCGAATTGTGTAATAACTGGAGCATCAGTGTTCATAAATAAAAGTAAGAGCACGCATTTCAAAGTATGTATTCAATAAATTGTAATATTATTATAAAACGATGGTTGTATATTACTGAAATCCAGTAAACGAATTAATAGTTAGCAAAAGGAAATAATTATTAATGCAGTGCACCGGATCAGAAAGATGAGAAATATCATGAAAATAACATTTACTTCATATGTTTTCTTCATTTATGTTTTTTAATCCGTCGCCTGTGACCTCACAGTTTATGTCCTGAAAGTGTTAAGTGTGGCGCCACGGTTAGTAGTGGACGCGTAAACTCTTTTTATTTTATTTTATTTGCTTTACGTCGCACCGACACAGATAGGTCTTATGGCGACGATGGGACAAGGAAGAGCTAGGAGTAGGAAGGAAGTGGCCGTGGCCTTAATTAAGGTACAGCCCCAGCATTTGCCTTGTGTGAAAATGGGAAACCACGGAAAACCATTTTCAGGGCTGCCGACAGTGGGATTCGAACCTACTATCTCCCGAATACTGGATACTGGCCGCACTTAAGCGACTGCAGCTATCGAGCTCTGTGCGTAAACTCTTGTCGTGTGTATGTGTATATGCATTGTAAGGGCATATGACGATGTTGGTGGTGATTCGTCCATCGGATGGAGACGTTAAGCCTTGAGCAGACCCCTTGGTGGGAGTAGACTATGTGCCAACACCGGGTTTCACCCTCTCCCTACCTCATTACCATAATCACCACCACTCAGCGATACACGCAGGTCGTCCATGGATGTCAACTAGGAAAATCCCTCCGAAAGCCACACGATACAATCAATCAATCAATCAATCAATCAATCAATCAATCAATCAATCAATCAATCAATCAATCAATCAATCAATCAATCAATCAATCAATCAATCAATCAATCAATCAATCAATCAATCAATCAATCAATCAATCAATCAACTGTGCTGAGCGTGGATTTCATTTTACAATGTTTTAAAACCCATATTTTCGACTCGTTCAAGTTTTCAAACTGGCATCCCGATTTATAAGACGTATTTACTTTTTCTTGTAATAAAAACCCTAGCCTAAGGCCGTAGTTATGCCACCACTTTCCACAATATCATAGCGATCAGTAGGTTCGACGCGAGTTGAGAGATTCACAGATAGTCACTCGGTATTGGAGCAGAACAATGAAAGAGACGGCTGACAAATTTTTAAGTGTAGGAGTAAATAGTAAAAATAGAACACGTGACGAAACGAAGCTCTCGTGGTTGACAATGTAGGCCAACCGATGACACTAATGGGTTCACAGACAGGTGGTGAATTGTGTCCTAAAAAATGTGTCAGTCTCACGCCTTAAAGAATGTAGACGGATATGATAAAGGCATAGGACCGAGGAAGTTGGCTACGCGGTACGGGTTGTATAGCTGTAAGTTTTGATTCAACAGATAATGGATTTGAACCTCACTGTCGGCAGCCCAAAAGACGATTAATCATGTTATCCCATTTTCACACTGGGCTGAACTTTAATTAAGGTGGCACTAACTTAAGTTTGTGCCTTTGCTGGCAAGACCGAGTGTTTACATTGCACTTTGTCTTCTGGTATGGCTACAAAAAATGTGTTACTTTCATTCTGTTTCAGACTCATCCTGTCCAGCTCCACGGCATGCTGGCCTTTGATCCAAGTGGCCTTGTGTTCGATTCCAGGCCGGGGCGGGGATTTTAACCTTAATTGGTTAATACATCTGGCTCAAGGGCTGGGTGTTTGTGGTGTCTTCAACATTAGAAATAGGTAGGGCCCAATTCTCTTAGATATGCAGTTCACCTGTACGCCATCTACTCGAAAGAAAGACTTGCACCAGACCACTCCGCAGGCCATAAGCCATCTAGAAATGCCATTTCTTACGCAGACAGTCCTTGTTATGAATGGTGTGAAAATGTCACTAACAGGATCGGTTGGTGCGTGCATTTCAGTGGATTTGGCAGACTGATATATAATAATAACTTCTGGCTCGGTGATGAAAGCACCGGGAAACTAACTCACTCCTCATTTTTCCTAGAATATCTCTTCAGTGACGCCTAGTCCATCTATGACAGTTGATGGCGGAGCTGTTAAGGATAAAACTAGCCTTCGGACTGAATACCCAACATACAACTGAAGTTTCGGTGAAAAATATCACAATTCACTGTCTGGCCCGGACTAACACACTCAATTTTTTACTAATTTAATTTTCTTGGAAACCACTAAAGACTAGCAAGTTGGCGCTGCGGTTATGGGCGCGCAGCTGTGAGCTTGCATTCGAGAGATAGTGCGTTTGAACCCCAATGTCGTCAGCCCTGAAGATGGTTTTCCGTGGTTTCCCATTTTCGCATCAGGCTGTACCTTAATTTAGGCCACGGGCGCTTCCTTCCCACTCCTAGGCCTTTGCTATTCTATCGTCGCCGTAAGACCTATCTGTGTCGGTGCGACGTAAAGCAACTTGTAAAAAACAAAAAACAAAGAAAAACACTAAAGATATCAAAGTAAAATTTTAGAGACCTTTCTCGATGACAATATTTCCCACAATTTATATTTTCATAACAATAAAATGCATTACCTGAAAAACGATTGCACCAGTCATCTTTGAATTATAATTTGTACTGTTCCTACCTGAGAAAAATTATACAAACATTATATCGCTTTTGAAAAAAAAAAGGGTGGGGGGGGGGGACTTCAAACACTAGACCAAGAATGTTTCGTTAGATTGCAATCTGTGTGCTTAATTTGAAAACTCCCATTTTAATAGTTAGGTCATAAAAGTACCTCTGGTTAAAATGTTAAGGCTTAGGAATTCGTTCATGTATAAAGCTGCTAACAGTACTAGATGTCTTCTTTCAGGATTTCAACTACTGCATCTTCTAAACTGAGCTTAATTATCTATGTGTGTAAAATTCCATTACAACTGAATCGGTAGTTCTGATAGTAGCTGGTGGTGATGGTGGTGATTACTGTTTTAAGCGAAATTACAACTAGGTAACTAACTTAACACGAATCAGATGACAAAGTGGAATAGGTCCAATCCTTTGAAGAGTTTAGTTACCGGAGAAAAGAAATGGAAGAGCCACGAAGGATGTGAAAATGAAAGATATCCTAGGCTTTGTAAACCTAATACCTTTGGGGTCGGAAGGGTGGTGGTGGTGGTGGTGATTATTATTATTATTATTATTATTATTATTATTATTATTATTATTATTATTATTATTTTGCTAGTTGCTTTACGTCGCGCCGACACAGATAGGTCTTATGGCGACGATGGGATAGGGAAGGGCTGGGAGTGCGAAGGAAGCGGCCGTGGCCTTAATTAAGGCACAGCCCCAGCATTTGCCTGGTGTGAAAATGGGAAACCACGGAAAATATTTTCAGGGCTGCCGACAGTGGGGTTCGAACCTACTATCTCCCGAATACTGGACACTGGCCGCACTTAAGCGACTGCAGCTATCGAGCTCGGTGATTGTTGTTTTAAGAGGAAATACAACAAGACAACTGTCCTTTATTAACAGTAATCAGAAGGAAAATGGAAGAGGTCCGACACTTCGAAGAATGAAGGTATCAGCAAAAGAAAGAGAAGGATCACGAAGGGCGTGAAAGGAACAACTCCCTAGGCATCGCAAATCTAACACCATCGGTGTCGGAAGAGAACAAAAGTTGACCGAGAGAAGTCAAATAGGAAAAATGAAGGTGAGCAGCTTGATACAAGTAAGTGGAAGCAGTACCAGACTCAACTAGGGAACTGTGGTCACCAACCCACTCTTGTGCTGATTATTGTTGTTCATATGTGCTGGTTCCTTAAAGCATTATATAAAGGATTCTCAAGATATTCGATTTATGGGGAATATTCACTGTTTTAGTAGCTTAAAAGAAAAACTGGTCTTGTAAACCAATATTAAGATATATCTTCCAAAACTCGTACAACTAAGCAACCATCCTCTATTAACACTAATCAGAGGGGTAAAAATGGAAGGCACCCGACACTTCGAAAAATTAAGGTATTGGTCAAAGAAAGGTAAGGGCCACGATGTGCGTGAAAATGAAAGACTCCCTAGGCCTCGACACCGTCGGAGTCGGAAAAGAAAAGAGTTGACCAATGGAGGTCGGATAGGCTAGATTAAATGTGAGGAACCTGGCTGTCGATGCAATGCTAGGATCTAGCTAAGACCCCCGTTCTCTCCAACCCACGCTCCCAGGTTGCCTCTTATGAGTGTTATTATATCGCCCCCGCCCAGAAGGGAGATAAAAGCCTTTGGCTCCCCTTTTAATTGCCTTTTACTACAGGCAGGGAATACTGTGGATATATTCTGCGCCCCTCTCCCGCAAGGGACCAGGGGGGTCGGAGGAGAGCAAGAGTTGACCAAGTGAGGTCAGATAGGTTAGGTGTAGTGAGGCGGCTGGAGCAAGTAAGTGGAAACAATGTCATATCAGATAGAGGCCCCGTGGCCGCCAACCCGTTATCACAAGTGAAGAGTGGTGGTGATTATTGTTTTAAGAGGAAGTACAATCGGGCAACCATTCCCTATTAACATTAACTGGAGGGAAAATAGGAAAGGCCCGTAATTTCGAAGAATAAATGCATCAGCGGGAGAAAGACAAGGGCCATGATGAGTGTGAAGATGAAAGATTCCCTAGGCCTGGAAACCTAGTACCGTCGGGGTCGGAAAAGAACAAGAGTTGACCAAGGTAGCCCACGCAGGAAAGATGAAAGTGAAGAGCCTGCCTCAATTATTAATCCAGGACCCAGATGAGGGCCCCGTGGTCGCCAACCCACGCTGGACGTAGGCCCATTTATTCGAGGTCTGTTATTATTATTATTATTATTATTATTATTATTATTATTATTATTATTATTATTATTATTATTATTATTATTATTATTATTATTATTTCTTGTTGCCATTGATGCTTTCACGGCCCGTACTTATAGACATGGTACTGTATAGGCTTTTGGGCTTATGCCGTGTCAAGAAAATAAGGTGAAATTCTTTACGTTTTGCAAAGAACTGTGCTCTGCGTCCTCAGAAGAAATCTCGACTGTCCACGAGCTATTTCGGACTTTGCGACAAGAGATGCGGACAACTAGTGCAAAGTAGTCGGATGAACGCCGTGCTCGACACATCAATCTGATGGAAACCTACTGGATCAAACAAAATTGAATGAATGCCAGAATGTATTAAATTTACCGTGGCCAATTAATAATAAATAAATAAATAAATAAATAAATAAATAAAATAAATAAATAAATATCGTGTGTCTATTGCTAGCCTGGTGCAGCCTGAAAAGGCCCTTTGACGAAGGTGAGCGGCATCTGTCGTATTATTGTGATAGAACATAGTGTTGTGTGTAATGTATGAGTTTCACGGATATTGGAGACAGCACAAATTCTCAGTCCCCGAGCTAAGGGAAATAATCATTTTTAGATTAAAATATCCGACCCCGTCGGGAATCGAAGCCGGAGCTCTCTGAACCAAAGGCCACTACGCTGACTATTCAAACAAGGAACTGGATAATGCCGGGTAGTGTTTGTGAGTATTGTTTTAATAGGAAGTAAAACTGAGAAACCATCCTCCATTAATTAAGCTTTATTCAAAATTATAAAGCTTAATTGATGGAGGATGGTTTCTCATACTAAACAAAAGGTAAAAGCAAGAGGTCCGACACTTTGAAAAATGAGCGTACCAACAATAGAAGAAAAATGGTAGAGATTTGACTGTTCAAAGGATGAAGGCAGTAAAAATTGAACACTAATTACAAGAGAAAAAGGAAGAGGTCCTGTCCTTCGAAGATTGCAAGAATGGGCAAGAAAAGGCAAGAAAAGGCAAGAGCACGAAGGTACACATGATGGTAATTATTGTTTTAAATGGAAGTACGACTGGGTAACCATCCTCTATTAACACCAATCAGACGGAAAATGGAAAAGGGTTGACACTTCGAAGGATGAAAGTATCCTTGAAAGGAAGGGAAGAGCCACGAAAGGTGTGGTAATAAAATATTTCATAGGCCTCACAAACCTAATACCGTCGAGGTCGGAAAAGAACGAGAGTTGACCAAGGAAAGTTGGCTACGAAAGATAAACGTGAGCAGCCTGATACAAGAATGTGGAAGCAATGCAAGGCTCAGTTAGGGGCCCCGTGGTTGCTAATTCATGCTTCCAAGAGGAAAGCCCCTGGGGTTTCCTTTCAGTCACCTCTTACGATACGCAGAGGATACGGTGGATGTATTCTACAGCCTCCACCCACAGGTGCTTGATTGAGGGAGGTCAGATAGGAGTGATGAAAGTGAGGAGCTTGAAGTTAGTGGAAACTATGTCAGACTCAGACGCTTCCAAGTTGAGACTCTCTAGCCTTAGGGTGTCCATAAGTCCCGATTAATCGGGATTATTTCATTATTGAGCTTTGGGCAACCTGTTCCGACTTTCTTCTAAAATAAATAGAATTTTGACTCGATTTTTGGCGTAACTTTGCAAGTTACACACTTTTCATAAGTGTGACGTTAAATTTTACCTATTATACTTGCATACTGTCGAGATGAAAGATGTTTCTCTATGCTATCGATTTTATATATTAATGATGGCTGTTTTTATGTTGGTTTTATCTGTTTTGTTTATCGATAAAACTACAATATTCGAGGTTTTCCAGAGCTTGAAAAGAATTTGGTCAGGGTTAGCGTGGGTTTAATCAATTTAATGCGTTGTGGCTACTCTGACCACTACTCTTATACTTTCATCTCTTCCACACAATATAAATAACATTTGTTTGAGCGCCAGTTGCTTTTTTAAGAAAAACAACAAAATTCGGTAGAGCATACCTCTTATATCAATTATCTCAAGGCGTGAGGTGATAAACTCACATATTTGGCAATATACAGGGATATGGATCAGGACAATATTAAATTACTGTTGCATTTCCACAATTGAGGATTGTACATGGAACTGGAATCACTTATTATAATTAAAAATAAAACTGAGTTTATGACTAAATTTACGTCACAATGAACAATCATTGACGTCTTTTAATTTAACAAAAGAAATATATCGTGAGATTTGCGGTACTAAATAAAAGGAAAAATTTAATCTAAACAAAAAAGGCTATTGGCATGAACTTGAAGTGAGATGTGATATCGCCGCTGATTACACTCTTCTTCATGTTATGAATGCATAACATGTCTGATGCTTTAATTACCTGTTGTCTGCATACACCGCTGTTGAACTTGAAATTCTTGGGAAAACCTGTGAGCTGAAGTCGGGAGCCGTCTGCTGTTCTGCCGTCTTCTTATATAACAAGTAGTTGGCCTACATACCATGTACGCGTGCAGGGAGCTCCAATGTAATTACGTCCACTCAATATATTATAAGAAATTAGAAAATATTCTTGAAACATCTTGTGAAGTCCATCCTCACAAGAAGATGATGTTTCTTTATCAGCATAGTACCCGTCTCTGCTCGGATACAAGCACCACTTGTAGACTTCCTCGATGATTACCTCTTCAAACACAACTCTTAGCTCTGACCATCACACTAAGGGGGCTGTCACACAGGCTCGATCGAACGACTGCGATCAACCGACTAAGAAAACAAACCTACAGAGGGCAGTGGCACCAGTCACACAGCATCGATCGTCAGCGATCAACTACGAGCGATGAAGATCGACTGGTTTGTGAAAACAAACGTGTCCGTTTTTCAGTCGCAGTCGTTCGATAATGGCGGACGCAACATAGTCATCTGTTGATGAAATCGAAACATTAATTTGCTTGGTGTATGAAAACAAAGTGGTGTATAATCCTAGACTCCCTGGATATAATAATAGGGACGCCGTGAATTTTGTATGGCATTCTATAGCGTCGAGAATTGGGACAAAAACTGGTAAGTAATTATTAGATTTATTACGATTATCTTATGAATAGTGTTATCTTAGATTATTTATTGATAAAATATATTGTACGGAATAGATTGTTAAAAAAGTTACACTACGAGAAGTAGTAATTATCATTCTTGCAACTTAATTGAAGAAATGTTTGGAAAACATAAGCAGTGCTTTCCTAACCTCCATCTCGTACCTACCTAATGAAATGAATACCATTGTTCGCTTTAATGACAAATAAGTGTAGGCCTATGCCATAAGTAGGCCTACTACATGTATATTTCCTTTGTCACAATATTCTGATTCATTGTTTCAGGAAAAAGTTGTGCCAAAACATGGCAAATTCTGAGGGCTGGATATCGAACTTGGAGAGATAACATCCTCCCTCTCCTCCCAGGTTCTGCTGTACAGAAAACATATAATGGGTCTACTTCAATACCCTCAACTTTCTGGAACTCTTCATTGCTGGAAGAAGGTACAATTTTATAATATTTCTTTTTAAAAGTAGGCCTACACTACAGACCAGTGTTTAGTTGTGAAAGAGTGAGGGGAAGATTCAGTCTGTAGGCCATAAGTTCCACCCATCTGTTCATTAATTTATCAGATATAATTGAAAGTAATAGAATATAATCTAACCTAACAATCATCTTACTAAAATAATTATTGAAAGTAACAATTTCTTAAGCAGAAGGCTTGTGTCCAGACTAAAATGTAGCTCCAATTTAGAAGAATTGCATTAATATGTTGTTCATTTTTTTCAGTTCTGTAACAAACATATCTATGGAAGTGGCACCTGGTGTATGAGAGCCTTTTCACCAAGCTGAAATAGAGGAGGAGGAAGCAGAAATAATTTGTGTTGGAGGGGTCTAACTCCTGCAGTTCAGAAATTACTGAAGGGACTTCAACTTCCAGTGCAGTGGCTTCTGCTTCTACAAACAGTTCTGCCAGCAGTTAAAAATAAAAGAAACAGAAATGTGAAAGTGACAGTGATGTGTTAAGTAAATATTTAGAAAAGATACTGAAAAGTGAAAAGAAAATGTAATCAATGTTATTTTTAGTGTCTTAATGATGACAGGGAAAGAATGAGTGTAGTAGGTCAAAGGGTTTTCAAAGTTAAAATTCAGGAACTGTTGTATACAGTGTTAGACCAAGAAAGAATCTAATAAAATTTATGTTCTTGAGAAATGTTCTATTTTTTAAATTAAATCAGTTTATGTTATACTTATCTATCAATATTTATTGGAATCCTCAGTGAGTAACCTTAACTCCAATTTTTATTAATTATTAGCATTATTACAACATCTTAATTTGTATATTTTATGTGGTAGAACATGTATGGTTTACAAGGAAAGGAGTATTTTGAAACACATGTAGTAGGTCCTTTCTGTGTGTATGTATTAAGCAGTTGCACAGCACAGGTGGTCTGAAACCAGACCGGTGTATTGATAGTTCTGTCCAAGAGCTGACTTCCTTCTTACGGTATACTGTTGATCGCAACTGCAAACTCATTGCAGTAGGTTTGTACAGCACAGGTGGTCTGAAACCAGACCAGTGTAAAGACATGAGTAGTTTTGTCCAGGAGCTGACTGCCTTCTTACAGAATACTGTTGATTGCAACTGCAAGCTCGCTGCATTGGGTTTACTGCATCTATATTCAATGTTGCTTACTATACTGCCATCCTGGGAGAATACACATCCTAAATACCTATTTGAAATTATCTACCTGTTCCAGTTTTGTGTTCTCAACCTGACATTCAGTTCTCTTTCAGGTGTCTTCCCTACTGCCATCACATTAGTCTTAAAATGACTAATTTTCATGTCATATTCATTGCATCCTTTTTGAAGCTGCAAGATATTAGATTGCACAGTTTCAACAGACCAAGTCGTTCGCATAGGACAAAATTCTTACTACAGTTATACCTGACAGAATCCCTCCCTGCCACCTTATACCTTTGTAACTTAGGTAGCCTTTATCTCCTCATTCCAAGTACTCTCCTGCCATTGGTACCTGTTTGCACCAGCAATCGCTACTTTTCATGTCTGTTACCATACTTACTGTATAATTTATTAATAACATATAGGCCTACAGAGGGCATCAAGGTAGACTGATTATTTTATTTCTTGTGCTGTAGATCCATATAAACAATGAAAAACAAAGATGAAAAATTCATTTGCAACTATTTTGACAGGTGTTTCTACCAAAGTTTTGTAGATTTTAATCTACAAAATAAAAAACTGTGATATTAAGGGGATATGATGGCAGAACATATTTATAAAAAATATTCATATGACAGTTACATGCTTGTAATAAAAGGTTGAGTAGATTAATTACCCTGTAAGTCAATCCAAGATCCAAGACCCATACACCGTACTATGTCAAACATTAATTTATATAATCAGTATTTACAAACAGTTTTGACAGGCAATGTAAGATATAGCAAAATTAAATCATTTAACACCTGAGCAACAGGCCTAAATAACATTTTGCTGTAGACGGCAATAGTATTTAGTTGTTAGAAAGGCATACTCTTCACTTCTAAAAATAGAAGGCAAGGTGCTTGTTATTAGCACCTATTATTGATTGCAGTGTTTGGTTTTCATTTTTGGTGAAACTGAAGGCAAAGTTTTCATTTTCCTTCAACTGATTCATGGAAAGTATTTCAGGATAGGCTTGGTAGTGTTCATATCAATAAAGAAGTTACATATGAACAATACACAGAAAGGCAAAATCAATATTGAGGTAAGAAAGAGAGTTCTACCAGACCTTTGCGGAAAATGTTGTTACTCTTTACCAAGGAGTTTACCAGTAACTTGGATGGAAGTACAGGATTTATATTAATTGGTTTATTATTGCCAAGTGAGCAATTAGATCAGCTTGCCAGTGAAAAGTTTGGGGAGACAGTACTTTATGCTTAATGATGAGGGTAATAAACAAGACCTTGTGTGTAATTTACATGTAGTTGTGACAACTATCAGTCTATTACACTGCCAACTTACTTATTAGAACAATATTCCAGAAGCTTTTCCTCTAGTTATTAAGCTAGTGTACAGAGCACTAGCCTCACCTGAACTCCTCAAGAAATGTACACATATGTGAATACACAGAACCCTAAAGAGAATTTACTTTGAAAGAGATGTCCATAGACAACCTTTCTTCACAGCCATTTGGTAAAATTAGCTGCTTTTGAAGCTGCTGTAGTCTTCAATGATATAAATTAAGACAGGATTGTCATTCTTGTAAAGTTTGGATATGGACCTGGATTCTTTGCACAAAACACAGTAGGCCTACAGAAATTCAGCAACATGCTTGTCATGAAAGCAATATGATACTATTCTGAACATGGCACAATAACAAAGAAGAGGAGAGGCAACAAGAGATTTGCAGAGGATCATGAGGGAGAGAAACAGGAACTCCATTGCTTTTCTCATTTCACAATATTCAGAGCATATATGCATTTTTATTTCAAAATTATTTACATGATTGTAACAAAACTTGACACACTATTTCTACATTAGGTAATGTAAATTTTGACTGGAAGCATTTCTTGATATGTCTATTATTTTGGTAGGTGGGATCTCACCAAGAGGTATGAAAAAAAAAAATGCTGTTAATCTCCATCTAATCAACACCTCAAAATATCATTTTAAAAGACAGTAATTATGACCCAAGATCCAGCATCATTAAAACAAATAAGCATAAATGGTATTAGTCTTATATTTGAAGTACAATGAGCCACTGTTGTGAGGCTTTTGTTGGAATTTTACCTGTAGGCCTAAATAAATATATTTCCACTGTTGATTGTAGCACCTTCAAATTATGAATTAAAATTGATGTAGGCCCTACATAACAGCTTTCAGTCCTTTTTATCAATACTTTATTAAAATCCTGTAGAATGCAAAGAAATGTACTTGCCGCTAATCTTTTATTTGATATATTTTGCCACGGACATACAGTAGTTGTTTCGGAGATGAACATCACTTCTAACTTTAAACCTAAAAAAATCGTTGTGAATATTGAATTTAACGACAGTATCGGCCTTTCCTCAGAACTTATACTTTTCCTGTAATTTGTTTGCCTGATGTTTATTAGTGACTTCATTTTTTCCTCTAATTCCTTATACCGTAATTATTGATGGGCATTCGGTACTAGTTCCTGAATTTTTCTTCGTCATTCCACAACGAAGGCACACTTTGGTGGAATTCTCCATGGCTCTTTACCTTGTCCACTGCGATCGTCTGGTTCTTTCCTTTCTCCTAATATATTCATAGGTTAGAATCATATTTCCACCCGAATTATCGCTTTCACAACACATTCTTTTTCTCTCGTGAATATGAATACGTCTGTAGCCTGTACGGTACTGGGCGGGTGTATCAGCTGTTTACATGCAGTCGATCCCTCTCGATCGATGAGCAGTGTGACAAGGTAAATGAATTTAGTCGTTAGTACTCGATGCCAGTTGGTCGCTCTTGATCGTTCGATGCCCTGTGTGACAGCGGGCTAAGACCACTTCTTCCATTTGATACATCTGACTGTTACATATGATCTGCACGATATCAACTGCTTATGATACTATGTAGATCTGATGAACTGAGTACTATCAACTGATTGATATCATCTCCTCTCTCACTACCGTTGCCTCGACTTATATCACCTCGCGATGACGACTCATCTCCCCACTCACTGTTCATCCCTTCCACTTCCACATACAGTAGCTGGCGAATACTGACACTTGGTCGCAATCACGTGTCCACGCACTGATGTCATCAGTCATGTGTCGTCTAAGCGTACCCAAGCGGTCCGAGAATGACTATGCCGAATGCGTCACCGGGAAATCTCCTTGCACAGTTAAACATAGCCTCGATTGCGAAATACTATGCCACCTCATCTAGCCAGAGTTACAAGCCACAGCATGACAATATGAAACCAACAAATCTCACTTACTACAATACAGAATAATTACAAACATATTCACTTAACCTATGATGAAATACAATAATATCCGTGATACCTAATTATTACAGTCTAAATGATGAGAAACAGAATATATAAAATCTAATGAATCGGGTTAATAATAATAATAATAATAATAATAATAATAATAATAATAATAATAATAATAATAATAATAATAATAATAATAATAATAATAATAATAAATACTGAATGGAATCTGTAACCCTGTTGTACGGTTACAGAACGCCTCCCTCATGAAATAATCGATTAAATGAATCGATTGATTCATGAAATATCTACACAATCACCTGAAATCGAGTACACCATAGATACATGTATAAAAATGCCCTTTACAAATTTGGTACATAGTATCATCCATCTGGATGTTCGTTGTTACACATATAAAACATTGATCACTTATCATTTTCACTTTGATTATACAGTATTATTTACATACAGATTACATTTCTTTCTCACTTCTGTCGTTTCAAACGTTCATTGAGTGTTCAAAAGTAATTCTCGAAGACATTTCATTATATACACTGTCTCCAAGCACTGGAGTTTATTGCACTGCCATGCTTCACTTAATATCACAACACACGCTAATTTCACTGAAGTCCTGTTCGCAATGCCAGCTTCATAAAACATGGTGAATTAACATAATAATGAAAATTAAACAACAAACTCACATGATATATTTCTTAAGATTTCTTATATTGTATGTTCCTACGATATTTCCTTCCTTGTCTTCTAATGAATAAGCACATTTCCCAATCCGTTTCACTACGGTGAAGTATCCCTGATATAACAAGAAAAACTTAGAAAATTGACCAGCTTCTGCTGATGACGGGAGTGGCACTCTGAGTAAAACCTTGTCACCAAGCTCAAATTCATCCAACATAGTCTTACAAAAATTATCATGCACAATCTTACCGTGTTATCCTTCTTAGGTATAATAACAAGTGGATTTAAATTAAGACTACATGATGGTTCAATTATATTATAATCTAGCATAATGTCAATCTGCTCTTCAACAGCGCTAGCGTATTTTAACGGAATGGGATATTTCGGTCCTACAAAAGTTGAGTTATCAATAACATTAAATTTGTGTTCGTAAAGATGTGTTCTACCAGGCCGATCGCTAAAAACATCACTATGTGATATCAATAATTCACACAATTCGCCCTTCTGACTTTCCGCTAAATTACATTTCTCCACTGTCTCATACAATTCATCTCTAGAATCTCTCTGTATAGACACATGGCAGACATCAATATTTTTCCTCATATTAGGAATTTCACAAGATCCTTCCGTACTAGAACACACTTTATTCGCACTAATTTCTGACAAAACATCATATGGTAAACTGACTTCCCTGCTACTCTTTCCCCAAATAAGATTGACATTACACAGATCAAAATTTAATTTAGCCTTGTGACACGTTAACCAGTCGGTACCTAAAATAACGGCATAAACTAAATTAGGCACAACTAAGCATGGTTGGAAAATACATTCTCCACTTATGCTAATGGGGACAGCTATCTGTTTATTCACTCTTTGAGACTTGTTTCCAACAGCTGTTACGATGAACGTATTCCTCACTGGAATTTCCGCTACCTCATACTTCTCTCTTAAAACTTCCTCATACAGCTTGGAATTTATACATGACTTCTCACTACCAGAGTCCAACAAAATCTTAACTTTTCTGCCCCATATCAGCAGTTCAATCGTCGGGGTAACAGTAACACTACTTAAATTATCCTCATTACATAATATAAGATCACTTAACAAATCTTGCCTTATATCTAAATTTAAATTACACTTATAAAATTTATTGTCTACGATTAAGTCGTCACTTAAAACATTTGAATTATTGCTACTTAGGTCACAATCATGTTCACTTACAACTATAGGCTGGTCGACATTAACATGCTTATCTACCTTATACGTGAACTCACCATTTACGGACTGTCTCAGTGACCTGTTTATACAGTCCGGTGCGCGTTTAAAGTACTTGGTTCGGTTACGACTTGTTGGTTACACACTTCAGTCGGCCTCCCCTGTTGCCTATTTCCTCTAGCGTCATTATTATTATTATTATGGCCTGTATTCTCCCGCCTCCCAGCTTCTGGTTGATTACCATAATCACGCCTCCCAGCCCTGAAATTTTCCGAACTATTCTGATAATTTCTCTCCCTGTGGAAATTATTATTAGGTCTCTCCTGATATTCTCTTCTGTAGTTACGATTATTCATAGGCCTGTCCTGATTATTAGATTGGTTACCCCTTCCTTCTACATTCCTATTTAGTGTCCTACTATTATTCAAGCTACTACCTAAAGCATCAAAACTTTCCAACAAAATCTCCATTTCCTTAATAGTCTCCACTTTTTGCATACAAACAGCTTCTCTTATTCTATCGGGATAGTGCTTAGCCATAAGTCTAACTATATCAGCCTCAGGTCCAATACATTCTAAATTTCTCCACACCAACACATGAGCTAAAAAATATTCAGTCATTCTAACACCCTCGTTAGAATTATACCTGCCAAACATTACTCTCTCTCTCTCTCTCTACTCTGAACACCTTCACTCCAAAATTTAGCCATGAATTTTTCCTTAAATTCAGTTAGACTAGACATCGAGCTTTTATATACTTGAAACCAAGACTTAGTCTCTCCTACGAAAGCATTAGATAAGATCTCCAATACAGTTTCCCAGCTAATAATATTGTCTCTTAATTGAACAGCAAATTTCTTCTCTACTACTCTCATAAATTCCATCGGGTTAAATTCTTTCCCAGAAAACTTAGGTATATCATGATCTCTGGTGATTAAACCATTATTTACAATTATCTCACGTACATTCTTACTATCACGCACTTCTTGCTGGAGTACTCTCTGGCAACTCAGAAATTTTTCTTCCACTGTTTCCTCAGCCCTTTCTTGAATTTTTCTTAATTCCTCTTGCAACTTTTCTTCCGATTCTCTCACCTTCTGTGATAATGATTTTTGTTCACTCTCTAGATCACCTACTTCTCCAAGTTTTCTTTCCACATGTTCTACCCTACTAATACATTTCCTAGTTTCTTGCCCCACTGTATTGGTTATCTTTTCAAACCTTTCTTCTACTAACTCATTGATTTCTCCTTTATTAGACTCGATCTTGGCGCCTAATTCATCAATCTGTTTGATGCATGTCTCACTAATTTGTTCTATTTCCGCATGGAGATTGCTCCGACCCAATTCCATCTCAGCTCTGATATCACTACACTCCTTATTTACTTTACTTTCTAAATTATTAATTTGCTTACTTATTTCTAACACCTTATGATCTATCTTATTACTAACATCATCAATCTTCTTATTAATACTATTTATGGCATTACTCTGAGCTTCAATTTTTTTACTAATAATATTATTCTGAGATTCAATTTTCTCACTCATAATATTATTCTGAAATTCAATTTTCTCACTCATAATATTATTCTGAGATTCAATTTTCTCACTCATAATATTATTCTGAGATTCAATTTTCTCACTAATAACCGTTTCAATTTTCTCACTCATAATATTATTCTGAGATTCAATTTTCTCACTAATAACCGTTTCAATTTTCTCACTCATGGCATTATTCTGCTCAGTCATTTTGGACATCAGCAAATTAAATCAACCCAGGTCAATCACCTCTTTACTTTGATCTTGCGTGACAGCGTTTTCCTCAGTTTCTACTATTTTCTGACTTTCAGCAGGTCCTACCTTAGTCACCAACTTCCTATTTATGTTACCACCTTGGATTTCCTTGGACACAATAACCTCAGCCTCATCACCTGACTGCATATTGCTATCCTTGTCCATCTTCGGCTTCCTACTAATTTTTCGCGATCTCAAAGCTATTTCCCCTTGCAATTCCTCTGACATTACCCCTTAAATGCAAACTTCAACAAAATGACCTTCCTAACATTACTCGGTGAATTTAACATGTGCGTACTCATTAAAAGAACTGATCCATGTATATTGCCATTCAGAAACACTTTTTCTGAACCTTTCGAATCCCACGTTGCTGGCGACACGATGTGGCTACTCTGACCACTACTCTTATACTTTCATCTCTTCCACACAATATAAATAACATTTGTTTGAGCGCCAGTTGCTTTTTTAAGAAAAACAACAAAATTCGGTAGAGCATACCTCTTATATCAATTATCTCAAGGCGTGAGGTGATAAACTCACATATTTGGCAATATACAGGGATATGGATCAGGACAATATTAAATTACTGTTGCATTTCCACAATTGAGGATTGTACATGGAACTGGAATCACTTATTATAATTAAAAATAAAACTGAGTTTATGACTAAATTTACGTCACAATGAACAATCATTGACGTCTTTTAATTTAACAAAAGAAATATATCGTGAGATTTGCGGTACTAAATAAAAGGAAAAATTTAATCTAAACAAAAAAGGCTATTGGCATGAACTTGAAGTGAGATGTGATATCGCCGCTGATTACACTCTTCTTCATGTTATGAATGCATAACATGTCTGATGCTTTAATTACCTGTTGTCTGCATACACCGCTGTTGAACTTGAAATTCTTGGGAAAACCTGTGAGCTGAAGTCGGGAGCCGTCTGCTGTTCTGCCGTCTTCTTATATAACAAGTAGTTGGCCTACATACCATGTACGCGTGCAGGGAGCTCCAATGTAATTACGTCCACTCAATATATTATAAGAAATTAGAAAATATTCTTGAAACATCTTGTGAAGTCCATCCTCACAAGAAGATGATGTTTCTTTATCAGCATAGTACCCGTCTCTGCTCGGATACAAGCACCACTTGTAGACTTCCTCGATGATTACCTCTTCAAACACAACTCTTAGCTCTGACCATCACACTAAGACCACTTCTTCCATTTGATACATCTGACTGTTACATATGATCTGCACGATATCAACTGCTTATGATACTATGTAGATCTGATGAACTGAGTACTATCAACTGATTGATATCATCTCCTCTCTCACTACCGTTGCCTCGACTTATATCACCTCGCGATGACGACTCATCTCCCCACTCACTGTTCATCCCTTCCACTTCCACATACAGTAGCTGGCGAATACTGACACTTGGTCGCAATCACGTGTCCACGCACTGATGTCATCAGTCATGTGTCGTCTAAGCGTACCCAAGCGATCCGAGAATGACTATGCCGAATGCGTCACCGGGAAATCTCCTTGCACAGTTAAACATAGCCTCGATTGCAAAATACTATGCCAGCTCATCTAGCCAGAGTTACAAGCCACAGCATGACAATATGAAACCAACAAATCTCACTTACTACAATACAGAATAATTACAAACATATTCACTTAACCTATGATGAAATACAATAATATCCGTGATACCTAATTATTACAGTCTAAATGATGAGAAACAGAATATATAAAATCTAATGAATCGGGTTAATAATAATAATAATAATAATAATAATAATAATAATAATAATAATAATAATAATAATAATAATAATAATAATAATAATAATAATAAATACTGAATGGAATCTGTAACCCTGTTGTACGGTTACAGCGTGTTGTAAGCCAATGAGGCATTACACGTTTACATAAGAGCTTGAAAAATGTCCTTGTTTTAGAACTACGGCAAATAAATGGAAATGGGTGACAATGTTATGTCTGTCCCTCATGGTGGAAGTGCAGTTTTTAAGAACCAAGTAGTTTCTGATAAACATAAAGAGAATCTTCGATCGGGAGACGCATTTCAAAAAGTGTCTTCCCTTTTTCGTTCCTTCAAACTCCGTGGTGGAAGTGGTTGTGGTTGTGATTATTGTTTTAAGAGAAAGTACAACTGGGTAACCATCCTCTATTAACACTAATCGGAGGGAAAACAGAAAAGGTTCATTACTTCGAAAGATGTCATCGGTAAAAAAAGGAAAGGAAAGGGCCGCGAAGGGCGTGAAAATGAAAGACTCCCTAGGTCTCGGAAATCAAATACCGTTGGGGTCGGGAAAAAGCAAGAGTTGGTTGATCAAGGGAGGTCGGATAGGAAAAATGAATGCGAGGAGCCTCTTACAAATAAGTGTAAAGAATATAAGACTGAGCTACGGGAACAGTGGTCACCAACATTCGCTTCCAAGCTGATGCATCCTACCGCCTCACCCACAGAGGGAGTGGTGGTGGTGATTACACTTTCACGAGGAAGCACAACTGGGCAGTCGCCTTTTCCTAACACTAATCAGAGGGGAGAAAAACCGGAGGAGGTCCGTCACTTCGAAGTCAGTCAATCACTGCTAATGTGCACTTAGGGCAGTCGCCCAGGTGGTAGATTCCCAATCTGTTGTTTTCCTACCTTTTTTCTTAAATGATTTCAAAGAAATTGGAAATTTTTGGAACATCTCCCTTGGTAAGTTATTCCAATCCCTAACTCCCCTTCCTATAAACGAATATTTGCCCCAATTTGTCCCCTTGAATTCCAACTTTATCTTCATATTGTGATCTTTCCTACACCACCAAGTTGAGTCTTGAGAGTCACATTTATGTGATTACCCCAATGAAGATCTTTCCTTATATTAACACCTAGGTATTTACAGTGATCCATATAAGAAAATTTTACCTCATCAACGCAGAAATTAAAACTGAGAGGACGGGACTTTTCCCAGGTTTTTTCCAGTTCTTGAATCAAGTAATCCTGGTGAGGGTCCCATACACTGGAACCATACTCTAGTTGGCGTCTTACTACAGACTTATATACCCTCTCCTTTACATCCTTACTACAACTCCTAAACACCCTCATAACCATGTGCAGAGATCTGTACCATTTACAATCCTATGTATGTGATTACCCCAATGAAGATATTTCCTTGCATTAACACCTAGGTATTTACAGTGATCCCTATAAGAAACTTTCACCTCATCAACGCAGTAATTAAAACTGAGAGGACTGGACTTTTCCTATTTGTGAAACTCACAACTGACATTTAACCCCGTTTATCATCATACCATTGCGTACTGTCCATTTCACAACATTATCGAGGTCAATTTGCAGTTACTCACAATCTTGTAATTTATTTATTACTCTATACAGAATAACATCATCCGCAAAAAGCCTTATCTCTGATTCCACTTCTTTACTCATGTCATTCATATGTAGTCTATAAGAAAACGTAGAGGTCCAACAATACTGCGTTGAGGAATTCCCCTCTTAATTATTACAGGGTCAGATAAAGCTTCGCCTACTCTAATTCTCTGAGATCTATTTTCTAGAAATGTATCCACCCATTCAGTCACTATTTTGTCTAGTCATTTTTGCCATTAGTATCCCATGATCCACCCTATCAAATGCCTTGGACAGGTCAATCGCGAGACAGTCGACTTGACCTCCTGAATCCAAGATATTTGCTACATCTTGCTGGAATCCTACAAGTTTAGCTTCAATGAAATAACCTTCCCTAAACCCGAACTACCTTCTATCGAAACAATGATTAATTTCGCAAACATGTCTAGAATGAAGGTATCGGTAAAAGATAGGGAACGGCCACGAAGGGGGTGAAAATTAGATTCCCTAGGTCTCACAAAGCTAATATCGTCATGGTCAGAAGAGAATAATAATAATTGATCAAGGGAGACTGGACAGAATACATTAAAGTGAGGAGACTTGCACAAGTAAGCTGAAGCAATTCTAGACTTAACTAGGGACCCCGTAGTCATTAACCCACACTCGCAAGTTGAGAGCTCGGGGCCCCCTTTGTCACCTTTATGACAGGTGTGGGATAGCGTGCATGTATTCTACCCCCTCCACCAGCCAGAAATTAATAAAATGGTGGTCAGTTAGAAAATATGAAAGTTAGGAGCCTGGCAAAAGTAAATGGATGTAATGCCGACTCAGCTAGAGGCCTCGTGGTCGCCAACCCACGCTCGTAGATTGAGAGGACTTGAATGATACACCTTTTAGTCATCTCTTACGGGCAGGGGATACCGTGGATTCGTACTACCGTCTCCACCACAGGGGAAGACCTTTTAGACGGTGGTGGTGATTATTGCTTTATAGTCTCCGTGGCTCAGGCGGCAGCGCGCCGGCCTCTCACCGCTGAGTTCCGTGCTTCAAATCCTGGTCAATCCATGTGAGATTTGTGCTGGACAAAAACGGAGGCGGAGCAGTTTTTCCTCCGGGTTTTCCCTGTCATCTTTCATTACAGCAACACTCTCCAATACCATTTCTTTTCACCTGTCAGTCATTAACCATTGCCCCAGAGGAGTGCGACAAGATTCGGCAGCTGGCACAATTCCTATCCTCGCCGCTGGATGGGGGTTTCATTCATTCCATTCCTAACCCGGTCGAATGCCTGGATACAGGCTGTGGATTTTCATTTTCACTGAAGTAGGCTAAAATTAGGCAACCATCCATGTATGTATGTCTAGACTTTAATCCCGTTTCTTGATACGGGGTTGGGGATGAGGCGAAATGAATTAACATGGCATGTTTTACGTTCGGATCCCCCTCCTGGTGCCAAATTCAGTTAAGGAGCTGATGAAAATGAAATGAATGATGGTGAATGAATTTGGGCAAAGAAGTGGAAGGAATCGACTGTGGCCTATTAATAGGAACTAACTCGCCATATGTCTGGACATGAAAATGGGAAATCATAGAAAACCATTCTCTGGACAGCCGACGGTAGGGTTCGAACCCACGCGTCTTCTAAATACAGAGCTAGGCTCCATAGATATAGTTTGTTAACACGCGCTGCTTACAAGGCTGGGCTAGGCAAATATCCCATCTTACCATTAATCAGAAGAGAATAAGAATAAGCGTTGAGCAAGGAAGGTTGAATAGGAGCTAGGTGTCGTTGGCCATTAGTCTACTGTTTTAAAAGCAAGTACAACTTGGCAACCATCCTCTATTAACGTTGTTCAGAAGAGAAAATGGAGAAGGTTCCCTTCGAAGAATGAAGCAATGGTCAAAACGGAAGGGTCACGAATGGCGTGAAAATAAAAGCCTCTCTAGGCCTCGCAAGCCATTAATACCGTCTAGGTCGAGGGAAAACAAGCGTTGACCAAAGGAAGTCGGATAGGAAAATTCTGAGTGAGAAGCCTGCAATTGGAATGACTATTAGGGAAAGAACACTACCTCACGAAAATGGTAATTATTATAATGGCCAGTAACTGCATTCAACTAGACAACCAGGTGGGAAGATCAGATCCCCTAACACAGACGAACGAGGTTCTACGTGATTGAAGATGTAAGAATGTACGCATACGCGGACGACATGGCAATGGTTTCAGCGTTTCAAGATCGCAAGATAGCTACAACAAGCCTGTAACCGCCTAACAGCATGAGCGAGAGCCACATAAACGAGTAGGCTACAAGACCGTTTTAAATAGTCTTCAAGAAGAGAGGACGATCCACACACAGGGATGACATCCTCATCACAACAGAGACTACAATAGGTAAGCTGTATCCCTTATCTGGGAGCCACATTTCACAACACACGGCACAATATTTACCAGGCACATAAAACAAAGAACGGCCGTTATAATCATAGAGAGGGATGACATCAAACAGCTACATAGGCTGATGTTAGACACGGCAAAGATCACACACCGATCGTCACGTATGGGCTACGTGTCATCTGAACTCACCCTACGAAAAGGGATCACTTGAACACAGAAGAGAGTCAACATACCTTAAACAGGCTTTAAGATTATCGAAGTATACAAGCTCCCGTCTCTTGAGTTCACAAAATAACAATTCTGTCTGGAAGAGCTACAGTACATCTACAGCTGCATCCAGAAACTACGGACGCCTTGAAAAACTACAGCCTGTTTCCAGTCATTCGACCGGGTCAGGAATGGAATTACAGTAACTCTGTATGCAGTGTGGCCAACGAGTGCTTCATTCTGATTAATTCCGCCAAGTTTTAGCCAAATGTCCGTCAACTAATTCAAACGTTCCGCACAGGGTAAGATCACTCTTTATGCAAATTCAGCGAAGTACAGGCTACCTATTTTAACCTTAGTACAACCGAAAATATGTTTTTATTAAACATGAAAGATTATCTAGTAGTATTAGTTTCGAAATGTGGGTGAATTTACGAATATCTGAGGTCTGAGTTTTTAAGAAAATTACGCAAGGCTGTTGTGCTTATGGATGCAGAATCAGATCTGGAAAGGGTTTTGAAATGAAATTGGACAATTGCTTGTTTTCAGCTCTGAAAGTAGCACGTTATAAAACGCTTCCCAGCAACGAGTAGAGTTGTCTCATGCATTGTAATGGTAACAAAATGGGTTAGCAATTTTATGGAGGCCAAGGCAGTAATAGTCAGATTTCTCCGTTAATAGGTATTCGCCGTATCAAAAACCTGTACATAACGAAAGTTGTTTAGAATATAATTTCCGATCTTTTATGTTTGCCGGCCCCGTGGTGTAGAGGTAGCGTGCCTGCCTCTCGCCTGGAGGACCCGGGTTCGTTTCCCGGCCAGGTCGGGGATTTTCTCGACCTGACGGCTTGTTCGAGGTCCACTCAACTAGTGTAAAGTGGACAGTTCTAGCGTCACCACCGCCACCGGCCCTCCGCAGAGGCCTCCGCCACCTTCTCCTCCACACGCTCTCGGGAGAGGCCTCCTCCACACTCTGGCTAAGAGCGCGACCCTAACCACACATCCGCCATCTTGGAGGGGCTTAACCTAACTTTTTATGCGTAAGAGAGCTAGCCTAACCTCATGGGAGGGCCTAACCTCAGTATTAAAGCCGGATGCCCTTCCTGACGCCGAAGAGCGCGAATCTAACCTGACATCCGCCATCTTGGAGGGGCTTAACCTAACTTTTATGCATAAGAGAGCTAGCCTAACCTCACGTAAGGGCCTTACCTCAGTTTTACGACCGGATGCCCTTCCTGGCGCTTAAGAGAGTGAGCCTAACCTCTCATCTGCTATCTTGGAGGGGCTTAACCTAACTTTTGACGCAGAAGACAGCAAGCCTAACCTCATGGAAGGCATAACCTCAGTTTTCCGGCCGGATGCCCTTCCCGAGGCCAATTGCACAAGATGGCGGCTATACATGGCTCCTTATGAGACGCCTTAAGGGTGCTTCCGCAAGATGGTGGTCGCAAGATGGCTGCTATACATAGGCTCTTATGAGACTCCCTAGGGATGCTTGCGCAAGATGGCGGTCACAAGATGGCGGTCACAAGATGGCGGCTATACTTGGCTCCTTATGAGACACCTTAAGGGTGCTTGCGCAAGATGGCGGCTGCTCTTATGAGACGGCTTAAGGGTGCTTGCACAAGATGGCTGATGCTCTTATGAGACTCCCGAGGGATGCTTGCGCAAGATGGTGGCTACAAGATGGCGGCTATACATAGCTTCTTATGAGACGGCTTAAGGGTGCTTGCACAAGATGGCTGCTATACATACGCTCTTGTGAGACGCCCTAGGGATGCTTGCGCAAGATGGCAGCTGTAAGATGGCGGCTATACACAGCTCTTTATGGGACGCCTTAAGGGCGCTTGCGCAAGATGGCTGCTATACATAGGCTCTTATGAGA
Organism: Anabrus simplex; assembly: GCF_040414725.1. NCBI lineage: Eukaryota > Metazoa > Arthropoda > Insecta > Orthoptera > Tettigoniidae > Anabrus > Anabrus simplex. The sequence continues at coordinate 367,910,741 of NC_090268.1, read as the reverse complement.
TTCCCTAGGGGTGCTTGCGCATGAAGGTAGCCACAAGATAGCGGCTATACATAGGCTCTTATGAGACTCCCTAGGGACGCTTGCGCAAGATGGCGACTATACATAGCTTCTTATAAGATGGCCTAGGGGTGCTTATGGCTGCTGCTCTTACGACATTACCTAGGGACGCTTGCGCAAGATGGCGGCTGCTCTTATGAAGAAAGCTAGCTTAGAGGCTACAGCACAAGATGGCGGCTGCTGTTATGCATGCAATTTGAAATTCCACGTGCTTGCGGTCATCTTAAATCAACAGAGCATCGTGCTGCCATCTTTAGCTACTACCTTTGAAATGTGGTGGCGGAATCAACAGAGCATAGTGCTGCCATCTTTAGCTACTACCTTTGAAATGTGGTTGCGGCAATTTCTACATGCTTTCTTAACAGCGGCCATCTTTAAACAACAAAGGATCGTGCTGCCATTTTTACGACACTAGCTTTGAAATGTGGTGGTGCCAATTTCTACATGCTTTTTTGACAGCCGTCATCTTTAATCATGCTGCTATCTTTAGCTACTACCGTAGGCAGCTGTCATCCACCATCTTGCATCACAAACCTCAGTGCTGACATCTTTAGCTACTACCTTAGAAATGTGGTGGCGGATAATTTGAAAAATTCCACGTACTTTTTTGACAGCAGCCATCTTTAATCAACAGAGCACCGTGCTGCTATCTTTAGCTACTACTTTTGAAATTTTTTTTATAAGCTGCTTGGTAGCGGGCAATTTGAGAAGTTCCGTTAGCTATCATCTTTACACAGTAAAACTTTAGTGCATTCGCGAACCTAACCTCTCACCTACCATATTGAAGGAGACTATCCTTAGTTTACGACAAGATGCCCTTCCCGACGCTAATTGGCACTTAGAGGTTACTACACAAGATGGCGGCTGCTGTTATGACCTTCTTCTCTGATAAGGTACAAGTTTAAACATGCATCGTGAAGGCTAGAGTAAGCACGTGCTGCAGTGATGACGTCATTGTGCATGTTTAGACTTGATCGTTTTCTCAATGAGTAGGTGTAAGGAATGCAATAAGTACAACATTTTGAATGCAATCACTTATTTATTTACAATGTACTACAACAGTGTTCGTTTTGCTGCTGACAAGGTTGGTATGCTTCTTAACAACGTTTTGCGAAGAGGTAGCATTATTCCGAAATGCCTCCTGCAATATGCAAATTAAACAAAACATTTAGAAATATATTATACTAAGTATGTTATGCTTTATAAAGAAGATAATACACTTCTTACCTTGTTGTTATTCCTTTTCTGAATCATCATCATGAGGCACTAGAAAAAGTTCATTTATACACTGTGCACAGTGTTCAATCCTCGGATTTGGTCCATCCCAATCATCATCACCATTTCTCCTCGATGCTTGTAATGACGCTAACAGGTTCTCCATAAAGCTACATCGATTGACATCTTACTGTGTAGAGGAAGGATGTCCCAAAAATCATGTACGTAAGGGGCAGCGTACGTAGATAAAAATCCTGGCGGTAAGTATTGAATAAGATGTTTTGGCATCGAGGTTCTGTGTTCATAGAACATCTTAATAGCCTCACTTACTCGTGTGAGATAAATAAGATGTTGCGTATGAGCATGCAAAAAGCATGCACATTTACAGTTTTGTTCCATAGCCTACGATGTGGAAGCACACACTAATGTTGATGATAAAGAGCTACCCTTATTTATAGTCTGGTAACAATATTCGTCAGCGGATGGTAAGTCACATCACTCATATGAATAATAAGACAATAGGCTGGTGTGTTAGCAGGAATGTTTTCAGATGTTTCAAATTCTAAACGAATATCAACAGGAGATTCTTTTATAGATTCTTCGGGATAAGAGCAGTCTATAACTACAATCGGTGCTTTATTTTTAAATTCCTGAGGTGTAAATAGCGGACGATCTTCTTTCTGATAATACGATGATTGAAATTTACAAAACATGCCATAGAGCATCCCAAATTTTATTTTTCTCAAAGTTAATGTCTATGTTTTCGTAGGGATACGTAATTCCGTTGAGATATAGTCTAACATGTCTTAATTTACAGTGATCAAACAGTGAACTATCTTTTTCGTGATTGTATTTACGATTGGTTTGAAATCCAAAAATAATGTATAAGGGCTTCTCAGTAAAACGTGATGTTTTAACAGCCCAGCTATGCTTGTTTGTTGGTGGTAACACAGGATATTCATGCAGTTCCCAACTTCGAAAACGTATAGGTAATGGTGTATCATTTTCTACAGTCTTGAGCAATCGAGTTTTTCACGATCAGATAAGGTTACATGTGGGATCCTCCACAGTATACGATGAAGTGTAATTTTCGATTCCACTGGTGTTTCTGCTGCTTTAAGAGAATTGTAACCACTTCGATCAAGGATCAGAATAAGTACTTGTTTTGCGTTGATTATAATACGTGTAAAGTCTTCTGTGAAGCCAAAAGTATGTTTCAGTGATAACATATCCGTAAAAGTTCCATCCTCATTAATCATCCAGTTGTTAGTAGCTTTTGGACACCATCCTGCCATCCGCAAAAGATTACTTTCTTTATCACAGAAAGAAAGGTAGAGTTTCATTGCACTTGTAATACCAACATTCTTCGTTCGATCTATTTCAACATTATTTACTTCATATCGCGCTTCAGAAAAGAGAAAAGCTAGAGCATAGTTGTTTAGTTGTGATGTGCTCGGTCCACTTCCATCCTACTTATCTAGTCGTCCTTCAATATAGTGGTAGCTTTCATGTGGTGAGGTGTATACATCTTGCCGATGAATAATAAAATGATTTTCATCATTGTTATTTAATCCAAACGTAAAAGGTTGATAGGAATGAAGCTCACTTCGTACTACACCTTCATGAGTTTCTACTGTATTCGTAATGTCTAGCATTTCCTCCATTCTGTTGTAGTAGCATATAACCTAAATCTTGGAGTATCTGCTTATGGATATTTGTTAACACGATGAGTCTTCGCACACATGTAGTATGTCTTCGGAATGTACACCGCGTTTTATAGATGTTTTTCATACTGGTTTGAGATGAAGTTTGTAAGCTACGTACGCGTGCCGATCTAAATTAATAAGCTGATTATGTTTATTTACAAGCCTAAGAGTAATGTTACTAATGTGTTTTACAGACACAGGATGATAAAGAACTACTGCTGGTTTTTCACGAATAGTATATCCATGTCCCTCTGTAACAATAAAGTCGTGCAGGACGTGTGAAGGTTGTAGATTACTATTCAAGTCTGTAATAATATTACAAGTAATGTTCACATGATAATCATCGAAGAGTGTTATAGGTTGATAAGACTCGTAACGTACGTTCGGTAGGAGCTCCCTTGATGAAAATCCAAGCAATGGTCCAATCGAATCAGGTTGTGATTTGAAGTCAATCTTAAATGAACACATTTATGTGTAATGTTGCTTACAGTGATTGAGAACTTGTAATTACTAAAACTATCTTCTCCAAAATGATGAATAAACGTACTTTCAATATAGTCATGAATATCGTCTACTGAATAGCTCCCTGAGAGTAGCGTTAGCACATACTCATCGTAATAGAACTTGTTTACACCATCACGCACATTATAGATTTTATTGTAGCTTTCAAACGATACTAGTCCAAGACTACGTGCCTGATAGCCAAGTTCGATCGGCGGATTAAAATAGACGGTGGTTTTATGTCCTTTCCACGTACAGCAAACGTTCTTTCACTGTTAGTCATCACGTGTACACTAATGCTCTTTCTCTACTGTCTGGGTTTGATATAAGAACATAAGACATAATCGTCCGCACATGCATGTATTAAAGTTTTGCACACGGTTTTTATTGTAAACAATGTTTGCACTGCTTCCGAGATAACGTATAAGCTCAAAGGGAGGAGGTAAGTCTCCATAGCTATCAAAATACCAAACTTTAGATTTACGTTTTACATAAGCAACGTAATGAGTTCCAGGTCCGCGACTGTTGTACAAGTTAATTACGGCACTTTCACGTTCACGTGGGCGCGCTGGTAGTTGATCGCGCATATACACACCTCGAAAATAACGAATTCCTAGTTGTTTAGCAAACGTAAAAACTCCATCATGCGTCATAGCTCGATGTGGCAGTGCATTCAGTAGACGTTTTTTGGGGAAATGTAGATGCCAAGTCCTTTCTTGTACGGTGCTAGCTTCATGTGTACACCTTTACCTCGTAATGCAATTGCCTCCATTGTTTTGTTATGACGTTCACTCTCTTTCAACTGTTGTTTCGCTTCTTTTCCAGCCTTAACCGTTCTTGCTACAGCACTAGCACCGTCCAGCAATGACCCTAAAGCTGCTAGGCCAGCAAACAGCGCAGGAAGAAATCCTCCTCGTTTTGGTACAGGAATAATTCGTGCACGTTTACTAAACATTGCTCTGCACTTTGGAGAAATTCCTGCTATTGCTGCGCGTAATGCCTTAGTAATAGCTACACGAGGATTGTATTCCCCTCGAATAGCATTTTTTGCAGCCTTTATAACATCTTTCCATCCAACAGTTTTTGCTTTCTTCTTCTTCATGTCGTTTGGATATCGTTATTTCACCATTCAGAGCACGACTTTACTCGTTAAGAGAAAATCATAAACCAACCGTATTATATCAGGTCATCGGGATGCGGGAAAACAAATCTTTTACTTACACTTATTACTTCTTTAAATGGTATACTCTTCGAGAATATTTACGTTTTTGCAATGTTACTCTATCAACCGCTATATAGTACTCTAAAAACTGTAATGCAAGATCTAGTTAAAGATGGAATAAGGTATTTTAAATTTAATTGCATGAGCAAGTACCATCACCAGACGATGTGCTTCCTAATTCTCTTATGACCTTTGACGATGTCGCAACAGAACAGCAAAACGTTATTCGTGCATTCTTTAGTATGGGACGACGTAAATATGTTGATTGCATCTATTTATACCAAACCTATTCTCGTGTGCCTAAGCAGTTGATACACAACAACGCAAATGTTATTGTGCCTTTTCGGCAGGATGAGCGCAACATGCGACATGCACATGACGATCATGTTAAGACTGATATGACATTCAATGACTTTAAACGTATGTGTGCTTCATTGTGGTCATCACACCGTTACAGGTTTTTAGTTATTGATAAAGAAAGTGATGTTCAGCATGGACGATATCGTATGGGTTTCGATCTTTTTATATGCATTAACACAGAATTACAGTAACTACTTGATCAAAAACCATCATCATGTTAACATCTAGCAAGGAGATTACAAAACATATCATCCAAGCTCGAAACAATATTCGACGGAAATTTAAAGAGCTTAAACGTATTCAAGCAGACACGGATTTATTTTGAAAAACACAACTAAGTACACCACTCAAAGAAAAATGTTAATTCTACTTCATTGCCGCAGTCTACTTCAAGTTTTGCTTCTATGCAAACATCATATAATAAAGAGAAGCATGGAGAAGAAGAGAAGCATAAGCAAGAGAAGCAGGATGAGGAAGAGGAGAATCAAGATATAGATCAAGAAGAAGATATACCGGGCGAGTTGGCCGTGCGCGTAGAGGCGCGCGGCTGTGAGCTTGCATCCGGGAGATAGTAGGTTCGAATCCCACTATCGGCAGCCCTGAAGATGGTTTTCCGTGGTTTCCCATTTTCACACCAGGCAAATGCTGGGGCTGTACCTTAATTAAGGCCACGGCCGCTTCCTTCCAACTCCTAGGTCTTTCCTATCCCATCGTCGCCATAAGACCTATCTGTGTCGGCGCGACGTAAAGCCCCTAACAAAAAAAGAAGAAGAAGATAAGGAAGAGGAACTTAACGATACATCAATATCTAAGCGTGTTGAGTTTTTAAGTACAGATGTTATTGCTGAAACACCTACTACATCAACGCAAGATCTACCATCTTTGTCTGAGGTTATGATCACGCCCGAGTATCGTAATCGGTTTAGAACTTTTATTCAAGATACCTATGGATTTCTCTTTGCACCTTATGTAGAAAAACGTTTTACAGGACAAACTGACACTACGTACGGTATTCGCTAGAAGATGACTGTTTCTGGATAGGAAATTCAAATGTTAAGGTTAATAGCAACAAACTTATTGTAAAAGGTGTTACCTATAAACCTACGAAAAGACTCTTAGAACTTCTTTTCTCACGAATACCTGACAAGGATATAATTTTACAAGATGATCTTAAAAAATATAAAGCAATACATTTTGCTACTAACGCAACACGACGTAATTACAAGAGAACAGGAGCAGTAAATGCAAATAAGAGTTACAAGTATCGTGAGTTTATTTCTAAGCTGTTTCCGACTACACGTAGTCTTGGTGTTATCTACAAGCCTTTGTTGCCGTATGTGGACGTAAGATACTGGAATGACCCAAACTTACTCGTTGAACGATTACAAATTTTAAGAGCATCGCAAGATGCTGGTCACACAGGTCACGAATCAGAAATTCTAGAAATAGAAAGAGAATTACGTTATGCCGGTATTATTTTGTAATGGCTCGTCAAGAGAAGATCTCACCTGTAAAGGTAAACATCGCACATGAGTTACATAAACCAGCACGTCGCACCTACTGTCGCAGACGCGTTATTACAAGAGGAAAAGATGATCTCTGGCTAGCAGACTTAGTAGAAATGATTCTATATGCCTCTAGTAATAAGGGGTATAAGTATCTACTTACTGTTATCGATGTGTACTCGAAGTTTACTTTTGCACAACCTGTTCTTTCCAAGACAGCAGCTCAAGTTAAAAAAGCATTTAAACATATTGTTGAAGAATCAAAACGCTGCCCAAGGCTTCTTCAATCTGATCAACGTAAAACGTTTTACAACAAGGATTTTTCTTCTTACCTCAAGTTACATGGCATTCAATACTACGTTCAGCAATCTCAAGGCAAGTGTTGTAGAACTCTTTAATCGTACACTCAAAACAATGATGTGGCGAGAATTTACAGCACAAGGTTCATATCGTTGGATTGATCTGCTACCTAGACTTGTATCTATTTACAACGATACACCTCATCGCACTATCGGAACAAAGCCACGTCTTGTTACAAGGAATACACCTCGCCTAGATGCTACTCAACTTGTAATTAAAACAGCTGATCCACGTCGCTATCGCTTTAAAGAAGGTGATTTTGTTCGCATCAGCAAACACAAGTCTATCTTTGCAAAAGGATACACACCCAACTGGAGCACTGAAATTTTTCAAATCAGAAGTGTTAAGCTTACTAATCCAGTTACGTATTTACTTCGCGATCTCAGAGGACAGCCTATTGAAGGAGGATTCTACATCGAAGAACTGCAGAAAACAAAATATCGTGATCACTATTGAACGTGTTATTCGACGTCGTGGGAATAAACTGTATGTTAAATGGCTTGATTTTAATAACAGCTTTAATTCATGGATTAATAAATAGGATGTACTTTAAATCTTGTGTGTGATTTTTAATCCTCTACCTCTCCTTTCTTCTAAGGTACTAGGACATGCTGTAGGATTAAACAACACCTGTAATATGTTTTCACAATTCATATTTATTTTTTAATATAAATACATTTTTATCCTTTCTTTATTTGACTGTCTTTGTCACTCAGTTTTCCTTTTATTGCACCAACAACAACAAATGCTGCTATCTTCTCAGCAACTAAAGCACTAGGAAATAACACACGCAGCATAACATTTTATCAGCTACCCTTCTCAGTTTAGGATTGTTTTGTTGATATGCTCTTTGCAGGCAGCATCTAACCACGTGCCAGGTAAACGTGTTCTAGGTCCGCAGAGAAGATGATGCTTGAAGGGAAGAAGATCAATCACTTTATTGATGAGCCCATGCACAGCATGCTTCCTCATCTTTCTCCCAGCACGTCTGTTAACCTTTTCCTTGTTTACTCTTTTCGCAGCCATGATAAGCGTTTATAAGCAAAGACAACTCGTTGGTTTTAGGTACGTGATACAGTTTAATCAGTTGACACGTACGACACTGTTTTACAGAAGGTCTTCTACCTAAACTCACATGTTCATGATGTAAACTACACGCTTGAGTCCACACACGAGGCACCTTATCCCAAATCTTCTTTACAGCATTGCCGCTACATTAACCAAAAATGCCTTTGGTAATGCATTTAACTCTTCTTCAGTAAAAGTGTTTAGTCTCTTTTTGCATGCATAAAACTTTACGATTGCCTTTTCAACTGCGTTACACTTAGTATCTGTTACAAATGACATGATGGCTTTACTCTACAAATGTTTCTTTTACACTAACGTTATTTCGACACTACAATTTACATATGTTGTTTACCTCCCGGCATGCACTGCAGCACAACCAATCAAAGAGCACGCACACATGTTGTAAATACTGTTTACTTGTTTCTCTACTATGCTCCTTCGGAAGAGTTTTAAATAATGGACACCCTAATTCATGCATGTCGATAATTTCACACGATGATGGTAGATACACACGCAACCATTCTTTCTTTTCACAACCCTTTTAAAAATACAAGATCTGCCCTTGACAAATGTGCGTTCGTCATTAAAGATAGAAAACGATAAGGTATTACTTTTTCTTCCCACTTCAAACCTAACTTGTTTTCGATCCATTGAGAGTCTGCTTTTTATCTTCATCTGTTTGCAAACAGTAAGGGAAAGGTGGGCTAAATACTAAACTAACAAGTTTTGGTGCCCACAACACATTGCAATCTAACACAACCACCTCTTTAAACACAAATTAATGTTTTCGTCATGTTTGCGCTCTACTCTCTATCACTGTATATCGAAGACTAAACCTTCCAGTCAACGAACAGGTTCAAACATGCACAACTATGATGACGTCATCGCTAAAACACGTGCTCACTCTAGCCTTCGCGATGCATGTTTAAACTTGTTCGATAAAGCCATGCCTTGACAGAGGATGAGGAGGAGGAGGTAGAGGAGGAGGTGGAGGAGGTAGCCGTAACAGCCGCCACTATCTTGTGTAGTAGCCTCTAAGCGCTAATTAGCGTCGGGAAAGGCATGTTGTCGTAAACTAAGGATAGCTCACTTCAAGATAGTAGATGAGAGGTTAGGTTCGCAAATGCACTAAAGTTTTACTGTTTAATGATGATAGCTAACGGAACTTTTCAAATTGCCCGCTACCACGTGCTTAAGGTAGTAAAGATAGCAGCACGGTGCTCTGTTGATTAAAGATGGCCGCTTGTCAGCTGTCAAAAAGCATGTGTGTTTGTTTCGAAACAAGAGCACGTAGAATTTTTCAAATTGCCCTCTACCACATTACAAAGGTAGTAGCTAAATATGGCAGCACGATGCTCTGTTGATTAAAGATGGCTGCTGTCAGCTTGTCAGCTGTCAAAAAGCACGTGGGTTTGTTTCCAAACAAGAGCACGTAGAATTTTTCAAATTGCCCTCTACCACATTTCAAAGGTAGTAGCTAAAGATGGCAGCACGGTGCTCTGTTGATTAAAGATGGCTGCTGTCAAAAAGGCACGTGGAATTTTTTTAAAATTACCGGCAGTGCCGTAAAGAGGGCAGCACTAAGGTTAGCGATGCAAGATGTAGGATGACAGCAGTCCAAAAAGCACGTGGCTTTGTAAAGCGTGTAGAATTTTTCAAATTGCCCGCCACCACGTGCCTATAAGGTTTAGTGCCGTTAAGATGACAGCACTGAGGTTAGCGATGCGTTGTTGTTATTGAGGTTTTGTGCCGTTAAGATGGCAGCACTGAGGTTAGCGATGCAAGATGGTGGATGGCAGCTGTCAAAAAAGATCGTGGCTGTCAAAAAAGCAAGTGGCTTTGTTTACAAATTCAAATCTCGCGCTAAGATACAAATTTTCCGCCCCTGAGGTTTAGTGCCATAAAGATGGCAGCACTGAGGTTTAGCCGCGTCAAGATGCAGCACTGAGGTTAGCGATGCGTTGTTGTTTAAAGATGGCGGATGACAACTGTCAAACAGCACATGGCTCTGTTTACAAATTCAAATCTCGCGCCAAAATTCAAATCTCCCGCCAAAATTCAAATTTCCCGCGGGTGGAGGAGGCCTCTGAGGAAGGCTCGAGGAGGAGGCTCCAGAACTGTCCACTTATACTACTCACTCAGCATACGTGATTAGAATTGAGGAGCTATCTGACGGTGAGATGGCGGCCCCGGTCTCGAAAGCCCAGAATAAGGGCCGAGAGGATGCGTCGCGCTGACCACACGACCCCTCGTAATCTGCAGGCCTTCGGGCTGAGCAGCGGTCGCTGGGCAGGCCAAGGCCCTTTCAAGGGCGTTAAGTGCCCTGGGTTTTGGTTTTTCTTTTTGTTTTGTTTTTTACGTTTCGTGCGATTTTACCATGTAAGGAAAAATAAGAGAGGTTTTCACGATTAAATTATTTTTCACAAATTTCCAAATAACCCCGAAAATATCTGTTTTATCTAAAACCTGTACATAACAAAAGTTACAGGATAGGTCACTCCTGATCATTTACTGTAAATCTCATTCATTTTCTCCGTATGCGATATTATATTCTCGAATTCAAACTTTTATGGCTATACGTCTCTTAAAGGACCTGGTTAGAAGTGCCGCCTAGCATCAAGTTTAGTTTTCCCATACATTATAATGATAATAATAGTCCGACTAGGTATCTGAATGGACAGCATACTGCCATTCGGTTCAGTGTGTCCCGGGTTCGGTTACCGGCCGGGTGGGGTATTTTAATACCTTGAGCTTGGGTACTGCGTGCTTGTGTTTCTCCCAGTACTCTCCTCTTCGTATGACAACATATCACACTACACATCACCGCAGAAACACGCAATAGTGATTACATCCCTCTTTATAGGATTGGCGTCAGGAAGGGTATCCGCCGGTTAAACATGGCTAATTCCACATGAGTGACGTAGTTCACACCCACAGTTGTGGGAAGAGCGGTAGAAAAAGAAGAAAGTAATGATAACAGTAATAACAATGTCATTAGCAAAACCGATAATAGCAAATAGAGTGTTTAAAATACAACGGATATCTGCCAGTTTTAACCGAACTGGGGCACAGAATTAGTCGCACATCACGGGGATCGAACCACGGGTGGTCGGTAATTGAGTCCTGAATACAAGTAGACCTACTCCGGGACTAGGGTAACTGCTTGTTTTCACCGAGAAACAAGTACGGTAGTATTTTCTCAAAATATAGGCATATTGCTTAGTATTACTAACATTGAATTCCTCATTGCGTGGATCAAACCGTAGCCATAATTAAAGGAGCGCTATACACAACAACCCGAGGACCATGGCAGTTGCTTGTTTTCACCACTAAAGAGTAGCAGGTTTTCGTTATTATTTCTATAAGTAATACGAGTAGAATATTACAGTTTTATATTATGTTAACATAATTATGGAGCTAGGTAATACAATTTTGTATACAAATTGGTTAACTAATCATACTATTTTCTATCTTCTGCGTGTGTTAAGATTATATACATACCGATAAGTCATGTATAAAAAGTAAATTTCTATGTATACTTTGATGATTCTGCATTGCATATTCTGAGATATATAAAACCATGTAACCTGGGATATAGTAGCGTTAATTTTTTAAATTTAAATTTAGGCTAACTTCACTGTTATCACATACATTATACAAGACAATGACTATACTATGTTATGCCACATGTATTATAATATAAATGTTATTATAGGCCTAGCTACCAACACAGAACTTCTAACCTCTTCAATAATTGTGACTTGCAGGCCTATACCACGTATAAATCTAAATTTTGAAGTCTTGCGTCAGGTAATCAGACTCTGAATATAACAAATACTGGTAGGTTTTTATACACGCAACATAAGCAAAATAAATAACATTTTAAAACCTTGAACTAGTCTATTCGTAATTGAAACAATAATACACCATTTTCCTTCATCTCTCAGCTGATTGAGTACTTGGCTAAAACATGGCAGCTGGACTGGACTAGGCCACACTGTACATACAAAAGAGTCACTGTAGAACGGAGTGAATGAAGCCCCCAATCTAGCGGCGAGGATAGGAATTGTGCCGGCTGCCGAAACCTGTCGCACTCCTCTGGGGCAATGATTAATGAAGCACAGATGAAAATAAATGATATTGGAGAGCGTTGCTGGAATGAAATATGACATGGAAAACCGGAGTACCCGGAGAAAAACCTGTCCCTCCTCGGCTTTATACTGCACAAATCTCACAGGGAGTGACCGGGATTTGAACCACGGAACCCAGCGGTGAGAGGCCGGCACACTGCCGCCTGAGCCACGGAGGCTTTTACGGACGCTTTGCAGGTAGCAATTCAAGATCTTCGGAGAAAGAAGAAAGAAAAGAAAGAAGTTATGTTATTCCACGTACGTAATGCTGACATCAGTATGGAAACAAGCAGTTTCGGTACACGGTATTCACTTCAGACGCTGCAGTAACAGGAAGGGCCACGACCCAAATGGACGATCTATCTGTAAAAAAAAAAAAAAAAAAAAAAAAAAAAAAGTGATACAATTATCACATCATGATATATGAGAAAAGAGAAGTGTCCCTAACCGAGTTTTGTACCAGAAACTAGTGTAAAATTATTACCGTACCAACTTAATAATTTCTTTCTTTCTTAATCTGCTTACTCTCCAGGGTTGGTTTTTCCCTCGGACTTGCGAGGGATCGTACCTCTACCGCCTCAAGGGCAGTGTACTGGAGCGTGAGACATTGGGTCGGGGGATACAACTGGGGAGAATGACCAGTACCTCGCCCAGGCGGCCTCACCTGCTATGCTGAACAGGGGCCTTGGTGGGAGATGGGAAGATTGGAAAGGATAGGCAAGAAAGAGGGAAGGATGCGGCCATGGCCTTAAGTTAGGTACCATCCCGGCATTTGCCTGGAGGAGAAGTGGGAAACCACGGAAAAGCACTTCCAGAATGGCTGGGGTGGGAATCGAACCCACCTCTACTCAGTTGACCTCCCGAGGCTAAGTGGACCCCGTTCCAGCCCTCGTACCACTTTTCAAATTTCGTGGCAGAGCCGGGAATCGAACCCGGGCCTCCGGGGGTGGCAACTAATCACACTAACCACTACACCACAGAGGCGGACCTTAATAATTTCTACTTAAGGTAATGATAAGTTGAGGTGATGGCGGTGATTATTATTTTAAGAGGAAGTACAACTCTCCCATGTTGAGAACCTCTAGGTCTACCCCTTTTAGTTATCTCACAATGGGTAGGGGATACCGTGGATGTACCGCTGTGCTCCCTTGCTCCATTCCTCTGCGGTTGATGTTGAGGATCGAACAACGGACCCTTAAGTTTTATATTTATCCCTGTGGGTGTGGGTGGTAGAGTACAACCACGCTATCCCTCGCTTAGTTATCTCACAATGGGTAGGGGATACCGTGGATGTACCGCTGTGCTCCCTTGCTCCATTCCTCTGCGGTTGATGCTGAGGATCGAACAACGGACCCTTAAGTTTTATATTTATCCCTGTGGGTGGGGGTGGTAGAGTACATCCACGCTATCCCTCGCTTGTCATAAAATGTTACTAAAAGGGTCAAAACCCAGGGGGGTCTGATCTTGGTCGCATGGATTAGCGACTACAGGACCCCCCTCCCATATAGGGGGTTAGAAGAAGAAGTAGCACTGTCGGTAACTCTAAAGGGGTTTTCAGTGGTTTCCCATTTTCACACCAGGCAAATGCTGCGGCCGTACTTTGATCAAGGCCACGGTCGATTCCTTCCCATTCCTAGCCACTTTCTGTCTCATCGTCGCCCTAAGACCTATTTGCATAGGTGCGATGAAAAAAAAAATAGACATGATACTGAAGCCTTTGTTTAAGAAGCCTTTCTCGTGGACAGTCGAGATTGTTTAAGAAGCCTTTGTTTAAGAAGCCTTTCGCGTGGACAGTCGAGATTTTCTGATGACGCAGAGCACAGTTCTCTGCGAAGAGTAAAGAATTTCACCTTATTTTCTTGACACGGCATACGCCCAAAAGCCTATACAGTACCATGTCTATAAGTACGAGCCGTGAAAGCATCAAGGGCGGGAAAAAAAAAAAAAAAAAGTAGAAACGTGCAACTCGAGGAGTATTGAATAACTAGGGAATGGGGAGTGCTATGAAATGCGATAAAGTGACTGATTTCTTCAAACTAGCAAGCCTAATACCACTGGGGTCGGAAAAGAATAAGAGATCACCAAAGGGGATCTTACGGAACAATTAAAGGGAAGAGAGTGACACAAGGAAGTGAATATGCCACACGCACTGGAAGCCCGATAGTCGCCAGGCATGTCTAGTATAGTTGGGGACAAATCATGACGACCTCGCCTCACACCACTATCTAGCGGCAGCTCGGTGTCTATTAGCGACTTATAGGATTTACTATCTCTGCTGCAGCCGGAGTTGCCAAATCGGATACTGCACTCTACACGAAGACTACAGAGAGTGAGGAAGAAAGTGGTTTGGCAGCCTCTCTAAAACAAAGGATCACTTAGAACTCGTTAACTCAGCAGGGTGCAGGGTGTGATTGACTACTGGCTTCCAGCTCGCTTCTAGGAACTGAGGCCGTCATGTTTTGCCCCCAACTATAAGTTATGAACCAGTAGCGTAGCCAGGATCGGCCTATGAGGGAGTTTTGTAGTTATAAAATGATGGTAAAACACAATGGAGGTGTATGAATGATTTGTCATTATAAGGACACTGATACAAGCGAATTACAGATCTATTGGCTCTACAATTATGTCTCAGAATGTTTATTTAGTTTATTGTCAGTTTCTGTTTATTTTCTTTTTGTACAAATTACATTTGGGGGGGGGGGGTTTCCAACCTTTGCCTACGTTATAATACAAGGCATTGAAATAGAGCCCGTAGGACGCTATTGAAGTGGTCACACTGAAGTTCAATATCGGGCCGCTAGGATCGCTTTCTTGCCCCCTGTCTACCAGGTTCGCGCCTTTAAATAAATAGGCTATGTTTATTAAGTGAGTTGGTCGTGAATGTGGGTATTCTTCTGATGTTAAGCACTCGCAGTTCCAGGTATGATTTATTGCTGAGTTCCTTATTGTCAGTCACGATAATTTAAAGGAGGAATTTCATTTCAGAAGTTTCCGGTGAATGTTCGATCTTCGGAATATTATGTGGATTAAGCATTAGGTATGCATGGGATACGATATCCAGCTGATGAACCTAGGCCTTTGTTCCTAAGTTTTGATCCCTGTCACGTCATACAAATCGTGCGATCCCAACATTTATCACGGGACTTTTTTTTGTAAACAATGCTACCGCGACCGGCGATCATTTGAGAGGCCTTTTCAAATTTCAGAAATCTTTAATTTTATTATGAAGCCGGTAAAGAAACTAACCGGAAAAGTAATTTGTGCGACAAATTTGAAGAAAATGAATGTAGCAAGAGCTAAAATTGTATTTTCCCCTGAAACAATCTCTGGTTTGAAAAGTATGGAGTTGGTTTGTTCCGAGAGCATTAAAGACAGAAACAGTTTAAAATAAACCATTTGTTTTATGGAGCATTAATGAAATGTAGGCCTAATTGTCCGATGCGCATGACGTTTGCAGCACCTCACATGGGACATATTCCAGGAATGAGAACTAATTGGCATTTTTCAGCATTGAATATAACGCCTCAGTTAGTTAATTAATGATTTCCTGTCATATATTAAGAAACTGCAAATTCATCCAGAGAAAGCGGAAAGATTTAAGAGGGAAACGTATCAGGCATTGGTCTTGACTATCCACTCCACTGTGACCTGCGTAAAATAGCTCATAAGTACGGTATACATTTGGATTATGTTTTGCCGAGGAACCTAACAAGCGATTACATCGAGCTCTTCTTCAGCCACCTACGACGCAAAGATGAGGGATAAAGAGAAGACCCACACTGTACGAACCATTTTACTACAATCAAGAGATTCAAAGATGGTTGATAAAGACAGAAGACATGAAAGTCGCGACTATGTGAAAATTCCTCAGCTTCCTGGGCACATAATGTTTATCATTACAAAACCCCTGCAAGGTAAATTACATCAGATCTGTTTGGACAAAACTTTATTGTGAAGTGTTGGTTAGTATATAAATAACATTAATTTGTTTCAGGATGAAGAGCTACAATGCCTGGTATTTTTGTAGGTATGATACCAGGATAATAGTGCGTGTGGCAGAAGAACATAATGTGAAGGCTGTTTAGAACATATCTCTTCTCCAGCTACTCAATGTCCAACATTATGTCATATTCGTTTACAAGATAGAGGAGCCCTCAGATACCCGAAATCATCCTTATTGGAACGTCTGCCGTGCACGGCGTAAGTTGTCACCTCTCCTGAGTAGTACATGGCCCGAAGACAGTTACTAAAAATGTGTACGTTTCTTTCTGAAAGACAGGTTCGTCAGTGAAATTAAGTACAGAGTGTAAAGACGACAAAATACCTCTTTTTCTACTCCGAAAATGAATGAGATCTCTATTAGACAGCATTGCTTCGAGCCACGCAAGCAGAAGAGAGAAAGTTTTGAAACTTGAAAAGAGTCCCTCAATAGGAAAGTTTAAAACCTTTAGTGACCTATCCAAGCCAATGAATAGGCTTCAGCTCTTATTAAGGTTAGGAAAGGGCTAGGTACCGGGCTGAGCGCTGGCCTTCTGAGCCCAGCTAGGCAGGTTCGATTCTGGTTCAGCCCAGTGGTATTTGAAGGTGCTCAAATACGTCAGCCTCGTGACGGTTGATTTACAGGTATTTAAATAAGGTATTTTTAAATACTGACAAACACATTCAGCTCTTTTATTTAGGATATCATTTGCTTATTGACACACACCGCTATGCGAACACAAGAGGGCAAGAACGCGATCCTAGTGGCTGAATGGTGAACTGGGATGCCGCCCGTTTTTATGAGTGCATTTCAAGGCCTTGTATTATAGCGTAGGCAACGGTTCTAACCCCCCGTAAGCCCTCCCCCCCCTGGCTACGTCCCTGTTATGAACCTATAATTTTGCTATTTGCTTTACGTCGTACCGACACAGGCAGCTCTTATTAGGGTTAGGAAAGGGCTAGGTACCGGGCTGAGCGCTGGTCTTCTGAGCCCAGCTAGGCAGGTTCGATCCTGGCTCAGCCCAGTGGTATTTGAAGGTGCTCAAATACGTCAGTCTCGTGACGGTTGATTTACAGGCATGTAAAAGAACTCCTGCGGGACAAAATTCCGGCACATCGGTGTCTCCGAAAACCGTATAGGCTATTTGTAGTTAGTGAGATGTAAAACAAATAACATAGCCTAGAAGCCTACTTATAATAAGAGCTAGGACTAGGAAGGAAGCGGCCATGGTGTTAAATAAGGTACGGCCCCAGCATTTGACTTGTATGAAAACTGAAGTGGTGTTCGAACCCACTATCTTCCGAATGCAATAGAACAGCTACGTGACCCAAACCGCGTAGCTAACTCACTCGTTGGTGGTAGATATTTAACAAGTCAAGAATAATATTGTGAAGTTCGGAAAAAGAAAGTTCAACTTCTTTCCGGATTAGAAAAACGAATTATATAAAAAACCCGTTATTATTTCGAAAGATAAATTACGGGAAAAGTTCTGACCGCTTGAAAAATGAGAAGTGATGGTACCTAATTATTATTGTTTGTAAGGGGAAGTAATATAGGCAACCATTTCTTCAGAACACTTATCAGAGAAAAAAATGGTTGAGTTCTGACCCTTCGGCAAAAGAAAGGGAAGGGCCACGGAGCTCTTGAAAATGAAACACACCATAGGTCTAGCAATCCTAATACCGTCGTTGTTAGAAGAGAACATAATTTGACCGATGGTGGTAGGACAGGAACCTGGCATAAGTTAGTGGAAACAATGCCAGACTCAGTTAGGTATTCCATGGTCACCAAACCACGCTTTCACATTGGAAACTCCTGGGATTCATCCCTTTAATCGTCTAACACGACAGGTAGGAGATTCTGCAGACGTATTTTACTCATCCACAAGGGGAGCGTTGGTGATATTATTTTTAAGGGAAACTATGAAGAGGAAACTTTCCACAACCAATTTTAGTCTTAATAGAAGGATGAAGAGATAGAACCCTTAGAAAAATGAAAGCATCGGAATGAAAGCCCGGCTTCACGGCTAAATAGTTAGCACGTCGGACTTTGATCGAAGGGGTCCCGGTTTCGATTCCCGGTCGGGATGGGTATTTTAACTTTCATTACTTAATCCCTATGGCTTGAGGGCTTGGACCAGATAGCCTGTACGGGGTCAACTTGAAAGACTTGCATCAGGCCTCTCCGGAGGCCACACGCCATTATTATCGGAATGAGAAAGTGAAGAGCTATGAAAGGCGCAAAATAATTCTTAAGCGAAGCCTAGCGAACAGCGAATAATTGTCACGCATGCCGCACAAGGTGTGAAAAACTTAATTAATATCAGGGGCGGAGGAAAACAATAATTAAAGAAGGGGGTTTGGACGCGGAAAATGATGAGAGAAGCCTTGTAGAAATGTGTGGAGGAATGGTAGTAACACTCTTTCGAGGTGAGAAAATCATGGTAATCAGCCGTGCACTTTGGGATTTATGCTTCCTGTATACAGTACCTTACTTCAAATTTGTGACACGAACTGTTGCAGAGTTCACAGTTTAGAGTCATAATGCTTTGCTCAAGGTAATTAACAGCAATCTTACTTTAACTTTTATAAACCAATATTTCACAGAATCCGGCTGTTGGTCGAATGATCATCGTAGTGATTTCGGTTCAGAGGGCTGGGGATTTTAAACGCGTCTGTTTAATTTCTCTAGCTCGGAGGATGGGCATTTGTGTTCCTCTTAATACACATCTCACCGGGTGAGTTGGCCGTGCGGTTAGGGTCGGGTAGCTGTGAGCTTGTATCCGGGAGGTAGTAGGATGGAACCCCACTGTCGACAGCCTTGAAGATGGTATTCCGCGGTTTCCCATTTTTACACCACGCATATGCTGGGGCTGAACCTTAATTAATCCCATTCCTAGGCCTTTCCTATCCTATCGTCACCATAAGACCTATCTGTGTCGGTGCGACGTAAACGCAAATAGTGAAAAAAAAAAAAAAAAAAAAAAAAAAAATGAAAACCTACAGCCTGTTTTCCAGTCATTGACCGGGTCAGGGATGGAATGAATGAGTTAGATATAGGCTATTAGTACGATGGGGTCGCCACTCCCAAAGTGATTTATTAATGACTGATAGATGCTATGAAATGAGAATGGAGAGTGTTGCTGGAATGAAATATGACAGGGAAAACCGGAGTACCCGGAGAAAAACCTGTCTCGCCTCCGCTTTGTCCAGCACAAACCTCACATGGAGTGACCGGGATTTGAACCCCGGTATCCAGCGATGAGAGGCCGACGCGCTGCCGTCTGAGCCACGGAGGCTCAAACGCAAATAGTAAAAAATAAAAATATACATTTTCATTTACATACAGTACTGCTAATCACCATAAAAAATACATAGTAGTGGATACATCCTTCCATATAGGGTTGGCGTTAAGAAAGGCATCCGACCGTAAAACTGGACTAAATCTATACGAAATGACGACCCCGGGATAAGGCCAGAAAAAACGAAAAAGTAAATAATTAGGAGATTTGAACTGTACAGGGACCTGCATTGCGAGGTGATTCATTTTATCATTTAAAGGTGACATTTTAGAACGAGAGGCTGGTATTAGCTGATTTGTTTGCTTTCCGTCTTAATTTATACTTCTCTCCAGACTAATTTCAGGTTCACTGTGAAATGTCATGTTGATGCCTGGAAAGTGTCAATCAATCCTATACAGTTAACATATTTCCAAACTCGAGCGAAAGAAATAATACACCGGAGAGAAGAAATACATCATAATGAAATTGTTATAAATTTATTTTCACTTGAATTCGCTAATTCCATCGAGGTTAAATAACTCCTGTAACATATCACTATCAACATCCAGGACATTTCCCTTTAAACTTGCACGCATGCGCAGAGCTCGCATTTGGCACTTAGAATTTGTGCTCGAGTTTCGTCTTATATTCTCGTTCTTCCGACTTGGAACTCTGCTGTTAGATAGTGCCAGGACCAGTGTTGTTATTGGGCAAAATGAGCGTTGAAATTAGCGAAAATCAACCACCTATGGAACTTGTAAGTATATAATCGAAATCTATTTTTAAAAAAATGATTATGTAGGAGTACAAATTTACTATTGAAGTTATTTATTGATCTCTCTATGTATGATTCCCTGCTCCACTAAGCGAAAATTTTCTAAGTCCCAAAATGGCGTCTAGAGACTAAGTCCCACGTAATGATAATGTACGAGACATACGGCATTTTATCTGTTCGTTTCTTGCTCTCATTATTAGATTTTCATTGAGTGTAGGGCTACAGGATTGTCGAGAAATGTTTGGAAATTGATCTGAAGTTGCCTTTTAATGTGAATTCTGTTCATTTTCAGGAGAAATCCACAAAAGAAAACGCTAACCAGCCTGCAGGTGAGCAAAGTTCAGAGACCTTTCATTTATTCTCTACTGACTGACTAATGATAATTTCAAATTGCTTATATTATTGTTAATATTTCCCCAGTTTATTACTAATATTGAGAGAGCGGAGAGCTAATGTATTTTATCATTAAAAATATGTTGTTATTTTATGGTTATTGTTTGTCACAGATGGACACTTGGTTATGAATGGCATATCTAATGGTTATGAGGAGAAACATATCAAGAAAGAACACAAGTCAGATAGAGATAAAGACAGGCACAAAGAAAAACACAAGCATAAGGACAAAGACAGAGATAGGGAGAGAGACAAAGAGAAGAATAAGGATAAGAGCTCCAGTGGAAAGGTGAGACTAATATCTAAAGTATTTATCTTCTTCTTATATGAGGCCACAGAATTCATTATTTGACGTCCTAAGCTGGGGATAGACTGTGTAATCAGTGATGATTCCTTTGAATTTTGTGATTTTAGGATACTGTGTGAGATATTTTATTTCTTCTTAAGTTATGATGTGCCATGTGGCACTATATTTCACATTCTACAGAAATGGGCTTCGTAGGCTGTCAGTCTAAAAATAATATATTTAACAATTCAACATGGCAGTAGGTGGTCCAGCTATTGGTTAGTACTTCTGTTGTAGACCTCTTACCTGTTCTGTAGTTTGCCTATGGGGCTCGTATAGCAGTTCTTTGTTTCCTATTCCCATTAACAAAAGGGATTAACGAGACACATACCGGTGGCACTTCCATTGACCATTCACATGTGAAAAACGTGGCAAAATGCTAGTGTTCGTAATTTTAGAGAAGAATTAAAACGAGACTATTAATTTCCAAAATACATCTATTTTTCTGGCCGGTCTGGTCAGCTGTGATCAAGACAAGTTTCCTATTGTCTCTGATTGTGTCGGGTCGCAGGGCTATCACATTTGGTAGCAGTATGAAAACCAGGTATAATTTTTCCTTCTGCAGCCCAGAGTTTATAACATTTCAGTACGGAACATCATGAAATTTTTATCTTTAAACATTATAAGGAAGCGAAAATAATGCAAATCTTGGAATTCCTTTTAGAGGAGAGATGTGTTCATTGCGATGTCTAGGAACCCACCATGCCGCCCCCAGAAGTACATTTACTTTCATAACCTAATATGAGAAGCACTCGCCATCGGCCATGGCTAAAGTAACTACTTGCATTCTCACTGGTCAACGTGAGTAGAATGTGACGTCATTGCCATCATTGCTGATAAATACTTTGCGTTACCAACCCCGTCTGAATAAAAGCACGAAGAAAAAGCACCATATAAAGGAAATAATGTGAAATACACAACAGCAGTAATTTAATTTAATACTTACGTTAATCGTCTTGCCAGGTTTTATTCTAACCGTCCGCACGTCAAGACCAAACATGTTTCCACACGAAACTAGAGGCCTAGGGCCGCTTCGCGGCTTCTAACCGTCCAGACCAAGGGTCTTGTCCACGGCAAGAATCCTAACCGTTCAGACCAATCGTGTTTCCTTACGGAACTAGGGGCCTAGGGCGGCTTCTAACCGTCCAGACCAAGGGTTTTGTCCAGATCCTATCCTAACCGTCCGCATGGCAAGAACCAGTCCAGACCAAAGGTCTAACCAATGTATCAATAATCACCACCAGCTATTGAAGTACCGCTCATTAGTTCCTAAGTACAGAGGTTGGCAGCACTGAGCGCCTCTTGACAACATCCTTCCCGAGCGTGTAAACAAACGACAGTCGTTCTGCGCACAGCTGAGTGTAGCGAGTGCTGGGCTGCGGAAGGTAAAATTATAATTGAAAACCATGCGGTTTGAAATCGTCAAGGTGTGTGCGGGATAACCTTGCTTTCTGTCACAGCAAAAGTAGACACCTTGCCACCCAAGGCTTGTAATATTATAGGGAAGTATAAATTAGGTAAATTCCATTCAGGGGAGAGATGTATTCATTGCAGTGTTTAGGAATGCACCATCCTATACCCAGAAGTAAGTTTACCTCTATAACCTAATAAAGATCAGCACCTGTCATTGTTCATTGCTGAAGTAGCTACTTGCATTCCTATTGGCCAGCGTGAAAAGGAATGTGACATTTCCATCAATGATGATATTTAGATTGCATTACCAGTCTCGGCAGAATGAAAACACAAATAAATAAATAGAACAAGTAAAGAAAACCGTGTGGAACACAGAACAGCAAATGTTCGCAGCAGCATGTCAAATGGAATGTACTACACTCGCCCGCGTAGAATGCTCTGCTATCACTGTAGGTAAAATAGAATGTGCTGTTATCGCTGTACAGAATGTAGAGATTTAAACGGTGCTTCGCGGCCCTAACCTGGGGGCTTATGCCCCCTTTACTTAGTCACAGTCCAATGGTTTTGTCACTAACTGGACCTAACCTGTCCAGTCCAATAGTTTTGTCACTAGCCAGACCTAACTAATCCAGACCAGTCGCTTTGTCACTGACCCAAATTTTAAATTAACTCAAGCTTTACACCACTGTGCCGGCCCCATGGTGTAGGGTAGTGTGTCTGCCTCTTACCCGAAGGCTCCGGGTTTGATTCCCGGCCAATTCAGGGATTTTTCCCTGGATCTGAGGGCTGGTTCGAGGTCCACTCAGCCTGCATGATTAGAATTAAGGAGCTATTTGACGGTGAGATAGCGGCCCCGGTCTAGAAAGTCAAGAATAACGGCCGAGAGGATTCGTCGTGCTGACCACACCATACCTCGTAATCTGCAGGTCTTCGGGCTGAACAGCGGTCGCTTGGTAGGCCAAGGCCCTTCAGGGCTGTAATGCCATGGAGTTCGGTTATGTTACACCACTGTTCAACGTAGAATGTGCTGCTATCAGCTTACAGAATGCTAAGAGACCGAAAAGCTGCTTTGTGGCCTTACGCCCCTAAACCCCCTTTGCATGTTCACACTCCAGTGGTTTTATCACTAGCAGAATGCTAAATTAATTCAGCTACAGAATGATTGTAGTTCCTAAGTAAACAGGTCGGCAGCATTGATGACCCCCCCGACCACGTCCTCCGCGAGAAGTAAAGAAAGGACAGTCATGTCATTCCATGCGTAGCTGAATGTAGCAAGTATTGGGTGGCACAGTGTCAACTATTAATTTTGTCTCTAATTTTTGTCACATTTTAGCTGGACTCCTGGGGATGTTCAAAGCTTGTTGGCTGCTTTGCGCCCTAACTTGGGGCCTTTCACAATTCTTTTGTCACTAGATGGTCCTAATAGTGTAGGTCAGTGGTGTTAGCCTAGTTCCTAAGTTGGCAGTCTTGTGCAGTGCACTGTCATGTCCTCCGAAATAAATAGAAAACGGTCATATTGTGGCTAGATGTCTGCCCTTCTTGTGGTGCATGCTGGTATTTATGTTGAATAGCGTATAGCAACATCTTGCTCTGAATAGTTTCTAAGGCTGAGTTGATTTATGAGATGGATGTGGAGAGTGCCACCAGGTGTCCTCAACATGCTAACAATAAATTGGTTGGTAGTTGTCATCTTGGTTTCCTCTTAACACATTGCGGGCGGGAGACGAGTTAACTCTGTCGAACTTCTGAAACTAACTGGCGGTCAAGGTTACTAGAATCTTGGTGTTGAAGCTTTTGTGTTATTCCACGATAGCTTTGCGTTACGTTCTTCTGTTTTATGATTCATTTGCTATGTTTTCCGACCTCATTGTTCAAGGAGCCATGTGGTGGGTAAGATGGCGCTTCCCAGACTGAACACGAGCTTAGATGCAGGCGAGATTTTTAATTAATAATATCCGGATAAGTAACCGGATTGCCCCAGTGATGTTGACGACCACAAGTTCGATGTGAAAGCCATTCTGACAAAAGTGTTTCGGTTGATAATAATGATGTACGCCCTCCAAAACATGATGTAGAGGTGGTCGAGAACGAGGCTGAAAGTGATACTGTGATTGTTAATGGAAGTATATGTCTATTTATTCTGATGAATGGGTAGAAAATAATAGTTCACCGACTTTAAAGGATTTTGCAAGTGATAAATATCATTATTGATCCGTATTGAAGATACTATATGTAGGATGCTAATTAGATTTTTATTTTTATATCAGCCGTTGGCTGTAAATTATCAGTTGTGAAGGATAACAGTGTCAAAATGTTGGGTATGTCCTACAAAGGATGACTTAACATATTAACATGGGGCAGTTTAAGGGAAAGATAAGTGACTTGCACTAATAGGTAAGACGAGAGGGTATTTGACAGTGTCCAGCAGCAGTGGTCCGTATGAAGTATTGAGGTTACACATCAACCAAATTCACCGTTGTTTATAGAGCCATATTCGCGAACCCGGGACTTCGACCAGACAGCTTCCAGTATGACTATCGCCTAATGAACCTCATTTGGCAATTTAAAAAAAACGTTGGAATATTTATCATTAGTCCAGCCCGTGGACCGCTATTCACACAGACGCGTAACGACTGTCGTTTGTTTTCTCGCTCGCGGCCTTCTTGGAAAGGATGTTCTGCAGCAGTACTCAGTGCTGCCAACCTCTCTACTTAGGAACTATGCTTCGAATTGTTCCGCGGTCTTCGCGGACTTAGGCCCGTAGTTTCGTATACGGTTAGGACAGGATCTAGGCAAGACCATTGGTCTGGTTGGTTAGGATTCTTGCCGTGGACAAGACCATTGGTCTGGACGGTTAGGATTCTTGCCGTGGACAAGACCATTGGTCTGTACGGTTAGGATTCTTGCCGTGGACAAAACCATTGGTCTGGGTGGTTAGAAGCCGCGAAGCGGCGTTAGGCCCCTAGTTTCGTATACGGTTAGGATAGGATCGTGGCAAGACCATTGGTCTGGATGGTTAGGATTCTTGCCGTGGATAAGACCATTGGTCTGGCCGGTTAGGATTCTTGCCGTGGACAAAACCATTGGTCTGGGCGGTTAGAAGCCGCGAAGCAGCGTTAGGCCCCTAGTTTCGTATATGGTTAGGATAGGATCTAGGCAAGACCATTGGTCTGGACGGTTAGGATTCTTGCCGTGGACAAGACCATTGGTCTGGACCGTTAGAAGCGGCATTAGGCCCCTCGTTTCGTATACGACTTGCGCTTTTATTGTGCTGCGGTTGGTAATGGATTTTCATCAACATACTTGACGGGAAGGTGATCACGTGCCATTTTACATTGGCCAATAAGAATACAAGTACCTACTTCAGAAATGAACATGGCGTGTAATAATCTTTATTAGGTTATAAAAGTAAATGTGCTTCTTGGGGCGGGATGGTGGGTTCCTGGACAGCGCAAAGAACACATCTCTCCTCTGAGACGCTCTCAAAGTAAGATTTCACTAATTCCACTCAGTTGTAACATTACAAATTACGTCGGTCCACGGGCTGTACTAATGCCGAATATTTTTCCTAGCATTCCAATAATTGTGAACTGAGGTTAAACTACACTGCATATTACTGTGTAGTTGCCTTGTTAATACTGCAATCAACCAACGGCAGAAATATTGTGATGCACATTGGTGCCAGACATTTTGTATCCTTTCTCCCCAAACTGCTCCCTTGTAAATATGTATTATAAGCTTGTAATTTCCCAACAGTTCAATAGAATAACATGAATATTACTGTGTAGTTGCCCTGTTAAACTGTGATGGTCAACCAACGGCACTAATTATTGTTATGAAGATTGGTGCTAGACACTTCGTACCCTTACTCCCCAAACTGCTTCCATGTAAATATATATATAAATTTTATAATTTCCTAAGATTTTCTATTAGAGAAGCGTCAATGATTCTTCGGACCACCACTGCTGGACACTGCTAAAATACCCTGTGGTTTTACGCATTGGTGCCGACTACTGTGTCTATAAATAAGTTAATATAACCCCTTTTAACTCCATGTATTAATGAACATTGTTTTCTCAATGAACACTCTTTCTTAATGAAATTTTAGTAACAGTTACCAACATTTCCTGGCAAAATAAAAAGACTTAATGAACCTCAAAATATTGAGTAGTAGGGCTTACTTTTGTGATGATTTCTTTGAACTTGTTGCCGAGCATACAAAATTGTATCACGAGCAAACTTCTTCATATATCCCCTAAGAACTTGGAAGTGGCCTGGTGTAACGATATGATACGATGATTTTTTGCTTTGTTTATATTGGTGGAACAGGTAAAAAGCTTGTATTGGAAAGACTACTGGTCAACTGATCCCCTCGTTTAAACCACCATATACAGTGAGTAGAAATGGATTTGAGCAGATACCACAGCAGGAAACGTTATTAGGACTCTTGCCAAAGGTCTCCTCTAAATTTCACCGTAATCAATACAAGGTTAATGAAGCTCGACTAATTTGTTTATGTGCATGCGCTATAGCAATACGTTACACAGAAAATGGCTGGGCACAAGGGTTGAACACTGTGATGAGCACCCGGTATTAATTGACCCTCAGTTGTTCTTGTTAATGACTGGTTAGGTTCTGGTTTATTGGAAAGCACTGTAAGTAACAGGGATAAGTTGATAGCTTCTGTTGACCCTTCGTGAGAAATAGGTTAAAGATACAAAATGGCGCAGCTCACACAACGTCACAGTGTATACTAGGCTGCCAGCATAGGAACTTCGGTTTGGCTAGTGACCATACCATTGGGCTGGACTGGTTAGGTCCCTCTGGTGACAAGACCATTGATCTGGATTGGTTAGGTTCAGTTATTACCAAGACCACTCAGCTAGGGGCAAGGGAAGGGAGTCTGAGGAGGGCATAAGCCTCCAGGTTAAGGCCACAGAGCGGCTAATCGCGGCTAACAGGCCTCGGAACAAGGCCAGAGTTCGCTGGCACAGCTATGACGACATACTTACGGGACCTCCTGGGTATCAGGGGTCTCTGGTAGGGAGAAATCAAAGATACGGAAGAACTTTCACTTTTTATTTTCTCTCCCTTCACTTTCTTTCAACCCCCGCCTGTACTTCACCGGTATTCACTGAACCTAATTTGTACATAGTTATTCCACTTACATATTCGCATATTATTCTAAGTTTACTTACCTGTTATAGAGATCGGGACAGCTAGGAAGACATCCGGTGAGGGGAAGTGTGCGAGTGAGAAAGCAGAGCCGTGGGAGCGAGAACGCTGACTTCCCCTTCTCGCTCAGTGTTGTGGCGACATACAGTTGACCCGAAATATTTGTTATAACTGACATGTAACACTCTGCAGATTTTCAATTAGTGGATTCCCTTCCGGCTGTAAATTACAGACATACCTAGCCGAAATGAATGCATTTAGAACTGTTACAGATGACAGATAAGATTGAAGGAGTTAGAACATAATTTAACCTCTTATTACAGTAGCTGTCAAAATCGTTTCCGTGTATCAATTTGCGTAGTCCTTATTTTTAAATTATAATTTGATGTAAAATTAACTTTACGACGCTGTAGATGTACAGTATAGAATATGGTTTGCTATAACACCAGGCTTCATAACTTGAGCCACGTCATGTAAAATAACTCGATGATGATAATAATAATAATAATAATAATAATAATAATAATAATAAGCTACAAGAAAATTGAAACTCTCGGATACTATGCGAAGTAGGAGGATAAATTTTTACGGTCATCTTCTCCTCAGAATGAACTCTATGATTAACCGAACAAATCTTGACTTCTTCCGTAACCCAAAACAAAACCGAACTGATTTAAAGAAACTGAAAAAGACATGGTAGAATTAAAAATTACAGAAAATTCACTATTCGGTCGAACAGCTAAAGTAATAATTAAAGAAAACATAACGTCCCAAAACAAATCTACATTAAAAGCCAAATATATTATCTCGGAAGACGAGAAGAAACCAAGATCAGAAAGAATGAAGAAATACTGGGCACTAAGAAAAGAACAACACACAGAGAAAATTGATTCAACATACCCCAAAGAGGGTGAAACGAAATAATAATAATAATAATAATAATAATAATAATAATAATAATAATAATAATAATAATGTCCGCCTCTGCGGTGTAGTGGTTAGCGTGATTAGCTGCAACGCCCGGAGGCCCGGGTTCGATTTCCGGCTCTGCCACGAACTTTGAAAAGTGATACGAGGGCTGGAATGGGGTCCACTCAGCCTCGGGAGGTCAACTGAGTAGAGGTGGGTTCGATTCCCACCTCAGCCTTCCTGGAAGTGGTTTTCCGTGGTTTCCCACTTCTCCAGGCAAATGCCGGGATGGTACCTAACTTAAAGGCCACTGCTGCTTCCTTCCCTCTTCCTTGTCTATCCCTTCCGATCTTCCCATCTCCCACCAAGGCCCCTGTTTAGCATAGCAGGTGATGTACTGGTCATTCTCCCCAGTTGTATCCCCCAACCCAATGGCTCACGCTCCAGGACACTGTCCTTGAAGCGGTAGAGGTGGGATCCCTCGCTGAGTCCGAGGGAAATCTGACCCTGGAACGTAAGCAG
This sequence comes from Anabrus simplex, assembly GCF_040414725.1. Classification (NCBI taxonomy): domain Eukaryota; kingdom Metazoa; phylum Arthropoda; class Insecta; order Orthoptera; family Tettigoniidae; genus Anabrus; species Anabrus simplex. Next base: position 367,881,825 of record NC_090268.1, on the reverse strand, counting down.
ATTAAGAAAAAGGGAAAGTAATAATAATAATTGTTACCGTGTTTTAGCGGTAGTTATGCGTAAAAGAAGGTGCGGGTGTGAATGGGTTTCAAGCTACGAAATTATAGTGCATGTAAAATTAATTTAAAATTTAACAAAGTTATATTTTCTTTTCAAAAACAAAGCAATAACAGACATGGCAGGTACAATGTAGCAAAATAAGGGGAGTTACAATATTTACAAGTTTTGGGCTTCACGCCCTGACTTCAGCGATCAGCTCAGTTTTACCACAAACACAAGTTTTAACGGAGGGGCAGAAAACCCCCTTCATCCCTAGGAGCCCCTGGCTCCGAATTACACAGAAAAGCCTCCACGAGGCATATGACACTCCATTTTCAAAAGAGCGATCCGCTCTCAAAATTTAAGCCTCTCAAAGGCCACACCAAACTCTACCTTCAAGCTGTCCTCTAAGGACGTATTCACAGGGGTAAAATACCCAACCTACTGAGGTCTATTACATGAAAAGAAGGTTGATTACATGACCTCTAAAATAACAATTTGAGAGGAGGCGAACTTGCACTCCTAATACACTTTGTTTTTAAAACCTAATCTGGCTCTGGGCCGCTAACGCAAGGGCTAATCCCATACTACAGAGGTGACTTAGAGAAGAACGCTTTACATTACATAAACGATGAATAGTTTGAGAAAATACTTTCACCTCAAAACAAATGTGAGTGGGAGCTCGAGAGGGTTAGCACTCTCTATCCCAATATGTAGCTTTACAAGAAAAAGATGAAAAGAGTAATTACATTTTAGAAAAAGGTTACATGATGGAAATGCTTCGAACCCGCCGCGAGTGTTAAACTGCCGACCTAGCAAGAAAAGAAGTTATTAATAGGCCATTACCTGGTGTTGAACGGCTGAAGAAGAAAGAGGCGCTTCCCGCCTCCTGCTATGTACTTAATACACTGAAAGATGGAACAGAAGTGGCCCGGAGACCCCAAAATCAGCAGTTTATATCCTCTCGGGAAGATTCTAGGCGTTAGGGGAAAGAAAACACCCTCCCACAAAATTTTTATTGGCTAGGGAAAAGAAACCCCTACATAGAGGAAAAAGAAATTCGGGATTGGCTAGATCCAAACTAAGGGGAAAAAGAGGGGTATACAGCCAACTTAAACAATGACAGAAGGAAATTTAACAAAGAACAAACTCTTGAAATAAAAATTTCTCCAACAAAATAGTTCTTTGACTCCGCACTAGGTCGCACTATTGTTGATCTTCAGTAGTGTCCTCTAGAAGAGAAAGTTCACACTTCTTACTTCAAGCGAAACAAAAACACATCAAAAATGACACAGTTCACAAACTCAGAAATTTCCAGGTAGTGACATCTTCTGAGGAATTAGTAGATTAATAGTGTAGATAAAGTTCGGACTTCCTCCAGAAGAGGAGTTTCAACTGGCGCAACTTTTAAATAAACAGAGTAGAGGTGTACCGCCCGGTACAATAATAATAATAATAATAATAATAATAAGTACTTTTGCTTTAAGGCGAGAAAGCAATGTTAGACTATATGATTGTTTGTCCCTACCTCCTTAATGCCAATATTTTGTTGCTTTCTTGTAAAATAAGAAATGTGACTTAACGATATGACATATATAATTATATACTTGTTCTCAGGTACAGAAACAAAATATAATTCATAAAAGGAAACACCATAAAGGGTCTATATATGCTAAGTAACAACGTATGTATACGAAGATAACTTAAATGGCACTAGAAATAATTAATAAATTAATGACACTATAATTATTCACAAAATGAGCACATTCTTGTTTTATTATGTCCACTACATCTCTTCAATTCCACTCAGTCCTCCGTCATCACTTCTGTCGTCCTCACCGGATGACGTGTCGTCGGCTCCCAGCTGGATCACAAAGGACTCCATAATGTCTTCATAGTGTTTCCCATCCCTTATGTTCCAGTCTTCGGCGGATAATGATGCGAATTTCTTTCTAGTGAGTTTCTCTACGTCGTCAATAGTGAAGGTGACGTTGTGAGAAGCTACCCAGCTCTTCACTTTTGCCCACATTATTTCAATACTGTTTAATTCAGGGTGATATGGGGGCAGTCAAATTACCAAGTGTCCATACTGTTCCATGAGTTCATCTAGGACGTAGGTTTTGTGTGCCGGCTTGTGCAGTTTGATAAGCTCATAAAGCTCGTGTTTGTACATCGTCTCACGGTGTGGAATGTTCCTTTTCACTAGCCAGGAGATCATCGTCACTTTACGTGAGCTGGAGGTTGGAGCACGATCTACTTCCTTGTTGTGATATGACGTGTAGTCAATTACGAGAACACTGCGAGGTGGAAGTTATCTTTCATATCTTTCTTTCTCTTAAAAAAAAAAATCACTATTCATGTCATCGTGGTAGTCGCCACTCTTGCTGCCAGACTTCCAGATTAGCAGACAGTTCTCGATGATTAAAGTATGAAGGCTTTCACGGCCGGTATCAATATAATAAAAATCTTCCGGGCTGTTATGCCGTGGTCCACTCCTCTCGCTTCTCCCAGACGTTTCGACTACCGCAGCAGTAGCAGATTTTTATTATATAGTTCTCGATGAAACCCATTTCACCGCCAGCATGTACAACTATCCTCTGCCCGATACTGGGCATTTTTTAAAAATAAACAAACCTTTTGTAATTTATGTCATGTTTTTCCATTAGGATGCGCTTGTTAGTGTTAGTTTCTTTCTGATGATATCCTAATGATTGAAGAATTCGCTTGACACTAGTATTGGATCCTTTGAACTTTAAGTCTTTACCTAACTTTGCACAAATTTTTGAAACTGTAGGTAAACATTTTTCATCTGAATAAAAATTGCTAAACTATCCATAGGTTTTCCTAATTCTTTAGTTTCGCTCTTAAACCGTACCAAAGAACTTTCTGACACTCGCAACAGCTGCTGCTACTCTTTCCTGCACTTTTTTACAATCTATCACGAACTTCTCTTCCATTGCCTCCCTTTCCATAAAGTCTATAATGTTCAAGATTGCTGCATGAGTCTGACTCTTTAGCACCTTACGATGCAGGCTACTTTTAACGCCTTCCATACTATCACAGACAGGCCTAACGTACACCACCACTAACTACAGTTACTATTCAACGGGAAATTAGAAAGCAGAGCGCGGCAACTGAGTGTAAACTTATGCACTGAACTGTCCTTGTAGCAGGAACTCTGTTAGGAGGGGATGCGCTACGCGAGATAGTGCAAAGTGAGCATGCGCTCCCAGATGTCTTCCTAGCTGACCCGATCTCTACATTCCTGGCGATAGGCCGTCTTGAATCAGCGATCTTCAACTCCGTAGTCCATCAGCTTATCCACTCAGCTAACATGTTACTTGATAATTTCAGGTTTAAACGATGTATGTATAGGTACACTACACATAGTACATTACCAGTAACAGAGGTGGCATCGCAAAGTAATTAATATTTACCCCAAAAGATGACTCTCGTCTCTCTAAACTGTTGCCAACTTAACTTCTAAGAAGAACAAAAATACATCAAACTTAAATCATGAGTTTCATTACCAGCGGTGCTGAATATTGTTTTAAGAGGGAGTACCAAATGATCCTTGGGGAGTACAACTAGACGAAAACAATCCAGTCGTGTGTCCACCTTTTTGATAGTGGTGATTATTGTTTTAAGAGGAAGTATAAGTAGATGAAAACAATCGAGTCATGTGTCCAGCTCTGTGATAGTCGTGATTATTGTTTTAAGAGGAAGTACAACTAGCCAAAACAATTCAAAATCCTGTTTGGTGCTGCATCCATACTGGTAATTATTATTTTAAGAGTGAGTACATCGACGCAAACACAAGAAGTCCATCTTCTGTCCACTCCTGTGCCAACTTATGGTTATTACCCATAAATTGATATCCTGACTCAGTGATTGCAATATACTCGTATGTATAGTGTTGCTTTCCCATTTGTGATGTGATCACCAAATGTGTATGTACTTCCAACAACAGTCACTCAATTAGCACTGCTGTCGCACCTAACTGAACCTAACCTAACCTGTCACTACCAGTGGTTTTCGGTGGATCACAATCTAACCTGTCATAATCAGTGGTTTTTGGTGGATCACAACCTAACCTGTCACTATCAGTGTTTTTCGGTGGATCACAACGTAACCTGTCACTATCAGTGGATCACAAGCTAACCTGTCACTATCAGTGGTTTTCGGTGGATCACCCCCTTCAATTTGCAATGCTCTCGCACCTAACCAGCTTTAATTATTTTAACTGCCAATTTCACCGTGTGCCACGGAAGGTTGAATGTGTTATTTGTATTTGAGAATGTTATTTATGAATCCTAACTCGTACGAATTATGGCTTTTGCATTCGCCTTCATGGACTGTTTCGAACTGACATTGCTGAGTGTCTGCAGTTCGAGCCTACACTGCCAATTTCATCTCGCAACGTGGGTTCGGAGTTCACGTGCAATTTTATGAGGCTGTTTAAGTCCTGACTCACATTTGAACTACACTCACGCCGGTGCCATTCAATGGATGATTGGACGCGGACCCTTTGTGCCAACTCCATCGCGAGCCTACATTTTCGAGTGCGTTTCATGTGTTTTTTGCATTTGTCGAGTCCAGGCTCACGCTTGTGCAATTCTTGTCTCACCCTTTACAGCTCTTTTGATTTGGCGCTTGTTGAATGAGTGATTTCAATCCCTGATTGCCGATTTTCACCTCAACCCAAGTGTTTTATAGTGTTGTGTGCATTTCTGAGAGGATTGTGTTTGTTGAGGTATGACCTATGTTTTGTGCTGCACTCACGGCGGGCAGCATTCGGTGGAGGAATGTCTGAACTAATTTGAATCTCCAGTGCCATTCATCTTGTGCTTCCGCATGGTTTTGTTGCAGTTTATATGTTTATATGTTTTGTTGTTCAGGTGATTATGTTATCTCGTGCTTATCCAAGTTCGACTCACCCTTCAGGACCACTTTGAAACTAACATTGTACTTCGCGTCTTCATGTTCTCTCATTTAATCAAACTAATGTAACACCTTGTAATATAAATGTCTACATGCTAGCCTTTTTCCCACATTTTGGCTGAAGATGACGCCAAACAGCGTCGAAACTAGTTCCAAGTGTAAATATATGTTGTAAATAAACTATAACATTTATTTGTTTTGAAAAGGTGGACCCTTTTAAGTTCCCTATCTTCCTAACCAAACCTGTCGCTACCAGTGGTTTTCGGTGGTTCACAACGTAACCTGTCACTATCAGTGGTTTTCGGTGGGTCACAACCTAACCTGTCACTATCAGTGGTTTTCAGTGAATCACAATTGCTTTCGTAAGGGATGGTAGAGGCGTAACCTAGAGGCTTATGCCCCCAGACCCCCCCTTGCATGTCCCCAGACCAATGGTTTTGCCAGTAGCTGGACCTAACCAAACCATACGAATGCTTTTAGTATTTGCCAGACGTACTCAATACTCGTAAAGTTTTCGCGTCATCAAGTCAGCCTCATCATATCGCACCATTAATATATATTTCACGAACCAAGTGGTCAAGTTGTAACCCAATCTAGTGCCTGTGAATTGTGTTACGCAGTCTCAAACAGCTAAATATACCAGACCGTTAATTCATACATTTAGCGGCCGCTCTACGTCCCTTCAAATTATCCGCCATGTTTGCAAACATCAACTCGCTAAACACGTCATATAGACGCACGAGCAGCAGCTGGGGAGCCCATGCCTGCCCGTGCCCGCGGATCCTGGACTTATACCCAGGCCTCTAGCATCGTCTCAACTCCTGCTAAAATGTGACAAAGGAAAGGTTCAGACACATTCCTTGGCAACTTGAAAGTGCATGGTTTTTCTTATCTTCAATGAAGGTGACAGTCTTGTGGGCACACATGATGCGAGCTCTATCGGGAACAATAGTCAAGTTATCTTCATGACAGTCGACACAAGCTGGCCAATAACAACACAGAAAATGGTCGCAAGTATCACTTATGCACACTGTCAGTTTTTATACTTCTAGCGGCTGCTTGGTGGGTCCCTGGGGTAGAAATATAGTAACCGGTACTCAAGGATTATTACATAAAATGTTACTTTAAATGCTGCTATTGTCACCTTAAAATGATCATGGAAGAGAGATGTGTTCAATACGCTTGCCAGAGACCAACCAGCCCACCCCTAGAAGTAAATTTACTTTTATAATAAAAAATACTGTTTTAGACGCCATACCCCATTGCTTATAATGCTGATTGGTTCACGTATGAAAGAGAATGACGTCATTGACAATTAGGATGAGGCTGAGATTTTGTTACCAACAATTGCAGAAGGAAAAAATTATGAAGCGGCCAGGGAATTTTAAATGGCCGGGGCCCACACTGTCCGCACAACAAGAAACAAGGTAGTTTTGTAGTTGTAAACTATCTTTGCACATCCAGGCCAATCTCTGTCATGAGAACAGTAAGGGGCCACACACCCTTCGAGAGACTCTTTTCTATTGCCGCGGTGCATACTGTCCGCACAGCAAGAAAAAAGGTAGTAAGAAAAGAAAGTATAGCCACATTAAACCAACAACCAGCAGTTGGCAGCATTGTCGTTCCTCTCGGCACTTCCTCTTAGTGCTACTAGTGCGACAGTCAACTTGCATGAGCCACCTAGTGGTGGCTTATGTTACTAAACCTTGAGTACCGGTTACTATAGTTCTTAATTAAATGAAATAAGTTTCATAATGATAGATCCGTATTGAACTGTGATTACAATAGAGTAAATTAATGTATTATTTGGGTCTACCTTTTCAATACAAAATGTGAATAGTTTAAATTACATAAATGATTAGGGACTAGTTTCGACCTAGTAATAGGTCATCGTCAGCCTAAAAGCAAAATTAAAACACAAATAACGAAGAAATTAAACAATGTAAAGACACGTACGGTCTCGTAAAAGTACATACCATGTGAGATATTGTGCAGCACTATGTTAAAAAATAACTCTCTGAAAGAGATTCATAATAAGTCCAGTGCATATTAAAAAGATGTTATAGATAGGAATCCTTGAGTTGCTGGAATGTGCTGGCTCCTTTAAGATACTAGTATCCAATTGAAGAACCACTGAGCCGAAGTCACGTCGTTTATTTTCTATTAAAGACCAGTGCGCCGTATAGCATTAAAAAGTTGATAGGGATGGACATTTTTCAGTTGTTGGTCAAGGAATTCAACATATGCTGGCTTCTTAAATTTGCTGCTGTATATTCGAAAAACAACTGAGATGAAGTTACATTGTTTTTTAAGATATTCATAGACGTAAAAACACATGGATGCTGGAAAGGCTCTTCAGTTTTTTGGAACTTGAAGGAAGGTAATAGTTGCGCGTGGAGGCTTAAGAATCCAGAAATGCGCTACATTATATTGAAAAATAGAGATCCATAAAAAGATCCTGTGCGCCGTATAAAAGTAACAAGTTGTAAAAGTAATACTTAAGTTGTTGGTCATGGAAATCGAAAAAGGTTGGTTTACAAGCGATGCTGCTGTTCATTCAGAGATCAATTGAAATTACAATACCGTAACATTCTCTTCTCAAGATGTTTATAAACTTAAAATAAATGTCGATGCGAAGTAAGATGCTGGAAGAAAGCTCTTCTGTTTCTAGAATCTTGAAGGACGATGAATGTTACGCGAGGAGGCTTAACATAGGATATGTTGAGTTGCTGGATAAGGAGATTAGAATATGCTGGCTCCTTTAAGATACTGGTATCCAATTAAAGAATCCTCCTCGCGTAACATCCATCGTCTTTCAAGATTCTAGAAACAGAAGAGCTTTCTTCCAGCATCTTACTTCGCATCGACATTTAAGTTTATAAACATCTTGAGAAGAGAATGTTACAGTACTGTAATTTCAATTGATCTCTGAATGAACAGCAGCATCGCTTGAAAACCAACCTTTATCGATTTCCATGACCAACAACTTAAGTACTGTATTACTTTTACAACTTGTTACTTTTATACGGCGCACAGGACCTATTTATGGATCTCTATTTTTTAATATAATGTAGCGCATATCTGGATTCTTAAGCCTCCACGCGCAACTATTACCTTCCTTCAAGTTCCAAAAAACTGAAGAGCCTTTCCAGCATCCATGTGTTTTTACGTCTATGAATATCTTAAAAAACGATGTAACTTCATCTCAGTTGTTCTTCGAATATACAGCAGCAAATTTAAGAAGCCAGCATATGTTGAATTCCTTGACCAACAACTGAAAAATTTCCATCCCTATCAACTTTTTAATGCTATACGGCGCAATGGTCTTTAATAGTAAATAAACGACGTGACTTCGGCTCAGTGGTTCTTCAATTGGATACCAGTATCTTAAAGGAGCCAGCACGTTCTAATCTCCTTATCCAGCAACTCAAGAATTCTTTTCTATAACATCTTTTTAGTGCGCACTGGACTTTTTAATGCTATACGGCGCACTGGACTTCATTCATAAATAAACGACGTAACTTCGGCTCAGTGGTTCTTCAATTGGATACCTGCATCTTAAAGGAGCCAGCATATTCCAGCAACTCAAGGATTCCTATCTATAACATCTTTTTAATATGCACTGGACTGTTATGAATCTCTTTCAGAGAGTTATTTTTTAACATAGTGCTGCACAATATCTCACATGGTATGTACTTTTACGAGACCGTACGTGTCTTTACATTGTTTAATTTCTTCGTTATTTGTGTTTTAATTTTGCTTTAGGCTGACGATGACCTATTACTAGGTCGAAACTAGTCCTTAATCATTTATGTAATTTAAACTATTTACATTTTGTATTGAAAACGTGGACCCAAATATTACATTAATTTACTCTATTGTTACTATAGTTCTGCCGGTCCCTGGCAAGCATAAAGGAAGGAACTCTCTTGTATGCTTCTTCAGGTATCGTTTAACATAATTTTTATAAGCGTTTTGTCGCACGTGAAGGGTTGATGGAAGTACCACAGTTACGTTGAAGTTTAGTTAGGTTGCACATGGACTTAATACGTATTACTGTCAGTGATAAAATTGATTCTGAGAAAGTTACGGGCATTAATTGGTTAGAACTGGATTGTGGTTCACCAGAAAGCAGCGAGCGTGAAAAAATGCACGACTCATGATCAACATTGCAAAAATCGATTTACTCTCCGCTGGGTAATATCATCAGAGTGAGAGTCTGTGTGCACACATGCGATAGTGCAGATAATTTGCTTTACAATGTTTAATCTCATTGTCTAGATTTAAATTTTCAATGGTTAATATTGACTGTTCATTTTTCTCAAAAGTCTTCTACGACTTCGTGCTGGATGGTGGGGGCATTTGACTTGTGCCACTTTTTGAGTGATTTTATTGGAAGTTTCTTGCATTACTCTGCATCACCTAAATTTTTCTTTCTTTTTCTGTTATTTTTGACCATTTAATTAATTTTTTCTGAAATTAAGAATGGTTCATGGTGTGGGTTATTGTAGTCACATCGTAGTTTGTGAACCATGGGCAACGGCTGAGTGGCATAGTAAGTAGTCCTGAGAGTTGGGATGCCAGTTGCTATGGAATGGGAGTGGGCATCTCGGACATATTCTGAGTTGCCCTCCTTGTGCTCAGACGGCTAGGACTATTACAATCCACCGGTGGACCCTAACCCGTTGGAGGAGAGATCCTCACTTGGACTATGTGCAAATAGGGTAGCATCCTGCGTCATGAATTTACCAAGCTCAGAACATTTTAAGCAAGCCTTTGACCTATGGGAGTAACGGAGTCCCACTCTCATTTGACAGGCGAGGGACTCTTTGGAAACAACTTGGCAAACAAAATGTAATTCGATGGGGAGCTATCAATATTAATGGAGCTTATGGAAGAAAGAAAGAAAGAATTGGCTGATTCAGCAAAGAGGATGCATCTGGATGTACTAGGAGTAAGTGATATTCGGGTAAAGGGAGATAGCGAGGAAGAGATAGATTATAAAGTGTACTTGATGGGTGTTAAAAAGGGAAGGGTAGAGTATGGGGTAGGACTGTTTATTAGGAATACTATTCCACACAACATTAGGCACGTAAATGAGCGAATGATGTGGGTAGATTTGTCAGTTGGAGGAATTAGGACAAGAATTGTCCCTGTGTATTCACCACGTGAGGGTGCAGATGAGGATGAAGTTCACAAGTTTATGAAGCATTGAGTGACATCGTAGTCAGGGTCAACAGCAAATATAGGATAGTGTTAACGGGCAATTTCAATGCAAGAGTTCGAAATAAAACTAAAGGATACAAAAGGGTGATTGGCAAATATGGAGAAGATGTGGAAGCTAATGGGAATGGTAAGCGTTTGCTGGTCTTCTGTGCTAGTATGGGTTTAGCAGTTATAGATACATTCTTCAAGCATAAGGCTATTCTCCGCTACACCTGAGAGGCTAGGGGTACCAAATCTATAATAGACTCTATCTTAACCAACTTCGAATTCAGGAAGTCTGTTAGGAATGTACGGGTGTTCGGGGATTTTTCAATGATACAGACCACTATCTGATCTGTAGTGAACTAAGTATCTCTGGGCCTAGGGTAGAAAAGTGAAATCTGTCTGCAAACGAATAAGGGTAGAAAATCTCCAGGACGAGGAAATTAGACAGAAGTACATGGATATGATTAGTGAGAAGTTTCGAACAGTAGACATTAAGCAGGTTCAGGATATAGAAAGAGAATGGGTGGCATACAGGGATGCTGTAGTAGAAACAGCAAAGGAATGCCTAGGAACGAAAAAGCGAACATCTTGGTGGAATGATGAAGTGAGAGCAGCTTGTAAACGTAAACAGAAGGCTTGTCAGAAATGGCTCCAAACAAAGGGTGATGCGGACAGAGAATTGTACGTAGATGAAAGAAACAGAGCAAAACAAATAGTTGCTGAATCCGAAAAGAAGCCGTGGGAAGATTTTAGTAATAACCTGGAAAGCAGCAGGGAAACCTTTCTGTACAGTAAAAGAGAATCTAGGAAGGGAGGGAAAAAGGAAATGAACAGTGTTTCAGGTAATTCAGTTGAACTCATAATAGATCCCAGGGAATCACTGGACAGGTGGAGGGAATATTTTGAAAATCTTCTCAATGTAAAAGGAAGTCTTCTTGGTCGTGTTGCGAACAACCAAGCTCGTGGGGAGGAGGAAAATGATGTTGGTGAAATTACGCTTGAGGAAGTGGAAAGGTTGGCAAATAAACTCTATTGTCATAAAGCAGCAGGAATGCATTAAATTAGACCTGAAATGGTGAAGTATAGTGGGAAGGCAGGGATGAAATGGCTTCATAGAGTAGTAAGATTAGCATAGTGTGTTGGTAAGGTACCTTCAGATTGGACAAAACCGGTAATTGCACCTAACTATAAGCAAGGGAACAGGAAGGATTGCAACAACTATCGATGTATCTCATTTATTAGTATACCAGGCGAAGTATTCACTGGCATCTTGGAAGGGAGGGTGTGATCAGTGGTTGAGAGGAAGTTGGATGAAAACCAGTGTAGTTTCAGAACAAAGAGAAGCTGTCAGGATCAGATTTTCAGTATGCGCCAGTTAATTGAAAAATGTTACGAGAGGAATAGACAGTTGTGTTTGTTTTGCAGATCTAGAGAAAGCATATGACAGGGTACCGAAGGAAAAGATGTTTGCCGTTCTGGGGTACTATGGAATTGAGCGTCTAGCCATTATCTAAAGGCTAAGCCTTGTCGCTGCAGCCACATCCCATGGTCTTCAGCTGTCCTTTTCAACGTGACATAGGAAGCAAAACCCAGCTTAGTGATAATGTTCCTAAGGTATGATAGACGTGGTCCTCTCGACTTCTTCCCTAGGACCTTGCCTTCGAAGACATTCTGGAGAAAGGAGTCATGTTGTAGGACGTGTCCAAGAAATTTAGCTTTTCTCTGCACTATTGAATAAATTAAGGTCCGTTTCTCATAATAATTCTTTTGAATTTCTTACCTACTGACATCAATTTAGTTTTTGAGAGGCTAATTTTCATACCATACGCATTGCACTGTGAAGTTCCGAAGTTCCTTTAACCAACAAAGAGAGAAACCATGAACTTGCTTTTATCTGACAACAGGCCTTGATTAATGGCTTCAGTCTCAAAGTTATTAACGGGTTAGTCACTAAACGTAAATGTAAACAAGAAACTAATTAATAAAACAGTTAGAGAAAACAAAAAAGTATGTGAAATTCATCTACAACAATCCTAACATCTACGCAATTACAAATTTATTTAAGAAATACGACATCAAGGTAGCTTTTTCAACAGACAATAATACTAGGCACAGGTTTTTCAACCACAACATAGTTAATAAGAACAAAGAAGAATGTTTCCAAGATTCAGGAATTTATAAGTTGATTTGCAACCAATGCGAGGCCTCGTATCCGGACGGAACTTTGCTATAAGGAATCAAGAACACGTCAATGCAGAAAAATATAGACGGTTTCCCGCAATGGGAGTACACGTTAAAGAGACGGGTCATAAATTTACAGATATCAAACAAGACCTTGTAATTATTAATAGAATAAATAAAAGAAGACTGATGAATAGTTTAGAAAATATTCATATTTTTCTTGATAAGCTAATAAATAAGGACAAGAACCTAAATGAAATGAATGAACAAAGAAATCCCTTATACAAGCATATACTGAGATACACGGACTTATTAGGTAGGAATCAAACACGCCCAGCAAGTGTAACAAGCAGGTACGAGGCCTGTACGTCGCAGCCGGAAGCCGCCTCCTCGCGAGAAACAACAAATGATGACATCTCCTCCCTTCCCCTCTCCCCTCCGAATCACGCTAGCAAACAGACCACATCACATCACTATTACACAAGGTCGAGGACAGCAGAAACAGACCCACACCCGTAATCACGGGGAGTAAAGAAAGTGAATTGGAAGGGGTAAGTTCAAAATTTCTCAATCAATTTCCATTGAAACAATTTCCTTAGACGACACTTCCGCAAGCGATTTTAACTGACGAATTTTTTTCTGCCGTCTACAGATCGTACAACAAGCTATCCAACCTGATGTGCACGTGAATACAATTCTTAATTCAACCAATAGCGAACACACCCTTTCAAATTAAAAAAGGGCAAACAAGAGGATCAACCTTTTTAGTACAGTACAAAGTGACTAAGAAGAAAACTAGAAGTCAAGCAAAGAAGAAGCACATTTCAGTAAAAAAAACATTTCTTAGCGCATAAGATAGTAGTTTTTAATTTATTTTAAATTTAACTTTCTTGTAACAACCGTCCCTCCTTCGCACACTACCCCTCCCCCCACTCCAACCCAAACGTCCTTTATTAACATTAGTTTTAAAGTCAACAAAGTTTTAACTATGTGCTTGCTTTATGCTTTTTATCTAAGCTTTTGTATATGCAGCTGATGATGATCGCAAAGCTATCGAAACATGTCCTGTTATTCTTAATGATATTATAAATTGCCAAAGGCAAAATAAAGAAAGGTATCCATTAGGTGGAAATATCATTTGTCAGACAATACATGATGATGATGTTTCCTTTAGCAACCTTTCAATTGATTAAATGTTAGCCCCTATATAAGTTGTTTTGGTCTCTAATTTCTTTAAAACAATTATTTCCTCAAATACTTCTGCAGTTTAATGAAATTGATGTAGATCAGATCTCTTGTTCTGTAGTTAATGCGTAGTTCTGTTGTTTTTCTTCTCTGAGCGGATCATTGCACCTTAATTTGCACTTTACACGAAATTACACGTTCTCTCTTCTTTCTGTTATATGTTTAATTTGACAAACTGCTATTATTAATATCCTCCTGATCAATATTCCTTTTCTTCTCCAAAGTTTTGTAAGATTATTTTATCCTCTTGGCTCAAGTGCGTCTGAATGCTTGAATTGCCGGTCAGATTCATTCATTTTTTTCTGCTGTTGTCTCGTTTCAATAATCCAGATACCATTTCTTTGTCTTTTACATGGCCACTGTGATTCTATGTATTGTGCTATTATGCCAGTCTGGACTTCTGTGATATTGTATGCTCATTTATTCTGTTTAATGTCGCCGCCGGCAATCGCATTTACTCTTATCTCCTTAGATTTCCACTTTAGTGATAGCGTAATGGTACAATAGTGAGATTGAATCGAGGTGTAGTAAAGCTAATGCTCACAGTTGCGATCAACAGTGTTCTGTAAGAAGGAAGTCAGCTCCCGGACAAAACTATCTTTACATCGGTCTGTTTTCAGACCAACTTTGCTTTACGGGAGCGAAAGCTGGGTGGACTCGGGCTATGTTATTTATATATATATAAATATAAAATTGAATTAAAATGAAAAAAATATTAAAATATTCATGAAATAAAATACTCAATCGTTGGACTATGTACTCACACTTAGTTCTTACCTGATTACTTACACATACAATTGTTGATGGGTGCCAGCTACAAATAGATGTAGTGATAACAGAATGAGAGTCTTGAATATCTCTGGGGTGTGAGGTAATAAGCTTACATAGACAGCATAACATATGGGTTCTGGGAAAAAGAGATTGGCGTTCGGTTTCCCCATTAATATGTGAGGTTATCTGATTGCTGAAATGAAAAAATTTATTTGATTGTAACAAATATATTCTTTAAAAAATTGACTTTAATGAGTGAGATTTATTGCGATAATATCAAAGAAAATATAAAACTCTGACATTGTAACTGAAGGAAACTGCAGGCATTAAATTTTGTAGGCCTTAAATTTGAAATCTTGACAGGACATTTAAAAGTTATACAAGAAATTTATCCCTCACTGTTCATTTGACTGTACCTTGAACACTTTTGAGTGTTATTACGACGTATTCCTTTGAGTTGGTGTCACCTGTAGGTATCTCAAGCCTAATTTGGTGATGTATCATTTTTGTTTCACTGACGAGATATTGCATGGCTTGAAATTAGATTCACACTTGACAATCAACTTTTTAAGTAATTCACTAATAATTGATAGTCTGAATTAACGACGACTCAATATTCGGCTGTCACCGCACTGACATAAAGACTTGACTGAACAGATATACGTAATACACTCCGAACATTTAATCCATATGGGGACTGACGACTAAGTGTCCATGTGACTGCTGCTTCTCCATCTCACTGACTGACCAACTGTGGCCTTAATCTCCATACGACTATCCGTTGACCAAGGCTCCATCCATCTGACCAACTCTCTAAGATTCGACTAGCTTACATAGCCATTAGTTGACACCCACACGTAATCTCTATCGTTAAATGCATACAATGACAGATTGATGACTCGACAGTTACGGTAGCAGTATTGCAACACGTGTTGCAATGTATTAAAAGGTAGTATCACAAATAATATATCCATATCTGATATTAGGCATTAAGTCTCACTCTGCATATTTTTAATGCTAACATACACAGGTATATATACATAATAAATTAAATACCATCAGGCAAGCGATAATTAATTCATACATAGCAAAATCAGATTATAGTATTTAATCAAAAAATAATAATAGTAGTTATAATAATGATAATAATAATAATAATAATAATAATAATAATAATAATAATAATAATAATAATATACAATAATAATATACAATAATAATAATAATACAAATAATAATAATAATATAGTTGAATACTTGTAACGGGATTTGAACCGTTACACGACGTTAAACAAGTAGCAAAATAACTGTTCGTTACTACAAATAGCATGGTCATACCAACGCATACAAGCCTCTCATATTTTCTCTTTTATGGGTGTCAGTCCAAGAACAGCCTGCTCATTGTCGTTCATGATGTGGTCTTGTCTTGTGGGCCCAGCGTCTATCGGAGCATGTGCATTTCCATGACATACAGAGCTTGCTCATGTTCAACAGTGACCGGCCATCATTTGGATCCATAAAGGGCGACTGGGCGCATCAGTCTTGTAGACTTTGGCCTTCAGATGGGTGGTTATTCTGTGGTTGCACATGACTGCGGTGACCTGCTGCCACTTTAGCCAGGCTGCATTGACACGAGCACAGGCATTTGGAAGGGTGGACCAATAAATTAAAATTCTTACGAGTTGAAACCAAGAGTTTGTAAGTCAATATGGAACTGTCATAAAGTTTATTGTTTGTAATACTTTGTTTAGATCCTGGTCACCAATTTGGATGGTTCTGTCTGTCTGCATTCCACACTCATGTACTCGGATTTCCTGATATTTACCCGTTGTCCGTATTTTGCAAGTCTGGCTTCCTATGCTTGCGTTTGTTCCTGAAGATCCCGACGCTCTTCACTAGCCAAGAAAACGTAGTCAGCGTATAGGAGCATCCATGGGTGTGGTGTTTGGATGTCTGCCATCACCGCTGGGCTGAGTGACTCAGACGGTTGAGGTGGCTGGCCTTCTGACCCCAACTTGGCAGGTTCAAATCTAGCTCAGTCTGGTGGTATTTGAAGGTGTTCAAATACGTCAGCCTCATGTCGGTAGATTTACTGGCATGAAAATGAATGCGGGACAAGAGATTCCAGCAGGGCATTGCACTATACTGCTGGTGTTTATACTATGAGCGCTGTGCCCAATGGACACCATGCAGCCTGTGCCTGTCAGGTCGCCTCATGAAGAATTAGGTTGAATGCCTTCTAGATCTAAAAATCTAAGAAGACTGCATGGACTGGCTTCTCCAACTGTCTCTCCATGAACAGCCTGACAGTATGGATAGCATTTGTCGTTCCACTGCCCTTCACAAAGTCACACCGATTAGGCGTGATCTTGATGATGCTGCGGAGGCGGCTATGGAGGATATGCTCGAAGATCTTCATTGTATGACAGAACAGTCAAATTGGTTGATAATTGGAATGTTCTTCGAAGTCACCCTTGCTCTTCCAAATTGGCACTC
The DNA here is from genome assembly GCF_040414725.1 of Anabrus simplex. Taxonomy (NCBI): domain Eukaryota; kingdom Metazoa; phylum Arthropoda; class Insecta; order Orthoptera; family Tettigoniidae; genus Anabrus; species Anabrus simplex. The sequence goes on along the minus strand of NC_090268.1, from coordinate 367,864,941 downwards.
TAATGCTGGTGGTCCAGGCTTGTGGCACAAGCCCCCTCTAGGGACACCAAGACCTTGACATCGGTCTGGGGGCTTGTGTGCTTGTTGATCCCGAGGGCTGTACCAGCTCAGGCTTTCCCATGCTGGATTGGCCCTGGTGTAGGGCCAGGCTAACAAGGTGTCCCCGGAGTTGCCTGAGAGGTGTCTGTGCTCTTTATTTTGCATAACTATTTCTACCCTTCTATTCTCACCTTCTTAAATTTCATTCCTCTTCCTGTCTAGCCACCCACTCTGCCTTGGGTAGAATAGGTTAGTACGGAGCTTTTATCCTCCCCCAATCACAAGTTTTGGGTCGTGGTGAGTTGTTTTTTTTTTGCTAGGGGCTTTACGTCGCGCCGACACAGATAGGTCTTATGGCGACGACGGGATAGGAAAGACCTAGGAGTTGGAAGGAAGCGACCGTGGCCTTAATTAAGGTACAGCCCCAGCATTTGCCTGGTGTGAAAATGGGAAACCACGGAAAACCATTTTCAGGGCTGCCGATAGTGGTGAGTTGTTGCATGGTTACTGGGAGAGTAGTTCTTAGCAACACCCCTACAGATACTGGGCGCCCTCTGGAGTAAATAGCCTTGCCTTTGGTATGTCAGGGCTCTGCCAGAGGTCGACCTTTTATATCCCGGGTATTCGTGGGACTATGCATTGTTTTTGAGTTTGGTTTTAATTCGTCGAAGGCTGCAGGCCTTAAAACTGCATCTTTAAATTGTAGCGCAAAGAAACATAAATGTTTCAACCGAGCCGATGATTTGTTCATTAGGGAAATGTCTGAGGAAAATTTGCCTCGATTCCTGGTTGCCTCCAGAGTCGATGGACACAGCTTCCTTCCAGAAAATCCGTTTCTAATTAGTAATGCTGTGGAGGATATTGTTGGTGGAGAGGTAGATGAGATGCGGAAGCTGCAAGACGGCTCAGTATTTATCAAGACCACTACGGTTGTACAGAGTAAGAGGTTTCTGGAAGCTACAATGTTCGGACCAGTACCTGTTAAGGTGGAAAAGCAAAAGTCCCTTAACTCCATTAAAGGAGCCATCTTTCACAGGGACTTATTCAAAACCTGTGATGATCTCATCCAAATCCTTGACAGTCAGGGAGTTTCTGACGTCAAGAGGCGTGTCAGAGCGGGTCTTCACGACACAGGTGCTTTCATACTCACCTTTGACAGACAGACACTGCCCGAATGAATTAAAGTTTCAATGTATACGCTGACAGTTTGACCTTATATTCCACCACCTATGCGCTGGTACAACTGCCAACAGTTTGGTAACACATCACCGCGCTACCAAGGCTCAGCAACTTGTAGGGAATATGGAAAAGGGGCACATACCGGTGTAGAATGCACACCACCACCTGTGTGTGTAAAATGCACAGGTAAACATGCCCCTCTTTCCAAGAATTGTCCCATATTCAAGGATGAAAAGAAGATCCAGGAGATTAAGACATTGGATAAACTATCTTATCCAGATGCCCCGAGGAAATTTAAATAAATGGCCCCTCCGGAATTCTCCATCTCCTTTGCTGAGAAAGCAGCAAAAGTACCGATAACACCAAGTTTTGTAGCAACTGCTCTCGAGAAACCATCAACGAGCAGACAGACAGTTCCTCACAGCACCAATAAACAAGAAAAGAAAGAACAAATCTCAACGAAAGCATCGGTAAGCAAGTCATTGCTGCAAATATCTGAAAAGGGCACTTCCCAGGCACCTTCGGCTGGAAAGTCCTCCCCTACAAGTGCGGTGGGGGATGATTCCCCCAAATACGGCTGGAAAACCTTCTTCCAGCCTTCCTACCAAAGCACAGGTCAAGGAGGAGGAGAAAGGGAAGCCGCAGCACTCTCCTAAGAAGTAGGAGAAAAAGTCTTCTCCAACCCCATCAGGGATCACAGCATTCCCGAAGAAGACTGGCAAACCATCTGCCGGTTCTCCTTCAGAGAATAAGGAAACGGCAGGAAAGAACAAATGGCCCTGACTGTCTCTTGTTCGATCCCTTTCTGCGGAACTCAGTTCTCCCAGGAAGAAGGCTCACCGTTCAAAGTCAGAGAGCTCACCCTGTACGGAGGGCTCAGTCTCGAAGTCACCCCCTGCTAAGGACACAATGGAGACTGAAGCCATTATTATTGTAGATGGCGATGATGACAAAATGGACACCGACAAAGACGGTGGAAATTGGCAGGTAGCTGACTGAAAGAAGGGCAAACAACTGACCTAATTTCGTAACTCTACCAATCCACACAATGGCGCTATTGGAACTGCAATAGTTATCACTGTCACGTAGCTGAGTTACGTCAATTGATATCCGTCTATGAGGTCTCCATAGTCTGTCTACAGGAATCTCGTTTGAGACCTATACCAGCCATACCAGCGATTACTGGTACAAGTAAACAAAGAACAAAGATGACCAGAAACCCTAAAAAAATAACCATCAAAATTGTCAGTAAATACTCACCAATTAGTTAGCCGACGGCCCATAACACAGAGAATAGTTGGATCCAAAATTAAGTATAGGCACGGTATGAAATGAAGTTTTGAAAGAAAAACACCACAATTTCTTTCTCTAAACAATTAAAATTTAATTAATAATTCATTTGCAAGAGCTTTACAATTATTTGAAAGAATACCTTACGGTATTAAAACTTTAAAACTTACGGTGCACCGTTTAAGACAAATTAAATTTAAAAGATGGAAATCAATTAAATAAGACTGAATTAAGTCAAAACATTTTCCACTGAGATGAGGGACGCCCTCTAAATTAAAACCTAAAATTAACATTAAAGAATAAAAAATTAATGAGAAAAATTATCTCCTGGCAGAAGCCCCTAAAATAAACAGTTTTTCCAGCACATTAATTTCAAAATATTACAGGATTTCTTGCCCTTTAATTTATTATCGGACTTAATAATGAGAGGCCACGGATTCCCTCGAAGAAACCAAAACTCAAGGGGACTCCATGAAAAGTAAAAGAAAGTGGACCGAGGACTAGTTCAAAACCAAAAGAAACATCAAGGTTAGCTTTAAACAGGTCACCAACACGACCCAAAATTCACCGCGCTTCACTAAAGATACCAGGTACCTCCAAATTTGGGGACAACCCGTGCAAATTAATCATCAAACCCCAAAGATATAGGAGTTAAACACATCAACACAAAACCACGCCCAAATCAACACAATTACATATATCATAAATGCAGAGTGAATGCACTCCAATAAAATAATAAATGAAAGGGAAAGAGCAACAGTTCAAACTTCAAGCCACTGACAAATTATCACATCAATCACTCTTTATTTTTTAAAATTTTTAATAATCAACATCATGCCAACAACTCATCACAATGGGCGACGGTTGCCATAGAAACAACCGTAGCAAAGGCTTTTCAGTCTGTCAAACACATAGCAAATACAATGTAAATTAAAACACTAAAAGCATATCTGTAAAACACACACTAACATACAAAGAATGACATGTTTCGTTCTACAAGAACATCCTCAGATTCTATCAAATCACTTAAAATAAGCTTATATATGTACAGTATTGTTTACGTAGCGTAAACTTGTCAATGATAGAGAGATGAGTGATAACATGAAACAGTAATGACAAAAAATAAATTATATACAATTATAATATAGTGAAAAACTTACGTATTTATCTAGACTGCCGATGTTAAGTCTGTTGTCACCAAACACTATTTCAGGACTGTGGTCATGGAAAGCTTGTGGTGAGCCACGCTGTGCGTGGGGAGGGGAGGGCAGGACAGGGAGTGTATGAACTCAAATGCCAAGAACCTAACTGCAACGCCACATACATAGGTCAAACAAAACGTAATTTCCATACAAGATACAAAGAACACAAAAACGCGATCAGATATAATCGGCATTCAGCCTTCGGGGAGCACATCTACGACTGTTCACACCATTTCACAGACATCAACACTGATCTAAAAATTTTACACTTCGAAAATAAAAGTAAATCTTTGAATATAAAAGAAGCAATAGAAATTTACGTCGCAAAAAATACTAATGCCAATAACCTGAATGAGCATACACATTTAAATAATTCCCCCCTATTCGCTCTACTCACATAATATCTAACAACACCTACTCCTTAATTTGCTTCTATCGTAAATAATAATAATAATAATAATAATACACATTTAAATAATTTCCCCCCTATTTGCTCCACTCGCATAATATCTGACAACACCTACTCCTTAAATTGCTTCTATCGTAAATAATAATAGTAATAATAATAATAATAATAATAATAACGTCCCTTACTTTATTCAAAAAATTTTTAATTTGCATTCATCCATATTACATAAAGGTACATTCGCATGGAAAAGTCAATAACCTCTCTCCCCTCTCCAATGTTGACGGAAGGTGAATTGCTTTTTTCATAATAATAATAATAATAATAATAATAATACCGTTCCGTACTTCATTCACCTATTATAAATAATAAAAATCATAATAATTACATTCATCCATATTACATACAGGTACAATTAACATGAAATAGGTCAATAACATCTCTCCCCCTCCAATGTTGATGGAAAGTTCCACAGCGCTCCAGCAGCTCCGCCCTGCATCTCTCCCCCCCTCTCCACTCTATAGTCTACCCGATTTTATCATCCAATAGGAGAGATCCACATCGATCTACTAGGCCCCTCCCTGTCCTGCCCTCCCCTCCCCACGCACAGCGTGGCTCACCACAAGCTTTCCATGACCACAGTCCTGAAATAGTGTTTGGTGACAACAGACTTAACATCGGCAGTCTAGATAAATACGTAAGTTTTTCACTATATTATAATTGTATATAATTTATTTTTTGTCATTACTGTTTCATGTTATCACTCATCTCTCTATCATTGACAAGTTTACGCTACGTAAACAATACTGTACATATATAAGCTTATTTTAAGTGATTTGATAGAATCTGAGGATGTTCTTGTAGAACGAAACATGTCATTCTTTGTATGTTAGTGTGTGTTTTACAGATATGCTTTTAGTGTTTTAATTTACATTGTATTTGCTATGTGTTTGACAGACTGAAAAGCCTTTGCTACATTTAACTAAGTCAACACTGGAAAACATGGCTTCATTTTTAACAAATTATTCGGCCAGTCAGGCAAATTACGAAGCCAAAAAGCTCAAATCACTTAAAATTAAAATCATGAACATTGACAAGTCAATCACATTTAATAAGAAATGTCTAGAATTAGAGCTCGTTCCTAAGTACATACCCATAAAAGCTAAACCCACAACAACTTCTGCTAAAATATCAACATCTCAATCACAGTTACTATGGATCAGAAACGAAATCAAATTCGCGTACATAAAGAAACAGCAAATCAATAAACAAATTCTACGCATCCATTTAAACCTAAGCAGCTTCTGGCACCGCACACAATGGACATCCTATTCCAACTTTTTACACGATTACATTAAAAAGGAAGCAATCCGGAAACAGAAGGTTATTGACAATAAAATACGTAACCTAATGATTAAACAGAAAAGTCCAGATAACGCTAAGTACAACAAACTCGCGAATTTTCACCCTAGATTAATTAACAGATCAGACACTACCTTTTCAAAGAATGAAATAGATCTGCTAGAGAAAGGTCTCAAATTCAACTGCCAGGAACGTCATAACGAAAACAACATAAAACAGCTCATCACTGACGTAGAAATTGCCTGCGACAAAATACCCTCTCCACAAAGAGAAATAATAAAAAACGTAGCCACCAACGAAGCCCTAAAAATAATCGCACATGAAAATTCCACGAAACAACCGAATTACGCCACTCAATACTCGGCAATGAAAACAGTTAAGAACAAAATTAAAAACGACAACCTTATCATCACGAAAGCGGATAAAGGTAACACAACAGTCATAATGAAGAAAGACGAATACATAGAAAAAACAATAGAATTTATCAACAACAACGGTATTCAAGAATTGCAACGCGACCCTACAAATAAATTTCAAAACCAAATAAAGCAAGCTATCAAGGAAACAGACTTAATTTTCACGAAACAAGAAAAAGAAAGCCTCATAATCAAAAATCCTAAACTCCCCACACTAAGAGCCCTGCCCAAAATACACAAAGAGCTTTGTCCCATTAGACCAATAGTAAATTTTAAAGGTGCGCCAAGTTACAATGTAAGCAAACAACTGAACATCATTCTAAAAGAGAAAATTTCACTTAAAGGAGACAGATCAATTAAAAACAGCCTAGAACTAATTAAAGAATTAAATAAACTTAAAATAACAGAGAGCACACGTATGATATCCTTTGACATCACTAACATGTACACCAACATACCAATAGATGAATCCATTAAAATTATCGAAAACCTTCTTAAGGAAAACACCTCTCTACAAGAAACCAAAGAAATTATTAACCTTCTTAGAACAACACTACACCAAAATTGCTTTGCGTTTAACGACAAAATCTATTGCCAAACAGAAGGGTTAGCCATGGGCTCACCGTTATCAGGTATAATAGCAAACATTTTTCTCAATAACTTCGAAAACATGTTCTTAATGGGCCAGCTTTCAAAAGGAATCTTACATTGGAGCAGATTTGTGGATGACGTCATATGCATATATGATAATGACGTCACTAATGCAGACCAGTTATTAAACACTCTAAATTCTTTACACAAATCCATCAGCTTCACAATGGAACCAGAAAATAACAAGAAAATAAACTATTTGGACATCACAATCAACAGGAATAATGACAACCTATCTTACAAGGTATACAGAAAGCCCACTCAGACGTCACACACTATTGACAACAACTCGAACCACCCATACACACACAAAATAGCAGGACTGAATACAATGATACATAGAGCTATTTCCATACCAATGAGCACAACAGATTTCAATGAAGAAATGCAAATAATTAAACAAATCGCGAAAGAAAACAACCATCCTCCAGGCACAGTGGATAAACTTTTAAATAAACATAAGAAAAGTCGCCGGGATAGCACCACACACGACAAAGAAAACTACGTGGTTCTCAACTATGTTAACAATAACACATACAAAGTAGCTAACATTTTCAAGAAACAAGGTTTAAAAGTAGCTTTTCGAACGAATAACACACTACAGAGACACTTCAGCAGGTGCAACTTAAACAAAAAGGACCCTTTCTCAAAGTCAGGAGTGTATGAACTCAAATGCCAAGAACCTAACTGCAACGCCACATACATAGGTCAAACAAAACGTAATTTCCATACAAGATACAAAGAACACAAAAACGCGATCAGATATAATCGGCATTCAGCCTTCGGGGAGCACATCTACGACTGTTCACACCATTTCACAGACATCAACACTGATCTAAAAATTTTACACTTCGAAAATAAAAGTAAATCTTTGAATATAAAAGAAGCAATAGAAATTTACGTCGCAAAAAATACTAATGCCAATAACCTGAATGAGCATACACATTTAAATAATTCCCCCCTATTCGCTCTACTCACATAATATCTAACAACACCTACTCCTTAATTTGCTTCTATCGTAAATAATAATAATAATAATAATAATACACATTTAAATAATTTCCCCCCTATTTGCTCCACTCGCATAATATCTGACAACACCTACTCCTTAAATTGCTTCTATCGTAAATAATAATAGTAATAATAATAATAATAATAATAATAATAACGTCCCTTACTTTATTCAAAAAATTTTTAATTTGCATTCATCCATATTACATAAAGGTACATTCGCATGGAAAAGTCAATAACCTCTCTCCCCTCTCCAATGTTGACGGAAGGTGAATTGCTTTTTTCATAATAATAATAATAATAATAATAATAATACCGTTCCGTACTTCATTCACCTATTATAAATAATAAAAATCATAATAATTACATTCATCCATATTACATACAGGTACAATTAACATGAAATAGGTCAATAACATCTCTCCCCCTCCAATGTTGATGGAAAGTTCCACAGCGCTCCAGCAGCTCCGCCCTGCATCTCTCCCCCCCTCTCCACTCTATAGTCTACCCGATTTTATCATCCAATAGGAGAGATCCACATCGATCTACTAGGCCCCTCCCTGTCCTGCCCTCCCCTCCCCACGCACAGCGTGGCTCACCACAAGCTTTCCATGACCACAGTCCTGAAATAGTGTTTGGTGACAACAGACTTAACATCGGCAGTCTAGATAAATACGTAAGTTTTTCACTATATTATAATTGTATATAATTTATTTTTTGTCATTACTGTTTCATGTTATCACTCATCTCTCTATCATTGACAAGTTTACGCTACGTAAACAATACTGTACATATATAAGCTTATTTTAAGTGATTTGATAGAATCTGAGGATGTTCTTGTAGAACGAAACATGTCATTCTTTGTATGTTAGTGTGTGTTTTACAGATATGCTTTTAGTGTTTTAATTTACATTGTATTTGCTATGTGTTTGACAGACTGAAAAGCCTTTGCTACATTTAACTAAGTCAACACTGGAAAACATGGCTTCATTTTTAACAAATTATTCGGCCAGTCAGGCAAATTACGAAGCCAAAAAGCTCAAATCACTTAAAATTAAAATCATGAACATTGACAAGTCAATCACATTTAATAAGAAATGTCTAGAATTAGAGCTCGTTCCTAAGTACATACCCATAAAAGCTAAACCCACAACAACTTCTGCTAAAATATCAACATCTCAATCACAGTTACTATGGATCAGAAACGAAATCAAATTCGCGTACATAAAGAAACAGCAAATCAATAAACAAATTCTACGCATCCATTTAAACCTAAGCAACTTCTGGCACCGCACACAATGGACATCCTATTCCAACTTTTTACACGATTACATTAAAAAGGAAGCAATCCGGAAACAGAAGGTTATTGACAATAAAATACGTAACCTAATGATTAAACAGAAAAGTCCAGATAACGCTAAGTACAACAAACTCGCGAATTTTCACCCTAGATTAATTAACAGATCAGACACTACCTTTTCAAAGAATGAAATAGATCTGCTAGAGAAAGGTCTCAAATTCAACTGCCAGGAACGTCATAACGAAAACAACATAAAACAGCTCATCACTGACGTAGAAATTGCCTGCGACAAAATACCCTCTCCACAAAGAGAAATAATAAAAAACGTAGCCACCAACGAAGCCCTAAAAATAATCGCACATGAAAATTCCACGAAACAACCGAATTACGCCACTCAATACTCGGCAATGAAAACAGTTAAGAACAAAATTAAAAACGACAACCTTATCATCACGAAAGCGGATAAAGGTAACACAACAGTCATAATGAAGAAAGACGAATACATAGAAAAAACAATAGAATTTATCAACAACAACGGTATTCAAGAATTGCAACGCGACCCTACAAATAAATTTCAAAACCAAATAAAGCAAGCTATCAAGGAAACAGACTTAATTTTCACGAAACAAGAAAAAGAAAGCCTCATAATCAAAAATCCTAAACTCCCCACACTAAGAGCCCTGCCCAAAATACACAAAGAGCTTTGTCCCATTAGACCAATAGTAAATTTTAAAGGTGCGCCAAGTTACAATGTAAGCAAACAACTGAACATCATTCTAAAAGAGAAAATTTCACTTAAAGGAGACAGATCAATTAAAAACAGCCTAGAACTAATTAAAGAATTAAATAAACTTAAAATAACAGAGAGCACACGTATGATATCCTTTGACATCACTAACATGTACACCAACATACCAATAGATGAATCCATTAAAATTATCGAAAACCTTCTTAAGGAAAACACCTCTCTACAAGAAACCAAAGAAATTATTAACCTTCTTAGAACAACACTACACCAAAATTGCTTTGCATTTAACGACAAAATCTATTGCCAAACAGAAGGGTTAGCCATGGGCTCACCGTTATCAGGTATAATAGCAAACATTTTTCTCAATAACTTCGAAAACATGTTCTTAATGGGCCAGCTTTCAAAAGGAATCTTACATTGGAGCAGATTTGTGGATGACGTCATATGCATATATGATAATGACGTCACTAATGCAGACCAGTTATTAAACACTCTAAATTCTTTACACAAATCCATCAGCTTTACAATGGAACCAGAAAATAACAAGAAAATAAACTATTTGGACATCACAATCAACAGGAATAATGACAACCTATCTTACAAGGTATACAGAAAGCCCACTCAGACGTCACACACTATTGACAACAACTCGAACCACCCATACACACACAAAATAGCAGGACTGAATACAATGATACATAGAGCTATTTCCATACCAATGAGCACAACAGATTTCAATGAAGAAATGCAAATAATTAAACAAATCGCGAAAGAAAACAACCATCCTCCAGGCACAGTGGATAAACTTTTAAATAAACATAAGAAAAGTCGCCGGGATAGCACCACACACGACAAAGAAAACTACGTGGTTCTCAACTATGTTAACAATAACACATACAAAGTAGCTAACATTTTCAAGAAACAAGGTTTAAAAGTAGCTTTTCGAACGAATAACACACTACAGAGACACTTCAGCAGGTGCAACTTAAACAAAAAGGACCCTTTCTCAAAGTCAGGAGTGTATGAACTCAAATGCCAAGAACCTAACTGCAACGCCACATACATAGGTCAAACAAAACGTAATTTCCATACAAGATACAAAGAACACAAAAACGCGATCAGATATAATCGGCATTCAGCCTTCGGGGAGCACATCTACGACTGTTCACACCATTTCACAGACATCAACACTGATCTAAAAATTTTACACTTCGAAAATAAAAGTAAATCTTTGAATATAAAAGAAGCAATAGAAATTTACGTCGCAAAAAATACTAATGCCAATAACCTGAATGAGCATACACATTTAAATAATTCCCCCCTATTCGCTCTACTCACATAATATCTAACAACACCTACTCCTTAATTTGCTTCTATCGTAAATAATAATAATAATAATAATAATACACATTTAAATAATTTCCCCCCTATTTGCTCCACTCGCATAATATCTGACAACACCTACTCCTTAAATTGCTTCTATCGTAAATAATAATAGTAATAATAATAATAATAATAATAATAATAACGTCCCTTACTTTATTCAAAAAATTTTTAATTTGCATTCATCCATATTACATAAAGGTACATTCGCATGGAAAAGTCAATAACCTCTCTCCCCTCTCCAATGTTGACGGAAGGTGAATTGCTTTTTTCATAATAATAATAATAATAATAATAATAATACCGTTCCGTACTTCATTCACCTATTATAAATAATAAAAATCATAATAATTACATTCATCCATATTACATACAGGTACAATTAACATGAAATAGGTCAATAACATCTCTCCCCCTCCAATGTTGATGGAAAGTTCCACAGCGCTCCAGCAGCTCCGCCCTGCATCTCTCCCCCCCTCTCCACTCTATAGTCTACCCGATTTTATCATCCAATAGGAGAGATCCACATCGATCTACTAGGCCCCTCCCTGTCCTGCCCTCCCCTCCCCACGCACAGCGTGGCTCACCACAAGCTTTCCATGACCACAGTCCTGAAATAGTGTTTGGTGACAACAGACTTAACATCGGCAGTCTAGATAAATACGTAAGTTTTTCACTATATTATAATTGTATATAATTTATTTTTTGTCATTACTGTTTCATGTTATCACTCATCTCTCTATCATTGACAAGTTTACGCTACGTAAACAATACTGTACATATATAAGCTTATTTTAAGTGATTTGATAGAATCTGAGGATGTTCTTGTAGAACGAAACATGTCATTCTTTGTATGTTAGTGTGTGTTTTACAGATATGCTTTTAGTGTTTTAATTTACATTGTATTTGCTATGTGTTTGACAGACTGAAAAGCCTTTGCTACATTTAACTAAGTCAACACTGGAAAACATGGCTTCATTTTTAACAAATAGAAACAACCAACAAGAGCAAGAACCATAATTAAAAAAAATATATATATATATTACATAAAGGAGAACTAGAGAATGGAAATTAAAAGAATAAGAAGATTCGAGTTTCCTGAGAAAATCGCGTGGTCTCTATTTTTACAGCAGACGACTACGCGTTAGTAAAATTATGTCATTTCTTATTAACAACATATCTTTTACATGATCCGAAAAATAGTTAAGATTTACAATGAAATTTCTCGCAGAAAAATGCAGAGAGATAAACAAGTTTTGATAGAATTCTTCCTGCGGTACGAAGTTTGAAAAGGTGCAGTCAGTAAGCCGAGTACTTTTCACTTTGCAAAATTTCCAAGTTCATTCGGAAAGAAGATCAGTCAGAATTGTTATTCGTTGGACGGAATAATATCCACAAATTTAATCAAGTTTTGAGGCGAGGCAATCCGGGAACAGGAGAAAAGAACATAAAAATATCTTGAAAAACATAACTTAGTTTTGGTCCTTGCACATAAGCTAACGCATGGCGTAAGCCGGGATCTCATACTCACAGCTTTCCAGATGAATAAAATTAGTACGTAAGTTGCGGACGTCCACTTCCAGAAGAATCATACACAACATTTGAGGGCATAAGCCCCCATACTTTATGCATTACCCAGGCATACTGTGGTTTTTTTTGCTGCAGCAATGAGCCAACGCAAAACACATCCATGATGGACGACAATGAACTGGCCTCACGCCAATAAGCTATGCGAAGCCAAACTTAGCTGGATAGTGAACGAGCTGTGGGAGATAGACTTGCTCTAGAGTTGGTCCAACACTGGATCAGAAAATAACAAGGGTAGGAGCAGAATACATCGTATATGGACGATGGAGTATAACCCCGCGGGCGGAGAAGATGCAATTAAATTTAGCGACATAAGTCGCACAGGAAATAAAATTAAAACAGAGTTGGGATAAAATTCCAAGGTGATACAAATTTCAAATGTGAGTCACCTAGGCCTAAAATGTTTGGGGAGAAAGGCTAAAAACGTGTCCCCATTGGGACAGACCTGGACACGACACAACTATGAGAGGATTCTAAAGAGAGAGTAGCTGTGGATGGCGCAGCTACTGGGGGCGTTTGTACCCTAGTTCGCTCCGACATCTTCAGCGAAATAACCAGTGCTTGGGTACTTGGGACTGTCTTTAATTCAAGAGAGATAGAATTATCGGGAACTGGTCACTATCACAGAGGGCATCGTGTACTTGTCACCGTAGCAGGGGAACTAGCGCACGGCTGCACAAAGTGACATCCAGGTGTGAGAATATGCCATGTGCGCTGCTGAAATGTGCCTGCTGCCCTGTAGTAAGCACGCAGAGATCAAACAAAGTTTCGCTCCATACTCGGATGCAGTTGCAGTTCACACTCCGTTGCCAGTAATGATAACGTTGTGCAATGTGTACATTCCACCTGACTACAATATTGAAATGCGTGCACTACAAGATTTGATTGCTCAGTTACCTCAGACATGAACGCTGTAAATACTTTCGGATTGCATATTAATCCGTATCAGTTTTATTACATTATAACTTTAAATATTTGAATACTGTATATTGTACCTGAGTAATATGAAAAAACTACTACTTTAAAGAATAGGCTAACATTAATTTACAATGAATTAAAAATTGGTTTCTAGCTTCAAGGCAGTCTAAGATTTCTTAGTCACTGTCATCACACATCTCACTATCTGTCGAGTCGTCATTTACACTGATGATGCATGGCTCCATTCATTCGTCCCTTACTATTTCCTTGGCCCAATCGTCTGTTTGAAGATTTTCCGTGCGATTGAAGCACTTCTCCCAATCTGCAGCAGTCACACGGTTGATGGCTTCTGACGTGAGTTTTTCTAGGTCCTTTATTTTGAATGTCTTGGTCATCTCTGCCACTTCTATCTTGACTTGAGCCCAAATCAATTCACATTCACTATCCATTTTAACTGCACTTTCGGTGCGACCTCAACAGCTGCATGACAGGGAATGACTCAAGTAAGGTGGCCTGGAGTGGATGGGCTTCAACTAGACAGCACTGCACGATCAGCATTGCCAATCCGTGCTCGGAGATAAGCGACTCTCGACCATCTGTCGCTTTGCCGTTCCCATATCTGACGACAGCGCAGTTTTCCTCACCCGCCTAATTTGATGGCCGCGACAATAGATGGTTGATCGAATGGTATAAATATCGAGCTGTCAGTCAGTGAAGACAGTTCTAAGTTCGCAGATATTGGTTCTTGGGACTCAGGCAACTGATGGACTGGGAGTGACTGTTGGGCTCCGAGGTGGAGTCTGAGTACTGGACTCAAGTGAGTGAGGCGGTGAATTCAAGTCTGAATATGTTATAGTGCGCACGTCAACGTTGTTGATATCTGTACTTGTCAGAATCGACTTCAGGGTACTCCGCTATTGAGTGTTGTATATAGTGTAATTTACTACTGTATATAATTGTGTGTTGTGCTGTACAGTGTAAATAAAGTAGTTTAGACAAGGAAGTGAACGTGTTCTCGTGTGATATTTATTTACGTAAAATAAAATTGAAACGTAGAACGATAATGACTGTGTTTGTTTACTATATAAATGACGTGTGCGGTAGTCACTACCTCGTAAAATGCAAAAACAGACAAAAAAAAAACAGAATGCAGGAAAGTGTGAAATTCGCTTAAAATTAATACTCATTCGAGTGCTCATTATTATTATTATTATTATTATTATTATTATTATGTGCGTATGGACCCAATGGATCACGCAAAGCTCTAACGATTCTGTTTTCTGAGTTGCCAAACAGCTCTCATCCTTTCTCCGTGGATCCTTTTTCGTTCTTCTGTCCACTTTGCTCCAGTCTTCTTTTTCACTTCGTTCTCTGGTTGCACTTTCCATCCATTAATTTTTTTCCTATAAAGGTTTCTGCCCACGGTGTCATTTGGGTTTATCTGGGCTTTTTCCAGATCCTTCTTCACTTCTAGTACCCATGAAACATTTTTTAGATGTTCTATGTAGGTGAGAATCTTGTGTGTCAGTCTACTTGCCGGCAATCTGTGGACGTGCCCATAGAATTTCAGACGTCTTTTACGGATGTCTGCTGCAATGTTGGAATGCTCTTCTGTCTCTCTGCGTAACCTCAGTCTATATCCATCATCATCATTATTATTATTATTATTATTATTATTATTATTATTATTATTATTATTATTATTATTATTATTATTATTACAATGATTAAATGTGCTGGTGTAGGTAAACCTTGTGTAAATGTGTAATGCATCATGACAACATTCAGGCCGCGCAGTGTTGAGTTTCTAACCTATCTTTCATGCGAGGTGTTCGGAATATTGAGGCACGACTAGTAGCTTGTAATATCACGTGTAATTTTGTGAATACAGAACAAGATTTAAAATAATATGACATCACATTGTAAGATGAAAGTTGTTTGTTGGTTTTGAGTTTTTGAAGTATGATTGTATGTATTCGGTCTTGATCCATCCAATCCCAAGCTGCCATTCATATCGATTTATATAGATTGAGTGCAATATTGAAACCTGGCTGCCAACTGTATTATCTACAATACATTACCACGTGGCAGCCACGCGGTTAAGCTACCTGGCTCGGCGTGTGCGGTATAGTTTTAATGGTTTTCAGTGTAGATGTAATTTTATTTACATCCATGTGTTGGTTAGTATATAGTTCGTCTGTGTACCATACCTCAGTATAGTTCGTGAAAGACAGGTGGCAAGAATGTGACTGCAAAAATTGGCACCGGGGTATCGATCAGCCATAACATCGTTTATATGGCAGTCATTAGCCGCGAATAACTTCTTTTATTCTTAATAATAATGTACCTATTGTTTAGTGTCGGATATTGTTAGGAAGTGATGGTGAATTTGATACTATTTCGAAGCTGTTACAGTTTAGGATCTTCTTGTGTATGTTTTTTCCTTCCACATATTTGTCAACATTAGGTAGGATATTTATAGCACGTTCAGTGACTTTCGAATTTTCAAGCACAATATTTCAAAGGAAATACGTTTGAACCTGAATAATGTGTATAATGATTCCTTGCAGGAATGTAGCAAAACAAGAAGCAATAATTTCGTGTGGCTTTTTTTAGCTGGGTGCTGCCCTTGTAAGTCAGACCCTCCGATGAGGGTGGGCAGCATCTGCCATGCATAGGTAACTGCATGTTATTGTGGTGGAGGATAGTGTCGTGTGGTGTGTGAGTTGCAGGGATGTTGGGGAAAGCACAAACACCCAGCCCCCCAGGCCACTGGAAGTAACCAATTAAGGTTAAAATCCCCGACCTGGCTGGGAATCAAACCCGGGACCCTCTGAACCGAAGCCCAGTACGCTGATCATTCAGCCAACGAGTCGGACAAAACAAGAAGTGAAGAGCACAAAGAAACTCTGCAATATTTCACTGGGTTTCTTTTACTGGCATTTCATATGGTTCATGTGTGTGGGTTACTGTAGTCACGTCCTAGTTCGTGAACCATGGGCAACGGCTGAGTGGCCTAGTAAGTGGTCCTGAGAGTCGGGATACCAGTTGCTATGGAATGGGAGTGGGCATCTCGGACATATTCTGAGGCGTGGCCCTCCTTGTGCTCAGGCGGCTAGGACTATACAATCCACCGGTGGTCCATCACCCGTTAGAGGAGAGATCCTCACTTGGACTATGTGCAGGTAGGGTAGCATCCTGCTTCATGAATTTACCGAGCTCAGAACATTTTAAGCAAGCCTCGGACCTATGGGAGTAACGGAGTCCCACTCCCATTTGACAGGCGAGGGACTCCTTGGAAACATCTTGGCGAACGAAATGGAATTTGATGGGGTGCTATCAATATTAATGGGGCTTATGGAAGAAAGAAAGTAGAACTGGCTGAGTCAGCAAAGAGGATGCATCTGGATGTGCTAGGAGTAAGTGATATTCGGGTAAGGGGAGATAACGAGGAAGAGATAGATTATAAAGTGTACTTGACGGGTGTTAGAAAGGGAAGGGCAGAGTCTGGGGTAGGGCTCTTTATCAGGAATACCATTGCATGCAACATGGTTTCTGTTAGGCACGTAAATGAGCGAATGATGTGGGTAGATCTGTCAGTTGGAGGAATTAGGACTAGAATAGTGTCTGTGTATTCACCATGTGACGGTGCAGATGAGGATGAACTTGACAAGTTTTATGAAGCATTGAGTGACATCGTGGTCAGGGTGAACAGCAAGGATAGAATAGTGCCAATGGGCGATTTCAATGCGAGAGTTGGGAATAGAACTGAAGGATACGAAAGGGTGATTGGTAAATGTGGGGAAGATATGGAAGCTAATGGGAATGGGAAGCGTTTGGTGGACTTCTGTGCTAGTATGGGTTTAGCTGTTACGAATACATTCTTCAAGCATAAGGCTATTCACTGCTACACGTGGGAGGCTAGGGGTACCAGATCCATAATAGACTATATCTTAACAGACTTCGAATTCAGGAAATCTGTTAGGAATGTACGAGTATTCCGGGGATTTTTCGATGACACAGGCCACTATCTGGTCTGTAGTGAACTAAGTATCTCTAGGCCTAGGGTAGAGAAAGTTAAATATGTCTGCAAACGAATAAGGGTAGAAAATCTCCAGCACGAGGAAATTAGAGAGAAAGTACATGGATATGATTAGTGAGAAGTTTCGAACAGTAGACAGTAAGCAGGTTCAGGATATAGAAAGTGAGTGGGTGGCATACAGGGATGCTGTAGTAGAAACAGCACAGCAAGAGAAAAAAGGATGTTATTTGTCAATATAATCTTTTCTTACAGTCCCAATTGACAAAATTTTGACTTCGTGCGATAAAGTTCAAAACAGTTAGGTAAACAGAGAGGCGTATTGCATCTTTCACAACACCATGCGTTTCTTTCGTAGATTGTTTTCCAGTCTCTTTACACACTCTCGTAGGTCTTGCCTTATGTTCTGTTGATGGTATTTTCGTTGGAAAATGGCGAGCTGCGAGACGGTTGATAGAAGATGGTTGCGACAGCAGATCTTTCTGAAATTCCTCTCCTCCTTTCTCTGCAAATGCAGCTGAAAGAGCCTTCATGTAGTCATTCAGATGACAAATCTTATTGTTATCTCTCGATTTCTTGTACAGAATGAAAGAATTAACCACTGCCACGGTGAAGGGACAGAATGAAAGAATTGACCACTGCCATGGTGAAGAGATGAAAAAATACTTTCTTCCACCACTTCAAAGATTTTCTACCAAATGGATAGTAAGCTAGTAGCTGGTCTTTGTGGTCCACAGCAGGTTTCTTTTCATTGTAATCTAAGGCAACGTCTGGCTTCATTTTTTCCGTTGTACCAAATCTAGATTTTACCTTGACTGTCGAGGCCGAAACACTGTGCTGTAGATAACATGTACACATCACATGTATCCCTCCACTTCAAACAAAACAAGTGATCACTTCTACGGAATGAAAATTCTGCTTTCTTCAGTGGGAAATTCATGAGATCTTTTGGAAGCCCCTTCTATTTTTCATTACGGTACCCACCGCAAGGGTTTTTTCCTTCCATAGCTCATAGGCCAGAGCAAAGTGTAGCTTCCACCGAAGTCCCAGTCAACATCCATGGCTGTGACAATATGGAAGTTGCTGGGGTATGGGCAGTGCTGAGTAATGACATTCAGAGCATGACTGTGCATCTGAGTGTTATGAAAAGTGCTGCTCACAGGGTCAGTCGTGCTGCAATAGTACTTTCTGACCCAGTGAGGAAAGCAATGGCAAACTACCTCACTCATATTGCCTAGTACGCCTCATTTTGGTGCTGCCATTGGTTTTTGGGGTTTCCTTATAACCGCATAACCGTTAGGTGTGCTATTTGAGGATCCAACCAGCCTCTGAGCTGATGACCTAACAGACAGACAGACAGACAGCTCATAAAATACGCCAGGCTTGTGTAAAATCTGTCCATATAGATGACATGACTTTGCCCTAATAGATTGCCGCAAAGTTCACGAACCAGTGTTGTGATGGAATTGTCCTCGTTTCCAGCCCTTCCCGAGTACATTTTTATGTTTACTACTTAACTGGATTTGGTGTCAGCAACCATGTAAAATTTGATCCCGTATTTATGCGGTTTGTTTTTCATATACACGCGAAACAAAATTCTGCCTCGAAATGGACACAGGCCTTCATCAATTGTCAAATGACGTTCTGGGTAGAATGAAGTTTGGCATTTTGCAACTAAAATATCGTAAAATGGGCGTATTTTATGCAATGACCAGGCTTATTTCTGGGTATAATTGTGTCATTGTTTACATGCAGCATATTTAGAATTTGAAAGAATCAATCTCTGCTCAGTAACTTCCTAGAGAAAGAGGTTTGAATTACGGGATGATTAATCCAGCAATCACCTAGTTTTGGCAATTTCACAATACATATATTAAGCACTATGCCGAAAAAATAATACAGTTCAAAGAATCTTAGGAAGGGAGGGAAAAAGGAAATGAACAGTGTTTTGAGTAATTCAGGTGAAATAATAGATCCCAGGGAATCACTGGCGAGGTGGAGGGAATATTTTGAACATCTTCTCAATGTAAAAGGAAATCATCATGGTGGTGTTGCAAACAGCCAAGCTCATGGGGAGGAGGAAAATGATGTTGGTGAAATTATGCTTGAGGAAGTGGAAAGGATAGTAAATAAACTCCATTGTCATAAGGCAGCAGGAATAGATGAAATTAGACCTGAAATGGTGAAGTATAGTGGGAAGGCAGGGATGAAATGGCTTCATAGAGTAGTAAAATTAGCGTGGAGTGTTGGTAAGGTACCTTCAGATTGGACAAAAGCAGTAATTGCACCTATCTATAAGCAAGGGAACAGGAAGGATTGCAACAACTATCGAGGTATCTCATTGATTAGTATACCATGCAAAGTATTCACTGGCATCTTGGAAGGGAGGGTGCGATCAGTCGTTGAGAGGAAGTTGGATGAAAACCAGTGTGGTTTCAGACCACAGAGAGGCTGTCAGGATCAGATTTTCAGTATGCGCCAGGTAATTGAAAAATGCTACGAGAGGAATAGGCAGTTGTGTTTATGTTTCGTAGATCTAGAGAAAGCATATGACAGGGTACTGAGGGAAAAGATGTTCGCCATACTGGGGGGACTATGGAATTAAAGGTAGATTATTAAAATCAATCAAAGGCATTTATGTTGACAATTGGGCTTCAGTGAGAATTGATGGTAGAATTAGTTCTTGGTTCAGGGTACTTACAGGAGTTGGACAAGGCTGTAATCTTTCACCTTTGCTGTTCGTAGTTTACATGGATCATCTGCTGAAAGGTATAAAATGGCAGGGAGGGATTCAGTTAGGTGGAAATGTAGTAAGCAGTTTGGCCTATGCTGACGACTTGGTTTTAATGGCAGACTGTGCCGAAAGCCTGCAGTCTAATATCTTGGAACTTGAAAATAGGTGCAATGAGTATGGTATAAAAATTAGCCTCTCGAAGACTAAATTGATGTCATTAGGTGAGAAATTCAACAGAACTGAATGTCAGATTGGTGATACAAAGCTGGAACAGGTCGATAATTTCAAGTATTTAGGTTGTGTGTTCTCCCAGGATGGTAATATAGTAAGTGAGATTGAATCAAGGTGTAGTAAAGCTAATGCAATGAGCTCGCAGTTGCGATCAGCAGTATTCTGTAAGAAGGAAGTCAACTCCCAGTCGAAACTATCTTTACTTCGGTCTGTTTTCAGACCAACATTGCTTTACGGGAGCGAAAGCTGGGTGGACTCAGGATATCTTATTCATAAGTTAGAAGTAACAGACATGAAAGTAGCAAGAATGATTGTTGGTACAAACAGGTGGGAACAATGGCAGGAGGGTATTCGGAATGAGGAGATAAAGGCTAATTTAGGAATGAACTCGATGGATGAAGCTGTACGCATAAACCGGCTCTGGTGGTGGGGTGTTGTGAGGCGAATGGAGGAGGATAGGTTGCCTAGGGGAATAATGGACTCTGTTATGGAGGGTAAGAGAAGTAGAGGGAGACCAAGACGACGATGGTTAGACTCGGTTTCTAACGATTTAAAGATAAGAGGTATAGAACTAAATGTGGCCACAACACTAGTTGCAAATCGAGGATTGTGGAGACGTTTTAGTAAATTCTCAAAGGCTTGCAGACTGAACGTTGAAAGGCATGACAGTCTATAATGATAATGTATGTAAATAATTTCACTGTGGTCCACTTATTTCAGGTAGAACTTGGCTTCAATGTTACAGCTTGCCGCATTTCTGCAATACTCTCAGCAGCATATCTGTTAGTTTCAGTTTTTATAGATTTTATTACGTCTGCACCGAAAACAACAGAAAAGCAATCGAACACAGAACTCTCACTATTTATGTTAGCGTTCACACCACTACATCCTTGAAAATCGGGAAGAGATTGTTTGCTATCTTCTTCCGTCCAGTTGTAAGCAGGTGCAGACTGTTGCCTCAGAGGGTGAAATGGCCTGACGAACTGCTCAGCGAAATCCCAAACCTCATAATCATTGTCTTCATTACTGGAAAAATAACAAGTACCGTATACCAAAATATATCAAAACCATAAGTTGGAATTCAGTTACTAGCTAGCTGATGAACAGAATATATGCCACTGGCGGATTTCTGTTTATATTTTGATATTGTCGTTATAATTGTGTATGTATCTTTACCTGAATAACTGATGGATCCATCATCATCATCATCATCATCATCATCATCACTGTCGTCCAGTTCGGATCTTGAATTACAGTATATTAGGGTTTCTATAGCACTATCGCTAAGCAATTCAACACAACGTGACGCCATTGTAGCAATGAGCGCGAAAGCAAAGCGTGCGGAATACATTCTCTCTACTCTTCAAAACAAGCATTCGTATTCTATCCAGCAAAGATCAGTGCTCCCATTTAGCAGCAGTATGCGGTACTGTAATGTTGTCATTCATGTTTACAGGAAGAGACATGGACGTATTTTCAGCAAGCGATTATTTATTAGTTAAGAAACCAAGCCCGACTGCCGCTCAGGCACCGTATATGGCAGTAAATGACGGAGCTCGAGCGGTGGGCATCATGTTCAATGTGTTAATAATCACAGAACTGTTAGTTCTAATACTGTTAATCATTACTAATTCGATTGTAAACGGGAACTGGTGAATGTTGACTACGAGATCTGTGAATATTAATACATGAAAGTCTTGATAATGAGCATACTCAAGGTGCAAGAATTTGGAACCTAATTATTTCTAATTTACTCATAATTTCATCCCAGTTTTTAACCCATTGCCTTGCAATGAAGGATAATTCCGTCATCCGTCATTGTTCGCGGGTTCCCATAAATGCAATGACGGAAATTTCCGTCCACTCTCTTTATTGCTTTTGTTGAGGTTCCCATGGATTCATATCGATATTTCTTTGCAATCCCAATATGTCTACGAGATGTTGGTAATCGTATTTCAGCTATCTTTGCCCTTCAGCTACGTATTTCGCCGCCGAAGAGTCTAAATACGATCGAGTAAATTGCCGCGTAAAGCTTTAGTGAAGGTAAAGTCAACGTCATGGCCAAGTCAGATGAAGCTCGAATATTACGTTTTTTGGAGGAAAGCGATGTCAGTGACGGTTTTTCCGATGAAAGTGATACTGAATTACCTTCCAGTGACGTTAGCATTAGTAGTTCCGAAGAATTAGATGACATTATTGGAGAAAATGAAGACGGGGGACGCAGGTGAACGTGTGCATAACCTAGAAGACTGGAAGTGGACACAGACAGACAATGTACCAAATAATATGCGGTGTATTGTAGATGGAGAACTGAACTCTGTGGTAGCAAGAATATTAGGCGATAATCCAGGGAAGGCTGAAGTGCTAGGTGAGTTTCTGACTGACGAATTCTGGAAACTTGCAAATAATAAAACTAACGCTAATGCGGCAAAATGTCTTCGCAATATTGAAAGTAACCCGACAAAAAAGAAAACTTATGATGAGGAGAACTGGTTTCCTGTGACAAAGGATGAACTGAAGGCTCATTTTGCGTTATGTATATTGATGTCTCAGACTAAAAAGTCTTCGGTTCAAGAATACTGGACTAAGGAAAGGGTTAGAGAAACGCCAATATTTTCAGAAACCATGTTCCATAGACGTTTCAGTATCATGTCTAGATATTTGCATTTTGCCCCAGATTCTCCAGAAACCCAGTGTGATAAGCTCCAGAAAGTTAGACCTGTTTTGCAGCTACTATTGGACAAGTTTCAGAAGTTGTACGTGCCTGGAAAAAGAATAAGTATTGACGAAAGTTTGATGAAGTTCAGGGGGCGTTTGGCATTCGTTCAATTCAACCCTTCAAAAGGAGCATGTTTCGGTATAAAATTCTATAAAGTCTGCTGCTCTGACACTAGCTATTGCTGGAAGTTTCGTATATATGTTGGTAAAGAACTTCGGCATGTAGATGGGACAGGTGATGCCAGACGACCACTGTGTAGTGAGGCAATTGTTCTTGAATTGTGTGACGAATTGCTAGGATCATGCAGGACTATTTATATGGACAATTGGTATATCTCACCTAGTCTTTTCAGGGAACTGATAATGAAAAATACCAATGCCATTGGAACTGTACGTCCAAACCGGAAATTCATGCCACCCCATTTTACAGCAATGAACCTCAAGAAAGGAGAACTGACTTTTGCCTCAGCAAATGGCATCCTTGCCACAAAATGGGTGGATAAAAAGAATGTACATCTTCTATCAACAGTGCATCAAAGACCAGATTTTGTGGAAACTAAAAACAAAAGGGGCAAACTTGTTCTGAAACCAAATATGGTTGTGGACTACAATTCTGGAATGGGCGGTGTTGATTCACATGACCAACGCCTTGCATCATACCCCCTAATGAGACGATATGCCAAAGGGTATAAGAAAATATACTTCTATGTGCTCGACATGGCAATGCAAAATGCTAGCGTCGTTCATCACATGCTGAATCCTGGAAAAAGGAGGCCCAGCTTTTCCAGTTTCAGGGTTGATGTTGCGGAGCAAATTTTGGAGGGTGTTGTTCTGCCTGATTATCGAACCAGAGGCCGGCCCAGTGCAGGAAGTACACCGGCGAGGTTACAAGGAAAACACTGCGGTCACTTCCCTGTCAAAATAACAGCAACAGCAAGCAAGGCATCTCAATCCAGAAGGTGCAAGGTCTGTTATGACCGCAGAGGAAAAAATCCCAAGGGAAAGAACAGGGGTGAATCCCGTTATGAATGTGATAAGTGTAAGGTGGCACTGCATGTAGAAGAGTGTTTTAAGATCTACCACACTGTGTTAAACTATTGTTAGGATGTGAACTGTGTTTCAGTGTGTTAACTTGCTGTAGCAAAAGTGTTCTCTTTTAAGCTAGATTAAATCGCAATCAGTGTATATTTATTTTCAAGAAAAATTGCAGTTCAATGGGTTAATGTCAGTTTGTATATACACTGACTGACAGTGACAATGCAACACCAAGGAGGAGTGGTTCGAAAGGGATGAAAGTTGGGGAAAAAACAGAGACGGCACGGACGAATAATTGATGTTTATTTCAAACCGATATGCAGTTTACACAATGCGCACGGCATCGACTCAGTAGGATGTAGTACCACCGCGAGCGGCGATGCACGCAGAAACACGTCGAGGTACAGAGTCAATAAGAGTGCGGATGGTGTCCTGAGGGATGGTTCTCCATTCTCTGTCAACCATTTGCCACAGTTGGTCGTCCGTACGAGGCTGGGGCAGAGTTTGCAAACGGCGTCCAATGAGATCCCACACGTGTTCGATTGGTGAGAGATCCGGAGAGTACGCTGGCCACGGAAGCATCTGTACACCTCGTAGAGCCTGTTGGGAGATGCGAGCATTGTGTGGGCGGGCATTATCCTGCTGAAACAGAGCATTGGGCAGCCCCTGAAGGTACGGGAGTGCCACCGGCCGCAGCACATGCTGCACGTAGCAGTGGGCATTTAACGTGCCTTGAATACGCACTAGAGGTGACGTGGAATCATACGCAATAGCGCCCCAAACCATGATGCCGCGTTGTCTAGCGGTAGGGCGCTCCACAGTTACTGCTGGATTTGACCTTTCTCCACGCCGACGCCACACTCGTCTGCGGTGACTATCACTGACAGAACAGAAGCGTGACTCATCGGAGAACACGACGTTCCGCCATTCCCTCATCCAAATCGATCTTGCCCGGCACCATGCCAGGCGTGCACGTCTATGCTGTGGAGTCAATGGTAGTCTTCTGAGCGGACACCGGGAGTGCAGGCCTCCTTCAACCAATCGACGGGAAATTGTTCTGGTCGATATTGGAACAGCCAGGGTGTCTTGCACATGCTGAAGAATGGCGGTTGACGTGGCGTGCGGGGCTGCCACCGCTTGGCGGCGGATGCGCCGATCCTCGCGTGCTGACGTCACTCGGGCTGCGCCTGGACCCCTCGCACGTGCCACATGTCCCTGCGCCAACCATCTTCGCTACAGGCGCTGCACCGTGGACACATCCCTATGGGTATCAGCTGCGATTTGACGAAGCGACCAACCTGCCCTTCTCAGCCCGATCACCATACCCCTCGTAAAGTCGTCTGTCTGCTGGAAATGCCTCCGTTGACGGCGGCCTGGCATTCTTAGCTATACACGTGTCCTGTGGCACACGACAACACGTTCTACAATGACTGTCGGCTGAGACATCACGGTACGAAGTGGGCCATTCGCCAACGCCGTGTCCCATTTATCGTTCGCTACGTGCGCAGCACAGCGGCGCATTTTACATCATGAGCATACCTCAGTGACGTCAGTCTACCCTGCAATTGGCATAAAGTCCTGACCACTCCTTCTTGGTGTTGCATTTGCTCTGTCAGTCAGTGTATATGTTTCATTTGTTTTATGTCAGTTGTGTGCATGTACATTTGTTTAGTTATTAGATATTTTACATTAAGGCTGAAGATGGCCAGCCCCAGCTGAAACTAGTCCCTAGTTAATGTAATTTAGAATATTGCATATTATAGTATTGAAAGGTGGATCATTGTGACATAAATAATTATATTGTGTTTAGTTCCTTCGGCTAAAATACAAATAAATTACCCTCTTTCAAAGAATAGATTTAATGAGCTTGTCTCACTGTGGCCCACCCTCTCCTAAATACTTAGTATGGTATTAAGTTGTCATGAAGTCAAAGAAATATAGGTATTTTCCTTAACGTCGTCCTCATTTGACGGATGAGTCGCCATGAACGACGTTGTGTACCCTTATCCATATGAACGCCGCAGAGAAGTCTGGAATAGAAACAAAGCTTTTGGCATGCACTCTAGTGATTAGGAAATGTATACCATCACCTCTGGTACCCTGCCGAATAACATCTAGAAGGTAAAAAATTTTCTACTACTGGTACTCTGACAAATAACAGCATGGCAGTGTCAAGCGATGACGCTTTAACAACAATGGCTATCAATGAAACTTGTTATTAGGTAACTTCCGTCCAACTCATGTACTTAGTGGTACCAACTTGCTAGATTGGGAAGTCTTTAAAATTCTGTGATAGTTGGATAGGAAGCATGATATATTTGATAAATATATACATAGATTCTTAAAAATATGAAAAGAGAATCAGATGGAGAACTACACACATTTGGTGTTTGCTGATGATTTGGCCATCTGGGGAGAGACCAAGGTAGAGGTACAAACTAGGCTGAATTAATGGGTGGCAAAGTTCAAACAGTATCAGATGAAAGTTAGCATAACAAAAACTGTTGCACTGAAAATGAGTAGGAAAGATACTGGCTGTTGCATAAAGTTTGAATGTGAAAACATTCAGTGTGTGTGTAGGTATTCAAATACCTCAGGAGTATGAATTCCAGCAAGAGTACTGCAGATAAAGAAGTATTAAACAGAGCGGCTAGCATTTCCAACTTCTACAACCTCATAAGACATTTACTTTGGGATAACAAAGTGCCCATGAGAACCAGGATGGCCCTGTATAAGTCATACTTTTTGCCCATTCTCACATACAGTCTAGAAACATATATACTGAAAGAGAGAGAAGTTGGTAAATTGCAAGCAAGTGAAATTAAGTTTCTACGAACTGTTCTTGTTGTTTGAGAAAGTCCCAGATAAGAGGGTTAACTGCCTCTCCAACTTTGACATAGCTAAACTAGAAAACCAGATTACACATAAATGAAAGTTGTAGTGCATGTTTTCAACTGAACTTCTAGATAAATGTGCAAACTGCTGCATAAATACAAACTGCTCTTTTATCTGGCTGTCGTAGTACAGGCCCTTAACGTTTGCAGTAACTACATATTTTTTGAAAAATCATAGTTTATTTACAGGTACTGTTTAATCGATATTGATCATGAGGAATTCAAGAGTAAAAATCTGGAAATAATTTGACAGAATTCTGAAAAAAACATTGGATACTGGATTTGTATGATGCGGTAGGAAGTACTGCAGATTTTAGTGTATCAGACGGATAAATTTAGTAATTATGGAATTAAGTGTACTTTTCTTGTCATTCTTAGAGATTACATGTAGTTTGGATTCATGTCAAATTCAATTTTAGTTCTCTAATGTAACAGTTTACTTGTGTCATTATTCTGATAGTGTTCTTTATCTCATAAAATTATGCTCAGTTCATTTAGCTGCTAATTATCAGTTCCTTTGGCTTTCTGTTTGAGATTGATATAATCATTTTTTATTTTTAGGAAAAAGAAAAGCACAGTAGCAGCAGCAAAGACAAAGATAGAGAAAAGGATAGAGATCGGGACAGAGACAAGGATAGAGAGAGAGATAAAGAGAAAGATAGAGAGAAGAAACATAAAGATGAAAAGAGAGATAAGGATAGAGAACATAAGAGCAGCTCGTCTAGTAAAGACAAAGAACATAAAAGTTCTAGCTCCAGGTAAGTTCTGTTATGTAGTATTATGAATTTGATACCATCAGAAGCTAGTTACTGCCATTTCAATGTTGGTAAGTTATTTAGAAGTAGGAAAAGTATTATGATTTGCTATTTTGATTTCAGCAAAGACAAGGAAAAACATAGCAGTAGTAGCTCCAGTAAGGACAAGGACAAAGACAGACATAGTTCTTCCCACCGAGATAAAGAAAAGGAGAAGGACAAAGAGAAGGATAAGCATAGTTCAAGCAGCAAGGACAAGGACAAGCATCATTCATCATCGAATCGAGAAAAGGATAGGCATAGTTCAAGCCCTGACAAAAAACACAGTGATAAAGACAAACATCGGAGCAAGGATAAGGAGAAAGATAGAGAATCCAAAGATAAAGGTTCGAAAATTTTAGTAATTATGGTATCAAGTATATTTTTCTTGCCATTCTTGGAGTTTGTTAAGAAGGAAGCCATACTTTTCAGTGTCCACTCAGTTAATGTAACTTAAGAGTCTTTTAGTCTGTCAGACCCTAATTATAATGCATATAACACTATAACATACCTGTAAATAACACACTATTAAACAAAGAATGACAAGTTTCGTTCTTGAAAGAACATCATCAGGCTCTTATCAAATCACATTTTTAACCTTTTGATCAGTGAGTTTTGGTGACACTCCCAGGCCACCAGGAGTGAGGTATTTTTTCCTTGAAAATTTTTAATTTTAAGTTTTTTGATTTTAACTTTTCTTCTATTAATAAATTTACATAATTTACACTTAGTTACATAATTAATACCTTCAATTTAATTGAAATCAGTGTCGTAGAAAATATTTTTCTCAAAATAATGAAAGGAATAGTAAAATTGACAAAAATATAATTAGGTCTACTCTCTATATGTGATCAAGTTTGTAACCTTTACAACACATTGATTTGATTTTACAACAATGTCACCTATCAAAATATCTTTAGGATATGGTACTGACCCAGACACTCATTTTTCATCGTGTACAGTGTCCGTATCCTTTCCAGCATAAACAATAAAATTAAGGATAAACCCAGTTTCACAGTCGTGAAGTATATAAATCTTAATAACAAACCTGTGTCGTTTTGATGTTTGTTGTTTCTATTTTTGGCGACCTTTCCAAGAAACTAGGCTCTCATCAATATAGATATTTTGGAAGGGATAGAATACAGATCGGAATTTCTTTCTGAAATAGTTTATTATAGGCCTAATTTTGTGAAGTCTGTCATCTGGGGTTTGTAGATTGTCAGAAAAGGGAAGCGGCCTTAGAGGGAGGAAGAAATTGTCAAGACAGGTCACTTTACCGAACATCGGAGTTTCGAACAATATACACCGACTGACAGAGCAAATGCAACACCAAGAAGGAGTGGTCAGAACTTTATGCCAATTGCAGGGTAGACTGACGTCACTGAGGTATGCTCATGATGTGAAATGCGCCGCTGTGCTGCGCACGTAGCGAACGATAAATGGGACACGGCGTTGGCGAATGGCCCACTTCGTACAGTGATGTCTCAGCCGACAGTCATTGTAGAACGTGTTGTCGTGTGCCACAGGACATGTGTATAGCTAAGAATGCCAGGCCGCCGTCAACGGAGGCATTTCCAGCAGACAGACGACTTTACGAGGGGTATGGTGATCGGGCTGAGAAGGGCAGGTTGGTCGCTTCGTCAAATCGCAGCCGATACCCATAGGGATGTGTCCACGGTGCAGCGCCTGTGGCGAAGATGGTTGGCGCAGGGACATGTGGCACGTGCAAGGGGTCCAGGCGCAGCCCGAGTGACGTCAGCACACGAGGATCGGCGCATCCGCTGCCAAGCGGTGGCAGCCCCGCACGCCACGTCAACCGCCATTCTTCAGCATGTGCAAGACACCCTGGCTGTTCCAATATCGACCAGAACAATTTCCCGTCGATTGGTTGAAGGAGGCCTGCACTCCCGGTGTCCGCTCAGAAGACTACCAGTGACTCCACAGCATAGACGTGCACTCCTGGCATGGTGCCGGGCTAGAGCGATTTGGATGAGGGAATGGCGGAACGTCGTGTTCTCCGATGAGTCACGCTTCTGTTCTGTCAGCGATAGTCACCGCAGACGAGTGTGGTGTCGGCGTGGAGAAAGGTCAAATCCGGGAGTAACTGTGGAGCGCCCTACCGCTAGACAACGCGGCATCATGGTTTGGGGCGCTATTGCGTATGATTCCACGTCACCTCTAGTGCGTATTCAAGGCACGTTAAATGCCCACCGCTACGTGCAGCATGTGCTGCGGCTGGTGGCACTCCCGTACCTTCAGGGGCTGCCCAATGCTCTGTTTCAGCAGGATAATGCCCGCCCACACACTGCTCGCATCTCCCAACAGGCTCTACGAGGTGTACAGATGCTTCCGTGGCCAGCGTACTCTCCGGATCTCTCACCAATCGAACACGTGTGGGATCTCATTGGACGCCGTTTGCAAACTGTGCCCCAGCCTCGTACGGACGACCAACTGTGGCAAATGGTTGACAGAGATTGGAGAACCATCCCTCAGGACACCATCCGCACTCTTATTGACTCTGTACCTCGACGTGTTTCTGCGTGCATCGCCGCTCGCGGTGGTCCTACATCCTACTGAGTCGATGCCGTGCGCATTGTGTAACCTGCATATCGGTTTGAAATAAACATCAATTATTCGTCCGTGCTGTCTCTGTTTTTTTCCCCAACTTTCATCCCTTTCGAACCACTCCTCCTTGGTGTTGCATTGTCACTGTCAGTCAGTGTATTTGTTGACCAATAATTTTTCATTTTTTTCTTCACATGGTCCATCAACAAAACAGTTGCCAGGAAAAGATAGTCTCTACGGTTATGCCTTGCCGCTTATGTAACTTCAGGTTTTCCTTTACGTCCGTATTTTCTGTAATATTACGATCAACAAATTCTTTGAAAATTGACACTTCAAGTCTTGAATTGTTGTCATTATCATTCAAGATTATTGCTAACCCTTGAATTTGATGGATCAAAATGAGCAGAAAGCATAGGAAGAAACCTGCCTACTGAACTGAACTTTCTTCCTTTTGTTTGAACAGCTGACAGCTTAGCCTTCTTTGCGACAGCAGAGCGCTGCACTTAGTCTTCAATTTCCGTGTAGTCGTCTTTCGAGGAATAACCTAATTTCACTCTCATTGGACACAATACAATCACTGTCACTGTCAAATATTAATTTCATCGTCAGACACCTTTGTTAGTCAAAATATTACTTATATCTTCCGGACCAAGCTCGCATCTTCGATTCGATCCCGCCATTACCACGTATTTGTTTACTATCAGGGAGTGTGTGTTTCTACAGAAACCAGAGATGAGGGAAAATAAAAATGTGTGTTGTCTAGGAATAGTCATTCAGTGCACTCACAGTCAACAACAATAGAAAACAGTTCCCGGGTGTTGTAATTTGTAGCACAATTGCGTAAGAAGTTAGGTTATGTAACTAAGAATGCTGCGACAGAACTTCATCACAGAACATAAGGGATGTGATAAAATATGGAATAAAGTTTGCTGAACATGTCAAATATCCTCCAACTTTGTTCTGAAAACCTGCCAGTACGATATCAGGAAACAATTTCAAACATTCAACATGAAGCGTGAATAGACTGTTCAGGCGCAAACTTCGAGAACGTAAATAGATGGCTGTACTCCCATGGGCCACGTGCAACACTGCTGTAAATAGATGGCAGTACTACTCATTGGGTTAAATTTTTTTATGAGAATTGTTAGGTGCACTAGCGTCAGAAAGTTTAGCTCTCCCATGAATTTTCACTTACCATAAAAGATAGGGGCTATTTATTGAAAAACAACATGGAAATATCTATGTTTTTAGAACTAACTAGTTTTATTACACATTTCATTAGATTTTCCTTTACACTGATCATTCACAGGGAGCTAGAAACACAATCACAACATCTTAAGCAATCACACTGCCTGTTGATCAATGTCTTTGCTTTGATTACTGCTTTACAGATGCGTGGCATTCTAACTGTTAATTTTTCAAAAGTCTCGGTGTTTCTACATCCCCAGGTTTCTAACAGACATTGCCACAACCCATCCACACTGCCTGGCGCCTTTTCTTTCACTTTTCTGTCAAGTTCTTCCCACAAAAGTTCAATAGGTGACAGATCGGGTGATTGAGGAGGCCAGACCATTAATTCCAATTTTCCTTGAGCTTGTTTCCTTTCCAGATACTGCTTGCACAAATGAGAGGTGTGTTTAGGATCATTGTCCTGCTGTAGAACAAATCTTTCACCAATCAGCTTCATTCCAGATGGCATGGCATTGCGCGAAAGGATACTGTGATATTGTTTCTTTTCCAGTATTCCCTGTACTTTCACCAAATCACCAACCTGATTATTTCCAAAACATCCCCACACCATCACATTTCCTCTTCCATGCTTCACAGAGGGAATTACGCAGGATTCCATAACCCTTCCACCGGGGCGGTGATGAACATATTAGCGACGATTGGAAAAAAAAATTCAAATTTAGATTCATCCGTCCAAAGCACCCTTTTCCATTATTCAGCGGTCCAGTTACCATGCATTTTGGCCCATTGTAACCTTTTCTGCTTGTGTACAGTTTTCAACAATGGTTTCCGTGCTGCTACGCGACCAAACAATCCTGCCTCAAGCAGACAATTTTTCATTGTTGTCACAGACACAGGTTGTTCTCTTGTTTTATTTATCTCTGAGCAAATATGTAACCACTGTACATCTTCTGTATCGCTTTCTGAGGATTAAAATACAAGTATCTTCAATTTTAGAAGTCTTCCTTGGACGTCCACTGCGTGGTCGATCTCATGACTACCTGTTTCCTCTCTGTGTTTCACTGTTCTGCAAACGCTGCACTCTGAAATGTTCAATTTTTCCGCAAGTTTTCGGTTCGACCACCCAATTTCTTTTTAAGCACAAGCCTTGGCTCTGTTTTCTTGGGTTATATTAGCCTTCTTCCCCTTATTCGATTATTTGATGTGTGTTGCCGTAGTTTTGCCCAGATAACAACTATGTATAAAATAAACAATCTGGTACAGAGATTAACATACAGCTGCTCAGGATAACTTCTGTAGGCTAACTGTCGACTTCGAAGACAGCGAGGAAACAAGAAGGACACGTAATCACGTGAGAGAGGCATGTTTATTACCTGGGAAAGGGCCGGAAATTATCCAGGTAGAAGCAGGCAGTAAGAGCTGGGGACCATAAATCTGTCAACTTCTTTGAAAAGATAAAGTAAAATCTTGCAATATGCACTGATATAGCTTTATGAAAGTGTTGAAAGCATCCATACATAAGTAACAGAACTAAAGTACCACTTATCATCACACAGAAGACAATTTTTTAAGAAAATTATTAATTTTCGTAGGCGAGTCTAAACTTTCTGACGCTAGTGTATGTAGAATCATTTATGTTAACATTCTGTTTATACCCTTTAACTCTGTGGGTGGAAACTTATATATGCTCTACTTTTCTTTCAGGGCGGAAATATATATATGTTCAGTTTTAATTTCATGGTTTTACTAGTTCATAGTCCGCCTCCGTAGCGTAACGGTTAGTGTTATTAGCTGCCGTCCTCGGGGGCCCGGGTTCGATTCCCGGTACTGCCAGAAATTTAAGAATGGCAGGAGGGCTGGTATGTGGTTCAAATGGTACACGCAGCTCACCTCCAATGGGGGTGTGCCTGAAAAGAGCTGCACCACCTTGGGATGAGGACACGAGTTTACTTTACTAGTTCATAGACTACAGAAGCTGTTCCTTCAACTCTACTAAGGGAAATCTCCTCAGTACCTTGAACCGTTTTTTTGTCCCATTAGTAGGAGTTGTATGATACATGTTGTGTGACACAGTTTCTTCGTGCATGTACTTGTTTCGTGTTTTCTGGTAAAATGGCATCACAAAAACGGATTAGTGATACCGATATAGTTTCGGTATTAGATGATACAAAGAAGTGTCAGATTTTAGTTTGTGACTTTGGAGGCGAAAATTCTTTCTCCAGCTCACCTAAGATTAAGAGTCACACAATTGACACTGGCAGTGACAGAGTGGATGGGACATAAGTAATAACAGTCCTGGAACTACGACTAATATTCCCGTTCATAATATTGATCAAGGGTCAATGTTGCTGTCAAACTGTAATAGATGCACACTGTAGAACAGGGCGCGGAAAGTCCCGGATGCCAGTTTACCATGGCGCTTAAAATTCTCTCTCTGGTACCTTGTTCTTCAGGCTGGGTTATCTCTTACTTCGTAATTATATTCCCCGTTTGATGTCTCTGAACTACTGCAAAGCGTATGTAATAATACTGTACACAACCCCCTGACACACTATATGATTTATCAAACTCGGTTTGTTCCGGTTGCTTTTGAAACATGGGGCAAGATTCTGAACTATTTGTATTTTCTGTACAAAGCTATTAATCACAAAATCTGGGCAAAAATGTTATCTCTAGAACGTTGCTCATAATTATTGTAACTACCTATTTTATTTCAAAGTTAAAAACCTGGAGTGTTTTTAGTCTCAAAATTTGAGGATCATAAATATTATTACATATCTGTTGAAAATGTACATTTTATTTATTTAGCATATGGCCCATACAATCAAGTTGAATACAGAAATAAATTATATACATATTTACGTAACAGGAAAACAATGAACAAGAAAAAACTCCTTACAACTGAATGTCAAGATCATTGATTCACTGTCTTGCTTCTGGAGTTGCCATCAGAAAATCCACTTTGTTGCCTGTGTATGCCCGCGTTTCACACTGTCTGACAATATGGTATATGGTTTGTCGTGCAGCTCCGCAGTCACACGCGGGTGTCGGCAACTTGTTCCATTTAAACAACATGTCTCTGCATCTGCCATGGCCTGTTATTATTCTGTTCAGAGCAGTCCATGTTTTACGTGGTAGCTGAAATCCACTTGGAAGTTTGGCATTCGAGAACATACTGTGCAGGTGCATCTCTGTTGCTGCTTCCCACCGTCTTTTCCACTCTTTACGTGGGTTGTAGCCTCTAGCAACCATCCAAGATAAAGAATTTCATTATTTGAAAATAATGTTTCATTTGGCTTATTATATTGCAAAGAAGATTAAGCCTTTTTCAGGCTTCGAAGGCCTGTTTGAGTTGAATACAAAATTGGGAGTTGAAATACAAGGGGAGTATACCAATGAAAAACGATGCAAAGACTTTTATGTCGTACATTTCAAAAGTGTTGCAGGATGAGATAATTTGTGAAATGAAGGTTTCTCAGTATGTCAGTTTAATGCGTAATGGATCCACAGACAAGGCAGTGGCAATGAAGTTCAAGAAACATTTCTTTCACTTGTACCACTTGAAAGTGTTACCGCAAATGGTTATTTAAATGCCATTAACAAAGAACTTGAAAAATGTGGTCTTTCAGAATGGCTGTCATCTAGTTCCAGCAAGTTAATTGGCATTTCTGCTGATGGTGCAGCAAATATGTTTGGCTGTGATAATGGTCTCGTACAGAAAATAAGACAGAATGTGAATCATATCATAGCTGAACATTGTGTAGCACACTGGCCGTGCGGTTAGGGGCGCGCAGCTGTGAGCTTGCATCCATGAGATAGTGGTTTTGAACCCCACTGTCGGCAGCCGTGAAGATGGTATTCTGTGGTTTCCCATTTTCACACCAGGCAATTGCTGGGGTTGTACCTTGCTTAAGACCACGACCTCTTTCTTCCCATTCCCAGGCCTTTCCTATCCCGTCGTCGTCATAAGACTTATCTGTGCTGGTGCGAAGTAAAAGAAGTAGCAAAAAACAGTGTAGCATACAGATTAAACTTAAGTGTTCTAAGTTCTCTCAAGAACAGAAAGTACATTGGCGATCTTGATTCCGTTTCAACAAGATTCTATAAATTTCACCATCCTCCTAAAAGACAGAGCTGAAACAAGTAGCAGAGAAGTCTTCATTGCAGTGTACAAAATTTCAGTACCGTACCACTCTAAGATGGGTCGGTAGCAAAGTTTGCACTGTTTTGGCTCTAGTGAAAGACTGGAAATGTGCTTCAGTGCACCTAGAAAGCTTTGCTGCAGAAAAAGACATTGCTTTTGAGGCAGGGATTTTATTGAAACAGCTTACCAACTTCAATCTTGTGCATATCATCCATTTTCTGTTTGACTACCTGAGCATTCATAAAAACTTCTCTCCCCTGTTTCAAAGGGAGCAAGTTTTCCTGAGCACAGTGGAACGCCATGTGAAAAGTTCAATAAGATTGTTAAAATCATTAAGAACTGTTCTAGGAGATAATTAAGCAAGGTTCATTTCAAGTACATCTTTAAATGGCATATTTCAGGAACTTCTGCCGCATGACCTCAATCCTACTACAAGAGTTTCTGTTGAAACCAAAAAGGACCACCTTATCCATCATGTAGTGAAGTATTTACAAGAGAGGTTTTTAAATAACCTCAATATTTGACACTTGCTTGGCTAACTGGAAGCACTGTAGAAGATTTTAGCATCAGTGAAGTAGCATCTCTAGTTCAACACTTCGAGAAACAAATTTGTCCCTTGGATGATAATGATGAATATAAACAGAATATTGTCAATGAGTGGTATGAATTTTAAGTATTTGGAAAGGGAAAGAAACTTGATCTTCTTGGCTTAGCACTAGCAAACAAAGAAATATCCCCATATTAGGAAAATTACAGTCCATAATTTCTGTCTTTCCAGTGTCAATTGTGTGTTGTGAAAGAGGCTTCAGTGAAATTAACCTAGTGAAAAATAATTTTAGGTCATCATTGAAAGTTGAAAATGTAAATAATAAATTTATGTATAAGAGAAAGAAACTTCTTAATGAGAAAATGTACTTCGCACACCTCTCAGCACCACTGAACTTGCTTCCTCTGGAATGGGATTCTTTCCAGAAACATATCAATGAGAAAATGGAGAACACACTTAAAATGAAACAAGAAACTTTGGATAATAAATTATTTAAGTTGAAAAATTTAGCATCTAATGGAGAAGAAAGAAGGTTAGTTCCTAATCTTACGTTTGATGATAGTGTTTATCCACCTCCAATTAAAAACTTGTCTGAGATAGAATTAAATGAAGAAGAAACCTCTATTTTAAGTCAAGGCCCTAATTTCAGTTGGCCAAGTTCAAACAAAAGTTACGATTTAATCACAACATTAGCAGAAACAGAAACAGCAATACAGAATGTACCTGTAGATTTACAGAATGACTTAAGGTATGAAGCTAAGAAGAAAATTCCTATTTTAGTAAAAGGTTTACTATCACTTCGAGGCACCAACAAGGCAGTTAATAACTTGAAGCAAAAAAATCAAGCTAAATAACTTGATTATCACAAAAGCAGATAAAGGAGGAACAGTTGTAGCCCTAGATAGAAATGTTTATATTGATAAAATAGAAACATTTTTTAATAACAATTCGTTTAGTACAATTGATAAAGACCCGACATCACATATTCAGAGGGATCTTAAAAAACTATGAAAAACCACGTCTTTCTTGTTTAATGAACATGATGTGCAAACATTAATAAATATGAACCCTAGACTCCCGACTGCAAGAGCACTGCCGAAATTACATAAACTTTATTTATTTATTCGTATCAGAAGCATACATTTTACATTGCATAATGGTACTTAATGACATACATATCAAATAGTGTCTGCCCAAAATTTTGCCAAATCACGGGCATTAGGTGTTGCAGCCATCAAGTCCTCTATTGTGCAACTTAAGGACACTTACTACAGTTCATGAAATGGGCTGTGGTTTGGTCTTCACCACATTCGCATTGCCTGGATGTGCCAGGAAAGCCCCACTTTACCATATTGGTTCTTGATCTACCAACCCCAGTGCGAAGCCTGTTCAACGATTTCCACGTAGACCAATGTTCCTCGTGTCCTGGGGGGAGATGTTCAATTGGTAGCATCCAATCAGCAAGTTGAGGATTTCTAGTTCTCCATAATCTCAACCG
Source organism: Anabrus simplex (assembly GCF_040414725.1). Lineage (NCBI taxonomy): Eukaryota > Metazoa > Arthropoda > Insecta > Orthoptera > Tettigoniidae > Anabrus > Anabrus simplex. Next base: position 367,827,059 of record NC_090268.1, on the reverse strand, counting down.
TGTGGATTGGGCATATTCGTTTAAATCTTCGGTTGTATTCATGAAACTCCTCCTAGACCTCAATCTTCGGTGCGCAGGTTCATATCCATTTAATGGGTGTGCACATGAGGCAAGTGCTTTAGTTCTCTCATTCATGGATGCAACTTCTCTTCTTATATCTGGTGGGGCGATTCCAGCCAAACAGTAGATTCTATCTCGTGGAGTTGGTCTCAAGCAGCCAGTAATGAGTCGACATGTTTCATTTAGAGAAATGTCAACTTGTTTAGCATGACTTGATCTGTACCAAACAGGGCAAGCGTACTCTGCAGCGGAGTAACACAGAGCCAGGGCTGTTGTTCTCAACGTCTTTGGATGTGTACCCCAATTGGTTCCAGACAACTTGCGAAGGATGTTGTTTCTAGCCGACACTTTCTGCTTGATGTTCATGCAGTGTTGTTTGTAGGTGAGAGCACGATCCAATGTTACACCTAGATATTTAGGTGTTGGGCAGTGATCTAGTTGAGTATCTTCCCATACTACCTGCAAGGAGAACCGATTAGACCTATCATAAATTTCAAACATAGCCCCATTTATAAAACCTCTAGATTTATACATAATTTCTTATCAAGGAAATACGTATTTCATTGTAAAACACCTATTAAAAACTCAGTGGATTTTTGCAGTCTAGTTAAAGATTTTAAACTTGGATCATCTCACACGACATGTTCGTTTGACATAACCAACATATATACAAACATTCCAATAGAAGACACTATCAGAATCATTAAGAAGAATTTCATGAAGAACAAATTAGTAAACATACCAGAAATTGAAGATTTTATTAATGTTTTAAAATTCGTGTTAAATCAAAATTATTGTACATTTAATAATAAAATTTACCGACAAAATGGGAGCCCCAGCATCAGGAATATTGGCTAATATATACTTAGACTATTTGGAACACACGGAAATTATTAATCAAATAGAGGGTTTGGATTTTTGGACACGATGTGTGGACGATGTTTACGCTATAATAGATAACAGACTTACCGATAGCAATAAAGTTTTAAATATATTGAACTATTTGGATTCCAATATAAAATTCACTTTAGAAGAGGAAGTAGAGAGATCATTGAATTTTCTGGACATAGTCACAGCGAGAGAAGAAAAAGGATTTTCTTTCAAAATACACAGAAAATATACTTTCACACTGACCACTATCAAGAACAACTCGTTACACCCTGAGGCACAGAAAAGATCAGCAAATTATAGTTACGTTAACAGAGCGTTTAGTATTCCTTTATCCAAATCTGAAAGGAATAAAGAACTGTTGTTTATCCGACAACAAGCCCTCTTGAATGGTTTCACCAATAACATGAGTGATAAAATAATTAATAAATTTTCGGAGAAGCAGCATTCCAAATTAGCAATCAAACCTAGTAAAACCGAAAAATACATCAAGTTCACATATAATAATCCAAACATACACGTAATAACAAATTTATTTAAGAGAAAAAATTTCAAAATTGCATTTTCCACCAATAACAACATGAAACATAGTATTTTCAACCATGATACAATAAATCTCTCGGAAAAAGATAAATTTTTTGATTCAGGAATCTCGATCGTGGTCGTCCACGGCCTCTCCTTCCTTGGATTTGCATTTCCATCACCTTTTTTGGCATTCTTTCGTCGCTCATTCGCTTTATGTGCCCAAACCATCTTAGTCGGCTCTTCTCTATTCTATCATTCATTTTTTCCACTCCAATTTCTTCCCGGATTTTCTCATTCCTTATTTTGTCTCTTCTACTCTTCTGTATCATACTCCTCAAGAATTTCATTTCGGCTGCCTGTATTCGACTCTCATCCTTCTTTGTCATTGTCCAAGTTTCTGCTCCGTAAGTTGTTATGGGTACGTAATACATCTTGTACATAGTATCCTTTGCTTCCATTGGCACATCTTTGTCCCATAACATGTTTCTTACACTATGATAGAAACAACTTCCAGCTTGAATCCTTTTACTAATCTCAGCATCCAGTCGAGCATTCTCCATTAATTCTCCATTGAATACTATTACTACCATTTGTTATTGTTGAAAATGCTAGATGCCAGTATGATAATGATATGAGTATTAGGAAAAAATTCAGGCTTGTAGATTTGTGTGCTAGCTCCTAGATGTAAAACATTTGTCATGCCCTGTGGTAGAATATTTGTTATTTATGCAGAGCATGGGTTAAACTGCTGTGGCAATTTTTTTGACCATTTTTTTCTGCTTTTTGATGAACAAAGACCTTAAATGAAGCCAAAACATCATTGAAAGTAGCTTTTGGCACATATACGTAATGAACTAATGTGTACCGAGTGGAGTAGCCGTGCTACAGCTGTAGAGCCAAGCTCTGCATTCGGGAGACAGGTGAGTTCGATCCCCGCCATCTGCTGTCCTGAGAATGGTTTTCTGTGTTTTGCCATTTTAACTTCTAGGCAAATGCAGGGACAGTTACTGTTCATATGCCACAGCTGTTTCCTTCCACCTACTTACCAAATTTAATTCACCATCATTCATTTTATCTTCATTAGCTCCTCAACTGAGATAAACGTTGGTATGGGCATCCGATTGAACAAATGTGCTATATAAATTCATCTCGCCTCATCCCTGACTTCGTGTCGGGAAATGAGACCAACAGGTAGGCTTTCTGAGGACTAATGTGTACTTAAAGGTAACCATTGTCATATCATATTATGGAGTGTCCCTTGTGTCATTCTTCTAGTCAAAAAATTATGAGACCATATTTTGTCTTCAGACCACTTCAAAGTTGGGTTTCTACTCTTAAACAAGGTATGTGGTTAATTTGGGTGTATTTTTATTACACCACCTTGCACTATTTTGTCTTCAGACCACTTCAAAGTTGGGTTTCCACAGTTACACAAGGTACACCACTTTGCACACTTTGTTGCAGTAGCAAGGAAGAGGAAGAACTACTGGAGCACTTCATTTAGGTAAGTTCAAATTTTCAAGCATATACAGTAAGTGTGGAAACGGAAATTAAAACATGTTTCTACATTGCTAAAAAAAATTTCATCAATTTTAACATGAAAATAAAAAGTGGTTTGACAGTCTTTTAAGAACGAAACATGTCCTTTATATAATAGTGTGATTTTTCTTTACAGGTATGTTATAGTGTTATAGGTATTATGATTATTCGACAGACTGAAGATCTTTACATTCTTAAAGTTTACATCTATTTTGGTTTCATGTCAAATGATTGTGGTATCTCATCATTCGTTTATTTTTAAATTGGAATTTATTCTCATGTTATCCATATTCACTCTAGCTTCTTACATGTACACTCAAGTGCACCCAAATTGGCTGGCAAAAAAGTATTTAATTTTATACAATCTCGAAATGCAAGGATAGTCGTGAACTGTGGATAGCCAGTGACCAAAGAGATGATAACTTGGAATCCTACCACCTGCACAATATGTTCAACGTGTTTCAAACAAGAGGATTTTGAAAGAAACTCATGTTCTGCAATGGCCAATGTTTGTGCGGTTGAATGTACATGTTCAGTATGGTAACTGTTGATAGTTGAAGAGAGGTGAGCATAATTGAATAAATCGAAGGCCAGCTCACACTATACAATACCTGTTAACATGCTCCGCAATTCATCTGCCTTGTCAGTAAATGTATATTAATTTAATAATGCTTGGGCATGTTAATGTTTCATTTATTATTATAATTATTAGCATAATACCCGTGCTTTGCTACGGTTTTAAGTTGAAGGTTCTTTTTGAAAGTTTTAAACTATGGAGATCCTTCTGTCGGATCGTTTGTCAAACGGTATTGGAGAAATGAATATTTGTATTCCCAGATCAAATTATTATTGGTATTAAGGAGCTGCGGCTTTATGACGCAATTGAGGGTGCGTGTTAAGCTGTCAGCTGTTTTCAAATACGTTTTGACGCTCACAGGGTGATGTCACCACTGCATAACATACACTGTAATAATGTAGTTCGAAGCGTGTTTTCTGCGCTGCGTGTGAAATTTTAGGTTTTAGTTTTCAGTACTGGACTGACTGATACGTTGGTACAGATAACTCTCTTGTTCGTTATTTCTAAGCAAATATTTGTGTTTTCCGTTGTTTCTGTCAATGAATATACGTATAACATTTTAATTACTTTCATTTTATTTTTCAGAGCTTACAATTTACTGTTTTGAAGGTGACAATCTCTATTTGGAGTGGTATTTGAACGCTTTAGAACTGAAATATACATATATAAAAACTCTTTATTTAACAGTTAAGACATATAAGCAAACTGTATGTGAAATTTTGGTTTTGTACGTCGAACAAAGGGCCACCACAATGCGAAATTTTTACTTCATATGTCAAATGGTATCGGAGGAATGAATGTTTTTGTTTTTGAAGTTAGTCCACTAGGAGTGTAATGAAACCAAACCACACTCCATGGCGTAACAGCCCTGAAGGTCCATTACCTACAAAGCGACTGCTGCTCTGGGGCCTGTTCCACGAACGAACTTTGCAACTTTTCACTTTGCACTTTTCAGTTCAGATTTTGTTCCACCATCACTTTTCAAGCCTGTTATGTTCCTCCATTGGTACAGAAATGCAAAGTGCAAAGAAATGAAAAGTTTTCATAAATCTTGCAAAGAGACGATTCCCTTTTCATCTGTTAATTAACAAGTATGTACACTAGTTTCTCGGCGTAGAATTTGGTTTAGTTATATAAACACGTTACGACGAGAGCTTTTGTTAGCATCAAGTGAGGACAGTGATGAAGGATTCAATAAGAGAACGTACAAAGGCAGGATTAATTTTCTTTACCTCACTTTGACGGAATTTCGCGAGTGATTTCGTATTACTCCAACACAGGCTGACTATATTCTTGAAATGATCGGTCATTTATTAAACCATGCAACAAAAAAGAAGACAATTCCTTTCTGAAAAAGGACAAATTCTTATATGCTTACATTGGTTAGTAAATGGTGCCCAGCTACAGGGTGTAACAGCAAGGCATGGGACATCAAAATCAATTACTTGCAGAACTGTTACCAAAGCCGTAGATGTTACAGTAAATGTAATATTTCCCTTTCTGAAAAAGAACAAATTCTTATATGCTTACATTGGTTAGTAAATGGTGCCCAGCTGCAGGGTGTAGCAGCAAGGCATGGGACATCAAAATCAATTATTTGCAGAACTGTTACCAAAGCCGTAGATGTTATAGTAAATGTAATATTTCCTAAAAGTACGTTGGCCTAATAATCCACATAATAGCGACAGGATTTCTAATGAAGGGTGAATTTCCTTCTGTATGTGGATATGTTGACGGTACTCTCGGTAATGTCTCATCATTTTAGAGGTTATTTTTAAAGTTGCCAAAAAGGATGTAACATTTCTCCTTGATAATTTCCAGCACAGTCAGATTCTTGTAATAACCTTTCTTTCCCATGACAAAAACTTTAACGGTACCACAATTATACCGTCAAGTTCGCCGCGAAAATAAAGCATTAAAATCATAGAGTATTAGGTCTACCGGTATACAGTTTGCTCATGGAATAAACTCGATCGGATCTCTCATTCGCAAAGACTTTTCACTTTACGGAGAAATTGAAAAGTGCAACCTAGATCATGGTGGAACAGAAAGACTTTGCACTTTAGCACTTTACAAGAATTGAAAAGTGAAAAGTGCAAAGTTTGTTCATGGAACAGGCCCCAGCTCGAAGGCCTGTGGTTTACAAGGTTTCATGTTGTTGGCATGATGAATCCTTTTGGCTTTCTAGACCAGGGCCGCTATCTCACCATTAGATAACTTTTCAGTTGTAATCATGTAGGCTGAGTGGACCACAAACCAAAGATACAGGTAAAAATTCCTGACCTGGCCGGCAATCAAACTTGGGGCTTCCAGGCAAGAGGTAGGCACGCTACTCGTACACCACGGAGCTTGCCGTAGGACTCAAATGGTACTTCAAAATTTTCCTTAGTGACATGTAGGTCATAAAAGAGCTAATATCTTTTGAAATTTCAACCTGGTACGTCAAACTGTTTTAGAAAAATTATTTTTTTTGTTATTAGGTCTAACCCACATTTTTATTCCTTACGAGTGAACATTGGCAAAGGTTAAGTCTCAGATCATACTGAAACTTGGACAACACATTGAGGTACACATAAACAAATGTCAGCATCAATTTTGGGTGTCGACGTTCATTATGACGTTAACTAAAGGGGCCTAAAAGTTGCGACATTTCAAGTTCCGCGCGAACAGGTCTGGCCGATGCTAAACTGGCACACTGCCTTCTCTGTACCACACCTCTGTACCTCCTCCCCTCCCTCTTGGTTCGCCGCCGCACATTCCCCCCGCCCCCCTCGGCATGTGCCCATCTGCTTAGCTATCGAATGGGACCGGTGCTACACTTTGCGTACTCTATCAGCCTTCCTCATAGCTTTCCTTTGTAATTCCCACATTTTGTCACTTTACTTTTCCTGAAGAGTTTATGAAAACGTTTGTGATGATTCCTTAAGCGTAATGCCATTGAGCGTGTCAAAAATTATTTTTCATCTTCAAGCCAATCTCGGAAGTCACGGTGAAGAAGGTCTGCTGATCTTTCAGGAGCTGCAGCTTTATGATGCGATTGAGGGTGAGTGTTAAGCAGTCAACTGTTTTCAAATAGGTTTTGACGCACACGGCGTGATGTCACACTGCGTAACATAGGCTGTAATAAATAAATTGAAGCGTGGTCTTTTGCGCTGCGTGTGAAATTTTAGGTTTTAGTTTTCAGCACTGGATGGTCTGATATGTTGACACTGATAACTCTCTCGTTTGTTTTTTAAAACAAATATTTGTGTTTTCCGTTGTTTCTATCAAAGAATATATATATAACATGTATTTTAATTATATTTATTTTATTTTTCAGAGCTTACAAGTTACTGTCTTGAAGTTGACAGACTCTGTTTGGAGGATGTTAAAAGTTTGACGTACAGGTCTGATCAGTCGGAGGAAAACGAAAAGGATATTGACTATAGTGAGCCAGAATCGGGACAAAGACAAGGTAGTGCCAATTCAATAGACAACGCAGATTTACAGTACAAAACAAGAGCAATCGACTACTGGAGGAGTGGAAAACGGAAAAATCTGAAATTCACAACTGTGCAAAAGAAATTCCGTCGTTTGCATAGTGAGGCCCAGCTGTCCGCCTGGAAAAAAGTAGTGGATCGAGGAGGCTCTCTCCGAGACAAATTTGCTCTTATTGCGATGGATTGCAAAGAAAAATTTGATGCAGAGTACCGTACGTCCATCATCCGTGACATCACAATCAAACAATGGGCAATGCAAAGTGCCCGCTCTAGAGGGATCCATGACTTTAAAGCGTCCTCAGGCTGGTTGTACGACTTCAAAAAGAAATTTGGAATCACATCCCAAAAAATTACTAACGGGACAACAAAAAAACTTCATAGGGAAACTGACTTTATGGCGGAAGCCAAAAGTTTTGTGGAAAACGCAAGAGAGAAAATTCAGTTACATAGCCCATCACATGTTTTTAACAGTGATCAAAGCGGCTTTAATTTGCAAATGTACAACGGTAGAATGTTAGCACCCCGAGGAGAAACGTCGATTAGTACGATGGTCCCATCAGTTCCCTCTACTACGCACAGCTACACGATTATGCCTACTGTGTCAGCAGAAGGTGAGCTACTCTCCCCATTGCTAATAGTTTTAAAGGAAGGAGATGGTGTTTTTGGTTTCCTTGTTAAGAAAAGAATATTTTCACACAAAACTATTAATGTCGTGTGCACGACGTCTAGAAAGATGGGCAAAGCAGAAGTTCAGAGCTGGTATAATGACATCTTGAAACCAAATTTATCCGATGGACAAAACATTTCATTGTTGAATTCTTTCTGTGGCCACAATGGGCTTGTTCATGGCATGGAAGTAGAAGTTATGATAATTTCAGCTGGCGCTACAGCAGTTTGTCAGCCATTTGACGTGTATGGGTTTCGGATTTGGAAAACGTATACAAGATTAATTTATTCTGGGCTGCGATTTATGAATATCGGCATCGTGCTACACCACCGTAACACTATCTTAAAGTTGCAATCGCTGTTATATTTATTTCCAGCTGACATCTCCTAGATTCAAAAATATGTGGAAGTACTTATGATACCGCAGTGGATACCTTGATGAACATCGTGGACCGTTTGAACACCCGGTAGTGTATTCCTTTGACAGTGTTGGCTTGGTATATTCTTTGTGCCCGAATACAGGTTTCGTCAAATGTGCTTGGTGTACAAAGGACTCGTGTGTCAAACACTTCTACGAGGAACACCACTGTTGTAAAGCATACGTCCCGTGATAAAAGTATGGTGCTTGTTAATTGTGTTTTGTTTCAGTTTCCTTCTCATTTTTTAATGTTTCGAACAGACCAAAGATTGTTTTTGTTAACTAATAGTTATTGGCGGGGAGTTTACCTGCTGTAATATATACGTAGTTATTTAATGTGTTGTCTTGAAATTATTTGTTGTACCATTTCGTACAATAGCCATTTTCATTTTTACGTATGTAACTGCCATTGTACCCAGAAGACTAGTGTGATAGTTTAATATTTTACTCGTTGAATACATAGACCTTCGTCAGCAATAACGCAAAAGTACCTGTAAAGTAAGACTACAGGTCTGCCTGTGATTACTGTATATCTACATATATAGATGCACATCTTTTTTTATTTTTCAAGGCTTTTCTTATTACGTCAAAACTTCACTACATTCTTTGTCATCCTTGTGTCAAAGTTGTCTATGCATTAGATTGATTTATATTTGGCAACCATTGCTGCAAATGGAATGTGTTGTGTCTGTCACTCCAAAACATAATAAATTGTACAGTACAAGCACAAATAAAAACATTCTACCTATAATCCTTATACCAGAGTACACAGTACGGAAAATACCTATAGTTTCAAATTCAGAGTTTATAATTATTCTCCGTGATTTTGTTATGACACAATTGATAGCGTATACAAAGTGGGGGTGTGGGGGGACATAAAAAGATCTGGACTTGTAACCAGATTTTGGTATCCCGAGGTACCGAATCTCATTACATTCATTGACACGCAATTTCTTTAAATAAAAATATATTTAACGTAGTTTAAAGGTGGGTGATTTATTTAATGGTGGGTGATTTCATTTAATTAGTCCGGCTCCATGGCTAAATGGTTAGCGTGCTGGCCTTTGGTCACGAGGGTCCCGGGTTCAATTCCTGGCGGGGTCGGGAATTTTAACCATCATTGGTTAATTTCGCTGACATGGGGGCTGGGTGTATGTGTTGTCTTCATCATCATTTCATCCTCATCACGACGCGCAGGTCGCCTACGGGAGTCAAATCAAAAGACCTGCATCTGGCAAGCCGAACATGTCCTCGGACACTCCCGGCACTAAAAGCCATACTCCATTTCATTTCATTTAATTAATTTCATATTTATGTCCACTCTAAAGGACACTACCGACAGCTTTAAGGCGGTTTTAGAAGTAAATAATAATTTAAGCATAGGTCGTATGGGGTACGCCATCCCAAGTTTGACCACGCCGAGGGTGCTTAACTCGGGTTGTACCCACAAATGTGACAACTCATGGGAATTAACAGGAATGAAAGTATAAAATTTGAATAGTTTAGTTTAGTTTATTTATCATCATTATGTGTGAAATGGAACGTTATTTAAAGTATTTCAATAATTATAGTATAAAAAGAAGCAAGGCATAGCGCCGATCCCGTTCAACAGCTAAGCAGACGGACAGGCGCTGGAAGAAGGGAAATGTGCTGTGGCGAACCAGTAGGAGGGGGGAGGGGAGAAGGTGCAGAGGTGTGGCACGAGGCAGGTAGTGTGCTGGCTTAGCATTGGCCAGCAGGTATTCATCGCTGTTCGCGCGTAACTTGAAATGTCACAACTTTTAGGCCCCCTTAGTTAACGCCGTAATGAACGTCGGCACCCAAAATTGATGCCAACATCTTTTTACGCGTACCTCATTTTCCAAGTTTCATCACGATCAGAGACTTGACCATAGCCAGTGTTCCCTCGTTAGTGGTAGAATATTTTAAGGTAATCTCTTATTTAATATCTAAGACAGAAGAGCGATCGTCACATGAAATTTCTATCTCGGATGTCAAACAATTTCGTTGGAATGAACAGTTTGGTTTCTGAGCTAATGCCTGTTTAAACCCCTTAGGGGTGAAATATTTAAAAATGTTTCTTAAGTTATATACCGAAAATTCCTACATATTTCTTTTCCGGATTTAGCAGTGTGCAGATAATAAACTCGTTCCTCATCTCAAATGGTAGAGAGCTCTTCATGCACACCCCCAATGTAGGTGAGCTGCACGTGTCATTTTATCCACATACGAGCCCTCGTGCCATTCTTAAATTTCTGGCATTGCCTGGAATTGAACCCCGGCCTCTGAGGATGGCAGCTAATGGTGCTAACCATTACGCTTTGGAGGCAGACAGTTACACAGTATATTCTTCGCTGTTGATGATGGAGAGATGGCAAGGGTTCTACCATGTCAGAAATGAGAGCATCAAATTGGGCTTGCAAGATCAACGTGGAGAACGTTATGATGACAGTTGATAGGGCTGGCAAATTAACTAAAATAGTCTCTCAGAGAAATGGCAATTGTTTCTTAAATTTTGAACCTTGGAGCAAGAATAACTAACACTAACAATTTAATCGCTGATTTTCTATTGGGTGAGTCACAAAAATGGCAAAATTGAGTTAGGCACGGTTTCATGTACAATACACACCTTTGTGTAATTTGATGTTGTAAGGGCCTGCACTACAACAGCCAGATAAAAAGTTCGGTTTAAATTTATATGGTGGTTTGCACATTTATCTGGAAGTTCGGTTGAAAATGCGCACTACGACTTTCGTGTATGTGCAGTCTGGGAGAATATTCTCGAGGTTAGCTATGCCGAAGTTGTAGAGGCAGTTAACGTTCTTATCTGGGACTTTGCTCCTATCGGGGCGCTATTGTAAGAATCAAGATGGCTACACATCAAGATGAATCTACATCTGCATGATGCTGTACGAAATTAAGTTGTTACAATGTAATCTATGTATATATTTACCAGCTACCACAGAATTCTTAAAGATTTCCCAAGCTAGCAAGTTGTTGCTACTGACTATATGAGTTCCACACAAGCAAGTTAATAGTAAGTTTCATGGGTAGCGGTGGTCGTTAGGGCAACAGCGTTTGCTGCTATGCACTTCTTCGTGGGTTCGAGTCCCAGTAGTCTTAACATTTTTATTTTTTATTTTTACCTTCTAAATGTTAGTCGGTAGGGTACTAGAGGTGATGGTACACATTTCCTATTCATTAGAATGCGTGTCAAAAGCTTGGGTTGCCGGGCTGAGTGGCTCAGAAGGTTAAGGCGCTGGCCTTCTAACCCCAACTTGGCAGGTTCGATCCTGGCTCAGTCCGGTGGTATTTGAAGGTGCTCAAATACGACAGCCCCGTGTTGGTAGATTTACTAGCACGTAAAAGAACTCCTGCGGGACTAAATTCCGGCACCTCGGCGTCTCCGAAGACCTTAAAAAGTAGTTAGTGGGACGTAAAGCAAATAACATTATTATTATTAAAAAGCGTGGGTTCTATTCCAAATTTATCCGCGACTCACGTATGGAGTAAAGATATATGACGTTGTTCATGGCGATTCATCCATCGAATGAGGATGTTACGGAGGTTATATTTCTTGGACTTCATAACAACTTGCTACTAAGTATTTACACTAAACTGAGATAAATGCTTGCCATTTACTATTCTCACATTGTATTGAAAATAAACTAACTACTTATTCAATGAGCAAACAATAAATTGAATTAATAATAAAATTAATGATCCTACGCTTCATCAGTGGCATTAATTATGAATATAAACTTTACTTTCGCCGTAACACACTGAACCGTATCCCCTGTCATAAAAGTGGGCTAGCTACAGCGGAAAGAACGCGTGGAATGGTTCGATGTGTTTGGGAGAAAATAAATCAAGCAATAATATGAATCGTACTGAATTAGTACCTGGACAGGATCTACGGTCATTATTGTAGTGAATAAGAACAAACAAAAAAAAAAGCAAAGATGAATTTATTCAATAAAACATAGATATCATTCATACTAAATGTCACAAATAAAGAAAAATTAAACGAACCGATGACCTCTCTGGGCCAAAGAAAACCTGTGCCGAGACATTATTTGAAAAATACAACAAGTGAATCAAATTTACATAAATCGGGTTATGACCCGAGGAACAAATATTTATGATCACAGGGGAAATGTACGTGGATACGTGTTACATTCGAGTGGTTTGTCGCCGCCGCTAAACTTTCTAATTTCATGTCTAAAGTTCGCAATACTAAAATTGTCCAAGAAAATGCTGTGTTCTCAGAAAATACACTATTAGGCAAATACACATTAACTTGATATAAACACGGTCCGATGCAAATATATTCGGACACTGGGATAAATAAACCTCTTGTTCAAGCCATCCTACTCTCCCTTCCAAAAGAAAAATACAGACTCTAAATATGGCCCGAGCCATATGAGAATGGTTAAGAAACCTTACAACCCAGCTATTAGCTTACGAGCTAAAATAGACGCACATTTAAACAACGTTGGTTAAGCAAAATAAACAATAAAACACTGGTCACAACACCATCAGAAAAACATATGCACACACACACGCACGCACACACACACACACACACGGGAAAAATGGGATATCGATCTGAGTTCAGCTCCGATATGTGGGCGTAGACCAATAGCGCCTGGCCCGGCACAGTACTTCCGACTTGCACCCTCACTGAAAGGAATGCATACAGCTGTGACACACAAACCAAAACACGACGGGCTAGCAAGGGGCTGCAGGTTTCTTAGAATTGTTCTAACAGGCTGGACTCAGTGGACGCTGCCAGCTAAGGCCTTCATTCACTCACGGCTGGCGGATCCCAGCCAGCTTGGCTTGCCTGGCTTAGGTCTCCCTACCCGAGACAGGGATCCCTTCTCACAATAACAAGCTCGGCTCTTAATTAGCCCACATTACCAGCCGGCGAATTCACATATGATAATGCCTCGATCCCAGCAAATACATAGGGCTACTGCCTATCACCTAATATACACATATCTGGCCTCAATAGCCATTTCGAGCTACACGAGCTCTTTACGCAACGTAACATGGGTTCGACCCCCACTTAATTCAACACAGATGGGCGCTCAGGCCTCTTGGCTTCAATCCCTAGGTAAACTCTCCTAGTTTTGTCCCTTCGTTATGCATATATCAGCATCCTCTAGCCTCACAACTTGCGTCACATAAGCCCGACCCGTATAAATTCCAAATCTGCTTTCCCTGCATATCTAAAGATCTTAATTCGCTCGACGGTGTCCACAGCTCTGTCGCACGTCATAAATGGTACCTGAAATGCATGCTACGTGCAGAGATGACAATAAATAAAGGATAAAGAAAAATCCTACTCTAATCCTGATAACATAACCCTCGCTCCCATGCGACATTTAAGGCTTAAGGCCTAAGAATTCTGTGAGGACGCTATCCAATAAATCTCGCATAAAATAAAAAGTACACAGACAGAAACACGTAACCAGAAAATAAAAATCATACAACACTAACTATAACCTAATTCTTCCCGTTAATTCCAACTATCTATATAACACACTCACGTCCCAAGCTAATACATGCTATAGCTTATGAACACATTTACTTTACTGAAGTTAAATCAAGACATACGCCTCACAGGCTGACTTTAAATATGCACAAATATTTACATAGAAATCTAATTTGCCTATAGTATATCTATCTGATAACTACAACATGCTAATAGACATTAGAAAGCTTAGCTTTGACGACAGGAACCAGCAACGGCGGTCACATGACCGCTGGTGTCATTCAGGCCTTAGCCTGACATCTCAGCGATCTCCAGGAATCGAAGCCTCGTCCTCTCGAGTCCAAAGACGGCCATGATTCTCCAGTAGGCTTCGGTATCCTCCAATATAGTTGTTGTAGAAGTCTTCTTCTTCGCAGTTTCTTTATGCAACGAGCACATGGGATCCACCCCTAATGATTAGGTTGCAATTAGGCAACAACCTGTGCAACAGAGTTACAGTTAAATAAATGCACCATTAGATTACGGGAGCCAATCCCGGGCAGTTTCCTGTCCTTCACAACGGCAATATAAAAGACGGTACACACACGACATACGCGTATTCCGCGCCCTCGTCCCGATCACTCGTTGCTAACGTCAACAAAGTACATACGTGAGACGCCTCAAATATAACGAGCACTCACAGTCTGAAATTAGCAACGTATACAGTCATTCACCAGCCCGCACTCTGGCGACTACTCAAATACGAATATATTTAGACATAATTAAAACAAACAGAGCTTCTAACATGGTGCGGCTTCCCCTTTCCAAGTTCCTTTTCAACCACCTTCCTCCGCCCTGCCAAAGAACTTCGCCCCGTAAATACTGGCCTTCCGGTCCCACAACCAAAACAGGTTCAAACCAGGCTCTCGGTTTGAACATAATATACATGAAACAGGCATAATTATACAATGTTATTATTCACAGGCATATGACAATTCAAGTCTCGTTTTCTCATACGAACAGACTGTGGAATATGGCTCCGTGACGGATATCTTCTGACAGATTCCAATGAAATTTTATACCAGGTTGGGTCAAGTTGTCTCCATTTCGCTTGCAGTTTGCCAGCTCCGGAAGATCGGTTATCCCCACTCCAGCACGTGGTTGGTTGACAATGTTAACCAGCGGACAGAATCTCCGCGCCTACACGTCCTACAGTTTCGTTCAGACTCGAAAAATGTCCGTCTATCCATGGCTTGGTACCGACTTCGCTCTAACTAGGCGCAGTATAGCTTCCTAACAGCCATTGTCCTACTACATGCAATAATCAGGTTTTTTAATGAACCCTGTGTGTTACTCATGATAATATGTGGCATATGGCGATATGTTACAACACGTCCTCATAACTAGTACAAGACAAAAAAAGATACATAACCTGAATCTTAACTTTTGTGTCCAGGTTACATTTTCAGTCTTTTTATTTTCTACAACAGTCAATTTTAACACTTCTTTGTATGTGAAGATTTCAGTCCTAATTCTGTTTTTTACCTGAACTTCCACAGTATGGCTTAATAAGAGTCTCTTCGGACGACGTTTTCAACATTGCTTCTTGGTGACTTACGTACTGTAAGGAAATTTGCATATCTTTAGAACAGCAGCGACCAGGACAAAAGACGGATCCTTCAGACAGCTTTTCTATTGCGTCCAGTAAATATCTATTACTCAGAGAACTCAGGTTTTGTTCGAGCCTCCGAAAGGATTCATGGTTTATTAGCCTGGTCCTATCAGCTGCAGAAAGCAGTCTCAATACCAGAGCGTTTCGTCTTCACCAAACCTTACTCCGATGAAGTGCTGATCAATGAAAAGAAGATAAACGGCATGCACAAAGTATTACAGTGCATTTCAGACACCCTTCACACCTTATACAATATAATAGTTTCCTGGAAGACCACAACAATGAGGACATTGAAGGACAATGAATGACACAGAGTATTGTTGGTCCTATTCTTTATGTGAATGTAAACGTTCAAATTTGGATTAGTAAAAGAATTTTAATATCAGATTTCATGGATTTCTAGTGTAGGTAGTAAGTTTATTTTTGTTAAGGGTATAAGTCCGCGATGTCTAAGGGGTTCCTTTTAGGAAAATACAAATGCCTAGACATTCTTTTCATGATCATCAAATGACCTTTACGAAGTACTTGCTCTAGGCAAAGCAAAGTCACAATGATGTTTTTGGGTTTTTATCAAAGTTTTTTTAAAGGACTTATGCCCTTTAGAAAATAACTAATTCAGTTGTGCTATAGAAATCAGGAGGAGGATTGCCATGACCATGAATGTCATGACTCACCCATATCATATTTGGAAGGATCTCTCCATTTCCCTAAATCTTAAAATGAGACTAGTCCAGACTCTTTTCAGTCTACATCTACAGTGCTTAAACCTGGATCCTGCGAGTTGGAGATTTGAGTAAGATCAACTCCTTTGAAGTGTGGTGCTAGAGAATAATGCTTAGCATACCGCGGACAGAATTTCGCTCAGAGTCCATCATGAAGGAGCCGAACATCATCCTAAGGATTGAGAGAATGATAGAGATTGTCTTTCTCTACTCAACTAACAACTTTAAGGTGGTTTAGATCAGCCGAGCAGAAATGCTAATTAACCCTTTATGAATGAGCATATCGGAATATGTAGCACAATTAAACCCGCATCAAGTGCCCCAGGCTCCCAGACACTCCTGGTAAGAAGACCAACCCTTCTAATATACAAGGATTAGCTTACTCTTAGGGTAAACAAAATGTAAAGAGAAAGAAGAGAGGGCAACTGTGTATGAATTCAGATTGAAGGCCAGGATGCAGGCAGTTTATAAAACTACAAACTGATAAAATTGAAGTCAAATGATTGATCTGATATTATTAAGAAAAAAAAAAAAAAACCACTCTCATAAACATTGCTCTCAATGTCAAAAAGTAAATGCCAATTGATCAGCAAATCTTGTTGATAAGACCTCTGGTGCAAAGGAGAGATATACAAGGTTTTCTCTTATAAACTCAGACCATCCAGTGGCAATTTGACTCTCTGAGATTTAAGCAGCTGTACGGGGGGTGCATGCATAGTTCTTGATGTTGTAAGGAGCGTGCACGTGTTCGACCTAGCATCAATAGCCAGTCTGAATCTCAGCTGTTAACATGGTGAGACAGTTGTTATTGCAACACCGTATTTTTGTATGTAAAAGTTATTTTAAGTAAGAGTTGGTTTGACGGGTACACGACGCATTTGTTCAGCAATTTCCTGGTGAAGTGTCACCTTCACAAGCACAGATTTACATAATTTGAAATAAATTTGAAACTACTGGCTCAGTGCTTAATAAAAAACATGCATGCACATGAACAGTTTTGACAGAGGAAATGCTAGATGACACTGGTGTGAATCTTGAATGGGCACCGGATAAATCACAACAAGTAAGGGTTTCGGTTTCTTCTGCACAAGGAGCTACAAAGCTGTTGCACATCAAACCGTACAGGTTTTACACGGGCCAGTTGTTTAAGGGAAGTTAGGACTGAATTTATAAAAATAGTAATTATTAATGAAATTAAATGAAATTTGGCTTGTGGTCTCCTAATGGTGAAATAAGGCTATATACCAACTTTCAGGGAAATAGCAACAGAACTTTCTGAGAAATTAACACTTACAATTTAAAATAAAATAAAAATCGATAAGCATAAAAAATGCTCCAGCTGAACAGTTACTTCAGATATCACATTCAAAACTGGTGTACAGGCACTTCAAGGTATGGAAAGAATTTTAACAGAGAGAAAGTCTGCATATAGTCCACGAATGTGAGAAAAAAATGTGTTTTATGTGTTTATGTTTTTCTCAAATTATGCTAAAAAGTACCCTTTTGAAGGCTACTATCTTTTAAAGTATCAACATTATAAAAAATTCCTTCTGTTAATATCAAGACAATACAGGTGTCAACAACCCATGAAATTCTCATGGAATTTGAAACCAAATTGGTTCAGCTGGAATATTTTAAATACCTGAAAATGTATATATGAACAAAACACATTTTCGTAAGTAAAAGCTAGTGGATGAACCGGACATTTAAATGTCATGCTAGTACTTTAAAAATGGCAGAACCTGAAAAATACCACTGACAAATGATCCGCAGTAGTCCGGCGTACAATAATATGCACAAATTGAAAAATCGATAATTTTTACTTTTTTCACCAAAAACTCAGTCCCAGCCTCCTGTAAAACCTGCTGATTCAGCCACAAGAGTAAGATATTGTGAGTGGTATTTTGGATCGTTGATTATTTGACCCACAGCTTGTGTTCTTTTCGGATGAGGCCTGGTTTCATCTTACTGGTCGTGTGAACGGTCATAACTCTCGCTTTTGGTGTGCAGATAATCCTAATTGTGTTTATGAAGTCCCTCATTATGAAGGATGGCACTTCCAACATCTTTCATAAAGTAAGATTTCATTTAAGATTGTATACACACTTAAAGCAGGGCAGCCGCGCATAACGTAAGTTGGGCTGAGACAGCTGCTGTAGCGCAGAGTACCAACACTATGCACTTGGTCTGGGTTTATAGGAGAGACCCTGTAGATGGGATTACTTGCCTGGCATTGAGACGGATGTTTTTACTGGCTCTGATTAGCTTTGAGAGATTTTAAATTAATAATTCAATTATATTTAATATGTTTGACCGAGCGCATTGGCTGTGCGATTAGGGTTGCGTAGCTGTGAGCTTGCATTCGGGGGAGAGTATGTTTGAATCCCTCCGTCAGTGGCCAGGTGGTTTTCTGAGGTTTTCCATTTTCACACTGGCTGTATCTTAATTAAGGGCGCAGCTGCTTCCTTCCCAAACCTAGCCCTTTCCCATCCTTGCATTGCAGGAAACCTAATGTGTTTGTGCAATGTTAAAATGCTAGAGAGAAAAAAATAAATATGCATGGTAGTTAAATTAGTAAGAGTGGTACGGTACTTGTTAGTATATATTGCTACAAATGATTTTCTTATTTGTATTTAAGTTTTTGTGAAGGTAGGGTTCAAATGTCTTCATTTATAAGTTCATTTATACATAATGGGTTTTTTTTAAAGTTTGTTAAAATGAAGAAGTATACAGTAATAATCTCATTCCTACAAATTTTCCAAAAATTAGAAAAAATTGGCAAATCTCAATTGCCAGTATGCCAATAAATCTAACTGTAGCAGTGTGACCCATCATACTCTGCATGAAGAGATACAATTAATATCACTGAATCATTTATGTACTACTCATTGTATGTATTCCCTTTTTACATAAATTTGTTGCAAATGTCTTTTCAATTTCTTCTTACAGTTAAAAAGCCTGATGAACAAAAGGAGAGAAAAGAAAAGTCTGAGAAAAATGAGATGAAAACAGACACACCAGTGAAGACTGATGAATTTCTTCAGGAAGTTGAGAAAGTGGTAGTAAAAGAGGAGATGTTGACAGAAGTAAAGGAAGAGGTACAAGATGAAATAGGTATAGGAATGACTGACAGCATAAATGACAGTTTAGTAAATGATACTTACGAAAATACTTCTGTTGATATTAGCAGTTCTAGGATCAAGAGTGAAGAGGATACAGAGGATGAGGTCCCTCTGGTAAGAACTGATTTTTTTCTTATATTTTTAAGACTATTTTTGTGTGTAGGCTGTTAGCTTCATTAGCATTACAGTTTTCTCCTGCTGCATGTTCACTCTTTGCTCTCTTTGTACTTAATCTTTATCTGGCTTCACATTCTTTCAACTCCGGAACCTTGTTTACTGGTTTTTCTTTGGACTGAAACGACTTTATAGGGATACAGTACTGTGACATGTATGGTAGAAATGAATAAACAGTAAAACCTCGTTAATTCAAAATCGTTGGGATGCAAAAATCAGACTTCGAATGACGCGATTTCGAATAAACCGTCATCTCATAATTCAGAAATGCTAACCCTTGACATGTCACAAAATATTATAAGACCCGTTAATGTGTGCAATTAACCTTGATTCACAGTTTATACCTTTCAAATGCCATGAAAAAATCTAATTCCAAAATGTATCCAACAGAATGCATTTACAGTATTCAAATAATGCACTTTGATAACTCGCTGGTAAACACAACCGCATGCAACGAAAGAAAAACGTATGATTCAAAGACGAGGAGAAATCTTAGCTGGGTTCCCTGTGCAAATGTTTTATTCATTGGATTGCTGTACTGTATGCATTTTAGATGCCTTGTACTTGCATGGAAAGTACCCAATGCCCTTAAAACATCGTGGCTATCTAACTTTCCTGTGACGAGGGGAGAGAGGAGGTCTCTCACTATCCTTGTATGATATCCCGCCATGGCAATCCTCTCGTAGTTGAGAAATGCCAACCCTTCTGTGTCATAAAGTATTCTAAGACCGATTAATGCATGCAGTCATCTTGATTCACAGTTTTAACCTTTCAAATGCCATTGGAAAAAAACACATTTTCAGAATGTATCCAACAAGGTGCATTTGCATTATTCAGATAATGCCCTTGGATAAATCACTGGCAAACATAACCTCACACAACGAAGGAAAGAAAAAACAAGAAAACACTATTCAAAGAAGAGAACAAATTATGCTGGGTCCCCTGTGCAAGTGCTTTACTCTTTGGATTACTGTACTGTTTACATTTTTAGATGCCTTGTACTTGCACGGAAAGTGCCCGATGCCCTTAATCTATCATGGCTTTTTAAACTTTCCTATGACGAGGGGAGGAAGTCTCTCACTTCTGTCTGCATTGCAACACAGTGCAGTGACCCCACCCTTGTATGGTTTTCCTGCCTGGCACTTCTCTCCTTTAAAACCATAAGTCCAGTTGGGCTCGGCATTAAAAAAAAGCACTGAGCTCGATAGCTGCAGCCGCTTAAGTGCGGCAAGTGTCCAGTAATCGGGAGATAGTGGGTTCGAGCTCCACTGTCGGCAGCCCTGAAGATGGGTTTCCGTGTTTTCCCATTTACACCCCAGGCAAATGCCGGGGCTGTACCTTAATTAAGGCCACGGCCGCTTCCTTCCACTTCCTAGGCCTTTCCTCTCCCATCGTCGCCATAAGACATGTGTCGGTGCAACGTAAAACAAAATAGCAAAAAAAATATAAAAAAAGCAATGCAGTTTCATCGGCATTGACAGTATTGTTCGGTGTGTACGAACTAATTATGAGCCACGCTAAGTGCGGAAAGCTACCTCAGCACGTTCCGGAAGACGCACTCTATCGTGACGCGGTGAAATTTTGATTTTAAATTACTCCGTAAAAGAATTCTTTAAAATGTCAGGGCAGTTTTGAATTAAAAGTCTGAATTTTGGTAATGGGACTAAAATTCTTCTTCGAATTACGAATTATCCGTATTTCGAATTAAACAATTTTAGTAACATGCAAAACCTTACCTCATGTTTCTGGGAACGAGAGCTTCTTCGAATTAGATGGGATTTTGATTTGACCGATTTCGAATTGTCGAGGTTCTACTGTATATATGTGTCCTTTTTAAATAGTGACCTCATACTTGGATTTTATATGAGACTGGGCACATAGTGGCCAGTGTAGGATTCAGTTGAATTTCTGTCTCTTGTTTGTTACTGCATTATGGGAAATCAGATGTTTGAATTTTCATCAAACTTTGTTTTTAAGTTGAGTAAGAGTGATTGGAATCTTGGCTAATTTTGTGATTCATGTTGACACTAGAACTGACGGAATATATCATACACCTAGAACTGCCAATGCGGTCATTTTAATCACTATTGAAATTGATTATATCTTCGTTCTCAGTATGCGTAGTTACTCATATAATTTTGCCTCACCAAGTTTAGTCTTTCCCAAGTCTTCTGGAGTCCACTCTGTGATGTCATCAGTACCTAGTAATGTATAAGCTGGCCCTGGAAGGATTTTATATTGGTTGGCACATCCCCTTGGATACCATGCTTTTAGGGTTACAGTTTCTATGGCTATAATAGAATAATTAAAAACTTGTCAGTACTCAGCACAGGTGAGGCATGATTACAATTTGAATATGGTATAAACCAAGAAATTTCAAAGTTGTTTTGCTGATTGTTAATAATAATTGTTACGGGGATACCCGTGGAGCAGCAAGAGGTTAAAGAAGGTGCCGGGGTGAATGGGTCCAACTCCAATATCAAAATTAATTTAAAACTTAAACTGAAGGTTATATTTTCAGAACTTCAAACTTAACCATTTTTTCATGACAATATTACAGGTACAAGTAGCAATCATTAAACAAGATTGGGAAAATTCCAAGATTCAGAATCTTAATACTTTGGGCCTTAAGCCACCAGTTTTACAATTCCGGAGATACTGGATTCAGTTTACACAAAAGGGAACCATTAAGTCAAGGGCAGAAATCCCCCAAATCAAGAGCACTTGCTCCCAAAATTACAATATCTAGCCTTCCAAAGGCACTCTTTAATCTTACAAAAACTTTGAAAAAGAGCAAACAGGCTCTCAGTATCTTCTAGTGTATTCAAGGCAATATCAGAAAATTACAATCACTCGCACAACTTACAAATTGAAAGATAATGTTATACAGGGGTATCTAGTACCCAACCTACAGGGCCTTGACGAAAAAGATCAGGTTATATAAACGACCCGATCACAAACTAAGTGGAGGCGTACACTGCACTCCCAGATAATGAAACATTAAAACCTATAGGGCTCTCGGCCGATGAAGCAGGGGCTAATCCCAAACTACTTGAGGTGGCACGGATGGAAATAACTTTAATACATTACAGAAACGAAAGGTTGTGAAAACGTAGTCACCTCAAACCAAGATGAAAGGGGAGCTCGAGAGGGTACATCACTCTCTATCCCCAGTTTACAGTTAAAGATTTTATGAAGGTTTTTACATTAGCCGGAAGAAAGTTACATTTTGGAAAAGCTTGTTACAACATTTTAGAAAAGCTTGTTACATCACTAAAGAGTCGGACCTTTCCTTCGGGTTAAACTGCGGAGGTAGCAAGAAAGAAAGAAAGAAAGAAGTTATGTGGCCATTACCTTGTAGATGTTCTGTTGACCGATGAAAGAGGCCTCCCGCTTTGACACACACACTCGGTGAGATGACGATCAATAGGGATGTAGGCAGAGAAAGTTCGCGCCAGATAGCGCTCGTGTACTACTGGGTAAGCGCAAGGCGATTGTCTTATGTTTCTCCTAGTCAGTTGCGAGTAATGTATAGAATGTGACTGAGTTTTCTGAGCTCAAGCCGATTGTATCTTCTCTAATTTTACTCCAAGACTATATTAATTAATTGTATAGGTATATCCCCTAGTATATTACGGACAATTTTCAGCATTTAAGCCTTAAACAGTTGTAATATGAGCTACGGACCAGAAACGCTAAAACTAGTGGGAGGAAGAAAGAATTAGTACAGCGGTAATTAGAAAATTCTAACACGCTTTATTATCCAAATAATGAATAGGAGTCAGCATGCCTTTTCCTAAAGATTACAATTACTTGAGCATTGTACATTGATAAATATATAAATGTACCTGCACAAGACAAATCATAAATAGATATTTAAACACGCACTTGCTCCCCTTGCTTATAAACTTTGGTTCATGTATTTTTGTAAAGGTTGATGGCTTACATGAAACTGCAGATACAGCCTTTGTCCACCACCAAAAGCATGTGAATATTCTTGAGTTTCCCATTGCCGGTTCCTTTGAATATTTTACCATCAGCCATAAGGTGAAGGTCACTATCACAAGTTTGCATCTGATGGATGATTTAGTATTTAGAAAATCGGAAATAGATGGAGCACGTTTCCAACTACAAATCATTTTGTTATGCTGGATACAGAATTTTCAGTGAAAAGTTTGTTTTGTTTATAAAAGGTTAATTTCAATCGGGTGAAATTCTAAAATGCAGTGCTGTGAAATCAGAGTACACAATTAAGACCTATAATGTGAAGCTTATTTTAAGGGTACCTGGTGACATTATAGGAGGGGAATGTGAACGTTTTGCTGGAGCAGGCCCCAAAGCATGTTGTAAGCATATTGCTGCTGTAAGGTACGCATTAGAGCACTTCCCCCAAGACTGGTATTATTCAGTGTTCAGAAACATGCAGCCAAAATTTATAAACTTTTCAGCATCCCCTTACCAAATGGTTAAGGCCAGTTAGCCCTATGAAAGAGGAATACTTGCCTTTGGAACAAGTTTCGCTATTACAATCTCAGTTGCACCAGTTATAACTCTAGTTGAGGGGTATTTCTGTCTAAAAGCAAGGGGGCTGTTTTCAAGAACATTTTCTCTATCAGGCCAAATGTTCAACTCTTTAAATTGGCAGTACATGAACATAATCCAAACATTAAATATTCTCCCAACAGTAGTTTTATGGATTCCGAAGTTAAGGCCTAGTTCTTTGTCAGATTTGTTGGTCCTTAACTTCATAACTGTCAAGAAGAAACACAGTCTGGGTTCAAGAGGGAGTATCTGTAAATTACATCTGTTTTCTCCCAGAACAGCAAACACCAAATTACAATGTTGGACGTCTACAAACCCTGTATAAAGCAATATGGCATCAGGATTACGCATTGTTTGCTCAACAACCAAATTACTTGTAGTATCTTTTGAGTGCTGATGTCTTTGAAAATGGGAGTCAAATGTAAAATTTACTTCTTCGGTTATATTCACGATTTCTTCCCGTACGGTTACTTCAAAGAAGGTGATTTCTGCATATTCCGATATTGTAGGCTTATCGTGGTAATCCGGCAATTTTCTGGTGTATGACCTCTTCCTTGTTTTTGTTGTGTTCGTGGTCCATGGAAAAAGCGATGGAACAGCGCCCGGTTTTAATCTTGCTCTCTCACCTTTAAGTACAAACTCATAAATTCAGTGGTTGTTATCAAAATGCCTAATCAGTTTATAGTTAGAAAATATGAATTATTTGCCTTCGTAAATAGCACCTACCCAACAAAGTTTTTGTGAAGTCACCGGGTTGAAAATAATGGGAACACACTTTAATTTTTAATATTTTCGGTCAGATTCTTCTCACCGAAATTTTTCCTTCTAATAGTATGTAACCATTTCTTCCTCATTTCTTTATTTTGTGGAACCTGGTGAAATGAAAATGGGCTTCCTTGATTTTTTGAAAGAGGAACACTGCAATAGCTCGGCATAGTCACGAAAATAACATTTAAGCAACTTAAATTCGTGGATATTTAGCGGCATGAGAGCACAGGAGACAAATGAAAGGCGCATTGCGCTTACCCAGTACAACAGCAGTGCGCTCTTTCGGTGCTAGTTCTATACATCCGTATTGGCCAAGAAACATGAAAAGCCGCAGTTTATAAACCCTCAGGGAAGGTTCGAGATCATTCAAGACTAAACCAGTCACACCCTCTCAATTTTATTGGTTAAATTGAAAAGAAAACTCAAAAATCGAACAAGAAGCCTTTGGTAGGTGGAAAATAAATTACAGAAATTATTGGTTGGCTAGATTCAAAACTGGCGGAAAGAAAAAGGAAATATTGCTAATCCAAAAATAAATGAACATCATTCAGTTACAAAAACCTAGAAATACAAAACTTCTTTAAATTATAACTTCTTACACCTCGCACCAGGGTGCATGATCGTAGTTTTTAGTAATGTCATCTGTGGAAGAATGTCCAAACTTCTTGATGAATGGCAAACAAAACAAGGATAAATTCACTCAGTTTAGGGAACTGCACAACAACAAAATTACATCATATTTCTGTGGTGACATCTTCTGAGTAAAGTTCTAAGTTGGTGTAGTTTCAGTTTCACTGTTTTACCAATAGAGGAGTTCATTTGGGCGCTGAATTTGAATGCGCGGCTTTGGGGTGTACCTCCCAGTACAATAATAATAAAAATACGTGTCATCCTGAGGTGGTGCAGTTCTTTCAGGCACACTCCCAATGGAGGTAAGCTCTATA
This sequence comes from Anabrus simplex, assembly GCF_040414725.1. NCBI lineage: Eukaryota > Metazoa > Arthropoda > Insecta > Orthoptera > Tettigoniidae > Anabrus > Anabrus simplex. The sequence goes on along the minus strand of NC_090268.1, from coordinate 367,801,484 downwards.
TACTATTTTAAACACATGCCAATCTTCCAGCCATTATTACGGTATAACCTCAAATTTTGTGCACTGAACCCATGACTTCTAGGCTATAAAAAGCTATGAGTTGTACATGTAAACATTCTACACTGTTCTTTAACAAACTTATGAATGTATTTGAGTTATACTGGCTATTTTCTTTGGAAGGCTGTATTTCTAAATGTAAAAAGTCAATAAATTGTGAACACAACTTTTAGGCCTACATTTAAAGGAAATATAATCAGTTGTAGATACTCATATCACACGATTCATTTCATCTCATTAATTCCTCAAATGAGATCAACGCCAGGAATGGCATATGGGGGTAAAAACTCACTACGAAGATTCGTCCCACTTCATGTTCGAGATGAGTGTATCATATTATCACAATATTGTTACAAAATAACTTGACAGCCAGTCATTTGTCCCTATCAGTTGAGCAGTAGGCCTACCACACACTAAACCCGATCACTGCTTTCATTTTAATTGTCTTGCGCCGCAAACTTCCCTGCTACCGGCTTGTCATCATTCCAAGTGACGTCATCTTCACTGCCATCTTGTGAGCCATTCATTGCAGTTGAGACCGAGAGCATTCGAGGTCCCGTCTGTTTGAACTTTTAAAAAATAATTTTGATCCCGACGATAGAGTTCAAACTGTGTGAAGCTATTCCCAAATGGTTTTTGGAGATGGTCTCTGATATTCCCAGTTGGTGTATGTGTAGCAAAAGCCACTCCTGAATAAAGCCATGTTGTTGGAAGCGTGCCAAACCACCAGCTTATAACTAGCGTATGTTACGAGCTGTATTTCCGAATGTAATACATAGTGAAAGGAAGCATTTTTTTTTTATAACTGCGGCTGTTGAATGCCAGACTCTTATTTTTAAGTATATTTCATGCTTGTACCTAAACATCAGTAAATGAGATACCACATTGTTTAGGTTGGGTATGCTATCGCCCAGGTAGTGCCCTAAGTTCCACAATGGAAAGAATAAAAATAAATAACAGGAAAATTTGCCACATTTATGGATATCTACAGGTGTGGCGGTAATGCGTTCTTTATCATAATGTTTAATTTTGTACGTTTGTCGTCTTCCATTTTTTTTAATTAACGCATACCCTAGTATGTTTTGTTTGGCTTCTTCGAAAATCGTTGGGATATAAAAAATCAATATTATTATTATTTGTTAGGTATGTCGCTGAGTAAAACAATTGTGATTGGGTTGTTTTTATCACGTTTTAAACCTACTTCTCTCCCAAAAACCCTATATTGGCCCGAGTCACGAGATATTAAATGATCACTTTGTTAATGATCTTGCTTGCCTATATTAATAGGCCTAGCAACAATCGTGAATATTTCTTAACCAAAGTAAACTCATTTCCTCATCCAGAGGTGTCGCAGCTCTTTTTTCTTAGACAGGCTGCCAGTTGAACTGAGTTGCATGTACCATTTTTACTGCAAATCAACGTTCCTGTCATTCATAAATCTCTGGCAATACGGTACCAGGAATCACTCAGGCTCCCGAGAACGGCAGCTAATAATGCTAACCATTATGCTGGCGGACATTCTTAACTACAAAACACAAACACATATACATGACTGATACGTGCTAGCAATTGTGTGGGTCAGACAAGCTATTCACCTATTTGTGCGACGTCACCAGAGCTGCGGTAGGCCTACGCTACGGAGGTGGACATTTCTTAACTACGAAACACCGATGTACCACATGACTTAGACACGTGTTCCGTTGTGTGGGTCATACGGGCAAAACTATTCACAAATTTGTGTGATGTCATCAGAGCTGCATAAAGCTTGTACCCGCTTCGAAGCAGAATCGTTGTTCTTCTCTGACGAATTACGTTGGGGGTCCTTGTATGCAAGATTTTTTTTTTTTCAATTTCTTCATTTTGAAAAGCCAAGGGGGGTCTAATACAGAGTAAATATGGTAATTCTCTGGCAGTACCAAGAATCGAATCCGACATTCGAGGACTGCAGTTAATGGAGTATGTTTCGGAGGTGGATATAATAATAATAATAATAATAATAATAATAATAATAATAATATTAATGGTGATGATGATAGCAATAACTTACCTTCAGCCTCAACAATCCGATTTTCAGTATGATCTGAATCGCTGCTTTCCGAATGATCACTGGATTGGCAGTAATCTTCGTCTGCAACTTCTCCTCGTAGGTCCTCTGGACCTCTATATTTGGACCACACTCCACATCAGACATATTTTCTGGAATGTTATGCAATACACCCAGCAACTCGTCATCGGTGAGAGATAGTGGTGTACAAGTCTGTGGTGACCCAGAGGAAACAGTGCTCGTCACAGTTTGTAATATATTCGAGTTCCATTGTTGTATTTTTGAACATTACTGTTGTTGCTAGAGTAATTATGTACAGATGATTTTATCGCAAGAGTTGCAGATACGTGTTATAATACATTTTATTGTGATAATACAGCAATTATTGTAGGTTTACTCGTTACTAATGCCCTATCCATCTAATGAGGAAAAGTCACGGCATCTCATTGTTCTACGATAAAATCTGTAGTAGTCAAAATAGAGTTTGCAAAATGTGTAGCAGTCATTTTGACAGCTCCAGCGGTTTGTGTTAGGGAAGGAGGTTTAAGAGGAAGAGGAAATTCACTGCACACCTGGAACACCCTCCTTACAGTCCAGATTATCACCCTGCAACTACCATTTGTTTGGAGCACTCAGACAAGACCTAGGAGAACAACGGTTCAGTGATGATGCAAGTGTAAAAGAGTTTGTGTGCAACTGGCTGTGCACACGTCCCTCTTATTTCTATCAGGACGGCATCAAAAACTTACCAGTCCGATGGAGAAAATGTGTATCAAAGGCAGGGCGCTATGTAGAAAAGTGATTTCTATATTAGTATCTTTTTATGGTTGATGCAATAAATTTAAAAGAATAATTCCCGTTTATATTTGATCTGCCCTCGTATATAATTTGAACATGTACTGCAACATTTCAAGAAAATCACAATACTAAACTCTGTGTTACTCATCAGCAGAAAGATCTCCATCTCAAAATTGTTAGAAAAATGATTTATTTCAATCCTTTATTTGTCTAAAAACAAGTCATTTATTTGCAAAATACAATGCTGTGGATGTTGCATTTAACTGTATTTCTTGGTAGTTTTCTCTGAGAGTCTGTGAATATGTGTACGGCTGGTTTGCTGATCTTTCTATGTCAGCTTTTGTGGTTTACTTTGAGTGTGTGTTGTACTGCAATTACATGCAGGTCTATGCGCAGTGTTGACTGTTTCATTACGCACAGCACCATTGTACCAGTAACTGGGCATTCTCTGACTTATTTTGTTTGAGGTTGCTTCACTGTAGTATGTAACTAACTATACTGGCTCATGTCATATTCTGCACTTAACAGAAACCTCATTATTGCTTCTGTTTGTCATTTTTAGCAGTTGGGAGAACAATTGTATGGTTGCAGATTTTCTTCTTTGTATCCAATGAACTGCCATTATTGGGTCAATGAGACTGCAGTCGAACACTCAAGAGTGTTGGCTGTTTTATTCCACAGTGCCATTGCTGCACTTCTGATTTTTCTTTATAACAAAATTGACCTTGCTCTACATTTGAAATGCAGTGACGAAAGGACATTTTATTGATACTGGGTATTTTGTGTCCTATATGATCTCAGATTTTTTTAAAAATCCCCCCCCCCCCCCCCAATGGTTCCTTGACTGCATATTCTGCTACCTAGCAAAATCCAATTTTTGATCTATTCATACATTTTTCACTGATGAGCACACAAGTTTTTTCAGTTTTCTTCTTTGAAATGTAAAATGAGTTCTGTCCCTAGAAGAGGACGCCCTTGAAGGCATGTTTTACGAAGTACGGCTGATGTCTGAACTCAAACTAGGCAGCGAGTTAATCATTTCCACAATTGGGAAAGATGACCATTGGCTTGGAACACTTTACAATGAAACTTCCATTCATGGAATTATGCACTGCCAAGCACAACATTTCACTAGTGAAATGAGTGAATGGACATTTTAATTTGTACCGCCACAACAGTTGATTTACCAAAATCTCAAGTAAATGCTGCACAGTAAAATCTCGATGCTTGCATCCGGGAGATAGTAGGTTGGAATCCCACTATCGGCAGCCCTGAAGATGGTTTTCCGTGGTTTCCCATTTTCACACCAGGCAAATGCTGGAGCTGTACCTTACTTAAGGCCATGGCCACTTCCTTTCAACTCCTATACCTTTCCTATCCCATCGTCGCCATAAGACCTATCTGTGTCGGTGCGACGTGAAGCCACTAGCAAAAAATAAAATAAAAATAAAAAATAAAAGAAGATGGGGAAAAGGGACGATGGATGCGGGAAAACGATAAATGTGGGTAACATTAAAAAATAGGGGGAAAGCAAAGGAATAAAATACAGGCACTGTATTTGCACATTTTTTATTATGTAAATATATTATAAAAACAATAATGGCGTGTGGCCTCCGAAGCCAAGTACAGGTCTTTCGAGTTGTCGCGTGAGAGGCGATCTACATGCCTGTGAAAATGCGGCCCTGCTTAAGATGAGTTCTAATGTTTAATTCGGCACATATTGCAACCATGATAAACGCGATGAAAATAAAATATTGTGACTTTCATACCGTTTCATTTCACTTTTCTTTACACATTTCGTAAGAATTGAAAACCCTTCAGTTTAGTTCTCTTATCGCAAATTAAGGATATACATGGATATTACGGCGATAACCTTCCGTAGACCCTTCCATTGTTCTTGTAGACCCTTCGCGAAAAATAGGTTAGATACGCAACATGGCGCGGTTCCCGCAACTCGGCTCAGACGATGTCACAAAGGTTAGAAATTCAACATGGCGCGTCTGACGATGTCACAGCGGCCTATACGAGGCTGCCAACTTAGGAACTAGTTACAAGACTAGGCTTTGAGAAAAGATTATTGCTCTGGCAACAAAGCGGTCAACAGGCCTCTAGCATCCCACACACTTCACAAGGTACGACGCAATTAATCACCATGTGACTAATTAAAATGTATCCGGCGCATGCCGTGACTTTTAAACTGCGTGATTTTTTCATTTTCAATGAATTTGGTAGCCTTAGCCAGCCCATAGCAACACACAAAATGATGGCAAATTTGAGTTTTACAGTGCCTACGTTTTAATTCTAGTAAAAAAAAAACTTCTAGGGGTTGAGTTGAAGCGTTGTTTCCAGGAGCCTCGTTGTGAGGTTGCGCGTGAATAACCTGCGCACAGCACTCCAGCCCACAAAATCCTTGTTCAAGACTGGCAACTTTGAATCGCTTGTACAGTTGCGTAACAGGTTGCCATTATATGCTAAGAGTATTGAGCAGTCTCTCTAAATTCAAAAAACTTTTGTGTATATTTTTCTTACGTACAGTCGATCAATGCAGGAAAATTGTGGCAGAGGACAAATAATTCTTCGACGATCGATGTGTTAAAACAATAGTTTAATGTCAAAAACTTCATTTTTAGTCCGTATTGAATCCAGATTTACATTAAGGAGTGAGGGTAATTGAATAGGTGGAAACAATTACCGTCACTCCTTAATGTAAAACGATAGTTTGATGAACGATAGATGCGGGGAAATCTAACATTGGTTTATATGGAACATTTTTGGGACCGAATAAATTGAACGATGAATACGGGAAAACGGCAGTTCGGGGAACGATGCATCGAGGTTGTACTGTGCTTAAATATATGATGTTACATGATAATGATCATGAACCATATACGACAGTTAAATAGTGGTTTAATAGTGCTATGTCCTTTGCATCCTTCCCTACTGACCATAACCATGTTCCAGGATTAGATCCTTACTAGTTGAAGATACAGGGAGAGATTCATAGTTACCGAGAAATAACATCAACACAATCAATCTCCATATGGAACTCTGTTTGTTTTGTTACCGACCTAAGAACAATAATTAATTTAACTTAAAATTAGGTAGTGATATTTGCCATACATACCATCCCCCACCAAAAGGCACAGCTTTTTCAAAAACAAGGAGATACTTAAAGCATGTGAGGTAATAGGTGACACACTGACAAATATGGATGTTCAGTACAGCTGCTATTACATTTAATACATTGGAGATGCCACTCGTAGAAACTACGGGCGCGCTATTTCATTGCTGCTGACGCAGCTTGGAGAATCTACGGGCACGTTTTCAGTGTTGCTAAAAAATAGTAGCTGCCGTTTCAGCGAGCTGTGACTTCACTAGAATGCAGTTGAATGCTTCTATAGGCATAAAATGTACTAGTTATGAAGATAAGTCAGGAGCTCTTCTTTCAAGGCATTGATAACACAGCCACATTCCTACATAACCTGGGGCTGCATTGTCGTTGACTCTCAGCTGTGAAATGGGTGGGAAAGTACGTACGGTACATGCGGACAGGAAGGGTATGTGTTCGAGAGGCAGACTTGTTTTTGTAACGTACGAAAATTTGGACAACAAATCCATAATGATTGTTCTTATGGAAGACACGAGTTCTGAAAATGAGGATGATGATAACAATTACACACTAAGTAAACATGATGATTTTGGCTCACCAGGCAAGTAAATGTAGATAATGTGGTATTTCAAATTGGCATGAAGTGTAACGTCATTTTATACCGCTTCCTGAAGTGGGTTCTGTAATAATGTTTTATACCGTTTCCTAAGAATGTGGGTGTTTCCTATATATACAGATGACAACCTGCAGCAACTCGATGCAACCCCGTCGTCAAACAACAGTGGGAAAGAAAATTACTGGTTGTAAACAAGGATACCGGTGCCAATTGACCAATTAGATTAGAATCTGTATTAGCATGTTTCAGTAGATTTGTCCACAATATTAGACGTATTTCAAAATATTAACCAAACTGGCACCGATAGCTGCGTCATATTTTTTTCGTTTGTAAAACTTGTTTTCTTCATAAATTTATATTTAAAAAGTGCTGCACTATTATGATAATTAAAACTCATTTTTGTGTAGAAGGTAGTGTGATCTTTCTAATTATTCCAAAAGTTGTTATAATCATTGTCTACCATAGCATTGAAAAAATTTCAGAAACCATTAACAACCCTGCGATTTCTGGAGGGTAGCACATTCCAATATGGCCGTCTCCATTGTGTTAGGATGGTATAGGTAACATACAGCTTCCTGTTTGTCAGAAAATCCAGGAATACAGATACGTTCTTCGATTATTATTAGCTCTTTCTCTCTCAAAAGTGGCTTCCAAGTAGGTAGCTGGGGAGAGGACTTGTTCTCTGTTCTCTACTAACATGACTCGGATGGAATCCAGCTTGCTCAACTGGAATTAGAGCTTCAACTGCTGGCACTGTTCTATTCTGGATCAATCTTTCTAGTAGTTGGTGACAGAGAGCAAGGCTATTGGATGGTAACTTTGATGTAAATTTGGGTCTTTTGCTGGTTTAGAGAGAGCAATGATTTTAGTCTTCTTGCAGATTGTGGGGAAAACTCTCCCGATTCCAATAAAGCTGGGAAACACTGCCAACCATAGTTTTGTATCTGGACTGCAGTTCGTTAACAGTTCAGGGTAAAACACCTAATCCTGCAGTTTTTTTCCATATGTTTGAACCTTGGTTCTTTCAGTTCTTTATTCACAGGCAGGAAGTTTGAAAAGGCAGAACATAGCCACTCTTATTTTTTGAGATGCAGAGTAAGATGTCATTCAGTATCTCGGTACATTACATAAAATTTAAGGTCTTAACAAACTTTTGTTAGCAAAATCATAAAAAAACAAATTTACCTTCAAAATAAAAATATTGTCAGTTGAAAGGATGTGGTGGATGGCAGGTAGTTACTTAAAATTAAAATTGAAATAATTGATAAGGAGATTCCACCTATTCAATACCAAAGAATAAGAAATGTAGTGAATTACATTCTCATTTAATAATAATTAGAAAAGGTACCGGTTTCGACTAGTCCAGGTCATCATCAGCCGATTAAGAAATGGAAAACAATGCATAGGATCAGAAGAAGAGGCAATATGAAAAGGAAATGAATGGGGGTAGACACTGTAAAACTTAGAAGAAGTAAAATACAAGTCATTCAAAAGAAAAAAAACTGCGCAATTCTCTTAGCGGCAGCAAGGCACACGCAGCGCTAGGCAAAGTCCCACAATGATTACGAATAGCGGAGAACTGTTCAAAGCCAGTTATTTAAACACTGTCAGGCATAAAGTCGCATCCGCTATTCGTAATCATTGTGGGACTTTGCCTGCGTGTGCCTTGCTGCCGCTAAGAGAATTGCGCAGTGTTTTTCTTTTGAATGACTTGTATTTTACTTCTTCTAAGTTTTACAGTGTCTACCCCCATTCATTTCCTTTTCATATTGCCTCTTCTACTGATCCTATGCATTGTTTTCCATTTCTTAATCAGCTGATGATGACCTGGACTAGGGTCGAAACTGGTACCATTTCTAATTATTATTAAATGAGAATGTAATTCACTACATTTCTTATTCTTTGGTATTGAATAGGTGGAATCTCCTTATCAATTATTTCAATTTTAATTGTGATATTCTTCAATACGGAAGAATGAAATTTTAAATTTTAAATAGGTAGTTACTTGACAGAGTTTTTGTTGTCTGGTTTACACTTAATATCAAGATTTTTTTTCCACTTTATTTCTCAATTCCTTGTATAGGATCAATCACCTTACAAGCTGACTGGCCTTTGCTTGTACGAAAATGGTCTGGTTTACACTTATCATGCAAATGATTTCCAGTTCATTTCTCAATTCCTTGTGTAGGATCAATTGCCTTACAAGCTGAAAAGCCTGTGCTTGTAAGAAAATGAAAGGCAGCTTAGAGTAAAAAATAGACCTAGGTATATCAAACATAACATCACCAGTATTTCAAGAGGGCACATACATTTATTTTTTAAAAGTTAAAGTTTTGTCAAAGGTAATTTAGTAAACCAATTAAGACAATTTTGCTAATGCTGATGTCCTATTAATAAGAATCTGTGGAAATATCTCAGAGTACTTCCAGTTCATAAAATAATAGAAAATGTCCATATCCCGGAATTACTGTTTTATTAAAATATCAGTATAATGTGAAAATGTGCTCTGTGCCTTCACAATTATTGATCGGAGCTCATCCACATAAAACATTAATAAATGGTGTTCTACTGACCTGTTTAATTGTGATTTCTTTTGAGCTTTTTATGTAGTTTGTTATTATTGTAACCTTGATATCATATATGATTTATCGTAAATATATGTTTGTATTTATGTTATTGCAGCATGGATTTACTGCAGTCAAAGTGAGTATTTCTTACTGACAGCACTGAAAAGTCAGCAGTATTTTCAGTCTAGGAGTGTGAATTTTACGTGTGTTTTATTGCCATTTTTTTTTGCATATTCTTGAAAAAAAAATTGTTATTGAGTAGAGATGTGACTTCTGATAAATTTTTAATCTACTGATGTGTAAACACATCACGGCCACTTCGATAAATTTTCTAGAAATCGCCCAGTTCAGAGGTTGCCAACAGAACAATATCCCAAGTGCAATTGGTTTATTGTACATATTAACAGTTACAGAATATCTTAGTTACCTGCCCTTTGGTTTTATGTGTCCTCATTGGAGCTGGAATATAATTTTGTTCTGCACTGTGTTAGAAAAACTGCTTTAATATTTAATGATTATACTTCAGAATGTACTGTGTTCTGGAAATGTGTACAATTAAATACTCATATCAACTCCTTTTTTGCCTTTTTTTTTCAGTGTAATGAGATTGTTGGGGAAAGTCAATACAGACAAAAAAGACCAACAACGGTCAGATTAATAAATACTGTATCTTGTTGTCATAAGTAAATTTCAGTACTTCGCTAGTATTGGTGGCTCCCTCTGCCTGGATATCATCGTTATATCCAACTACCTTTACATATTGCTGACTAAATACTTCTGCTCTGTAAATCCGCACATATACATTTTCCTTCATTAATGATTCCTAGAATATCATTCCTGGAACCTGTCTCTGTCTCTACTTATACATACCCTTCCATATTTCTCTAATATTCATATGACTGCCAATTAACTAGCCATCTTCTTTGCTATATTTAGTTTCGTGGTAAGTTCCTTCGATTTCTCCTTACTTCCACAATCGTTCCTAACAGTCTTTCTTTCCAATCTGCATCTTATTCTTAATCTATTTATTTCTTTGTTATAATGTAGTGGGTCTTACTATCTTTAACGGGTATGTACAGTACCCGTTTCCACAATTATAACTTTAAACCCATGCCAAGGTTGTTGTTTTCAAGTACAAATTTTCACCAATCTTAATTACTACTTAAAAACTTCCTCATCTCTCTTATCAGTAATATGGCACTGCCTGTTAGTCTTAATTTTACAACCTTCATTTCTGTTGTATTCGTTTTTAACTACAACAATAACTGTTTCATGATCACTTATATTATCTATCACTTCCATTTTTCATCACAGCTCATCTGGTTTTATCAGCAGCATGTGTAGAATATTCTTCCCTCATATAGGTTCTATCACTTACTGATTCAGCCGTCCTTTCCAGATTGGCAAGACCATTTGTTGGTCATGCTTTCTTTCTTTTGCATTACCTTCCCAATTAACATTAGTGAATTGCAATCCCCCGCTACAATCATGGGCCTTTCTGTGTTGTTCCCCACATAGCTGATTATCTTATCAAGTAATTCCAGGTGTGTACACCCCAAAAACATAAAACGCTATGAACTCCTGTGGAATAATCCATAAATAACTTCTTAACCACATTTCAACTCCTATTACAATATCTATCAAATCAAGTCTAGGGGGGGGGGGGGGGGGAATAAGAAAGGAACACACAAAATAGGACAGACACAATGGAAAGTCAGTGTGGTGGGAAGAGGAGCAACAGAAATAGGAGACTATGGCAAACATGGAAAAACAAAAGGACCAGGACAACCTCCGCATCTTCATACGCTGTCATCTTCAAACAAATAGGCTCTCTCCTAATCAATCCCAGTTCATCATCCATCTCTTCTCAGCCCCCCGACAAGCACATTTCTGCTTCCTAGCTTCATCAGGAGGATGGGCATCAACACTCATTGAGGGACCATCGTGACAATATCTGGTAACACTGGAAGTACTGTGGAGCCAAATTAACCCCTTTCCAAATATTTTGCTTTTCTCCTGGCCAAACAGTTACTGATAACCATAATATTTCATGACTTTTCATCAATTTATTGATACAGTATCACTTGTTACAATAATGTAACCACAGTAGATCTTCTGTTGCATTCAGAAATACTGAGGCTCCAATTTGACCTCTGCTATATTTATTTAATTTTGCAGGACTGTTTGGCTTATTTTGAAAATATACAGAGTGGTCGGAATCTTGTGAACTGGCTATACGAGCGTTAGAGGGTAGACCAGCTTGAGAGAACCAATCGAAGAAAAAACTTCGCCAAGTTAACGATTTGAATATGGACCTTCAAGCTGACAGGATCGCGCCATGGGAGGCACGCTACAGTAATACAGGCTGGACCCCACATGTGTTTGTGTTTGATGCTGATTTCTTGGCATGGCTGTCAAGGCGGAATTAAGCTACTTGCAAATTTAACGACACCGACTCGCAAAGCCCATTTGAATTCGCCTAAAAAACATTCAGATTGGCTAACTTCAGCAGCTGGTGAAATGACAACTGCGAGTAAATTGATTTTTTTTTCAAATTGTGTATCAGTATGATAAATCCTCTAACGCCCATGTACCCGGCTCACGTTGTTCTGACCACCTTGTATTATTGCAGTAGAGCATACTGGATTTATTTATTGGTTCATTGTTGTTAATTTAATGTTTAAACATTACACAACAAAGGTAATTATAATACATATTGCTGATTGAAGGAGGAATTTTTGTAATAAAATTGTTGTGTTAAAGTTCAGTCAGTAATTGAGAGTTACTGTCACAATAAAAGTTTCCTCAGGGAGAGGAAGTGTGGAGGAGGTCAGAAACATTCAAGATGTATCAGGTGATGGAAGTTTTTGACAGTGGTGAGGAAAGTGATGAAGATGAAGTTACACTACAGCTATTGATTGAAGAAAGTGATTCAAAAGCTTCGAGTGACAAAGATAAGAAAGATATACATGCCCATTTTCTTCAAGGAGCGTTAAGTGTTAACGCTACTGTAAATAGACTTAATACACAGTACACATTTATCAAAATGACAGTTTTATCAACAATTGTTAATGCTAACAAATTAATACTTGTGTTAAATTAAATAAATTAAATAAATAAATTAACACGGCACCAGCCCTATGTTGAACCTCTTAACAGCCGTTCAAATTTAAAAAGGCAGCATTTAGAAGACATATTTGAAGCCTTACTGTCTACAGACTGAAGAAGGCAAAAGACTATCCATATTAGGAAAGAAAGGACTTCAGAGTTGTCAGAAGGAAGTGTTCTACAAAGACACCTTATTACCAAAGCCATAATGAATGAGCAAGGTACTAAAAAGTTAGTTTCCCACAGATAGAAACCAGTTTCTCCAGTGCAGCAGTGACTTATAGCTCTTAATATTAATATTATGCTTCAGACTCGGTTCATGTAATAGTAGGTGACTATGTTCATGTGTGCAAAGCGAGAGTTTGTAGAATTGTGCAAAGAGTTTTTGCTTCCATACAGCATTGACAAGGCATTACATAGTTCCCCACAGTAAAAGAATACTTGAGACTTGCATCAGTTATCGCATTCTCCCAGCATTTAAGCAGCCCTAGGTTGCACTCATTTAACCATATATCGAATATCACGTGTGATATAGCCGTTCGTCCTTTTATTTTTCAAGCACACTCAGATATTTTCAAATTAAATCTATAACAATGTTAGTCTCATATTCATTATATTAGCGCTTTTGTTGCCTCTTATTGTTCATGTTTACGTCTTTTGCACTCTCTGTTAACCATAACCTATAATAACCTCAAGCAAATGTGCCAAAATTCAATATCAACATACCATTCTGAGCATTAAACAGGAAGAAAACTAAGATCGTGAATTGCTCGAGAGATGGAGAACAGATCGCACAAGTATGGCTAGAACGAGTAGCTTGTCAGCTTGCATTCGGGAGATAGCGGATTTGAACCTTGCTGTCAGCAGCCCTGAAGATGGTTTTCTGTGGTTTTCCATTTTCACACCAGGCAAATGCTGGTGCTGTACGTTAATTAAGGTAGCGGTACTTTCCAACTCAAAATATCGGTAAATACAAGCCTTTGTCAACTAGTTCATTGCTGTTTTCTTGTAGTTCTTGAGACTTCCAGAAGTCTACCAGGAGATCATCAGGTCCTGGGATTTTCAGGTCCTTCATACCACTGATGGAACTGACTTCTGATGAAATGCTTCAGATAGAACCTGCAGTTAGGAGTGCCTTCTGGAATAGGTGGATGTGGGAACTCTGTATTGGAGATCTTTTCAAATTGTTTTTTCCAACGGTTGTGAATTTCCTTCGTGTCCTGCATTTGTTGACCACTTTTTCCTTTTATGTATGTATACTTCTCAATGCCTTGAGTTGACTTTGTTCTAACTTTAGCCACCCGGAAGATGGCTTTCTGTCCTTCCGTTTGGTCTAGCGTCATGTATAGGTTATTATAGTGACTGTGTCTGGCTTCAGCGACAGCTTTCTTGACCTTGTTGGCTAAGACATATCTTTCCCTGTTCTCCGGGGGTCTTTTGTGATACCTTTTTTCTGTTTGCCTTCTTTTCGTGTATCTTTTCCTTGACATGTCCTGTCCATAACCACAGCTACTTACCAGTAAGATGGGAACAATGTTTAGTTGTGCCCGAAAATTTTATGGCATCAGTAGTAAGATTTACGGTGTGTGTTTTACATGTCTTCCTATAGCAAAACAGGGCATTCCAAATACTGGGCAACGTGCTGTTATCAACCGATAGGAAATTCCACTGCATTAGGTCAGTTAAAGAGTCAGCGCAGAAGTGACTAGTGACGCTCTATTCCAGTCCGGTCAAACTTATTTTACGGGTGTTTCAGGTGCGGGACATGCGTTTTCTGCGATCTCAGATTTCTGCCCTTCTCGTGTTGGACAGTTTTCTTGCGGGTATTTCATTATTATGGACTTACATGAATTGTACTTTTATAAGTTCACAGGTCGTATTGCCAGTTCGTAACAGGAATAATGTTTTCCATTGTCGGTACTTCAAGCCCACGTGTCCAACTTAACCTGATCTGCCCTTTTTCAACATTTCAGAAAAAAAGATACCTCACGCTGGAATTTTATGCACAAATTTTGCCCACAGTTTCTAAAACCTTATATGCTGTCTTTTATATTTGGAATAAACATAATTGGAAAAATGTTCTGACATGACCAAAGCAGGAGATTACAATATCGTAACATATCCAACATAGGCCAGAGCAAAGCTATTGGAGAAGAACAAGACCCTTCATGCTGCCTTTATTGACCTGGAACAGGCATTTAACAGAGTCCTGAGGTCCAAACTCTGGAAAGTCCTAAAGGAGTATGGAGTTAGCAAGTCACTTTGCAGTTCAATCATGAGTCTGTATAAGAACTGTCGGAATTACGTGCGGACAGGAAATATGTCAGCAGAGTTCACTACGATACAAGGAGTCTGGCAAGGCTGCAGTCTTGGCTCTCTTCTTTTCATCGTATACTTCGACCAAATTATGAAGCTGTGTCATGAGAGAATCAAGAAATTGACAGTCGGAAATTACCTCATGCGGTCAGTACAATTTTCTGACCTGGCATTTGCTGATGACCTGATTGTTGTTGCCTCCAGTGAACAAAACCTGCAACACATCATCTATGTATGGGTGGAAGAGCTTAAGAAAAAAGGTATGGATGTGAATGTGGATAAGACAAAGACTGTGGTTATCAGCAGGAATGAGGAAAGAGACTGTATCATGGTCGATAGTAAACCATTAGAGCAAGTCACCAAGTTCAAGTATCTTGGCTCAATCATCAGCTCAGACGGGAAAATGGAGGAGGAAATAACAGAAAGAATAGGAACAGCAGGGCGCTTGTTTAATACCATCCAAACAAACTTCCTCAACAAGAAGGAGATCACAAAGGGCACAAAATTAGCCGTTTACAAATCCACCTTTATTCCCACATTGACCTATGGCTGCGAATCCTGGGCGATAACAGAAAGAACCAAGAGCAGAATCCAGGCGGCAGAGATGAGGTACCTCTGGAAAGTAGAGGACAAAACCAGGAGAGTCAGGATCAGGAATACAGCCACCCGGAAAGTATTGAATATGAAGCCACTGGAGAAAACCATCCAAGAATATCAATTGATCAACTGATCAATGCTGATCTGCATTTAGGGCAGTCACCCAGGTGGCAGATTCCCTATCTGTTGCTTTCCTAGCCTTTTCTTAAATGATTTCACAGAAATTGGAAATTTATTGAACATCTCCCTTGGTAAGTTATTCCAATCCCTAACTCCCCTTCCTATAAATGAATATTTGCCCCAGTTGGTCCTCTTGAATTCCAACTTTATCTTCATATTGTGATCTTTCCTACTTTTATAAACGCCATTCAAACTTATTTGTCTACTAATGTCATTCCACGCCATCTCTCCACTGACAACTCGGAACATACCACTTAGTCGAGCAGCTCTTCTTCTTTCTCTCAATTCTTCCCAACCCAAATATTGCAACATTTTTGTAACGCTACTCTTTTGTCGGAAATCACCCAGAACAAATCGAGCTGCTTTTCTTTGGATTTTTTCTAGTTCTTGAATCAGGTAATCCTGGTAAGGGTCCCATACACTGGAACCATACTCTAATTGGGGTCTTACCAGAGACTTATATGCACTCTCCTTTACATCCTTACTACAACCCCTAAACACCCTCATAACCATGTGCAGAGATCTGTACCCTTTATTTACAATCCCATTTATGTGATTACCTCAATGAAGATCTTTCCTTATATTAACACCTAGATACTTACAATGATCCCGAAAAGGAACTTTCACCCCATCAACGCTGTAATTAAAACTGAGAGGACTTTTCCTATTTGTGAAACTCACAACCTGACTTTTAACCCCGTTTATCAACATACCATTGCCTGCTGTCCATCTCACAACATTTTCGAGGTCACGTTGCAGTTGCTCACAATCTTGTAACTTATTTATCACTCTATAGAGAATAACATCATCCGCAAAAAGCCTTACCTCCGATTCCACTCCTTTACTCATATCATTTATATATATATATATAAGAAAACATAAAGGTCCGATAATACTGCCTTGAGGAATTCCCCTCTTAATTATTACAGGGTCAGATAAAGCTTCACCTACTCTAATTCTCTGAGATCTATTTTCTAGAAATATATATAGCAATTGAGAGGGTTTGGCCGTGTCCACCGAATGTCGGCAGACCGCTTGCCAAGGTTAATGAGGGAGGTGAGAGTGGAAGGAAGGAAGGCTCGAGGAAGACCACAGAAGACATGGGAGGAGGGGATTAGAGAAGCACTGCAGGAGAGGGGACTTTCTGTACGAGAGGCCGTTGCCATTACCGGAGATAGGCGTAGATGGAGATCTCTCGTATCCTCGGCACCTCATGGTACAAGAGGACCGGATTAAGTAAAGTAATGTAACATATCCAACATACGAGGACAAAGGGTTAAAGGGGCCTAACATCTAGGTCATTGGCCCCTGATTGTACAAGATGAAATGTAATTTAAAGTTTACCTACTGATTAGGATGAAAATGATTATTATGAATTAAAATACCGTATTTTCTTGCATAATTAACGCCCTTGCATAATTTACGTATCCCAATATTTTTGGGCCCAAAGTGGAGAAAAAGAGTTGTACACGCATTTGACACACCCAGTTCTTCGAACATCCGTCACGCAGCTCTGGATGCATTTCAAATAAATATGCCAATTACTCCTATTGCGAAACCGGGCATTCCAAGTACTGGGCGATATGCTGTTATCAGCCAGTAGGAAATACCACTGCATTAGTTCATTGAGAGAGTCAGCGCAGAAGTGACTAGTGACGCTCTGTTCCAGTCTGGTACAAACATATTTTACGAGTGTTTCGGGTACGGGATATGCGTTTTCTGCGATCTCAGAATTGTTTATTAGTCCACAGAGAGCAAGAATTTGAGTAATACTGAATCACGTAAATTCTTCGCGGTGGTCACTTACGCCGAAACATATGGGCATAGGGCAGCAGGCCGTAAGTATTCAGTTCCTGAATGCAGCGTGTGCTACCGCGGTAACAGAGAACTGCACTTAAAGCAACCAACAAGTCTCGCAGAGCATTTCGTGGACCAAAAAGCAGCAAGTTTCTGAAAGTAGGGGAGGATCTGCTTAAATATATGATTTTGTTACACAATGTTGGATATGCCGTTTCTTATGAAATGCTGTATTTTAAAGGATGAGAAATAGCTGCTGCACATGGAATCAGTGTCTCGATTTGAAGGTTAGCTGAGGCTGGAAGATTGATTTCCTGAAGAGAAACATACTTTCTCTTCGATGAAGAACGACATTACTGGTATACCAAAAAATGCTGAACGATTTCAACCAAAAAGTAATTTATTTTAATCACTTTGTCATTGATAAGCGTAAAGTGAAGGAATATTTGCTCTCCTGGATAGGAACCTCAGGACAGACGCCAATCAGTTTCCATATGCCACAAAGTCGAACAATCGATAAGAAAGGGACATTGAGTGTTATCATACGCACTACCAGAATTGAAATCAATCAAATCAAATCAAAATCTCTTTATTTGCAAATGAGGTGTCTACCTCGGTGGCAAATGGTACACTAAAATGCATTATTGTCAAGCACTAAATATTAATTTAACAAGAGAAGAAAATTTTCCTATAATACAATATTATACAATTTACGCTAACAATTTTTTCTATTAAACACACAGCTCAACCTTAATAAATTTATATTGTTTACAAAATTCTACTTATAATATCTCCTGTACTACTTACAAATATAGTCAACTGATATACAGTATGTGGAATTACTTCAAATGATACTATAAAACTGGTATAAGATTAAACTTTACATTGCAAAATTTTTTTTTTTTTTTTTTTTTTTTACCATTCTGGAACCTAAGTAGCATAACGACCTGCTGCGTCTTAACCAGAGCCCCTTTTGCCACCACTTTTCAGAGTTCCTGAAGGGCCTTCACAGCTACCGTAGCAGTCCCAGGGCCCTCGAAGTCCCCACTGTACTTCACCCCTACAGGCAGTCCCCTACTTAGGCTGTCCAAACTCCTTAGACCAGGGGATGGAATTAATTTATTCAGACACATTTTTTTATTTACAATAACCTGTACTGGTCGAATGCCCTCTAACACTTCATTTATTTTCTCTGTTGCTGTTTATTCTCTTCTTGAATATCTGTACAGATTTTGGAAAAGGATCAAACACTACCCCGGGTAAACTGTTCCATTTTTTTCCTTCCCAATGACTGAAAATTTACCCCAATTGCTTCTGCTAAAATTCCTTGTAATTTTATATTTGTGGTCTGTCCTGCCGATATAATTATTTTCCAACTGAAGCCTCTCACGGATATCTCCCCATGCTTCTTCTCTTGTATAGGCTCTATATAATCCTGTAAGTCTAGTTTTCTCCCTTCTCTTACTTAAAGTTTCCCACCCAAGTTCCTTGTTTTCCAGTGTTGGGTACTTTAAACCCATGGGTCCAACTTACCGGATGTACCCTTTTTCAACATTTCAGAAAAAAAGATATCTCGTGCCAGAATTTTATGCCCAAATGATGATAACCTAAAAAATAAGTTGACTCAATTGTGTGTATTTTTTAAATGTAAATGATTTGTAAGATATGTTTTTAATATCCAAATTCCTTGAATAATTTATGCATCAGAAGTTTTCGCCTGTATTTTCCGTAAAAAAAAGTGCGTTAATTACGCGAGAAAATATGGTAATCAGTGGCTCTAATTTATAATACCTTATTGGTAAAATGATTAATAAACCTGAATTAAAATGTACTAAAATTAAATAAAGCATAATTTTAAAAGTGAGATTATATGCTTATAACGTGTACATATCTAAAAATAAATGAAAAACATAAAACTAGCAGATAAAGACCAATCAAACGATCAAAAACGCGATGTAGATAAAAAAGTGTTCTAAATATAATATTCATTTACAGTAAAAAGTGGATTGAAATAACAACTAGAATAAAATGTTACTGTTAAAAGCAATATCCCTCATTAAATGGGTGACGAGTTCTAGTGACTATTCGTCCTCTCGTAGGATTAGGGATAGGGTGCTTGGTAGTAGTAAACTACGTCACGGATCAGTGAGGTTCCTACACTCCATAAGGATATGTACAATAGTCATGGGAGCACCATAAGTACAACTATTTGTACAAAACTTGCCCTGTTGATAGAAGAGCCAGACACGCATTTGTTATATATTGACATCTGTTGATTTTCTTTGGATTTACCGCATGTAAAGTTTCAGCTCTTTCCCTTGGGGGAGCATGTTAACCTTTAGACGACGCATCCCCAGATGATGGATAGGCGGGCCCAAAGCAATGTGGGCAGGTTCAAACACTCCAGAAAAAGAACCCGTGGATCAACAGGAAGCCCAGTTCTGGGGTGGAGGGGGTTTATATAATGCCTCGACACCCTCTCTCCAGGAGAGGTAGATAGGGAGGGCCAACATTAGGCTGTGGCAACAGGCCGGTCGGTAACTCCCTTGCAACTCGTGGATCCTGTCTACCTCAGTTATACCAAACAATGCTACGGCATCACTTGGAAGCGATGCATGTTGGCCTTGTGTGACTGGTGTAACAAATGGACAAGGGCTACTGTTTCAAGGGTGGAACCAGCTAAAGAAACTAGCCCACAGCACAGAACATTTATGCATCGCTAAGCTGAACAATGGGGCTCTTACTGGACATCACTGTGAACTTGTAGTGATGTTGAAAGAATGGAAAATGGACATCACATGTCTGCCGGAAACACATTAGAAAAGTCAGAAATCTCATGACATCGGAAATGGTTAGAAATTGGTGTTGCCATCATAGTTTGTTACAAGCCTGCGAGATCGAGTTGCCTCAGTTCACAATACTAAAAAGAAAGTGTAGAGGTTCCACCTTTTCAACCCACTGCTATGAAGTTGTACCAATATTAAGTTACAACATGTTAATTTTGGGACCTGGACACATTTAAAGTGTCATCATCAGCCGATAAAGAGAACAGCGCAAAAGGACTAAATCATAAATAATTATAAACACACACAACAAATACAAGACATTATTCACACTCAAAACGGTGTACGTATAAATATCAACACGGTTTATGAAGAAGTAAATTCAGTTGAAGTTCATTTGTAGCGTGACAGTCTTGTATATTCCTGCTCTGCTGTAATCACGTAAAAGGACGTTGAATTGATGGTAAATAATGCGTTAAAAAGCTTGATCCAACATGAAATCGTGAGAGATGACTTGTTAAAAGATTGATCTTGAAAGATGCAGCTTGTGTACAGTTGTTGTAAAGCAAGGTCTTATAGGCATTTGTTTTATTGGCACGTTGAAGAGTGGAAAGCGACATACGTGAAGTCCTAGGATACAGTGTAGGACTCAAGTTCCTCAGTTGGTTGCAGATATATAATGCCTAGAGAAAAGGATATTTAAATAGAAATGAAACAAGGGGTAAGAAATTTAGAACAAGTTAAATTATGAGGCTCACCTTTGTCAGCATGCCGGGATAATTGACATGTGTAGGGGAGGCAAAATGTGAAGCAAATAAGGAAGTAAAGAATAAGTAGAGGTAGGGGAGGGGTAAAGGAGAGTTTGTGAGGCGGGGGGGGGAATTGTCTAAGGTGGATCAGGGGGCTTTTCGGAAGGGGCAAGTAGCGTGAAAAAGTGTTGTGTTAGACGTGAAAGATCGATTGACTACTTGTCACCTTGAGGTTATTCAAAATTGAGATGAAGTCGAAAAGGTTGTTTGGCTTCTCAAAAATATAATTTAGGTTAAGGTTGGGATTGAAAAACTGATCAGGGTGTGTAGAACAGTTTTCAGTGACATTAAGGATAGGGGCTTTGTTTAGCCTCGGTTCAGCACTACTCGGACTATCTTGTATCGATTACAACCAATATGGCGTTCTCTCTACTCCCATGTCTTCTCCGTATATACACCACAATCTGGCTGCGTTGAACTAGAAAACGAATAGTTTTGGCAGAAGCTTCAAGATCATGTCTCGATGTGCTGTCCAGATGAGGTTCCATTTCTCTGTGGTAAAGTTAGGCTCATTCTCCACGAGCAGGTAAAACGCCGCTGTTCGCCCGCTACAAACCCGCTTGCGGAACAGAACTATGGGGTATATGTAGAGCTGTCTACACGGGCGGTTTGCACGCCGCGGGTGGACGCGTCCATGAGCGGGCAGGCGGGTCTAACGCCAGCAGAGGCGTCATTCCCGCTAGCGGTAGAACAGCGAATCATTCTCCACGTGGCGGCAGTGAGCAGTTCACCCGCCTCTGTCGCACGATAGGAATTGCCTGAAGTGTAGTATATTCTTTACTAGCTGATGTACCTGTGCTTCGCTACGGAATTCTACATTGTATACAGAATTCTAGGTTGGGTACTAGTGTACATGTTGTGAGCAAGATTGTATTAAGTTCCATGGCTCCTAACGTTACCCTAGAAATGCGACGGGGATGTCACCGAACGTCTTTTCTAATATGAAGACTGTATTAGGGAATGTTCATTGTAACGGTAGGCCCGCTTGCCTACTGTCAGTCAAAATCAAGTTGGGGAGCATTATAATGGCAGACACTCAATCTCCACCTGCCTTTTTTACATCCTTAGAAAGACTGTATTAGTCATTTTCCCAACTGAAATGAACATAGGTCATTACAATGATGTCAGTAGGAATGACACGATTAAAAGCAATCTTTTGATATGAAATACTCGATCAAATGAAAAACCACGCATTTTCTCACTTTTAATGAACAGTACTACGCTTGCGATCTAACAATCCACATTTTCAGAGCTGGAGTGACCAAGCCGCAGACAATCGTGATCCGTGAACACTCTTTGTCTGTTTTTTCGGGGGGGGGGGGGGGGCAGGGTCGAATAGTGGAGAGTCCCCGGGCAAAAACTACTACTCTGTTTTCTAGCAATACACAATGAATCGGAAAATCTCAATTCACTACACTGGTGGGGGAAGAAACTATCTGACTTGGAGGCAAATTCTTCCTCAAAGCCAGGGGAGAAAGCCCCTCTTTACGGCTAATTTGGAATAAAATGAATATAGATTTAATAAAAGTGAAGCGGAAGAAGCTTTTCTTAAGAAACGGCTCTTTTTAGGGTTGAATTTTGAATTATTTAGTGAATTGTGGTGCTATAATTTGGAGTAGACCTAAATTGTAATTCTAGACCAGGTCATACTACTACTACTACTACTACTACTACTACTACTACTACTACTACTACTACTACTACTACTACTACTACTACTACTACTAACTGAGCCTCTGCCTTAAATGTGCACACTGCTCATTCAAAACAGCGCGTCAATGTGTAACGTACTAGCAGTATCAGGAAATGTATGAACCAGAGGAATGGAATTCAAAAGATGAACGTTTTCTAACTCCCCAGCTATTTCCCGCCAATATTCAGTCAGGCTGTTATACTCTGTACGCAGCAGTAATCCCATATATCGGAGTTAAGCGGCAGCATAAGAGACAAAGAACATCACAACAAACAATGGTCAATATATTTTTATTGTTGATGAATGTTATGCGCTTTCGATATAGTAGGCCTTCACATTTAGTTTTCTTCCGACTCTGAAATACCACTCTTATCATAGTCGGTGTGGTAAAAATGAAATGTCGTATGGCTTTTAGTGCCGGGATATCCCAGGACGGGTTCGGCTCCCCAGATGCAGGTCTTTCTATTTGACGCCCGTAGACGACCTGCGCGTCGTGATGAGGATGAAATGACGATGACAACACATACACCCAGCCCCCGTGCCGTTGGAATTAACCAATTAAGGTTAAAATCCCCGACCCGGCCGGGAAAATGAACCCGGGACCCTCTGAACCGAAGGCCAGTATGTCGATGTGGTGAAACTGAATAAAACATAAAGGTAAGGGTATATTCTGCTCGAAGGCAGGCCCAAACCTCCGCAGAGGTGTGCCTGAGCCGGAGTTTACGTGCGGTGGAGTGGCCAGTTCTTTTTCGCTCCTCCATTCCCTTATCCCCACCAACAGCGTGTGGCAACCCATCCCAAGCTTGACCACGCCTAATGTTGCTTAACTTTGGAGATCTCACGGGATCCGGTGTGGCAACCCATCCCAATCTTGACCACGCCCAATGTTGCTTAACTTCGGAGATCTTACGGGATCCCGTGTTTCAACACGGCTACGATCTTTGGCAATAAAACATAAACGATCGGAAATTGCATTATCTCTAACTTTTTTTATGCAGTACTTTTCGATAGGACGAATAACTTATTGTAGGTATTAAAAAATACATTTTAGGTGCCTTTTCCTAGACTGTAGTTTCTTATTCCCCGACTCTATGTACCGATTTTCATCATATTCTGTTAACCCATTTTCTCCTGGTTTGGCGTTGATATGGACTTACGAACAAAAATATAAATTCATGAATGTCTCTGTTGTCATAGCCGGTACGGTAAACATGTAAGAGACATAAATGATCGGAAATTTAATTCTATATAACTTAATTTATGTAATATTTATTGATAAGACCACTAAAAATATAAATATTTGAGAATTAAATTTCAGGACTTCCCCTAAACTACCACTTCACTCGTTTAGTAATACGCAACTTAATAAGTTCAAAAAGCTCATCGAAAGAAGCAACTGACATTCTATAATATTAGGAAAACATTTCCGGATAGTTCCTGTGTTCGCACAACTTTAAATGAAATTGTCCAGTGGTGAGCCGATTCGATAACGCAGGGTGAGTCCACCAACGTCTTTTCTTACCAGGTTTACTTTTTAATATTGCTATTAACTGTAGTTTAACAGCTCCGACAACACAACCTATTTGTACGACATCCATCATTACAGTATGGCGGGTTTATCGCTGGTGGAGAATGGCTGCGCGTGTCGCCGGCGTTTTTGGCGCTGTTTACAGGCGTTAATTCAACCGCTCGTGTAGAATAGGCAAAAATTTTGAGCGATCAGGCGGGTGAACAGCGGCGTTTTACCTGCTCGTGGAGAGAATCAGCCTAAATGGGCATGTTGGTCCACCAAAGATGGTTACAGTTGTCACGGCGGTAATGGGTACAGCATCCAAAATGATGATGGAATGCTAATTTTAGACTTTGCTGAGGCATATGACCTGATCATTAGCAAAACGTTTTTCAAGAAGTGCATCAATCTAACCTACACCAATGGTGACAATAGCAGCCAAATTGACTTTATCCTTGTCCGGTGCCGTGATCTCCAACTAGTAATAGATGTGAAGGTCATACCATCCGACTGTAGCCCCTCAGCATACACTATTCATTGCAGACTTATGGATCCGTCAACATCGTAGAGGTGGAAGAATGAATGCTCTTGAAGTGGTGGAAACTTCCAAGATTAGAGGTCGCTGGCAGTATCAAAGGGAGACATGATCTTGAAGCTTATTCCAAAACTGTTTGTTTTCTAGTTCAACACAGCCAGATTGTTGTGCATATAAGGAGAAGACATGGGACAAGTAACTAATCTCATTTTGTTCAGTATTGAAGATACAATAAGTAAACACTTTCAAGATTAAAATTATTGTGTCCACCTTTTCAATACAAATATATATTTTTAGTGTTTAAATTCTACATGAATTAAAAAACACCAGTTAGGGACATGTTTCGCCCTAGTTACGGGCATCTTCAGCCTATTTTAATCTTAAGGTCAAGAATTAAAACTATAAACATTGGAACTTATAGTAAACTAACTTAATACTAAATACAATTGTCTTATGCTATTTACATAGTTTACAATATGTACAGTATGTACAATATGTGCATTAAATTTGCCAGAATTTATGAACAATGAATTAACTTATTTTATAATGAGTAGACTTCCAATTGTGGATTGGATTGATCGCAGCGTGAATTGGGGTTTCTCAAATTGTATTGACTAGAATTTATCACTGCGTATGTTGGGGTTTCTTCAACTGTTATGGTCGCCTGAGTCGTAAGAATTTTTACAAAACCGGAATCTTGGTTAAAGTCGTTCATGTTAGGGTTTGAATCAGTTTGAATATTCCTTTAGAAAGAAACGTGGTTATGCTTAAGGTTGAAGTGTGTAAGTTGGAGACATATTGTTGATATCATTCATTGCTTATCGGATTGCTGAATACTTATGAGCCAGCACATGACAGAAACAGGCCATAAATTCACCTCAATAGAAAAGATTTGACGGTCATTAAAAGCCTAGGCAAGGGGAAATTGTTGAACGAAACGGAAAACTTCTACATTTATTTGGATCAAACTTACTACAAAAATAATAATCTTAACGATGTCATCGATAACAAAAATCCGTTATATGAAACAACTCCGAGGTTAATCCAGGCCGTAAATCAGAATCAAGTTCCCAGTTTGTTTAAATCAGAACGCATGCGCTCCAATAGCCACGCCTAATGCTAGGCCCGCCCAACCCAATTCAAGTAACGCCTCTCAAGCAACAATACGGACGCACGATTTGAAACTCACGCCCCCTTCCCCACAACGCTCCACCCCTCCGCTACAGCATCAGTACTACACTAGGAGTAACAAGCTTAGCCGTTCAGACACAACTGGAACAATTGGTCCCAGCTAACGTCGACAAGACAAGTAAGTTCATATGATAAACACTCTCTGCAATTATTACCGTATTGGGTTCCACATTCATCATTAAATTAGTCAAAATATGCTAAAAATTTAAAATCTGCTCCGCTCTTGGAACTTAGTCCTTATTTAAATCTTGAAAAAAAAGAAATGAAATATTTCTTTGTGTCTAAATTTACATTTACTTTGTCACATAGTAAAACACTTTAAAATAGAATAATTTTCAATTCATAAAATAAATAACACCGATTAAGTCACTATATTATTAAATATATGAGGAGCTCTGTATTAGCACTATTATAATTCTGTTTTTTCTGAATTGATATAGATTTGATGCTGTTGTTATGAAACTTAAAAGTCATCTTTGAAATATACACTTACTGTTGTCCTGAATTTTATTGTAATTTTTTTGGAAAATATGATAATTATGGTGCTGTGAAGGATTAGTGACAGTTGCTATGCTTGTTATAAACAAGTCATTTATATTCTTTGAAGATTAAAGTTTCCTTATACAGTGAATATTTTGAAATTATGAAATTTTATACACTTTATAGGTATTTTATCTATACCATGAAAAATTTGGCATATTAACCTTTTTGTTATTGTTCTGTATAACATCCAGAATTAACTTTATGTGGAATACATAACCTCGCCTGGCAAAGAAAAGGACAGTGAAATGGACAAAGATTGGAAGAAGAAAAATACTTTTAAATGTGCTACCTGGAATGTATAAGGTATCCTATACAAGGATGACCAGTATGTTGGACAACATTCTTGCAAGAAAAGACATTTCTTTTAGATGTGCTACCTGGAATGTACAAGGTATCTCACACAAAGATGACCAGCTGGACGACATTCTCGCAAAAAAAAAAGACATTTTAATAGCAGCAATTTTAGAAACAAAAAGAAAGCTTAAGGGATCAAAAGAGACATTAAATTATTTACTGTTTTACAGTGGGGTTGTCAGAGATACTAGAGCAGAGGCGGGTGTACTGCTCATGGTACACAAAAGATTAAGATCAACAATTGATAAATACACTTTTTGGAATGAAAGGATTATCGAATTAAGACTAAAACTATCCAGGGATTATCTTACAGTTATAGGGGTATACACTCCAGTGGAGGGCAATTCAAAAGAAAGTGATGGGTTCTTTAATGATCTGCAAAAGATAGTCATTAAAATTAAAAAACAAGATATGCTACTATTACTGGGAGACTTCAATGCCAGAGTTGGTAACGAGAAAATTCAGAATCACATCGGAATCCATGGAGAAACAACCCATAATAACAATGGAACAAAATTAATAGATTTCACTGTCTTCAATCAGTTAAAGATCATGAACACAATGTTCCCACACAAGGACAGCCACAAGTACACGTGGTCTGCACAAAATCAAAAATCGATTATAGAGTATATAATTTGTAATGGTAAATTGGCAGATTCAGTCTTGGATACAAGAGTCTATCGAGGCCTTGAATTGGAAACTGATCACTATCTATTAGTTGCACCTATTCGTCTGAGGCCTAGATGGTGTAAAAGAAACAAACAACACAAGAAATTAAAACTTCTTACAAGGTTAACCTATTAAGGGACCCCAGTATAAAATGGCTGTACCAGAACAGACTTAATAATCACTAACAGATGACACCAGTTAGTGACAATTTGAAAATTGAGTGGTCTAATTTGTGTTCAATTTTGAAGGCAGCCTGCTTTTGAAAGTTTAGGAGTTGAGGAAAAAATGGCAGAGGAAAAAGGGTTTAAGAATCTGAGATGAAATTGGAAAAGTTATTTCAGATAAAAGAAATGCTTATACATTTTTTTTGTCAACTAGTAAATTAGAAGATAAAATAGAGTATCACCACAAGAGAGCAGTAGTAAAAAGGAAAGTGCGGAAAAGGCACAGAAAGAGTTGGGAAAACTTTGTTTCACACCTGGAGACTGATATAACAAGACCACAACCACAGACCTATCAAATACTCAAACTGAATAATGATGTAAAAGAAGACATACACATTAATGGAATACCTCTAACGGAGTGGCTCATTTATTTTCGGAACCCTTGGGGAGGTTCAAATATTGAGCCATTTCTTCTGCCAACATCTCTTAACAAGTCTTCAGAAACCATTACACTTGATATAGAAGTTGATTCCCGTAGGGAATCTGAAATATTTGTCCCGAATGAGTAAATTTATAATACCAATATAAATGGTCCATTATTGGACATTATACCGTCAGATAGCTCCTCAATTCTAGTCATGTAGGCTGAACGGACCTCGAACCAGCCCTCAGGTCCAGGTAAAAATCCCTGACCTGGCCGGGAATCGAACCCGGGGCCTTCGGGTAAGAGGCAGGCACGCTACCCCTACACCACGGGGCTGGCGTCGACCGAGTCATGGCGGTATAACCGTTACATCAATTATGGAGGAAATGCTGTAATTTCAGCTAGTCCATTAGCTGAGAGGTGGCAGCCCCACCAATGGTCTTACTTCCTTCAGGCTAGCAATCAGTCAGAAGGACATTTGATTGCTTTCAAGTCTTGCAAAAAGAAAAATGCAAGACCGTAACGGGACACATGGCCCAATACTTGGAAGGAAGATGATGATAAGGGCCTGGATATTTAAAAAATGCATATGCGTATATGCAAATGCATATTTTGAACGTCAGTGCATATTTTAAACATTCGTGCATATACAGGTATATTTTTCTTTTATGTGTGATCGATTATTTAAGATTCCTGAATGAAATGAAAAACGTAATGAATTCTATATGTTGTACATCCCTTGGCAACAAAAGAATCCTTCCCATTAGCAAGGAAAAGGTTCAGTGTTGCAGTACAAGCAGATATATGGATAATGATCCATTTCACAATAGCTATTTCCTTCTTTCTGACATTCCTTTTTCCTTACAGTAGCCTACCAAGGTTTGCTTAAACAAGTGCGTTCATCTGTTACCTTGCTCTTCACTGTTGCAGTGTTTTATCAGATTAAACTGTAAAAATACCTAAATGTAACATCTCTAGGTCTTTTTTAATTAAACAGTGGATATCAGGCGATAGTGACTACACAAATGATGGTGATGTAGTATACTGTCAAGTGTGCAACAAGAGTGTAAAATTTGATAAAAAATTTCAAACTGAACACCATTCAAAAACAACTTTACATCTCAGATCAAAAGAGCAGAGTAATAATACGCGACAGCTACTTTTAACCGACGTGAAAACACAGCGTGAAGTAAGTACATTTTCCACTGATATTTGTAAAGCTTTTGTATGAAGAACATTCCACTGTATAAATTGAATAATCCACATTTGTGCCCAATTCTCGAAAAGTACTGTGCTAATCAAAGGATACCAGATTAATCTACCCTTAGGAAGTATTACAACCGGTGACAATAAAGTTTGGTGAATGAAGTCAGAACGGTCGATCCAGCAACACTGAAGACACAACTCTGCACCTGCATAGCAGCAGGTTTTGACCACCTGCTCCCAGCGTTGTTCAGTTGAGCATCGTGTGTGTACCGTGTAAGAACTGTTTGACACAGAGCGTGTTTAGTGCGTTGGTTCTGAACTTCGAACATGAACATGAACGACCAAAATATCAATGTACAGTTTTGTTTTAAGCTTGGCAAGACACCAAAAGAAACGTATGCGATGCTGCAACGCCCCTACAAATATGAGGAATATATGACAAGGGTCATAGGGACGTGCACGTATAAGATAAATTTCAAAAGAGCAAATAATTCTTAAGAAACTGGGAAGAATACTGGAGCCAACCCAAAATGGAAGGAGAGGAAGGGATCGAGGAACTACGAGGCAATTTCAATATCAAAAAGACACCAATATTTACAAAAAGGTAAAATAAAAATATAATTAATTAATAATAATTTACATTACACTAAATTATGAAAAGAAAGAAAAATACTGAAAATAGTGATAAGGTGATAGAAGAAATAAAAAATTCACATTAAATAAATAATCTACATGTAAATAAGGTCAATTCTGAAGTATAAATTCATTACATTCCCGCAAGCTACACTGGTGCATCAGTTTCTTACCTTACACATATTAAAAATGTTTACATGAAATAAAATTTAATAATTAACACCAGAAAAATGGGTTGTATGGCAAATCAAGGAGCCTCAGACAGCACCTAACGGAGGTTAAGTTCCCACAATACCAACGTAAATGAGGACAACCAACACATCACGTTAAAACACAAGGGAACACACATCTCAGCCCAATGTCACCCCACAAGGTCCTCATAATAAGGAGAATAGTCCCATATAAAAAAATAAAAATCGCAGAATCAGTAGAAAGCTAGGGTGATAAATAAGACCCCAAAACAAATTAAAATAGAAAGAGCAAGTTAACTTCACAACACCGAGATCGAAAAACAAAAATGACATGAGAAGAAAAAGAATGCATTGTCATCCACACGGAACATGAACAAGATGCTGTCATCTCGGCCGATACCGACACAATAATCATCAGTTACATAACGGCCAGCACCAGAGATAAGACAACAATTGGAAATGAGAGATAAGACAGACCGCAAACATCTCATGCTAGGGCTGCCCAAAACCCTTGACTTAAACCAGCAGAAATATTGAAATGTTGAAATATAATGTTAATATTACGCGGGATTACACACCACTAATTAAGTAAATATCACCTTAAACACCCACAATAGAAATAAAACAAGGAATAGCAACCCAATCCAAGAAATAAAAACCCATGTAAAAATAAAATTTATAAGGTTGATAATCATTAAAATAATAATAATAATAATAAAAATAATATTTTATTTTATTTTTGAAAACTTAGTGCAGCATAGCATTAGTTCGAAACACGGACAAGAAGGCCGAAAAACACGAAAGGATGCCCGGAAACCAAACAGAGAATCACAACACCAAACACCGGGGCAAACACGAATACCGCAACATCAGCGATACATGCAAAATGTAAAAAAGTAACCGCACTCGCCTCCAGGAAATATCACAGAAAACTTACACATATGCGCAGGTAAACCAAGAATACCAGAGAAAACAAAGTTACACAAAGGCAAAGGCGAAACTTCAAAAGTTACGCAGACAATAATGACCTTCACAGCAACACATGATGTTCACTCGAAACTAGAACGCAAGAACACCAAACTTAGATAAAATTCAAATCATAGTTAAAAACACAACCTATAATATAAATAATACACCCCAAGAACACAACATTAACACAAATAAATTGGAACAGCGTACTTATAAAGAGGTCATATGACTGAGTAACCAACACTAATACTCACTAGAAATTACGTAATAAACTTACGTACTACACCACACAACTATACTAATATGAAAGAAGAATATTAAAAGCAGGTACAATCCCCTGCTGGGGCAGTTATAGGACCTTATCCAATACCTGAAGGTAAAATCAAAGTTTTATGTGCCGGTAAGCACGCCATTATTGAGCAATCAACCTTCCACACTCGTTGAAGTCAAACAGCCAAGAGAGAGACACTCCGATCAAGGCCACAAGGGGCGACACTGTCCATCCACGCAGTTCGCTCTGGTGGGCTCCGTCAAGGCACACCTTGTAATAATGCTCGCACATAGATAGCGCAGGAGTACCTATTGCTATCCACAATACGATTGACCACACCAGATATAACTTGCAGAAACATTACACGCTGTCATGTCCCAATAGTCGTACATCCAAAGAGTAGTATTACCATCCACTAGTCACATAGTGTTGAATTTGAGTTCCAAATAGATAATAATAATAATAATAATAATAATAATAATAATAATCGTATGGCCTCAGCTACCGTTTGCAGACATTTCGATTTGACGCCATCTGGCTGTCTGCTCGTCAATTTCGACGTTCCGGTTTACTCTGTCTGCCATCTAGCGGACCTAGAGTAAACCGGATCTCTCTTGGGCGTCTATGGCTGAGATTTAATTAATTTTGTCGGGTAAATACCAAATGTATCACCAGAGATCTTTTACATGCCGCCATCGTACGACATGGAGTGTCGATTGGACTTTTTTCCGCCCTTCAAAAATCCGACTACCTCTGCCGGGTTTGAACCCGCTATCTTGGGATCCGGAGGCCAACACTCTACCATGGATCCACAGAAGCAGCTTCCAAATAGATAATGGCAATATTATGAATGATGATATCGGCACATTATCAATAAAGCAAGGTCCAACAGTAAAATGCTTAATCCACGAAATGTTATTGCGCGGATAGTTCACAAAAGTTAATAAGTGTCGCGTAGACAGTCGATAGTCCAAGTTTATGGCACAAGTAGCGTATTTAGTTAATAACGCTACAATGCTGGTACGTGTTTATGAAGATCAAGCACTGTCCTTGAAGTGTGTGTACGAGTGGTTCGCCCGTTTTCGAGGGGGCCGGAAAAGTGTTTCTGACAACCCCCGCAGCGGAAGACTGGCGACCGCCGTCAGTGACAAAAACATTGAGAAGGTGAGGACATCAATCACGAATGAACAGTGATTAACTATGCGCATGATAGCGGAGGAATGGCAGATTAACCGTGAATCCATGCGACAAATTGTTGCTCAGAAGTTAGTGAAGAGGAAAACGTGTTCTCTTCTTGTGCCACATCACTTGACTGACGATCAAAAGCGGGCACGTTTAGAGGCTTCGCAGGATTTTGTTGAAACGGCGGATGCAACACCAAATTTCTTGAACTGTATTGTCACTGAGGATGAAACCTGGTGTCTCGGGTACGACCTTGAAATGAAACGGGATCCCCTCTTCGGAAAAAGGCCAGATCCGAAAAGGCATGCATCAAAACAATGCTCATCACCTTTTTTGATAGTCAAGGCATTATCCACAAGGAATTTCTACCTGAGGGTACGACGTGGAATGCTGCACGGTACATTGAAATTTTGACCCGTTTCATGAAACGTCTACGCAGGGTACGACCCCAGTATGCACAACAAGGTTCACGGTCTTTTGTCCATGACAATGCTCGCCCACATGCAGCCAATATTGTCAAACAGTTCATGGCAATAAAAGGGGGGGGGGTGCAACTTGAACCTCCCCCTACTCGCCAGATCTCAATCCTCCAGACTTCTTCCTATTCCCATGACTCAAAATCGCTTTGAAAGGGAAGAGATTTGACGATATTCCTGACATCCAATGAAACGTGACGAGGCTTTTGAACACCATCCCAAAGGAAGCCTTCTTGCAGAGTTTCCAGGACATGTATCGCCGATCTCGGCAGTGCATAGTTATGAGAGGGGACTATTTCGAAGGACAGTAAGGTCACTGTCGTGCATTGTTCATCTATATTGATAGTGCAGGACTATTCACCGAACTTTGTCACAGGTTGTATTTACTTTCACTGCATGCTTCTGTCGTTGATTCAATAATATCTGACTTAGAAGGGAACTGTGTCTGGATATCGGTAGATGAAACAACCGATCCGTGTGGTCGATACATTGCAAACTTCATAGTGGGTAAATTATGTCCGGATGAACCTGGCAAACCTCGTTTACTTTTGTGCAGTGGTAAAAAAAAAAAAAAAAAAGAACAAACTACAATTTGCAAGATTTAACGATTCCTTGCAACTTCTGTGGCCTAGTGATTCGGAGAGTGATTGTTAAAAAGTGCGCCTTTTATTCACAGATGCAGCTTCATATATGTTGAAAGCTGGTCAGTCTCTTCGAGTATTATTTCCAAGTCTCATCCATGTCGCATGTTTGGCCCATGGATAGCATCGTATTGCTGAAGAGATATGTACCCTCTTTTCATCTCTCAACAGTAATTTCAAGTGGAAAAGAACTGTTCCTAAAAGCCCCGGTTCGTGTACAGTTTTACAAAACTCATCTGCGTCAGATTTCTCTCCTGCTGGAACCTATTCTCACAAGATGGGGAACTTGGTTATTCGCAGTATTGTTCTACCAGGAGAACTTTAATCAAGTGAAAGATGTAGTTAAATGTATTGATGATAGTCGTACTGCATGTGTTCGTGAAGCAAAGCACGCATTTGAATCTGAAACTGTATATAAAGATAGCAGTTTCATCCATGTGCATTATTCGTCACTTTCGAAGGCGATTAAGGGCCTAGAAACTCGTGGTGCACCCCTACACGAGGCAGTCTTTACCAGGAGAATGTTCCGAGCAGTCAGTGCCAGTGTACAAGTATTGCTAAGTTACGTCCGTCGATGTAGAACAATCACCTTCAGTGTATAAATTAATTCTGTCTGACAACAGAAAGTAATTGGCCCCTGAAAACATTGAAAAACTCTTGATAACCTACTTCCATGCATCCTTTTGCAAGGAATGAAACATATTGTCAGTTTAACACTGAGTTAAAATTAAATAATATGTTTGATAAGTGTATTTTGTGTTATTTTTAGTGCATATTTTCATGCATATTTTCAACATTTTTAGTGCATGTACGCGTGCATATTTTTGGAGTTTTTAGTGCATATGAATCTGGACCCTAAAGGATGACGATGATGATGAAATTATTTTCTGCTCTCTTCTTGAAATTACTCCTTTCTGCTGTATTTCTCAGACCTTTCACATTCATCGGAAATTTCTCCTCTTAATCCCGTCCGAAGATGCTAGCCATTTTAACCGTCAAATTCTTCTGTTTCAGCTGGTTACCAAATGTATCCACAAATTAAAATAACATTACCAAACAAACATGTCCTTGCTCCTTTGTTTGCTGTGAATGACCTTACGAGGCGAGCTGCTGCTTGTCGGTATGCTGCCGATTACGTAATGACCATACTAGCTATTTTAACTGTCAAATTCTTCAGTTTCAGCTGGTTACCAAATTTATCCACAAATTAAAACAACATTCCACTAGTCTGAATCAAACAAGAGCAAGAACATGTTTGTTTGATTCAGACTAATGAACATGTTATTTTATCTTATTATTAAATTGTACATTTCAACCTATTAGCTTACTTCTGCTGTCCGTTTGTTCCTTTGTACATTGTCTTGAGGTCAAACCTTCACTCTACAGAAGATACGCATAATTTCTTAATGTTATGTTTTTGATATTTTAATGTACCATATTTTGTAAGATTAGATATTGTATATAGAACCTGAACTTACGTTAAAACAATTATAAAATTGGCATGTTTTTCTATCATATATGTAGCCTGAGAGGATGACCTTGAATCAAGCCGAAACTTAAGTCCCTAAATTTGATTGATTTGTGGTAAAAATTACATTGAAGACTTATCACAATGAGTTAATACCACATCTCTGTTACAACCATTGAAGTAAACCTGTTATTCATTGTCAAATTTCATCTTAAAAATATATTCCAGATGGGAAAATATTCATTTAGTTATAGTTTTGGTGTGATAGTGCAAAATTCTATAATATAATTTTCCTTGCAGTCCATGAGAACAGCACATGTTCCAAAGCGTGAAGTTCAAGAGGAATCGGATGAAGATGATGTTCCTTTGAGTGCGAGAAAGAAAGTGAAGAAAGAAGTGCCCGTGAAGAAAAAGAAGCGTAAGGCTGACAGTGATGAAGAGACATTCAAACCAGTGAGTTACTTTTTATTAAAATAACCGTATTTACTCACATATTAGACCCTGTTTTTACTTTATTTTCTATGTCTTCAATAGGTGAGAATATCCCATTTTGTATGGTGAACATACTACTCTTTTTTTTTTTTTTTTTTTTTTTGCTAAGGGCTTTACGTCGCACCGACACAGATAATATACTACTATTAGGCTTACATAATGGCTAATGGTGAATACAGGACTTTTAGTCGTACATACCATATTTATAACAGACTCCACCGCGCTTTATGAAAAAGATTTTCTCACTTAATGGGCATATTTGATTTTCATCAGAAATTTCTTAGTAGGTATTATTTAAAATGTTATATTTGTATGGATTCTTGTATGCAATAAAACTAATAAACAGCGATCAATGGCTGCACACTCAGTTGTGCTGAACACACAATACCATAAACTTTCATGAAGCATAGCAATTATTTCCTTACATATGTGTAAAGGGGATGACAGTGTGTGTTATATTTAGTGTGTGAGAAATTATGGTTATGATGAGAACTGACAGACAGAATAATTGTGTTAAAATTCAAGTTTTTAAACAACAGTGCATGAAAAACTTGAATCGTGACCGATTCATTTTAACGCCCACAAAGAAACCTAGTATTGTTAAAACACCAGTAGTAATCGGTTGTGTCGATAAACATTTCTTTTGCAATGGATGGGAATAGGTCGCAATATTCAACACCAAGCTAGTTGGCCATGTGATTAGGGTCATGCAGCTGTGAGCTTGCATTCAGGAGACGGTGGGTTTGAATTCCAGCTGGCAGCCTTGAAGATGGTTTTCCATGTTTCCCTTTTTCAACCAAATACTGGGGCTGTACCTTATTTAAGGCCACGGCTGCTTCCTTCCCAACCCTAGCCCTTTCACATCCTTGCATTGCTGAAAACCTTCGATGTGTTAGTGCGAAGTTAAACCAGTAGTAGAAAGGAAAAAAATTCAACGAACCCGATTGGTAATGCTTAGTCTTACAAATAATTACTGCTGTACTTCATTTCTAATTTTAAGTTATTGTACACTGTATACCTTCTGTATTTCATACATTAGCTACATAGCTGAAGATCGATATCAATCATAGACTTGTTTGAAGGGAGACCATCAATATATCGTTTGTAGTCTCCACTATAGTCCATCTTCGTAGTAGGAGTCTTTCTGGACGACCGGAGGTGTGGCCTGGCCTCGTGTGCGAGGAACTATGGGAGCGTTCGCGCTGGTGGTGGGGGAAGAACTTGAACCTTTCCTCCAGCTGACACAGTCGAGTTCAGGCAGCGGACGTAGCCCTGGGAACTGACTGAAATAGTGTGGAAAGCTTAGGCGCGATACGTTCCCGGGTCAGGGTGGTCATTATGCAATGGCTCATCGGTGTACATACATCACACTAACTCAAAGGTGTAGGAATTACTTAATATGATAAACTAGTGAAAATAAAATAGTACCGTACATTGTACAAATCGAGTCTTATATTTCGATTGTCTGCCTTAAACCTTGTCAATTAACTACACAGGCCTTTGAGCATAACATTCTAAAATTTCAGTTCTATTCCAGTACGGAAATACTTCGTAACTTTCGTCGTAAATGTTGGTGACGTCAAGAAATCAGAGGGTCATGCCTAAAAGAATTCATATCGGATGATGCTTTCGACACAACGTGAAATAAATCTCAGTGTATAGTAAAAGTGGAGGTCAATATTTTGGCACTCTTTAGCCCTTAATTTATTCTTATACATTCTTATTATACATTCTTACGAATATGAAATCTGTTATATAAAATTGAAAGATTTGAACCATTTGGTAGAAAATCAATTGAACATAAGACAGTAACTTGCAACTGGTAATACTGTGAATAAAGGAAGTTCGTTTGAAACTGTACTGTACTGTATACCAAGGATAGGCGCATCGGTACGCGCTATCAGTTCATCAATCGCCTAACGAATAGGAGGAAGTTGTTTCCACTGACAGCCTGGAGATATAATCTACTTAACGTGATTTCTAGTGAAATACGTATAAAAGAGATTAATTAATGCAAATTTGTCGGGAAAATGCAGAGAAGAAGCATTAGTAGAAATACTTCAGCTACTTTCATAATAACATTAACAATGTCTACATTTCTTGTCCATCAGAAGAAATATAATAATATATAATACTCTTGAATAACCTGCTATTGTTATGACTGAGAGAACAGGTCTCCTACAGCAACAGCAGCAACAAACAACGAAAACAGCAACAAAATGCTCCGGAACAATAGACAATATAAATCTGTCTCATAAAATCAGAGCAAAAATATTATTGGACTTCTTACGTGTTCTATGATCACGTTTGTTTAATATTCGGAGTTCAGGGATCTTATTTACAAATTATTCAGAATAATCTTCACTCTCGTCTGAATCAGTGTCATCTGAAGTTTCACCGAGGTTGATGTCGGACTGGTCTAATTCTAATTCCTTATGCATGGTGTTGTCACGCTCCCAGTATTCCTGCTCAGTGTCTTTTATGTGGTCGCAACATTTTTTCCGTTTGTCTTGCGAATACTGTGCAAGCAATATCCGCAAAGAGCTTCCTTTTTGTCGAGTGTGTCTGCCGTCAAGTCACGAGTGATCTATTTCGTACAGAATAAGCATTTTTATTTATATTGGGAATAGGAGCGCCTCATTTATGAACAGTGAAGGCATTAGAGATGCTATGGCACACATTTTTATGCTAAAAAACTAATTATGCTGTATTACTATTAATTGAGATATGTTCTTTTTTTTTTTTTTTTTTTTTTTTTGCTAGGGGCTTTACGTCGCACCGACACAGATAGGTCTTATGGCGACGATGGGATAGGAAAGGCCTAGGAGTTGGAAGGAAGCGGCCGTGGCCTTAATTAAGGTACAGCCCCAGCATTTGCCTGGTGTGAAAATGGGAAACCACGGAAAACCATCTTCAGGGCTGCCGATAGTGGGATTCGAACCTACTATCTCCCGGATGCAAGCTCACAGCCACGCGCCTCTACGCGCACGGCCAACTCGCCCGGTGAGATATATTCTTATCACGGACCTCTCCTTTGATATCTACCCAAACCGACTCAGTGTGATAGAGATCTGGATATGTTTCATATGTTCACTCATTGTATAAACACTTTCACGTGCCTAGCCTCGCAGTGGTCTCCCAGATTTAGAACAGGACCTAGAAGCCATGCTCGTCACTTCAGTAATTTCAACTTAGCCCGCACGTAACAACACGCGCCGCTTGAGAGACGTTTTCACTTCAGCGCTAGCCTGGCGACTGGACCTGCTGTAGGAGTGGGGGGACGATAGCTCCCACCACTGCATGCGCAACCATTTCTCGCGCAGGACGCTTTCAACCAAAACGGACTATAGTTTGCGGTATCATTAGTCCAGTTTAACCAAGCTCGATAGCTGCAGTCACTTAAGTACGGCCGTTATCCAGTATTCGGGAGATAGTGGGTTCCAACCCTGCTGTTGGCAGCCCTGAAGATGGTTTTGCATGGTTTCCCATTTTTACACCAGGCAAATGCTGGGGCTGTGCCTTAAGACCACGGCCGCTTCCATCCCATTCCTAGGCCTTTCCTGTCCCATCGTCTCCATAAGATCTGTCTGTGTCGGTGCGACGTAACGCAACTTGTAGTAGTAATAATAATTCACAAGAAAAAAGAATTTAGTAGCTGAGTGGACAGCATCAAAAATTTCCAGGAGAAACCACCAAAATGTAGACCCGAATTGGTCATGTCTGAGAAAGAAAGGAATATTAGAAGTGAAAGGATGAAGTAGTTCTGGGAGGAGGAGAAGAAGAAGAGAAAGTCTTAGGTTCAGTACGGTCCATAGGCGGCCAAATTCAGAAACAAGAATAATAATAAGTCCAGTTGTAGATTATTTCACATTCAGGATGGTGCTTGATTAATATGTCTGATTTATTTTTTATAAATTCTTCCCCTTGTAAAAGAGGCTCCCTAGATTTTGGGAAAAAATATTGGACAAGTGCATCTGTTTTTTGCCGACTGAGTGTCGGTACTTTTGCTGCTTCCAGTGCTCTTAGTTAAATAATATCACGAGTTAGGCAAAACTATTATTTCTCAACTTCGTTGTATACTCGAGCACCTCAATATCTCAGGATATTTACCTTTTTATACCACGAGAGAACTGTTCACTTTTATTTGCCGCATTCTGTTTCTCTTTTAGGGGTTGCCAATATCTTATCATGTTAGTGAATGCTGTGGTAAAATTACACTTCTTTTTTTTGGTGGTAAAAAAACTCCATACTTAAAAAAAAGAACAGAAAAATTCACAAAAACACAGGTCACTTCAAAAGGGAGTTATGGCATTGCTGTTGTTGATTCATTACCATTCGAAACATGATTCTTATTGTAGCACTACAAAAGACTGCTTAAAAAGTCGAATCCATGTTCTTCTTTGACAAACATTGGGGGTTCTTACATACAAGCTTAATTTTTTTAAAATTTTCCTTGTCTTGAAAACCCAGGAGGGTCTAATACATGAGGAAATACAGTATATTTTCTTCATTTTCGCCAGTTGCACTATTTTGTGATGTATTAGCTAGCAGATTGTTGAAATTAGTATTACGTGAAGTAATTTTTTATTAGGAAAAGAAGAAGAAAATGAAAACCGAGGCCAAAGTTAAAACTGAAAGCCAACCACCTGAAAGTCCAAGGAAAGGTAAGAAGAAAGAAGAGCAGCAACAAGAGGTCTGGAAGTGGTGAGTATATTGATTTATAAACATTGTCCATGATGGATGTAGTTTGATACTTTATTGGAAATAGATACAGTGAAACTCTGTTAAGAAGTTTTTCAAGGACTGAAAAAAAAAAAAAAAAAAACTTCTTAAGCAGGGAACTTCTTATAAGGAGTAATGCCCAAAAACTTATTCTGTACTTTGAAATACATGTGAAACACACAGCCAACAGATTTCCTTGTTTGTGAACAATACCGAAATAGGCCGATATATAATAGCTGCTAACAGAAAGCCACAATGTAAAAATTCGATTATCATGACAATATTTTTAGAGATAAAGTAAAATAATTGAACATATTGTATTATAAATATATTTTACTTAATTTTACCCCCTGGCAAGATTCTCCCTTCAAAACTAGAGACATATCCGGAGTAAGCTGGTAAAAAGTGTGAATTCATCGAGATTAAAAACGTTGCAAGGTTTGCTTATTTTAGTAGGCAGAACCATTTCCTTCCACGCTTCCCTTTCCTCCGCGCGCGGCACACACACACACACACACACACACACACACACACACACACACACACACACACTCTCTCTCTCTCTCTGCTTCGCCAGAAATTGTTTTGTAAACAATGCCGGCTCGATTTTTAAAGTGGTCGAGCCACCCGTTCGACGCGGTAAAAGGTACCCTTAATTTGCATGCAATTTTTCGGCTTTCTCCTTCACAATAGTCCTACTGAAAGGTATATTTAAAGTTCGCTGCAGTTTAAATCATATTAGCAGAGCTTGTTCTGTTTCATCGTACTTTTCTGATTTAACTTCCTTGCAATTTGCTAAAGAAAAGATCTCTTCTTTCTTCGCTATAATGCCGTTCAAAGTAGACGACGGCTTCCCCAGCTCCTTTGCCA
Organism: Anabrus simplex; assembly: GCF_040414725.1. Classification (NCBI taxonomy): domain Eukaryota; kingdom Metazoa; phylum Arthropoda; class Insecta; order Orthoptera; family Tettigoniidae; genus Anabrus; species Anabrus simplex. The sequence goes on along the minus strand of NC_090268.1, from coordinate 367,760,499 downwards.
AAGCAACACGGAAAATTGTAGATGACTCCACTTTCCTTATAATCTCCACTTTGTCTTTTATTGTTAGTGCCTTTCGCTTGACCTCTTTCCCCTGAGTTCCGCTCATTTTCACCTAAAACGTTTGTACGTTGATTTTACAAGTACAACTAACTTCGATACTCCTATTCATACTAATTATGACGCTACACTGTGCTTGGCAATCCGTAGCTTAGGCTTACAAGCCGCAAAGACAAGATGTGTACTAGGGCTGGGACAGATACAACGCAGTCGTTTCCGGAACACAACCGTTGTCGAATGAAACCGTTGCGAGAAAATAACAGTTGCAGTTGCACTCCGCTGTTGCATTCTTCGCCAGCATCGAACAAGTGGAAGTGGCGTTTCAAGTTTCACAACCGATACGTACACAAAACTGCCTTCCGCAATCGTTGCATTTCTTGACACTGGGGTTTTCCAGTGTAACTCACAGGTCAGATAGGCCGTTCTGGAGAGCTGCCTTGCTATTGAATGATGCGCCTGACGTCACCGAGAGCCACAGTAGCGTGCTACCTCAAATTCTGTGGCTTGAGTGTTGTAAGGTGCAGTTAGTCGAGTATTTTTAGAGTTAATCTTGTTAGTTATTGTAATTGGTCTCTATTCAGTCATGAAATACAGAGCTACTGGCGAGCTGGCCGTGTGGTTAGGGGTGCGCGGCTGTGAGCTTGCATCCGGGAGATAGTGGGTTCGAACCCCACTGTCGGCAGTCCTGAAAATGGTTTACCGTGGTTTCCCATTTTCACACCAGGCAAATGCTGGGGCTGTACCTTAATTAAGGCCACGGCCACTTCCTTCTCTTCCCACTCCTAGGCCTTTCCTATCCCTTTGTCGCCATAAGACCTATCTGTGTCGGTACGATTGAAAACAAATAGCAACAAACAACAACAAATACAGAACTAGTGGATCTTTAGATGCCGTGACATTCAACATTTAAAACTGATATGAATACATAACATGACTTCAAATCCGACTCGGTAATGACAGCACACTCATAAGGGCGATCGTGATTTCAGAATCAACCTTTTACGAACAACTGAAACATAGGTATTAATCAAGGCTTAATACTGCCCCAGTTTAAAGAAGGAAGAGAACTACGAGCATTATTCCACTTCTAGGATGCAGAAAGTACAATAATTTAAGTTTATGGATTTGTTAATTTTGTTGATATTCAGATATATTTATTTGTAATTTCTATGTTATGTACGGTAGTCGATTTTCAAGCACACGGTAATTTTAAATTCCTCTACCCACATTTCCAGTAGCCTGAATAGGTAACAATGTATAGTAGTAGGTTAGAAGAGTTAAAAACAAGAAAGTTACATTACTACTGTCGACCAAACTATTATGCTCATAAGTTTGGAGGTTGTTTATGACATAACCAGTAAGCTTATAACAATCCAATTACACAATAATTTTCCTCGTTTCATTTTACGTTAGTCACGAATGTTTGGAATTTTAAATTTGTACTTGAATATTTTTTATGGCAAATGGAATGCAAGAAGTGCCCGTTTTTAAACGTGTATCAACAATAAGTCAAGTTTAAGAAATTATTTCCCAAAACACATCATCAGATCAAATCCAAATTTTAACACAATATACAATGTAATGTTTTATACATTATTTATAAGTTTAAGAAATTATGTTCCCAACATAAAAGCTGTTATCAATTTCGTAAGACAACTTTTTTCTCGGCTTAGGGTGGTTGGAAAACTGCATTCTTGGTCGCGTTGTAATCTTTATATATCCAATGGTTATGCTGTACGACTGTGAAATTCGTAAATGAATTCAATTTATTTTATATCAGTTTGTATTTATATTGGATAGAATGATATACATTACTAACTGGCCGGTACAAGTAAAGACGTGAGGCGTTTCCTCACACCCCTCATTTGTTTGGTACAAGTACGTTATTTTGCAACTGTTTTATACAACGGTTGTGTGCGCGCAACGGTTTCGGTGACAACCGTTGTCTGAGCGCAACTGTTTTGCCCAGCACTAACGTGTACTACAGTTTGTTAGAATGTGCTTTCTATCTTCCTCACACCCCCGACACCTGCTTCAAGGATAACGGCAGCAAATGGTAAATCTGGCAACTTATTCTTAGAGATTCTTAGAACCCAGTCCTAAATCGCCCCTGCATTCCTACTGGTTGTCACGGCAATGGACATAGTTTCTGGCTGTTTCGAAAGTACCGCATAGCCAAGCCAATATTGAGTTTATTTTCCTGCTTCAATCCTCTTCATGCTATAGGTAATGAAGAAAAGAAACACAGGTTCGCAGTTGCAGAAATGAGTGCATGGAAAAGTATATGGGGTATTACGTGGAAGTGAAAAAGGCACAGTAGCAACGCTAGCACATCTAAACGTAAACAGTTTATTTCCTCGCTATAATTTTATTTCATGCCTCCTCATCCTTGTGCTATGTTCTAATAATGGTATGTAATAATTACGAGTGACACGATAATACAATCGTTAGCTCGTATAAAGGTAAAATTAAAATTTCAATTGTATGTCAACACGTGGTATAGCAATGCCTCTGTGCCTCCCACGAACACCCAGTTGGCTATCAACATTCGTTCAACTTCATAGACGATCGGGACTTTACGGCCGGCTGTTTGGCAGCATGTGTATCAGCTGGCTGCTGGCAAGTCGGCTGTTTCCTGCATAGAGTTGGGAAGTTTTTTTTTTCCCACCTCACTAATAATGGACACGGAAAATCTTATCAGTTTAGTTCAAAAACGTAATTTCCTCTACGACAAGACCCATAAGTATTATTGCAACAACCTAAGAGAGAATGCCTGGAAGGAAATAAGCAAGGAAATGAAAAATCAAACAGGTTAGAATATTCAATTTTGTGGTAGATTAACAGTAATGTTGTGGACAAATATACTTTACGGTTTTTAATTATTGTTTAGGCCACCTCGATTAACGACTTCACCCTGTCGCGGCCCGCAAATTACTGCATTAAAGTTTTATCAAACCATCCATTGCGTGCTTTATGTTTCCCACGTAGAAACCCGTTCAATTCTATTCTGCTAGATAGAACGGTGGAGTGAAAATTTCGACTGATGGGTTTGATTCGATTCCGCAAGGTGAGAGTGAGCATATAGTGTCCGTGTTGTCATAGCATGACGTCGCATGGCCTTGGCAAGCCCACACAGGTTCCGTGACACCAGAGACACACCGCGCGCGAATGGTCTAACACAGGGTGCAACTTGCGCAGAGACTGGAGGGTTCTAACCATGGTCTGCTTTGAGTGGACGTTTTTTATTTCAAGGGGCTCTAAAATCTGAACTGTTTAACCGGGAAATATATTTATAACAGAACACTTTAAACGGGAAAAATATACATATATCTTAATGCAACTGATCAAGGGACCAAGAATATCACACTTCTTAGGCGGGAAAACTTCTTGTGCGGGAACTTCTTAACCGAGTTTCACTGTATATAATCATTTTTGAATTGTCTTGTTTTTGATTATTAGGGCTTGGATAATTATCGCTTAACCTTTCAGAAATATGTATTTACTTATGTGTTTAAAACGTGGAAAATGTGTGATTTATTTCCAAAATGTGTTCTTGAAAGTGTACTATAATTACCCCCTCCCCCCACCCCCGTTAGTCTGAGTGCTGTTTTCAAATTTTATTCTAAAGAGGTGAAGAAGAGGTCCCTTTAGAACCTTTCACAGCATTGACTTTTATCTTATATTGCTATTAAAGGACCTAAGTATGGCTTGATTGACGTAAAATGTAAAAGTTTTAACCCCGGCATGCTTACACAAACATGCACAATATTATACAAATGCAGGAACACTTTATCCGTGAATAGGCACTACAATTGAATACAGAAAAACCTCATTTATCCAGCCGTCATTGATCCAGATCTTCGGATTAGCCAGATCGGATTTATAGATATTTTATTTATTTAATGGTCACAGTAGATAATGAATTTTAACTCTGGCAACAAGGATGTAACTATGACGAATATTCGCTTTTTAGTTTGATTCATTATACAGGTCCTGCATAGACTGTACAATAAATTATGGTAATACTGTACTGTAAAATGATTTTTGTTGAGTTGAAGAAAGATTTACTAGAGTGTCATAGGGGGGTGACGTGATATGATGGTGGCTACAGCACTGTGATGAAAGAAGAAATTGTGGCGGCATGCACGTCAACAGCAGACGGTGAGAAAGAAGATGACGTGAACAAGGATGGAGGTATCACACCTCAACACATGTATTTATGCTGCGCACCAGCTGGCAAACATCATGACGTACTTGGAACGTCAGCCTGACAGCACTCCAGCTAAACTATTAACAATAAAGCGTTTGCGTGACCTTGCTTCATTCAAATGCCACGCGTGTCTGAAACAGAAGACAGACTACCACTTCTTTGTTAAGACATGATGTGATTAAAATTTTTATATTTTTTGATGCCTTGTAAACAATACTGTGTACATAATTTTGTTACAAAACATAGAGTATTTTTTTTATTATCATAAATTATGTCTGCTTATTTAACCCATATCTGCCCAAATTATTTTTCTGTTAAATATTGCGATATATTTCATAAGTACTGATGTTTGTAACCTAAATGAAAGGCTTATGATGATTTTAGGTTTCATCAACATATTTTCGCAGAGATTTACCGTGTCGACATATGTCGACAGTGAGCATGAACGGGTAGGGTAAGAGACATGCTCAATAAAGGAACTTTACTTCGCATTTTAAGCTTATATGAATGTAATAATTAATCAGTTAGTGAATATTGGACACATAAGTGTTGAATAAGCAGAAAATATTAAAAAAAAACATGATTCAAAACATAAATGAGGAACAGTTTCGTCTCAATTTAGAATGCATACTGTTTCAAAACAAAAGGACAATATTTGTATGTTTATAGTACCGTTACTCGTTATACACACAATACCAAATTTTGAGCAAGTATGATCACTCTGAAAATAGCAAAAAAGGAAAACTACGAGTAGAATTTCAAAACAGTTTAGTCTGCGCTTTGAGGTTACACTCTGCTTCTCTTCATCCAGTCTGGTTTAGCGTGAATGAAATGACTCGAAGCAAAGGACGTGGCGTCCAACGTTACATTTTTGCACTGTTTCCTGGCAGCTTTACCATAGCGAGCGCACCGCACTTGCTTCCCTCTTGTTTCGAGGTAGTGGGAAACCCCATCGGAACGCACTTCCAGCAACACGTGTGAAGATACTTTCGTACTCGGTCTTCATGCGTTAGGACACGTAACGGCACGAGATAGGATATATGTCCTAACGATGTAGCGTGTGAAGCCGAGAAGGTCTAAATTGGGGTCAAACGGCAAAGTTGCCCTGCATTGTCCACGGAGATGTTCAGAAGGAACACAATTAGAGGCCAGTACCATTTCCTGTTTTTGATGCTGATGCGGTAACAAGATGCATTTTGATCCAATTGATCGACGCTCCCCATGTGCGTATTATGCAGAATTATACATGCTGGCTGAATTACTGTTATGTATTTCATTTCAGCATTACCATTGTACCATTTTCACTTATTTTTGTACACACTAGTTCAGCATCAGCCCGGAATTGATTACGAGAGTCTGTAAATATCTCCACAGGACTCATCATCATCATCGCTATCCCCATCACTATGGAAAGCATTTTCAGGTTGTTCTATGTATATATTAGCATCTAGGATGTTTTGCGATTCCTCTGGGATGATTACGATCTGCTCGACGGTCACTCTAAGAAGAATTAATGAAAATTGTATATCAGTACTGAGGCAGTCCCCTTCGCGCCCACTGTCGACATATGTCGACGTGGAAATTTTTTGCTCTGCTAGACAAAAGCAACTATAAATCAGCCATAAAAGAATTCAAAACCTGTTAAAGGCATGTTTCGTTATTACGTTTACCACAACAGTCCGATCTTACTTTCAACTGTAACAATATTATAAGAAAATGTTACTCACCGCGACGGGTCATCCTCTTGAGTGTATACGGAATGATATTTCATACGCAGCCATGATATAAGGCGCGAAAACGAGTGCAGTAGGTATCAAACTATGAACTGTAAGCAATGCACCTCAAAAATATTATTCAGGTTTACCGATATAAGATCGACAATATTCAGATATTAACGTCGACAAATGTCGACAGTGGGCACATATGGGTTAAGGATTTTAGTGTGCATATAATCTGGATTATCTTGATTTTTGATTGTTCACATTGTCCGCCTCCGTAGCGTAACAGTTAGTGTTACTAGCTGCCGTCCTTGGGGGCCCAGGTTCGATTCCCGGTACTGTCAGAAATTTAAGAATGGCAGGAGGGCTGGTATGTGGTTGCAATGGTACATGCAGCTCACCTCCAATTGTGGTGTGCCTGAAAAGAGCTGCACCACTTTGGGATGAGGACACAAGTTTGCATTGTTTGGATTGCCTTTTGTCCCAGTTAGTCTGGATAAACAAGTTTTTACTGTGTTTGGTTTTCATCAACACATTTACATAGAAACAGTACTACAATGGTATTTTCATGTGGAAGGCACACATTTTTTTAACATACGGTATGTATACTAATTATCCCTGCACTCTAATTTCAAAAGAAAATTTTGAAAATGTCCTTTTGTGTAATTATATAGCTTCGTTAAACATTAATTCAGCAGAAGTCCATTATAGCAAGAATTCACATAACGGGAAATAATTTATTTGCTATAGTAGCAGATCGTCATTATGACGTCTGTGATACAGCACAACATTTAATTTTTATTTGTGGCTTTGACAGAGCGTATAAAATAACTGACAAGGGAAATATCAGGTAAGACAGGTCGAAGCCTACCTTGAAATTTTTTTGATACAGTCGTTCTCTCAGAGGACAGTTTGCGGAAAATCAGCCTCCAGTTTTAACTGCAAGTCTCTAAAATCATGTTGACTCTGTCATATGGGATGTGGGGCAAGTACTGTACATGTACATGTTGCTGGAGTGGACAGCCGTGATGGCAGACATACCCAAGGCCAGTGATACGCAGAGCTGCACACGCTCTAAGTCAGCTGTGGGGTGTTCACTGTATCCAGCAATAACGTAACAATTTTGATGGTTGTTTTAAAATCTACTTCAAAATCTACTAAGAAACTCAAACATGCAACTTACTTTTGAAAATGATTTCATCTGCTGGACACTTTGGAATATTTCCTGGATGATTTTGCTGCCTTCGCAGTAACCAGCTCCTTTCTTATCTCCTTCATGCGGAAGAAGAATCGACATTTCAAGTAGTGAAATATGAGTTTTGGTAGCAAACACAGCACATGATCTTCACAGCACCCCAACTGCGATGATTTCACTTTAATAACATCTAATTTATCCAAGCACTGGAAGAAAGTATCACCCCATAAACTATCCATACACAATAGCTTTTCCGCAACAACATTTTCCACTCGCAACAACACATTATAAACACTTTCCGACGCATACTTGAGATATTTGGCGCTTTGCGTTGAGCCATAATCTTTAATTAGTGTTAGGGAATCAGGCATATTATCAGTCGGTTTGCCGAAAAGGAAAGGATGACATAAATCACACTGAATCACTTTTGATATATTCCGCACTATGTATCCGGCTAAATGATACACTAAGTACTCTTTGACCAAGCTCGATAGCTGCAGTCTCTTAAGTGCGGCCAGTATCCAGTATTCGGGAGATAGTAGGTTCGAACCCCACTGTCGGCAGCCCTGAAGATGGTTTTCCATGGTTTCCCATTTTCATACCAGGCAAATGCTGGGGCTGTACCTTAATTAAGGCCACGGCCGCTTCCTTCCCACTCCCAGGCCTTCCTTTGAATGTCATTTTCGATGTTCACAATTTTTTCCCTGATTTCTTCTACAGCTTGTGTCTTCACTGCACGATTTTTACTTTCAATTTCTCTTGCAAGAATACGCATTTGATTAACAAGAGACATCAATGGGGATTCAGCTCTGTACTCACAGTTTCCGCCAAACGATAAGGCAAGTTTAGTCGCTATGTAAATACTATAGACTGCAACTTGTGTAAATGTAGAAAGTCAATAGTGGACGGATGATCATCACAACTTAGTGATCACAGGATACGGAAATGATGTTCTAGGGGATCTTGATTAAATTTTCGTGTCAAAACGTAGCTATAATTGTATTCCCACAAATATTCAGACACTTCTAAGGTACTTTCCACGGTAACTCTTAAAGACTCCAGTGTCCTTTGTGAAACAAATGAATTTTGAGTATCTCTGAGAACATTCTGCCATTTAATTAAAGTTTCATGTGCATGTGATCCTTTATACACTGCTTGAGTGGGAATAGCCGAATTTGATGCGTCAATCAGACAGTTTAAATCGCTTGTGAATATTTCCGTTTGTTTACTGTCTTCTAAACCCTGTGTTTTAATACCCCGATAGAATGCTATACCATTAGCGACTGATATACTGAATAGTTGAAATGCCAGTCTTACATTCACTCGTTGAAACAAATTAGGATCCACGTGGGCAGAGGTCAGTTTGTAAGCTAACTTTCAATCTGGAAAATTCAGGAGATGAGTCACATTCGTAAACTTTCCTGTAGAATGAATAATCAACAATATTGCCATTATAATTAACCTGCCCTTTGTCATGAAAATTATTTCTTACACATTTAAATATATGTGGCGCGTCTGAAAATGCCCATAATTGTCTGTCCGATATGAAACCAATGATTCGGACACCTACTTGCTCTAATTGTATGATGACTTTAATGAGAATGTTTGATTATATTACCAGGGGTGGCGTTCTGGCTAGCATATATTGCTATGGGTTGTATCCAGTTATATAGAAAAGGAACAAACGTAAAACTGGAGCATGATTTGCCAACTGACCCTTCAGTAAATTTCCCTAAATCAGCAAAACCATTCACTTGCAACGATTAAAAGCAAATTTCTTCTCATAACTTTACCTTGTCAAATATCAACATCCCTAAGCATTCATGTTCCTCCTTTCCATTAAAAAAATCTGCTATGGCAGCGGTAGCATGCTCATTTATGCTGTACAAATATTTTAGGCCCTTCACCAAATTTCTCAAGTGGATTCAGAAGGCAAAGACACCAAGTCATCATTTAAACAGTACCGATAATCCTTGGGAGACTTTATTTTTAAAAGAAGTGCATGAAGAAATTCATCACTATATCACATTCCTTTTTTACTTTTCGCTTGACATTTCTTTAACATTGCGTCAGCTATAATTTTCTCTTTTTCGCTAAGAGAACCGAATTGTTTTGACTAAGTGAAATTTCTCCTTGATTTTATATCAGAAATGTCTTTCTCAAGCAAATGTATCTTAGCTTTAGCGACCTGGAGTTGATTCTTCGCTGTAATGAAATTACGTTTTCTGATTCTTCAATCTCCTCTTTAATAGCGCAATTGTTTTCCTAGCATCTGCAATATTAGAGCTATCTTCAAATGCTGAGCATTATGATACAGTAATTTCCTGTCTTTTCTATGGATAGCGTTCTCCCATTTCAGTAAAACACCACACTCTTTAGGGAGCCTAAAGAAATGCCTACCTGAAGACGATCAGTCATATCCAGATCTGCATCCGGGTACAAAACACGAGGGCATGATATGGTAGTTTCCTCCCGCACTGATATACGTTGCCTTATAGCACAATAGCGACAAAGACCGAGGTATATAAAACTTAACACTTCTCACACCACTCAATCGTGAATACACTAATAATGTAAACTATCGAAAATCTGTGACAGCGACAATAATGAGCAATAAAAATTACTACAACTGAAGGCGAATATAACGGGGGCTAATAGCCAAGGGTCTCTATTGACATCACAGTCGCCTGTGCTGCCACTAAGAGGGTGTCCCACCAACCTCTTGAGCTCTCTTACGGGCGAACGGGGATGTCGCACTTCCTCTTTGATACGCTATGGTTATACTTTCCATGTTACACGCATGTAAGTTGTATATTGAATCATAACAGCTAGTATAAAATTTCCTGAATATATATCTCAGAGACATCCAACCACACTTACGGGCGAACACATGCATCTGGAAGACAAAACAAATACTCATTTCCATTCTTGTCAGACTTTCCAAACGTGTTCTTTGAATAAAACATGTTCTTCCTGAAGTTGAGTCCATCAGAATTTCTACATGAACAATATTTTTGTTTAGCTTTACCATAATGAATCTCATCCATTGCACAAACCAGCATCATTATTTAGATTGTTAAGAATATTGCAACTTATCCAACTTTTATGACTAACTTGTGAGGTGGCACATCTAGTTCGGAAATTCAATGGGATAATGTACTACTTCATCAACATAATCATATTCTATGAAATCAGTTCTACAGTAATGTACAAAGGGCACTAGAAAAGTTTTGCAATGTAAGCGAACGCTTTAGACTTTTTCAAAATAATTTCCACTGCACTCAATACACTTCTCCATATGTCGAAACCAGTCACTGAACCAACTCTGCCACTTTTCTTTGGTTACATTTTCATACTCTTGATCCTATGCTGCCAGAAGCTCCTCGTCGGAGGCAAAACGCCGCCCTTTCAACTTCATCCTCACTTCTGGGAAGAGTGCGGAGTGACATGGGGCAAGATCAGGACTGTATGGAGGGTGATCAAGCACAGTCAACCCTGATCTGGCAAGAAAATCCATTGTTACATTAGCATGATGTGCTGGAGCATTGTCTTGATGCAAGAGCCAAGTGTTGAGCCGTGACCTTGGACGGAGCTGCTTGAGAGCCTGGATGACCTGAGGCAGACAAGTCTCACTGTACCACTTCGTAGTAACTGTATTTTGTGTTTCTAGCACAACCCGAGTCAGGATGCCCCGTTTAGTGAAGAATACTGCAATCATCCTTTTCTTCACTGGCCTAGACTTTAACAGGAGTACCCTCTTCTTCATACAGCCACACCTTGTTCTGGGATTTTGTTGGGACATCGTTATAATAAAGCCAAGTTTTGTCACCTGTAACGATGCTATTGACGTTACGCGAAGTCCCATTTTCAAACTGTTTCAACGTTTCTCGGCACCATTTCACTCTTATGTGCCCTATGTTCCTCTGAAAGTGATTGGGGCACCCAAAGGGAACAAACCTTTCTAACATGGAGATGGTCTTGTAGAATTGAATGAATAGCTGATGCAGGGATGTGGAGGGTCTCTTCTACCTGCCGATATGTCAACCGCCTCTCTTGCTGCAACATTTTCCTCACAAATTCAATGTTTTCCTCAGTCACTGAATCAGACGGTCGCCCAGAACGAGGATCGCCTTCAACCCAAAAAATCCCCTCTGCATCTCTTTGTACCAGCGGAAAATTTTTGTCTGATGTGGACAGTCTTTCCCCAGCACAGGAGTCATTTCCTCCAGGCACTGGTCAACAGTTAATCCATGAGCAAAATTGTAGCTGATAATTGCGCGATATTCACCTTTAGCCCACACTGACATCTCAACTTGCTTTCAATCCGACTGCTTGGTAACAACCACGAGCCTACTACGCTGGTGTAGCAGGGGGAGAGGTGATACTCCCACGTGACATGTCCCAGGTGGCGGATAGGGGGGTCCTAACTGGCTTCCTGGCGGACTTGAAGGAAATAAAATACCTCTCGCGGACCAAACACACAACCCCCTGTGGGTGGAGGACGCAGACGAAGAATACACCCATGGTATTCCCTGCCTGTTGTAAGAGGCGACTAAAAGGGCGACCCAGGGATGATCAAATTAGACCCGTGAAACTCCTTGTGATTAGTACCACCACGCGGGGAACACCATGGGTCGCTTTTTCTTGCGTGTTGTACCTCTATGTTAGGTACCAAATAGGTTTGTGATTAGTAGCAAACGAGAGCACGATGGCTTTTACAGTACCTGTAATTAGTAGCATTATGAGTGACACCATGGAATGACTGAACCCATGGTTCTGGCTTGCCTATGATTAGTACCCACTATAGTAGGAACATCACGGGATAGTACGAGTCCCTGTGGTTAGTACACTTAGGTGATGAACACCATAGGTTTGCGTTGCCTGTCAATGGCGCCGTAATGTGCAAAACGCAGTAGGTGTGCAATACATGTGCGAATTTCATTACCTGTGAGTAGTACCACGATGCGTGGAATACTGCGAGTCTATGCTACTCTTGATTAGTACCGCAACATGAAAAATACCATGGTTCTACTTTTCTAAAGATAAGTACCATTGTCGGGGGCCGATGACTTGGATTTTGGACTCTTTTCGAGTACAAGCATCATCAATTCAATATCGTGCTATAGAAGCAGTCCCTTAGCCAGTAATACTATTTTTTTATACCAGCTTCTGTACATGTGAGGCACAATGGGTCGGTTCCACTGATCGTTTTAAATTCATATCCATCCGTCCGTCCGTTTTGAATTGTGGTCAGTGGAGGATTTTGGGTTTTTAATTTGTCATTTCATTTCGTACCATTGGGGGCTGATGACCTCGATGTTAGGCCACTTGAAACAACAAGCATCAAGCTTGGTAACAACTTGTGTGAAGGTCACGCCTTGCTGTCTTCTAGGCTGGTTCTCTTTTCATCCCTCACCATAACAGGGGTGTCCAGCCAACCGTTTTTGCGCATTGCAGAACTTTCCTAGTGCCCTTTGTATAGTTGCACCCCACCTTCCAAAAAAAGAAAATGAGCGCATGGCATTGTATGTTTAATATTTTATTAGACTTAATTTTTAATTATCGAAATATAATTCGTCTCTTGCATAGGTGCAAACCCTGTGGATTCCAGCAACAAATATTTTATATAGGTTCGATATTGTTTCTAAGAAAAGTGTACCTGGTCTCTGCTTAGAGATTAAGGAATACGATCCCGGAAGATATTAAAAAGTCTTACTCGTCTAGGACATTTAAAACAGCCTACCGTAAATTCCTCCAGAGTACATACAGTTGACTCGAATGAATGTAAAAGTGAATGACGTGTGAGTGAAACCAAAAATTACGTACTAGACCTAAGTTCTTAGGCTATCCCATTTACGTTCTTGCTACTCTCATTTAAGGCTATAGACTGTTCGTAGGAGTAGACTACATAGTAACATCGATTTTAGTATACTCAGATTGTAACATACTAATATTCAGTTAATTTATTTTAGTCTTATATTTGAATAAGTTTTCCTTTAAGCTAATTGTAGATATATTCTTTAGGTTATAAGTTGATATTTTTTTGGTATTATCCACTCTATGTATCCTATAATTCTTCATCAGTAGTAACCTTAATTGTATTATTGTAATTCCTTATCTGACTCACATAGCTCAATAACAGTAATTGATTACAATGATATTTTAGATTAATACTGTAAAAATAAAAATAAAAATTGTATGTGCATAAGTGTAAGGCCATGAGCCCTAACTTCGCCACTTAATAAAGACACAAATAAATAAATAAATAAATAAATAAATAAATAAATAAATAATACCTGCTAGGAACTTACAGAATACCATGTGCTCATTCTGTTTTGAGCGGCTGAATGTTATTTTATCACCTTTCAAAATGTTTAGCACCTGTTGTTTAATGACCTTAACTTGTGCTACTTTCTGAAAAAAAATTCTCACTATGTTGTGAAGAAAACTAAACCAAACAAATGTACAATATTTTTTTTTGAAATCTGGTTTTGTAAAATCCCATTACTACCATTTTGGCCTAGTTCACAGTCGTTGAATTGTGGAACCCATTTACTATAGTTGGGATCTTCAGCAGTTTACACTATTTTTAGTTTTGAAATCATTTTGGACCCTGGAGAGAGGGTGTAATAATAACCTCGTGAGGAGGCATGCAAGGTGTTTTAGACCAGGTCACGAATAAATAGTACGTATTATGTAAAAACTATTTTTAATGTTACAGAACTAGTAATTAATTTTGAACCAACTTGTAAATAATGTTCAAAGGTATTTTAACAATACAAAGATTAGATGTTAAAACAATTGATGTTCATTCTGCGTCATCACTAGATCACTTTCCGTACTGCACCGAACACAGGTCACTTCTGCAAATATGTCACTGGCATGCATGGCATGTAGTCCTTTCCTTTCCTTTTCTTTTTTTTTTTTTTTCCTTCCGTGGGCACATCTTCCAGGTCCTTCTAATTCTTGTGGAGCTGCTCTTCTTCAGGGAATCCTAACATTTGGCTAATGTTTCTTTTTAGCATCGTAGAGAGAGTTCGAATAGCTTTGCGTTCTTGCAAATACCTCTCACATAGGTTTGCGCAGTTCTTTCAAATAATTACGCCTTTGAGTTACCTTTCGCGTGCTTGTAAATAATATACAAATTAATTCTAGTAATGTTAAAGATAGTAGAAAACAAAATCATTGGCCAATGGTTGCTTGTGCATGAAACTGAGTAATGCTCTTTATAATGATCAACTACATCAACACCACATTTAGTTGAACTATAGAACGTTGTGACGTATGGCTTAGAAACATCTCCGTATTCTGGGGCGATGTCATCACTGTTGTGCATGCTAGAAATTAGTATCACAACTTAGTTTTTCTTTGGAATATAAGCCACCCTAGTTAGATTTTCTTTGAAGGCTAAGATGGTGGAGTTTACTGGCTTTCCAATAAGTGCAGGAGGAATCTCCTTTTTGTTTTTTCCTCATAGTTCCTGCTAATGTTAGATTAAGATTATGATCATTCAGCTGGGTCTCCACAAGAGGGATGAAAGTATACCAATTACACTGTACAACAATGAAAATGTTCAGCCCGAAAAATAGCCTATTCTTACGTATTTCCACCTGGTGAATTAAAGAATCACCATGAAAAGGACCGATTAGCTCTTGCTTCGGAGATACAGTGACATATACTCTTTTAGGAGTCTAAATTTTCAGTTTCGGAGAAAATTTGTTTTGGAAGTCGGAACCATACAGATAACTGTTATTTCTGCTTGACTCCACCAATTAAGTCACAATTGTCAATGAAAAGAGGAACCATTGAATATCCAAATCTTCGATCTGCTGTTCGACCTATTTCACATTCAGATAGTTCACCAGTTCCTACTCCACCTCAAAATTATGAAATGGAAATAGAAAATGAAGACAGTGTAGAAGTAGAAGAACCCAACAAGCCTTACTCATCCCATGACCCTGATTTTGAGGAAATAGACGATAAACCGCACAGACTGAGTCAAGCAGAATTCAGTGATCTCATTTCAGACCTTCACTTAACACAGGATAAGGCAGAACTTACAGGGTCAAGACTACAGCAATGGAATCTTCTCCAACGTGATGTTGGTCTCACAGTACAGACGTCAGAGGGAACTGCTTCCTTTTCTTCAGAAGAAAACAATTTTGTTTTTTTGTTGCGACGTTAGTGGTTTGATGAAAAGTTTGAATTTGAACAATGAACAACTGAATGTAGGCTATTCCATACCTGCCAACTTTCCTGATTTAGGTTGGAGACTCCCGATTTTCGACAGGTTTTCCCGCCTCCTGATTTTAGCTTATTTTTCGGTGAACTTCAAACATTTGTTTTCAAATCCTGCCATTTCAGCTTTTTTTTCGCCAGTGGCCGCAAGTCCTTTGCTCACTGGCCGCTTTCAAACGAAATATCGGCATTTATTAATGCGAGAAATGTGTGCAAATGTGCAATGTTTATTGAAACCTGTATATCACGATGCATACATAGATTGTCAATCTCTCGTTCTCGCGTGCTATGTTCGTCTTCGTCCCACATCAGTCTAGTCGATTCTAGAGACTAGTCGCTAGATATGGAGTCTTTTTAGTAGTTTAGTGACAGAATTTCAATGATAATGACTAGTGACTTTTCTAGAGATTTTAGGAGCCATTTGGAGACAATTCTGACTAATATTAATTTATCTCAATATAAACAAAATAAGAGTCTGTACATTGCTCAGAATTTATAAAGAATGATATTTCTGTACCAGTTGTGACCAGAAGTGCACGTTTTAATTTTCCGTAATGTCTGTCTATGTATGTACACACATCACGAGAAAACAGTTGAAGATAATTTAATAAAGTCGGGGAATAATTCGCAACAATCTAGGCCATAAATAATTGTATTCACGCTGAGTGAAATGGTAGTTTAGGGGAAGTCCTAAAGTTTAATTCTTAAATATTTGTTGTTATTGGCCCTATCGATAAATTTCCTATCATGTATGTCTTATACATTTTTACCGTACCGGCTATGATAACAGAGATATTACTGAATTTGGATTTTTGTTGCTAAGTCCACATCAGCGCCGAGGTACAAGAAAATGGGTGAACAGGATTTAATGGAAATCACTATGTAAAGCCGGAGAATTAGGAACTACCGTCTTTGCTATAAATAATCTTATTCACGCTGTTCGAAATGGTAGTTTCGGGGAAGGTGCCAAAAATGTAATTTTTAATTACCGTACCGGTACCTATCTTATTGGTCATATCGAAAAGTACTAAGTTACATAACAAAAGTTATATAGAGCACAATTTCTGATTATTTATGTCTTATTCAGTTTTAGCCGGCCCCGTGGTGTAGGGGTAGCTTGCCTGCCTCTTACCCGGAGGCCCTGGGTTTGATTCCCGGCCAGGTCGGGGATTTTTACCTGGACCTGAGGGCTGGTTCGAGGTCCACTCAGCCTACGTGATTAGAATTGAGGAGCTATCTGACGGTGAGATAGCGGCCCCGGTCTAGAAAGCCAAGAATAACGGCCGAGAGAAATCGTCGTACTGACCACACGACACCTCGTAATCTGCAGGCCTTCGGGCTGAGCAGCGGTCGCTTGGTAAGCCAAGGCCCTTCAAGGGCTGTAGTGCCATGGTTTTTGGTTTCATTTGGTTTCATTCAGTTTTACTGTACCAACTGTAATAATATTGGTGATGATGGTGATTAAATTGTGAAGTTGATTATAAGAATGAGGAAAAAAGCCACTAAGGAACGATAGCTTGAATATTAACACGAAGGAGTCATGAAAGAAAGGACTCGCTTTACATTAGATGCTCTAATATCACAGAGTTGTAAGAAAACTAAATGTGAAGGCATGCAATACAGAAAGCTCATAAAATTGATCAACAGTAACATTACATTGAACATTGTTTGTTGTGATGTGCTTTGTGTATGCCATTTATCTCCGATAGATGGGATTAGTGCTGCATATCTAGTATAACAGCCTGCCTGAATACTGGCGGAAAGTAGCTGTGGATCTCTCTCTCTTCTTCAGCATGGCGTTCCTCTAGTTCATAAATTATCTGATACTACTGGCACGTAACACACTGGATCATCATAGTATTCCAGCTGTTCGATCCCTACTCTGAGGCAGTGATTATAATGAGCAGTGTGCACACTTAAATTGAATAACAATGAACCTACTATGCTGGTGTAGCAGGGGGAGAGGTGATACTCTCACGTGGGGGATAGGGGGGTCCTAACCGGCTTGCCGGCGGACTTGAGCGAAATAAAATAGCTCTCGTGGACCAAACGCACATCCCCCTGTAGGTAGGGGATGCAGGCGAAGAATACACACACAGTATCTCCTGGCTGTCGTAAGAGGTGACTAAAAGGGGCAAACAAGGGATGTTCTAATTAAAACCATTAGACTACTTGTAATTAGTACCTCCACGCGGGGAACACCATGGGTTGCTTTTACTTGCGCGTAGTACCCCTATGTTAGGTACACAATAGGTTTGTGATTAGTAGCGACAGTGTGTGAATCAGGGTGAGTTTTGCAGTACCTGTGATTAGTACCACTCTACGACCGACACCATGGGTCAGACTTGCCTAGTATTAGTATACACTATGTGAGGATCACCACGGGATAGTACGAGTCCCTGTGATTAGTATACCTATGTGAGGAACAACATACGTTTGCGTTGCCTGTAAATGGTGCCGCAGTGTGAGAACACCATAGGTTTGTGTTACATGTGCGCATTACATTACCTGTGAGTAGTACCATAATGTGTGGAATACTGCGAGTCTACGTTACTTTTGATTAGTACCTCAACATGACAAATACCATTGTTCTACTTTCCTAGCAATAAGTACCATTATGAGGGGCCGATGACCTGGATTTTGGACCCCTTTCGACTAAAACCATCATCGATTTAGGATTGTGCTTTAGGAGCAGTCCCTTGGTCACTAATACTATTGTTAAACGCTAGTTTCTGGGAATATGGGGCATTGCAGGTCGGATCCATGGATTGTTTTCAATTCATATCGATCCATTCATTCTTCATCATCATGTTTTGAATTCTGGTCAGTGGATAATTTGGGGCTTTTAAATTGTCATTTGTCATTACATTTCGTCTCATTTCATACCATTAGGGGCTGATGACCTCGATGTTAGGCCTCTTTAACAAACAAGCATCATCTTAAATGGAATAATGTCACAGGAGTGTTCGCGACTGTCTGAGGCCTGGTCATTCTAGCTCTGGAACTTCGAACTGTTAGATGGACACCGTAGTACTTTTCTTTAAAAGTGAGAATATGTGCTGTTTTTCATTCTATCCAATATTTCATATGACAGCATTACTTTTAATCGTGACATTCACACTGATGTCATTGTAATGATCTATGTGGACTTCAGTTGGGAATACTATAAGGACAGTCTTTCTGAGAATTCCGTAGCGAAGCACGGGTACAACAGCTAGTTATTTGATACAAATATAATTGCGCTTCGAGTAATCGCGTGGGCTCTTGATGCATTTGATGTTGTTTTTGGAAGGCTTATCAGAGTAAAATTATTTCAAGAATAAAATTTACTGTGTCCACCTATTCAATACAATTATATTCTCCAGTGATTAAATCCTACATAAATTACATATACTAATTAGGTACATGTTGTGCCCTAGTTTTGGGCATCTTCAGCCTAATAAAAATCTTAAGGTCAAGTCCTTAAACCAATTAAACATTACAACTTAAAACTTAATACAATGGTCTTATGCTTAAATTTTTTTTTTTTACAAAAAGTTGTGCTGAGGTGATATTTACATAGATTTAAAATGTGTAGATTACCGTATTTACTCGCGTATTAGACCCCTTTTTTTTCCACTTTTACAGTCAAAAAATGCGAAGGGGGGTCCAATATGCGATAACGTCAAATTTCGTGCAGTGAACACATGACTTCTAGGCTATAAATTGTACACGTAAACATTCTACACTATTCTTTAATAAACTTATGAATGTATTCTGCGTTTTACTGGCTATTTTTGTTCGAAAATTTATAAATTTAAAAAGACAATGGTGAACATGACTTTTAGGCCTACATATATTTTAAATATAATCAATCACTTTTATTTACCGTATTAAGCAATGTTAACACAAAATAATGAAAAAGAACTTAATGGCCAGTCATTTGTCACTGTCAGTTGTATTTGATAGTTCGGGAAACACGCGAGCATCGTCGTACCTACGTTACCAACGCTCAGCTGATGCAATACGACCGCGGCGCACAGCCCGCATAAAATGTAATACTGTACTCCAAAAGATAATTATTCATGAGGTAAAATAAATTCACAAAATATACACTTACTAACAACATCCGGCACTAAAATGAGAATACAAGAATAAAAGAGAGTGAGGAAATAACAAATTACGGTACTTACAGTTAAGGGAGGTTATGGTGTACAAAAGAAACACTCCACTGATCCGAGGACTCAAGTAACTTTCTTGCCACGTGTATTTCCCGGAATAAACGAGACATGATACACACAGAACTAGATACACTAACCAACACACAAATATCAATAAAACTACAGCTACAATAAACTATTAAACGCATAAAAAACTATGTTATTGCACTAATGCTGTGAACTACGCTATCCTAGAGAGATGAAGACTAGAAGTAATACAACAATTTAAAAAACACAAATTACTGATGAAAATGTTCAAGATCGCAAACCGTATCGGTAGGCAAAAAGTCTATTTACAAGCTATAATGTTCAGGTTATAGCAATCATAACCACTGCTTTCATCTGAACCATCGTGTGTGTCGTCATCTTCCCCGCTGCTGGCGTTACCATCCCATGTGACGTCATCTTCACTCCCATCGAGAGCATTTGAGATCCCGGTTTTTTTGAAACTTTTCACAATAGTTTCGTTCTTGATAAGAGCCCACGCAGTGAGAACCCATTCACATATGGTTTCTAGAGATGGTCTCTGTATTCTCCCCAGTTGGTGTGAATTTATGTGTAGCAGAAGCCATCCATTCCGAATAAAGCCTTTTCATGTGACCCTTAAATGGCTTGTTAATGGACACATCTAGAGGCTGGAGTATTGATGTTAGTCCTCCAGGGATGATTGCGAGATCCGTCTAGGGATTTCAGTTCGTCCTTAATGGCATCTAACAAATGACCCCTAAAGCTGTCTAACACAATTAAGGCTTTCTGCTGCAGTAGTGCTCCAGGACGACGACTCCACCCACGGTTTTCAGCCAGTCCTTCGAACCAGGTCTGCTGTCATCCAACCTTTCTCATGTACTCGACATGAATACCGCTCGGAAATTTTCCCTTTGGTAGAGTCTTCCGTTTAAATATTATGTATGGAGGAAGCTTCCTACCATCGGCAGTTACGCAAAGCATGACTGTACATCTCATTTTCTCAGCACCACTTGTATGCATTACGACACTAGAAGCACCTTTTTCATGAATAGTAGTGTTTCGGGGCATGTCGAAATAGATCGGAGTTTGATCTGCGTTGCCAATCTGAGAAAGCAAGTAGTTGTTTAATTTCCTTTGCTGAATGATGTAACGATGAAAAGAGATGACTTTATCCGTATAATCGTGAGGTAGTCTCTGGCAAATAGTTGTTCGTCTTCTCAAACTCAGACCATTTCTCCTCATGAAACGTGTAGCCCAACCCCTGCTGGCTTTGAACTGTTGCCGACTGAGATTCAATGTTCTTGCCACTTCAAGTGCTTTTAAGCTGTATCATATCATGAGTTACAGCAAAACCATCATTTCTCAACTCTGTTATATATTCTAGTACTTTGATATCGATCTCAGGATATTTGCCCGTTTGGTCCCACGAAAAGTTCGCAAACTTTTATTTGCTGCTTCCAGTTTCTCTTTTTGCTTGCGCCAATATCTGATCATGTTTGGTTGCACATTAAATGTCCTGGCCGCTGACTTCACCCCTTGTTTTTTCCGCTAAATTCACAGCGTTTAATTTGAAAGCTGCGGTGAAACTACATTTCTTATGTTTCGTACTATTTACCTCCATGATTTGAAGCAAAACTCACTTAACAACAGGCAACTTAACTAGACACACGCCACTATCAAAAGAAAGTTGTTAATAGTACGTTTCCGCGCCGTTATACCGATACCACTACCTTCGTGATGTAAGCAAGCTGTACTACTGTAGGCGTCCGTGCGTGCTCACTTGTGTCTAGGCAATGACGTGCAGCCATAATCGGCTGTACCCGGACCTGCTCGGGTAATCTCGGCATATAGCCCGTCCCACCAAGCATTTCAGCGCGGTGCAGCCAGCAGCACTCACAATGGCCAGTAGCATGAATACGAATAGCTGTTACTTTTTAGAATTAGGTACCGGTAATCAGTTTAATAGCCACAGAATCTCTTATGATAGTGTAATTCATATATTTCAGTTATTCCTATGTTGGTCTGGTTGTTCTCTAGACATGAGTGAGAGAGTACATTCTATTTCACTTGATAGTTCACCTCGTGGGTCACTTTGGAAATTTGAAAAGCGCTGTTGTTATTAACTTAAATAAGAAATCGAACTCAGGGCCCCGGGAACGGCAGCTAATAGTGCTAAAGCTACGGAAATAGACATCTCTTAACTATAAGACAGACGTATCACACGATTTTGGTGTGAGCTTGAATCAGGCGGGTCGGACGGACGAACCTTGAGCTCTCTCAGTGTAGAAAGCTGCGGTGAGTGGAGAGTTTCACTTCCGCCTCTCTTCTTGCAGGGAGGCCAACCAGCCGGCAATGGAACCAACAGTAACAAAGTTCGTCATATTGACATATATAAGGTTAAGAATTCAAAGCATATTTTCATAAACCACCATTTGCGTTACAAGTACTGATTACGGGACATTTTAAGTCTCAATTAATTCACTGATGGCCGATTGCGAGTCTACGGAGGAATACTCGCCACCGTATTTTCTGACATGTTGGCAATTTTCCAAGACACAGACACACGTACTGTGATAGTCTGTAGTTGGAAAGTCGAGAATAAAAAAGTAGTAGGCCTATTTCTCCGTTTACGCTAATCCACCTACGAACTCGGACAATATTCTGTGATGCTTGTACCGTACTGCTGTAGTGGCTGTCGCAGATAAAGCTGTCAGCTCCGATTGTGCCGATCTGGCAAAAGGCAGCTGAGGGCTCAAGAAAATGTGCGCAAACTTGTACACACATTTGTACGACGTCATCAGAGCTGCAGTACGGCTTGTAGTACCCGCTACGAAGTGGAATCGTTTATTGGTCTCAGCTGAATTTCGTTACGGGGTCTAATATGCGAGATTTATTTTTTTCCATTCTCTTGGTCTCAAAAAGCCGGGGGGTCTAATACATGAGTAAATACGGTAATTAAAACCCAGAATTTGTGACAAGGAAGGAATTAAAATTATCATTCATACAATGACTAGAAATTGTCCAAAGCATAAATTGGAACTTCTCCAACTGTATGGATGAATTATTAGGTTGATAGTTTATACAGATGTGTTCACATTGACTAGAAATTGACCAAAGCGTAAATTGGAGTCTCTCCAACTGTATGGACGAATCATTAGGTTGATAGTTTATACAAATGTGTTCATTCTAAGGTGGTTATGATCACCTACGTCGTAAGTACACAGCTACAAAACCGGAACCGTGGTATAATGTTGATCTTATTGGGCTTGGATATCCCATTAGAAAGAAGTGTGGTTGGATGGTATTATTTTAGAGGTTAAAAACGCGTATGTTGGAACATGTTGTCAATATCATTCATTAGTCAGGTGTTCATCTGATTGAATGTTTCTTGGAATTTTGTGCCATTCTTGTTGGATTAATGTTCCCGTTGGTACATTGTTCTACCCTTAGGAGGATTTATGAGTATTGTCTGTAACTGAATAAGAGAAAAAAGAATGATGAATGTTGAGCCCACATAATAATTGTAAAGATGAAAGTGTAATATCCCATAAATGTGGACGAACTTACCTGTCTAGTCAGATGTTAGCTGGATCCACTTGTTCCGGTTGCGTCTGAACGACTAACCTTGTTACTTCTAGTGAAGTATTGATACAGTAACGGAGGGGTGGAGCGTAGAGGGGAAAGGGGAGCGAGTTTTAACTTGTGCGCCTGTGTTATTGCTAGGGAGGCGTTACTTGAATACAGAACAGATATGAGATTAGTTACTTGTAGGCTTATCAGAGACCGATCATCTCACTCACATACTCCCTGTGAGGCAATAGAGATGTGTAATTTTTAGCCATGTAGCCTTGTATAGCAATAGTCGGGCTTTGAGACAATAAGTGTTATAAATACATCGTAGTACTGTATTGCGCAAGACATTGTAGAATAAGCAGTCTTGACCAATTGTATCTCCTGATTTTTCCTGATTTTCATATCAAAATCTCCTGATTTTTGTTTCTGTAAAGTTGGCAGGTATGCTATTCATAGATACCTCCAAGCTTAGTTTGAAAGCTGTATTACTTCCCAACGGCAACCAGCTTCCACCTATTCCTGTTGGTCATGCAGTTCACATGAAGGAGACTTACGCAAACATGACAACCCTCCTTGGCGCAGTCAAGTACACTGAACACAAGTGGAAAATCTGTGGCGATCTAAAAGTCATAGCTGTATTCTTAGGAATGAAACTGGGGTACACTAAATACTGCTGCTTTTTATGTATGTGAGACAGTAGGGATAGAAATCACATTACATTAAAGCAGACTGGCCTACAAGAGATCTTAACTCGAGTGAGAAAAATGTTGCTGAGTCTCTTGTGGACCCAAAAGATTTTCTTTTTCCATCCCTACGTACAAAGCTCGGTTTGATGAAAATTTTTGTCAAAGGTATGAACGAAGGACAGGCCTTTAAGTACTTAAGAGACCAATTTCCTGCATTAAGTGATGCAAAAGTTAAGGTAATTTTGTTGGGCAACAAATTTTGTCGACTTAGAAAGGATCCTGCGTTTGAATGAGTTCTGGAGGGGAAAGAAAAGGAAGCTTGGGAAGCCTTCAAGGGAGTTATTCATGGATTTTTAGGCAACACAAGGGATCAAAACTACACTCAGTTGGTGACAGTGCTTCTGCAAAAATACCATTAACTGGGATGCAACATGTCTCCTAAAATCCATTTTTTCCACTCCCACCTAGATGTTTTCCCTCCTTGTTGTGGAGCTGTCAGTGATGAACACGGAGAAGGGTTCCATCAGGATATTTCTGTAGTGGAACAAAGATATCAAGGCTGCTGGAATAAAGCAATGCTTGCAGATTACTGCTAGTATTTTTTGTAGGGATGCTCCGGGACTCGCTTATAGAGGCAACCAAAAAGACAGCGATCTCATGAAGCCACGACATGCTTCTCTTCAGACCCAACCACCTGCTAGGTATTCTTCCATCAGTTTACTACTCTTAGAATGTTACTGTAATTTTAAAAGTTTCAAATAGACTTTCAATGTTGTTGGTATATGTAATTAAAATGCATAGTTTCCTTTTGATCCGTTAAAATGAAATACTTCCACATATTGAATATCACTGAAACTAGAGCTAATAAACATTTTTCTTTGTGATATTCATTTTTCTCAACCCTAAATTAGTAAGAATTGACTCGCGAAGTGAAGAAAACATTCAACTTTGTTATTGTTATTTTACAGTGTCATCAGTAGTTATTGACTGCCCTGTACCACTTACGGGTGCTATTCTCTTTACAACTGCAAGTGTTGAAATATCAGCCCTGAAAGGTCCCTCAAATTGCTTTCCTGCGCACAGCTCCATATTAAGCGTGTAAAATATTTTTGTGCATGCCAGAGAATACACTTTGATGCCATATTGTGCCATCTTGTTCTTTATATGTTGCTGAAAGGCACACCATCCTCTAAATGCCCCAAGCATTTCATCTACGGTCCAGTACTCTCTCACAGAGAAGCTAGTTTTGCATTTCTCGACATTTTCGAAAAAGGTCTGGAATGGGGGTGCGCTTGTCTAATAATCTTCGCTGCCTGCGTATTGTGGCATCATGAAATCTTGTGGTTCTTATTAGAAATTTAAATCATTTTAAGTGCATGGTGGTTCTGAAAAACTGACTCCCAAACCAAACAGTTCCTGGTAAATCCATTAACTTCAAATTAGATGCAATGTAGACCTCCGCCAAATGCAGAAGGCCAATAAATACCTCTTGTCTCACTCCTACTTGTGTCTTGGGCATCATTTTGCTTTGAATACCCAGGTCGTACTTTTGCAATACGTTGGTTAGTAAATCTTACAGTGTCATCAAACATATTTCATGCAGGTGTTCTCGTAATTCAATTTCGTGGAGGACAGTGGACAGCCCATGTTGTTATATTGGCTTTTCCAATATACTGAGTTCGTTGGCACTCAACTTGCTCCTCTTCATCAGCAGATTTCTCTGACTGGAACCTTCTTCTTAGTAGCTCGTCTTCCATGTCTTCATCGGATGCAAGTTCATCAATCGCTTCAACAGCAGGTTCATCGATAAACAGTTGGCGCCTAACTGCTCCTGGATTTTCACTTCTCTTGCCATTTCCTTCTCAGCACCTTTTAAAGTCTTGTGATTTTTCATTACCTATTCCTATCCATGATTTGTTTGACTTCAGTATTTACAAAGGCACTATTTTACATGAAAATTGAACAAAAGTGACACATTCTTATTATATTAACTGAAAAAATAAAACACCTCATAAACATGCATACATCATAGGGCGTGCCATGAATTTTAGACCGGACCGTCAAACAATGCACTCAGGCTGAAACTGAGGGGCGTGAGGGGTGAATTGTTTACGCACACTGATAGTGGATGAGTCCAGTGTAAGGTACTGAGGGGGTGGAAGCTAGCACCCTGCTACATTAAGAACTATAAACGTTTATCTCTGAACCTGGTCGAAAAGACCGTGATGCGCCCCCTCCGGGGTTAATCTGTGAATTTCAATATTAATGTAGTGAGTCTGGGAAGATCCAGCCTTTGTTGAGTTGCTCAGGATGTGTATTTTTAAAATCAAATAATGCTGCTAGAACCCTGAAGGCCTTGGCCTACTAAGCGACCACTGATCAACCCGAAGGCGTTATCAAAATTGACATAAAGGCCCCTGAAATTCAGAATGAAATACACATTCAGATGTGACAACTTTCCCAATTTAAGCAGGAGGCTCCTTTTTCTTTCTTTTCTTTTTTTTCTTTCCCACTTTCGTGATCATTGCGACCGATCTCCTGATTTTGAGAGCAGGTTTAGTATTCTTCTGTTGTTCAAAAATCCCATGTCATTCTGTCAGTAACTGGAGAGAAATGGTAATCAGTTGGCATTGGTACTGGGCAGTTGCAGTCTTCTCATGCTCTTAAATGACAGAATCCTTAAGAATATACTTGCCATTTTATCAAGTTTACATAGTAATGCAAACTATGTTTAGTACATTTGACTTATTTCCTTTAATTCCAGGTTGAACATAGGGCCTCGGCGAAATTTCTCCAGCTTGTTCTATCTGCCGCCAATGCTTTCACCACCCTCCATGTCGTGTTAACTCCAACAATCTCCCTGTCTATGGTTCTCTTCCAGGTAATCCTCGGTCTGCCTTTCCTGTGATTACCTTGTGGATTCCAGCTCAATGCCTGCCTTGTGATACTTTCTTGTGGTCTTCTCAGGGTGTGCCCAATCCATCTCCATTTTCTTCTCATTATCTGTTCCTGTATGGGACTTCGACTTGTGGCCTCCCAAAGGTCTTTGTTTGAGATGGTGTTTGGCCATCATATTTTCATAATATACCTCAAATATACCTAAAAGTTTGTAACCTTTTGGTAATGTCTTTGGTCACTTTCCAGGTCTCACTTCCGTACATTAACACAGATTTACCATTCAAGTTGAATATCCTTAGCTTCGTTTTTATACGAATGTGAGGGGAGCTCCATATTGGTCGTAACTGTACAAAAGCTCGTTTGGTTTTATTTATACGACTCACCACATCTCTAAAAGCACCTCCATCCTGGCTTACCATGCTTCTTAAGTAGCATAATACCTCTACCCTTTCTGTATCCATCCCATCTAGTGAAGCTAGAATTGTTACGATGGTTTATGCACATTTCATTAGTCTTTTTGTTATAAATCTTTAAAGCCTACTTCTTTAGCTTCTATTTTTAAGTCATTCAGTTTGATTTCCATGTCCCGAAAACATTCTACAAGAAGACAGAGATCATCCGCATAATCCAGTTCTTCCAAGCAGTTATTAAATCCCCGCTGAATGCCACACTTTTATTTGTTGCCTCTCAGCATACAATCCAGTTAAAGATAAAAGTTTCGTAATGTTACGTATTGAACTGTATCACAATTAAATTTAAACAATAAATAGTGGTTCAACCTATTCAATACAAGGAAAATAAGAAATGTTACATTCTTATTTGATGAAAAGCGGTACCGGTTTCGACCACTATTCTGGGTCATCATCAGCCGATTAAATAAAATACAAAACAATGCATAGGAAAACAATATGTCTTTTGTTAAAAGCAGTTCAAGAATCACTATAGCACTGCAAGATCCTAAAATCCAGAAGAAGTTCTTGAAGAGCAGCATAACATACGTAATGTCCGGCACTGTGCTTCAAAATGTTTATGAGAATTGGTGAGCAATTCAGTGAACAAGCCTGCAGATACTATTAGGCGTGAAGTTATAATACAATTTAATAAATTTGAAGTCCTAAAATTATGTAGAAATCAAAGATAAGTCACTTAAATGAAGTAAGATGCAAGTTCTTGAAGAGCAGGACAGCCTACGTAATGTCTGGCACTGTGCTTCTAAATGCTAATGAAACTCGGTGAATAGTTCTATGATCAAGCCTGCAAATGCTTCTAGGAGTGAAAATATATACTGTAATACAATTTGATATAATTGAAGTATATAATAATGTTTATAGGATCTTGTATGATAGATTATTTAAAGATGCAGAACAGTTGACATAAAAAACAATTTTGAGGAGAAAAATGTTAAAAAGTGCAATTGGAAACAAATGAAATACGCATATGCATAGCGTGTTATTTCTTGAAGATGAGAGTATACAGCTCTCTTTTTTTTTTTTTTTTTTTTTGAGAGGAAAGATGAAAAGAAAGGATAGGATAAGGTAATAAAGGAGGAGGATTAGTAGATAAGAGAAGATTAATAGAACTGGAAGTTAAAAGAAGATAGGAAATGATAGTATAGGATAGGGAAATAAAGGAGGAATAGTTTAGGGCAGGTTAGGTGGATGGGTTATTGGAGGTAGAAAGCGTGGGTAGGAACTGTGTAAGGCATGGAAAATTGTCCTATTCTCTGCAATAGGACAACACTTACAAGACTCTAAACATAATTCAGATGATAGTTGCATCTCTTCAAGCTTCAAGATATTAGATTGTTGGTTTTCAGCACATTCTGGCAATAAGACCTAGCTTTTCCTGTTTGCCTTCCTGCATGCATTTAATGCGTTACTATGAAACAAGGTAGATTATTTTTGTCTAGAGAAGAAATGAAATAAAATGCTTAAGAAAGGAAGAATACCCTAAAACTAATTGAGAGGAAATTATACTGTTTGATCTTGGCTTAGTCCAGTGGTATTTGAAGGTCCTCAATTATGCCATGTGCCCTCAACCTTCATGACGTTGGTGAAGGATGAAATGTAATCATTTCTGCTTGAATTGCAAGCACATAATTTATATTAACTTTTTGAATTTGTGAACATATTTTTTATTTATAGGTGGGAAGAGGAGAAGAAAGATGATGGCACAAAATGGAACTTCTTGGAGCACAAAGGACCTGTGTTCGCACCACCTTATGAAAGGTTACCACCTGATGTCAAATTTTTCTATGATGGTAAGGCAAAATATCATGCAGCATATTCTGTAGATAATAATAATAATAATAATAATAATAATAATAATAATAATAATAATAATAATGTATAAACTTAAATGAGTTTTCAGCAAGAATTAACTTTCATGCTTTTTCTTCTCTAGCCACCCATGCCAGTACATTGCATAAATTGATGCAGGGTAGGATATTTATTGCTCTCACATACAGTTTTGCAGTTTTAGGTATGCGAGTAGTTTTGCTTTAAAGATGGTGCCTTGAGCCATAAGAATATAAAGGTGTAAACATACTATTCTGGAGTATACCTGTGTTAGTAAGAAGATAATTTTCCTATCAAAGATGTGGGTTTTACTTGTCATTTGTGTTCAGTCTGATTCTTTTATTCATACCTGTAGTAGAGATGAGCTCATGATATGATTAGTTTGTCTTTGCTGTTGATGTTCTTAGCTGTTTGTTCGTATGAGTGAGAAATTTTATAGCCTTTGCACAGGTAGTTTTTTTTACCCTGAAATGTTTTAATTTCTGTCAAGCTTAGTGCAGGTCTCAGTTCCCGGCGCTATCTTCCAGACCATAAAGGAACTACAGTAAAACATCATTAAGACGTTTCTACAGGGGCAAGGAAAGAGAAAGAGTTTGGCGAGAACATGCATTATTGGATACACAAATAAAATCTATCCAAGAGGGATACTGACACAAGAAATAAACTTCACAGTTGATCTGTATTGTCAACTTCAACAAGATAGAAGGTCCTAATAATTAACTCCAACTTTACAATACTGTACAATATTATTCCTTTCTATTTTATTTTTTTAAAAAAAAGGGACATGTTTTGTCTCTTCCTTATGACACCTTCAGCCTAAAAATATAATAATAAACACATGATATTCTTGGTAACACTAAAAACAATGACGTACCCTTAAACGGTTTTAAGAGTCAAGATGACTCAGTCTATCATATGTGAACACAGTTAAAAGACCGTTCATGTTGTTAAAATATTGTCATAGGAACAAATTACTAAGTGATGAAAAGTTCCATTGAGTTTTGATACTCAAAATAAAAATTCAGTGTTAAGATCACAGTATTCTAAAAGCAGAAATAAATCTTGAATTAGGTTAATGTCATCTCAAGTTTTATGGAAGCTTGAGTGCGTATGTGTCTGGTTAAACACGGCTTGTTTTCCTAGGTGGAATTTCTCAATATAGTGGTTAGGTTGCTGGACAAATCATGCGGTCCATATATTGGTGGTATGTGAAAAATTTTCCCTTCCCTGTGTGGGACACAGGACCACACATAAGCCGGCTGGACAAGAGAGAAATAGTGGGTTCGAACCCCACTGTCGGCAGCCCCGAAGATGGTTTTCCATGGTTTCCCATTTTCACACCAGGCAAATGCTGGGGCTGTACCTTAATTAAGGTCATGGCTGCTTCCTTCCCACTCCTAGCCTTTTCCACCCCATTGTCACCATAACACCTATCTGTGTCGGTTCAACGTAAAGCAACATGTAAAATGGCTGAAGGACTTAAGTGGAAATCATCTTCATCCCTATGGAAAAGAAAAAGCACAGGGAAAAAAAATGCAAAAAATGTAGGACATTGAGTCTCATTTCACATGCAGCTAAAGTCTTAGTGAGAACGCTCAACAGACAGATATATGGAAATCTGAATAACTTAATAGGTGAAGAACAATTTGGTTTCAGGCAAGGATAGAATCCACTGGGCTGCTGAGAGTAATAGGAGAGAGGTACATAGAGAAAAACAGGAAGTTTTATGCATATTCATTGATCATGAGAAGGCTTTTGACTGTGTCAAATGGGACAAATTGATGGCAATCCTCAAGAAATATGGAGTTGATTGGAGGGATAGAAGTAAGAGTAGGAGATAAGATGAGCGAAGAAATTGAATTAGGAAGAGGTGTAAGACAGGGCCTTTATCACCGATACTGTTCAACATCTATCTCTAGGGAATAATCATTGAAAGTTTTAATAGAAAAGGTGAGTTTGTGTGGGCGTTGGAGCGTAGAGTGTGTAAGATTTGCAGATGATGTAGTTGTGATCGTAGAAAGCGCTCGGAGAGAAGATAAAAATTTTAGAAGAACTCAACACAAAACTACAAGAATATGGAATGAGAATTAATAAGAAGACCAAAAGTATGATAATAATGGAGGAAGAGGTAAAAAATATCGTATTAATATAGGGGGTGAAGAAATAGAGGAAGTCAATTACTCTAGATACCGTATTTACTCATGTATTAGACCTCCTCGTTTATTAGACCACCCGTTTGCATACAAGAACCCCCAATGTAATTCTTCAGAGAGGAACAACGATTCGGCTTTGAAGTGGGTAGAAGTCTTATTGCAGCTCA
The DNA here is from genome assembly GCF_040414725.1 of Anabrus simplex. Lineage (NCBI taxonomy): Eukaryota > Metazoa > Arthropoda > Insecta > Orthoptera > Tettigoniidae > Anabrus > Anabrus simplex. The sequence continues at coordinate 367,729,141 of NC_090268.1, read as the reverse complement.
GATGACATCGCACAAATTCGTGAATAGTTTTGCCTGTACGACCCTCGCAGTGAAAACGCGTTGAAGTCAAGCGGTACATCTGTGTTCGTGGTTAAGAAAGTCTGCCTCTGTAGCGTAGGCCTACTGCAGCTCTGATGACGTTGCACAAATAGGTGAATAGTTTTGTGTCCAATCCGCGCATTGCAAGCATGTATCAGTCGTGCTATGTGTCTGTGTGTTGCAGTTCAGAATGTCTGCCAGCATAATGGTTAGCACAATTATCTCGGGAGTGAGTTTGATTCCCGGTACCGCCAGAGATCTACGAATGGCAGGAAGGTTGATATGCGGAAAAAAATGGTACTTATAACTCCCCTCCACTGGGGGCATGTCTAAAAAGAGCTGCACCACTCGGGATGAGGAAACAAGTTTACTTTAGTTGAGAAATATTCACAGTTGTTGCTATTAATATAGCAGGCGAGATCATTAACTAAGTCGTAGTTTAATATCTCGTAACTCGGGCCAATATAGGTATTTTTTGGAGAGAAGTAAGTTTAAAACGTGATAAAAAATATCCAATCATAACGATTGTTTTACTCGCCAATGTTTCTATCAAATAATTATGATAATACAGTGGAACCCTGATTCTCCGTTTTTGGAGGGACCCCGAAAAAATAACGTACAACACGCGAAAACGGAAAATCCGGGAATGAATGAACCATCAACAATTTGGCTAAACATCACAAAAAAGAAATATGTATATACTTATAATCCTACAAACACCGCTAACCCAAACCAAACTACAGCCCCAGTTGGCCTTCCGCCTACCAAGCGACTGCTGTTCATTCCGAAGGCCTGCAGATTACGGGGTTATGCATGGTCAGTGTGATGAATCCTCTCGGCCGTTATTCCTGGCTCTCTAGACCGGGGTCGCCATCTCGCCATTAAATAACTTCTCAATTAAAGATAATCGTAGAATGAGTAAACCTGGAACCAGCCCTCATATCCAGGTAAAAATGCCTGACCTGGCCGGGAATTGAACCTGGGCCCTCTGGGTGAGAGGCAGGCAAGTTAGACCACGGAGCCGGCTTCAAACATTAATTACCGGTTGGCGACTTAAAAACCTTGAAACTTTAGGTTCAGTTTTACCGGGGAAATTTCATCAGTTTCCTCTGAACACTTCTTTCCGTTCAGCAGCTTTGATCAGCCAAATTCTTCGAAAAATCTAATACCCGTAACGCCAAGCCAAACAGCAATCGACTACAGGTAGTTTTTAATTCTCAAATCTAATAAAATAAAGCACTTTGGATACAAAAGCGCCCAACATGATGGCGAAATCCCTTTTCTTTAAATCTTCCATTGTAATTTGGTCACCGGTATAGGCCTATTGTTCGTAGTCAGTTTATGGAAATTTTGTACCGCGTAAATTAGGCTTACATCAACTTTTAAAGGTTATGTTGAACTCCAGAATATGGTTTCAAATGTAAGTATTGATTCTCATGTTCTCGAATGCATTATATTCAATTCTGCCCGTCACTAATCACAATCAAATTGGAAAGGGAAAAATTCCTTCCAGGTAAGTTGTTGTATGTTGTGTACTTCCTTATAGTGCTTTTTGATTGAGTCTAATGTGGAAACTTTGGAGCTGATTGCTGATCTATCTAGGAAAGGAAGAAAAACTTTCAACAATTCGAACAATGTTATGAAGTTAAACATCTTTTAAAAAATTTTAATTGCATACAGACTTTTTATGTAACAAAGTGAAAGATTTTTGAACAACTATTCTAATGAATAGACATAGTTTTTTAAGTCAATCAACCATGTAATCATCTGTTCTCATACCAGTAACACACTAACCCCACATTGTTTTTAATATCATCTATCTTAATTCGTATTTAGTTTTTAAGTGAATCAATGTACAGTAGAACCTCGATAATTCGAAATCGGTTAATTCAAAATCCCGCCTAATTCGAAGAAGCTCTCGTTCCCGGAAACATGAGATACAGTTTTACATGTTATTTCAATTGTTTAATTCGAAATGCGGATAATTCGTAATTCGAAGTACAATGTTGGCCTCATTACCGAAATTCAGACTTTTAATTCGAAACTGCCTTTACATTTTAAAACAATAGTATGTTACAGAGAAATTCCAACTCGAAATTTTGTCCGCTCCGCGTCATAATAGATTGCGCGTTCCGGAACGTGGAGGTGTAGCTTTCCGCACTTTCACTCACTTCGGTGGGTCTACAGTGCGCTTCGTGATTGTTAAGTTGAATGAAATCGGAATTCTTTTGTATTAAACCTTTTAAGGAACGCCGTAATATCACGCAACAGGCAGTGTGGGGGGAAACAGAATCCGCGAACACTGGCGATGCCGACAGTTGACGAAAAAACGTGGCTCATATAATAAATTCGGAGGCACCGAACAATACTGGCATTGCCAGTGAAACTGCACTGCTTTATTTTAATGCGAGCCCAAACGGTCGTATGGTTTTAAAGGAGAAATTGCCAGCCGCGAAATCGTACAAGTGTGAGGGATGGGGGTCATAGTAGCCTAGTGCGTTGCAATGCACATGGAAACGAGGTACTTTATCCCGACTTCATAGGAAAGTTCGATAAGCCACAATGTTTTAGGAGCGTCAGGCACTTTCCATGCCAGTACAAAGCATCTATAATAAAAATGCAAACAGTACATAAATCCAAAAAATAATGCATAATATATCCTCGTCTTTGAATTGTGCGATTTTTTCTTTCGTTGGGTGAGGTTATGTTTGTCAGTTATTTATCCAAGTGCATTATTTGAACATTCTAAATGCACCTTGTTGGATACATTTCGGAAATAGTTTTTTTCCATGGCATTTGAAAGGTTTAAACTGTGAATCGAGGTGACTGCATGTATTAATGGGTCTTAGAATACTTCGTGACGCGGCAAGTGCTTACATAAGTACGAACGAAGTGCCGGCGGGAAATCGTACAAGGATAGTGTCATAGGAAAGTTCGATTTTAAGGGCATCGGGTACTTTCTGTGTAAATACAAGGCATCTAAAATGCATACAGTATAGTAATCCAATTAATAAAGCACTTGCACATGGGAGCCAGCATAGATTTCTCCTCGTCTTTGAATCGTGCATTTTTTTTCTTTCTTTCGTTGCGTGAGGTTATGTTTACCAGTGAGATATCAGAGTGCATTATTTGAATACTGTAAATGCACCTTCTTGGATACATTTTGGAAATAGTTCTTTTTTTCATGGCATTTGAAAGGTATAAATTGTGAATCAAGGTTAACTGCATGCAGTAACGGGCCTTAGAATATTTTGTAACGCGGCAAGGGTTGGTACTTCTGAATTGCGAATTGGCGGTTAATTCGAAATCACGTAATTCGAAGTCCGATTTTTGAGTCCCAACGACTTCGAATTAACGAGGTTTTACTGTATTTGTAAATCTGTGTGTTTAAAATCTTAACCATTCACCTAAGCCACTATAACAGCTGAGGATGTTCCTAAGTAAGGAACGAAACATGTACTGCTGACATATAAATAAAAAATTTGCCAAAAGGCAAAATAAAGTATCAAAACGGTGGAAGAATCTCAATAGTGTAAAATTTAGTGACTTGCTGTACAAGTCGGTACGAGTGCGAAACAATACAAAGTTTTTGAATGTAATGTGCACAAATGAAACAACTGTGGTTTAAATGACATTTTAACACAAAAACGAGAAATTCTCAGTCTTACATTAGGACCAAAAGAGTAATAGGCAATCCCAAAACCTACCATGGTTTTATGTATGTAAGGTGCAATATCTGTTCTGGTCCCGATAACATACCAGTAATCATATACGAAAATATTAAAATACCGGTACTAAATTTGTGTTACTTAAGAAGGAGCAGTTTTGATTCCTGCCTGAAAACTCTGTGACTATACAGTGCCCCGAGTGAAGTGCCGAAAACCTGTTCATCGATACACTCGAAAAAAGTAATACAATAAACATCTAGCCCTGGACATAATTTAAGACTTTTTTCAAGTACGAACATTTGACGAAAGTCATTCCGTCTTCAAGTAGAGCTGTCAAAATGCACTCTCTCTTCTTCCAAATGTTGTGGACACACTTTGCTTTATGATTTCGAATCTCTAAGAAGTACCACCCAAATGCGATGCTAAGATGGTCCCTTAAGCATGTTCATCGCTGATCGCTTTTCCGGTATAGTACCTACTTCCTCAAATTACCGCAATGATGAGACGTTAACACCAAGTTCCGTAAGTATGCTGTAGTTGTCCTTTCGTAAGATACAGTTTCTTGAAAAAGGCGTGATCGAGGATTTAGCGCTGATGGGACTAAAATTTCTGGACGGTTGATACGGGAAATCGTTTCTTCAAGGAACGGATAATGCAGGATTTTTCTAACGTGATTTAATTAGGATGCTTGCGGGACCACATAATTCGAACGGATAATACGGGAAAACGTAGTTTCCGGGAACTTATAATTGAGGTTCTACTGTATTGATTTTATGTCCCCCCTTACTTTTACGATTTTTAGAGATGCCAAACAAAACATACTAGGGTACGTGTTTTAAAGAAAATGGAGACAACAAACGTACAGAATTAAAAATTATGATTAATAAACACATTACCGCCACACCTGTAGATATCCGTAAATGTGGCAAACTTTCCTGTTATTAATAATATTAATACCGAGCTCGATAGCTGCAGTCGCTTAAGTGCGGCCAGTATCCAGTAATCGGGAGATAGTGGGTTCGAGCCCCACTGTCGGCAGCCCTGAAGATGGTTTTCCGTGGTTTCCCATTTTCACACCAGGCAAATGCCGGGGCTGTACCTTACTTAAGGCCACGGCCGCTTCCTTCCAATTCCTAGGCCTTTCCTATCCCATCGTCGCCGTAAGACATATCTGTGTCGGTGCGACGTAAAGCAAAAAAAAAAAAAAAAAAAAAAATAGTAACTCTCAGGTCACTCTGCTAGGTAGAGCTTTAATTGCTGTCCCTCGATATCTCGCAGAGTGTCACGTATATTCGCTACTGTATTTGGTACTACACATAGACTCCTTCTATACCCGGAGTCAACTCAAGTCCTAAGTGGTCCCTTTGATGTTATATGTGCTATAAATGCTTCTTACATTACCAATCAGGTTCAGGACGAGAACCGAGATTCAGAGGGGGGAAGAGGGGAAGTGTTCACATGTGGAAGGAAATTTTCCTCAGTTCTTCAGTTGATTGCCAGTATAACACATACGAGGCGCTGCTGAGGACTTGAGGTGACACCGACTATAGAGATTTGGTACTATAGATAAACATTATGCTTACCTTACAGGAAGTGCTGGAAGTGGCAGTCTTGTTCTCCTGAACAAATCTTGCTATGCTTCCAACACATTGGAGCTCTGCTGGAGAAATTATTTCCACCTTGCTTTGAATGTTGAGTTTTAGTTCTGCTTTTGTATGGAGATTATTGGTACACTTTGTATGTATATCTACCCCTTAGTCCCAATTCCTGATATAGGGTCGGGTATGAGGTGTGTTTTTAACGGCCAGATTCCCTTCATGACACCAACTTCATTTGAGAAGCTAATGGAAATGAAATGATTAATGGTGAATGAAATTGGGTAAGGAAATGCAAGGAATTTGTGGCCTACGGATAGGAACTGTCCTGGCATTTGCCTTGAAGTGAAAATAGAAATCGCAGGAAACCATTCTCACGACATTCTCACCCACTCATCTCCTAAATGTAGAGCTTGGTTCCATAGCCATAGGTCGCTGACACATGAAGCCGCTCTGCTTGATCTGATAGGTACACTTTACGCAAGTAAATATCAGGGTGTAGTAAGAATGGGGCTTCGAGGAGGCCACAATACTTCCCTTATAAGCTTGTCTTCAAGCACTTTGCTTATTGCAGTTACAGAATTAGCTGTTGTTTGAGGTCTTGCCAAATTTTGCTGAAACCTATCTTGCTCTTCACCATTAGCTCTACAATAAACACATGTTTGTTCAATGTACCACTATGAATTTACGACCTTCATAAAAGATATTGGACCGATAATCCTCCTAGCTCTAATGGCACATAAAACAATCCCATTTTCATCCTAGAGTGCATACTTGCCAACTATCCTGATTTATTTAAACCTAGGAATTTCATATTTGTCCGTATTGAACCGAGAAAAGGATGATAGGAAAACTTAAAATGGTCCACCTTTTCAATACAAAAATGTTATAGTTTATTTATAACATGTATTTGTACTTGGAACTAGTTTCAACGCTGATTTGCGTCATCATCAGCCAAAATGAGGGAATAGGCAAGCATTTAGGCATTTATATTACACAAGGCATTACATTAAATAATACACATCTTACAAGGAGATAAAAACAGGGACAAGTATAGAAACAAATGAATCGTTGAGAAAACAAAAGTTATACATATTAAAAAATAACCTTAACCACACATCTTGCAGTGCGAAAGTGTTCTTCTTGAATGATTCCTGAATATAAAACACACGTGCACACATTTCTGAAGAGCCAGTAGGCAGGACAAAGTAAAGTGAAACCTTAAGAGTTCTCATTTTTCTATGTTTTGACTAACTAATGAAGTCTCCTTTGAGTTCCTGATAAACATACAAAACAGGAAATTCTCCTTCACTCTCAACAATAGCTATAAAGGCCAACGGTAAAATTTCATTTTAAATATTGTGCAGAGACGTGAAAGCATGATTTTGAACATGATATAACTCCTTCATATAACCCAGTTTTTTACACAAGGTGTTATGTTAAATAATACACATCTTACGAGGAGATAAAAACAGGGACGAATGTAGAAACACATGCATCGTTGAGAAAGCAAAGTTATACATATTAAAAATAAGCTTAACCACACAACTTGCAGTGCGAAAGTATTTGCCTTGGATGATTCCTGAATACAAAACGCACGCGCACACACTTCTAAAGAGCCAGCAGGCGGGGGAAAAAAAGGTGAAACCTTAAGAGTTCTTCTGAGAAGAATTCATCATTCTTTCTATGATCTGACTAACTAATGAAGTCTCCCTTGAGTTCCTGATAAACATACACAACAGGAAATTAAACAATACACATCTTACAAGGAGATGAAAACAGGGAAAGTTATACATATTAAAAATAACCTTAACCACACATCTTGTAGTGTGAAAATATTCGTCTTGAATGATTCCTGAATACAAAACACACGCGCACACATTTCTGAAGAGCACGCAGGCAGGAAAAAGTAAAGTGAAACCTTAAGAGTTCTTCTGAGAAGAGTTCATCATTTTTTCTATGTTCCGACTAACTAATGAAGTCTCCCTTGAGTTCCTGATAAACATACACAACAGGAAATTCTCCTTCACTCTCAACAATAGCTGTAAAGACCAGCGGTAAATTTCATTTTAAATATTGTGCAGAGACGTGATAGATATAGATACGTGATACGATATAGATTCGACAAACGTACAGTATTAGATGTACTAACCATGTTTGAAAACGAATTACAGAAATATAATAATCGAGGATCACCCATACCTCCAATAATACAGTTGCTAATTTCGTTAAGATTATTTTTTAATTTTACGCCACATCGACACAGATAGGTCTTATGGCGACGATGGGATAGGAAAGACCAAGGAATGGGAAGAAAGCGGCCGTGGCCTTAATTAAGGTACAGCCCCCACCAGCATTTGCCTGGTGTGAAAATGGGAAACCACAGGAAACCATCTTCAGGGCTGCCGACAGTGGGGTTCGAACCCACTATCTGCCGGATGCAAGCTCACAGCCACGCGTCCCTAACCACACTGACAAATCGCCCGGTCGTTAAGATATTATGCTACAGGTATAATTATTGTTACCGGTACTATAGCGCAAAGTTTTTGCACTTTCTACTCATCGTGTTATCTATTTAGGTTAAGGGATGATCAGCACAGATTAATGCATTCTTATGGTAAATACAATAGTCTTTCACACTTCATGGTTTTCAGGTAACTTCCAAATTGATTCCCCTCATTTACGAGGAGTAAGCCAGCCCCCAGTATGTAGAATAATCAAAAGAATATCGAATATCGATCCTGACTGCCCGAAAGAGACCACAGTTTGTTTCATTCCCAAATGAAGCTGAATGTCGAAATGATGCGCGACGTTTGTATGAAAGATCCCGATTCCCTGGAGTGTTTGGAGCTATTGATTGCACCCATGTACCAATAAGTCCAGGTGGCAACCATGCTGAGGTTTTTCGTGATAGGAAAGGGATTTTTAGTTTCAATTATCAGGGCATAGCCAACCACGAGATAAAGTTTATTGATTTCGTTTTCAGCCATATCTTTCTTCTCTTTCATAGTTCTAGTAACACCTCCCTTTCATAGTTGTTGAAGGCAATTTTTTCTTTCCATCCATCGCCGAGAAATAAAAATTAACTGTATTAACTGGATCTATAACGCAGGAAACAGCTGAATTTCTTCTTCATCTACCTCTTTATTAAGAAAAAACATTGAGTGATGCTACACTGTTCTTCCATTGTTTTCATTGCCAACTTCATATCTAATTCTTCACATCGTAACTTACCAAAGTCTACTTATGCCAGAGTCTACTTTGTAAAAGTTGCGTTTCTGAAACAGACTTCCACGAAACTCACCTAAGCGAACTTACGTAAGTCAAAGTCAAAGTCACGTTCATGAATACGACCCTAAGTCATCTATTACATAGCTCTCAAACCGAGGCCTGTAAGTCATTGCTGATTCCAGCAATTTGGTTTTAACAAGTCCTTCATCACACGTTACGTTTTTTTGGGATGCGTCCTAACTTCATACTGCTGTAAGGATTAGGGCTAACAAATACCACAGGTAGGGGTAAGCAACTGATAGTGTTACGCATTACAAGTGATGATGGTTTTGTGGAGGGTGGTGATCTTGTGTTTGAATCTAAAAAATTGGAGACTATGGTGATCTGTGTTAGTCTAAAATACTGAGACTATCATGATGCAATGACTGGTGACATTTAAATTGTGGTTTCAAAGAATATTACCAAAGTTGATGCACGGTAGTGTTATCATGTTAGACAACACTCCTTCCAACTAAAATAACCAGTAGAACTCAGAATATATTCATAAGTTTGTTAAAGAATAGTATAGAATATTTACACGTACAATTTATAGCTTTTTATAGCCTAGAAGTCATGTTCATTGCGCAAAATTTAAGGTAATCGCATATTGGATTTTATACTGTAAAAAAGGGGGGTCTAATACGCGAGTAAGTATGGTATCTAATTGTATACATTCTCGAAATGTGGGTATATTTTTTGTAAACCATCGATAGCAGGTGGCCGAAGAGATTGGGAATCCTATTTCAAACAAGAGAATTTTGAATTCTGTGATGGCCGATTTTTGTGCGGTGAATGTACCTCGCACAGTGGTGTCCGAAAAACCGAAAATGAGATGTCTTTCTCATGTACACTTTATTGTTATTCACAAATGCTCCTTTTTGTCAGCATTTTACGTAAATAAATCAACTCTTTGAAATTGTCTTCAACTCCGTTACTGTAGAAGATTTCTTTACTTGTCTCTTCCTTATTATAAGTTCATCCTCCTGTTCAGGTGGGTAAACTACCTGTGTTTTCCTCTTGAAGAATTTTTCAACTACGCCAAAATCTCTTGTCACATGGAAGAAATGTATGACCTGGTATAACAAACTTATGTTCAGTTTCAAGCCATCCACAATCAGTCAAATACTGCCATAATCCCATTATTGTGAATTTTTTTTTGACTGACACTAAACTATTCATTTTTAAATACCATCAGCAATCTGAGGCATGGCAAATACACATTCACTTGACTGGAGACCGTACTTCAACGAAATTCCTGAGGTAGTGTATAAGAATTTCTATTACATGTTATAAATCTCATTTTTGGTCCACATTGAAAATTTACGGTTCAAAAACAATAAAGGTGTTTTTTAACCCACCTATTCAATACTTTTATTTTCACTTATAGTGGTTACATAAACAGACTATCAGTTAAATGGGACATTTGAGGGCGAAACATGATGGAAGAGGAGTGGTGGAAGGTGGAGAGGTGCCTTAAATGCTCCAGTCTGGCAGGGGCTGGATAAACCATTATAGCCATTATTAGCTCTCAGACTTTTATTAATAATGCCATGCATTGCTAAGAATGCACTTTTGCATCACTGAAGTTTTGAGCCACTTTCCAGATCCTTTGAAAAGTACATAAAGGTTTTTTTCCTTTGTATAAAGATGTACCCTTTCTTGTAGGCCTTTTTACAGCTGTAGCTCTCAATGAAGCCTTGTATGTATGCATTTTGGTTGTCATAATAAGACCAGAAAAACAGATTGTGAAACGAAGATGTGTGAAAGGAGATCGGAATGGAAAACTTAAATGAGAGAATTGGTAGGAGTACACTATAATGGTTTGGATATGTAAAGAGGATGGAGGAGAAAAGAATACCAAAAAAGATGATGGTGATGTTTAAGGGAAAGAGAATGAGAGGGAGACTAGAACAAGGTGGAGTGATTCAATAAAGAGGAGTGCAAATGAAGAAACCTGGGGAGAAAATGATGGAAGAGGAATGGTGGAATGTGGAGAGGTGCCTTAAATGCCCCTACCAGGCAGAGGCTGGATAAGGTAACTTATGAAGTCACAAACAAACAGTTTCCTCTGTTTCTTGTGACAATGCACAATACACAGTGGATGCAGTTTTGACAGCAATTCCATGTCACTAAGCTTCTTACTTGGAATCACTTTTTCAGAAGCTAAGACATATTCCTTTCCAGTATTGAACAAAATTTCATTCCTTACATTCTTCCACTTGTGAACATACTTTTTTCTTCTTAGATTTAGGCATATGACCTGTTTCACTCTTCTGTCGGCACAAACAATTGGTATATCAGCAATCCTTCAGCAACTGCCAGATAGTGAACAGCTGTTGCAAAGACATGAATACGATTATGTGCTTTGAGTTGGGATGGACCTTTCTTCTGCTCGTGCACAACAATATTGGAATCCCCTAACAAATTAACTACCTCGTACACTCTTGCGAAGCAAGTTATTACTATGAGCTTCTACATACTAACAGACGATGGCCCCAACTTACTAAAACCTTACTAAGCTCCCTTTCTGTCAGCAGTTGGAATGGACGGTTATACCACTGTAACCCTCAGTTTCAGAGCACTACTTACACTTGAGATACAAATCATCTTCTGTAACTTTTGCAGCTAGCTTGAAACTGAGTTTCTGTTGCTGTATCAGTAGTTCCTCTGTAAGGAATACCTTTATATGAACAGAGGATAGGCCAAATTCTGTAGAAATTTTTTGAATAGATGAACTGGATCTGGTATAACATAAATCTTCTGATTTTCGTCACTAGGATACTGGAAATAACTGTTTCACAATGATATCCTGCTGTTATACCTTCACTACTTCAAAATCTGTGATTGGGAGAGCACATTTCTCATTGAGACATCTTTCTTGGGTTTTCTATATAAATGCAATATTTATATTGAACTTGTGTGTTGGAGTGACTGAAAAGCTTTTTAGTTACATTAAACTGAGTCGAGTTGGATAGGATACTCATAAGCATTTGAATTGGATATAACTGCTGTAGTGGGAAATCGTGCTGTACTTGGCCTGGCAAATGTAATAAGAGGGCGTGGCATGAAACAGCTCGTTATCAGAACAACGGAATAACATTTCCATATCAGGATGCAAATGTAATAAATATGTTCAGTTCTTTTTTTTATCTGTTTGTGCTGACATCACAAGAAAACGCATTAACAGAATTTGACATCACTGGAAAAACACGTAACAATTTCTCAAAAATTATTTTCTATAACTATTATTCTAGTTAACTATCTAAACATTTAGGTTTCATGCATTTTTATTGTGAAAATAATGGGGATGCTTCATGATTATTATATTATACATTTCTGAAACTTTCAAATATATCCAGAAATATTAGTTCTATTTACAACATGCATAATAACAACAATGATGGAAAATCTAAAATACAGTCGTTCATGTCCAACACATTTTTACTCCATCACAATGACGGGTCGCCGTCGGCTAGCTCAGATCGTGAGAGCGGTTAGATTGGCCACGGTGTCTTGTCAATTCATTGCTAGAAAACGATGATGTGTGAACAGCCATACCATCCGAAACCATCTCCTCACCATGGGGTACAGGAGCATTCATCCCACGAGGGTACCTCTGTTCAACACCTGTCACAACGCACAAGGACTGGCATGGACAAACAAAGGAACACTGCCGTTGGACGCTCGAAATATGGAAAAAGTCCATCTAGACAGATGAGTCAAGGTACTAGTGGGCACACGTCGATGGCCAGGTATGTGTGCTTCATCAACCACATGAGGCAATGGATCCCTCTTGCCAGCAGGGTACAGTTCAGGCCAGTGGTGGTAGTATCCTCAAATAGGGACTGTTCATGTGGGATGAAATGGGAATGCTGGTACATTCTGACAATGTCCATCACCAGCAAACGTTACAAGAAGATGCTGGCAGATCATATTCATCCCTTCGTTTGCCTCCAGCACCCTGCAGGCGACCTGTACCTACAGCAAGGCAATGCTCCAAGCCCATCGCTTCTGAATTGGAGCTGACTGGTTCAATGAGCACTCCACGGATGGCTCCCCAAGGAATCCTGATCTCAATCCCATTGGGCACATCTGGGATGCTGTCGATAGATGTGCATGACCTGAGCTGTGCTCCGACCAATCTTCGTGGATTATGGGAGATTGTGCAACAATCATAGATCAGCATGGCTCCCATATCACTTCCAGTGTCTTTTGGAGTCATACCTCATCACATTGCCATTGTCATCAAGGCAAAAAATCCGACTCCATGGCTAAATCCCATTATTATTATCAAGGCAAAAGGAGGTGCTACAAACTACTAGTCAGTTATCTCTAATTCAGTTTCTCATGAGTTTAAAGTGGTATTTTAGCAAATACAGTAGAGACAATACGCAACACTTCTGGATTTAGCATTGTTAAAATGGGAGACAAGTCGCAAGTTGCACTCCTAGTGGCTTGACTTGAAAATTTGCACTAATTTCAAATATCAGTGGAGATGTATATACAGAAATGGATAAATAAATTATGTTTAGAAAGTGTTACCAAGTTATTAATTTCGAAGTTGCTAAAGCAATTCTGGATAAATGAATGAAGAATTACTTAACAGGTTATTATTTAAAAACTGAAATTAGACATATAATTAAGATGTGAAATGGGCTGCTGTGAAAGGGATTGATCTTTCATTTATGCATTACTTTTTTAGCTTTAGAATTCCTGCCTGAACGTTCACGGCTAGATTTTTCTTTTTTCTCATTTAAAAGCATTGTATCATCATATTAAAACACTTGTCAACAAAAATATCGGCACATTCCTTACACACATGATTCAATGAATTTACATTTAAGAGCTGGACAATTTTCCTTTTAACTTGAAGCCTACTAAGGGCCAGTTCTACCACCTACTGGTAAAGTAGTGCGTAACTTGCCCTCGTTACAAGTTATAAATCTCATTTTACAACCGTATTGGATTTCAGAATAAGAAATTATTATATTACTAAAAACCACCTTTCCAATATACAGTGTCCTTTATATTTAGGATAAAACCATTTAATTACGAATAGTACATGTTTCGCTCAATCTTAGTGAGCATCATCAGCTATAGATAACATAAACCATGGTGGGTCAGGGCCTTGATCCTGGTATATATAACAAAAGAATGTCTAAGATACATTAATAAAATATGAATTTCAACAATTTAAAAATAATCAATAAGATTATATTATGTCTATTAAAACAAATTGATCATTAAAATTGCTTAAAATGTAAACTGGAATTAATGACTTTAAAATGTTACTATAGTATGTAGTGATTAGATGTTCGTATAATCGTTGACCATTATATCTTCGCTCAATTGTTAAAATTCATATTTTATTAATGTATCTTAGACATTCTTTTGTTATATATACCAGGATCAGGGCCCTGACCCACCATGGTTTATGTTATCTATAGCTGATGATGTTCACTGAGATTGAGCGAAACATGTACTATTCGTAATTAAATGGTTTTATCCTAAATATAAAGGACATTGTGTATTGGAAAGGTGGTTTTTATTAATATAATAATTTCTTAACTTGCCCTCCGCGTAAAAGGATGTTTCCGTTCGACCACTCCCAGGTAGCGCTATTGGCAGCATAAAACGTTGTTACCGGGCGCGTAATTTATCGGCCACTTCGAGGGCCTGATAAGACTTGACCTGCCGGGCAAGTTTTGAGAGCTGAACATTATTAGCTGTAATTCTTGTGACATACAACACAAATTAGCTTAGTATACTGAAAAAAGCATTACACTCTAACAGTGATCGATATTGTATTGCAGGATGTTGAACATTAATGCTTCCTTTGAGTTGCAACGGTCACACCAGCCTCTCGCATCGGTAGCGTAGGGAACACATTTTAAACGTCAAGCTTTCGCAAAGAAACTCGAAAAGGACATAAAATCAAAACCTATTTGGAAATAATTTCAAATGGCATTTAATTTTCTACTTTTTCAGGTTTCAGACACCAGGTATGACTTAGTCCTACGTATCCCACTTATCCATGCTTCCTAATGCGCTCAGTTCATAATACAAGGTTTGCAGGTTTGAGTCTTCATTATGACGAATCTTTTTTATTTTCATTATTAGCGTTGTATTAATCTGTATGTCTCATTACATACGTTCTTTTGTTAATAATATATTTCATTGAAATGTTTAATCACAATATTATGTCTACTAGGAAACTGCTTTATATGTGTGCTAATTATAGGAAGTGATGTTACGATTAATATAGCATATAGGACTGTCGCCCAGGTAGCAGATTCCCTACCAGTTTTTTACATAGTCTTCTTGTAAATGATTTCGAAGAAATTGTAAACTATTCCATACTCGAATTCCTCTTCCTATGATGGATATTTACCCCGGTTAGTTCTTTAACAGCACCTTCCAACTTTATCTTCATAAAGTTAAACATTAGAATGAAATGCATTATCAATAAATGGAAGCATATGGAACTAAATGAGGTCACAGAGCTAGTTGCAAATAGAGCGTCGTGGAGATACTTAATCAATTCATAGAAGCCTGCAGATAGAATGCTCAAAGGCAAGTCCGTAAGGAAAATGTGGGTGTATATACGTAGGCCTATATGGAAGCGCGTGAAAAAGAGTTAAGAACAACGGCAGGGAACGAAAATACATTTTTTAAATGTAAATTAGAAAGACGGTGAAAACCTGCGTACCTTCTATTACGGAGTGAGCGACTTGACCAGTCTACGACGAGAATACTTTCCAAAAACGCTGCCTTACATGACAGGTTATAACTGGCGTAAGAAAATGTAATCCATAACTCGTAAGACTCCCCTTATTAGGCTTTATGATGATAATCAACAGATGCAAGCACAGGAAAATAAGACAATCAAAATGAGCTTCATACATTTGACGATAGATAGCACCACACTCGAAAGCGAGAAATCGCTCAAAATCAGTCTAGCCAACTCCGTATATCGGTGTCTAGCTCTGGGTAGTTACCCAGAGCTTGCGCAGAGGTGGTTGCACGCAAGCTAAAATACCAGCTGATTTACACCCCCAGGTAGTTTACCTCCCGGGCAGCTGCCAGCCACTTTACCAGCAGATGGTAGAACCGGCCCTAACAGAAAGAAAATCTATAAATTTAGCCTCAAAAACATTCAAACTTTCCCTATAAGCAATACTTGCCATAATGCCATTACATTAGGGTAAAGCAAATTTGCATCATCATATTGTTTCAACAAAATATTTACATTTCTAAATCACCCATATTTTCTTCAGTGCTTGACAACGCATAACGGCATTCCAAATGGGGTAACTTGGAACACAAGCCACACTCATGCATATGTATTTTCCTGAATTAAATCAAACCCACAGATCACACCTACAACAACACATTGGTATTGAAGGTTAACTGCTGCACTGTACAATAAAATACGCGTATTATATTTTAAGCCAGTTAAAATATGGGTCGAGCAGGTCAGAAGATTATGAAGTACTGTAAAAATCTCTTTGTCACTGGAAGAATATATAAGCAAACACAATATTACATTTTCTTGTCACGAGGGAAACTGAAGAAAGACTGTGCATTCTTCTCTACTTCATAGTTACTGTAGCCAAACACAGCATATACCTTTCCCCTCATGTTGAGAGGAGATATCAAGGAATGATACACGCTACTATTTAATTGTGTCAACTCACTGAAAACGCATAAATTACACCAAAAACTTCACACACAAATACACGTGTTCTTATGACAGAATCAGTAGCTCTCAGGTCAATCCGCTAAAGAGAGCTCTAATAGCTGTCCCTCGATATCTCGCTGAATGTCACGTATTGTCTCTACTGTATTTGATTTTAGTCTCCCAAAGTTGACATGAATATAAAATAAATCTCAATTTAAAAAATGATAATTGATTGTTGTGCTTTTTTTATGCTACTCAGTAATTAGCCTTAGTTAGCTGAATCGAGTTCCATTGGTGGAAATACTTTTCACCATCAGAATGTTGGCTGGCAGGGTAGGAGAGGTGCTATACAATTTCTAATCTTTAGATTGCATGCCAAAAGCCTAGATTAAATTCCAGACCTCTCCGCAGTGTTCTT
The DNA here is from genome assembly GCF_040414725.1 of Anabrus simplex. Classification (NCBI taxonomy): domain Eukaryota; kingdom Metazoa; phylum Arthropoda; class Insecta; order Orthoptera; family Tettigoniidae; genus Anabrus; species Anabrus simplex. The sequence continues at coordinate 367,712,470 of NC_090268.1, read as the reverse complement.
ATGCTACGGGGGCATATAGCGCTGTTGATGGTGATTCATTCGGCGGATGGAGACACTAAGTCTTGATCAGATACCTTTGTGTTATTTGACAGGAGTAGGTTATGTGCTGACACCAGGTTTCACCTTCTCCCTCCATCATCATCATCATCATCATCCCACATCCAGATGCACAGGTCACCCAAGAATGTCAAATAGAAATACCTGCACCAGGTGAGCTGAATATGTCCTCAGATTCTCCTGGCACTAAAAGCCAGACAGTCAATCAAAGAATATAATGTTTTTTAGTATCATTTTAATAACCGTAAATGTAAGCAATTAACCAGAGATGTTTGAAGAAATTATCATCTCACTCTAATAGTAATATATTAGTTTTTATGAGAAATTTGTGACATTTTATAAAACATAATGACTTTCATCATCAGCATCAGTGACCATTATATGTTGTCTGCATTTATGGACATACTTTCATCACATTGCAGGCTTTTCTGCCTTTCAGCATTTGGTCTGGAGATTGAAGTGCCTGTGTAATACTCTATTCACTGTTAAGTCTGTGATCTCTTCTGGATCTACCTGCAGATTTTAATTGTTAAGAATGATGTTAAAGTCTTTTTTTATACACATGAACATTTGCAATATTCTGTTTTACTTGTAGGTAAAGAGATGAGATTATCTGAAGAAGCTGAGGAAGTTGCAACGTTCTATGCTCGTATGCTGGATCATGACTACACAACCAAAGAAGCATTTAATAAGAATTTTTTTAAAGATTGGCGGAAGATGATGACTAGTGGAGAAAAGGAAACCATAACTGACCTGTCCAAGTGTAACTTCAAGCATATGCATGCTTATTTCGTTCAAAAATCGGAAGAAAGGAAAGCAATGAGTAAGGAAGAGAAGAAGGTAAGTACATTTGGCATATTTCCACTTGGAAATTATGTAACAGCCAGTAAAGTCTAGATCTTCCAATTATTTCTGTGGATAGGATTATACAGGTCTGAGGTTTCATATTTTTAGCTTTTAGGTTCCTTATATTGGAAATTTTGACAAAATCAAATTTTTAACCCCATGTAAAAAAAAAACGGATGCATCTCTAGAGAATAATTTTCTGTTTACATGCAGTGAGGAAAGAGGTGTTTTTGTGATCAGTGTTGAGGTCATAGGTTAATGTAAATGTGGTTTAAAAATAGGATTTTGAACAAATATTTGGTTAATGTTTAGGTACTGTACATGCTCAGCTGCTGTGACAAGGAAAAGAGGAAAGCTTATTGAAGTGCAGTGTATAAGCAAGCTGCGTATTTATGCTGCAAATTAGCTTTTGTTTCAAGTCTAGCTGTTGTAGAACCTGACATATCAAGCGATTGGTACATGTCACCATTCTGAAAACATGGCTGCTGTATGATAGGGAATCGAAGGAAAGCAAATTACAGTCAGCTCTTGATAACTCTGACTAAGTGGCAGGAGATCTGTCAGAGTTATGAAAATTCTGTGTTTACAAAGGGAAATAAGTTGTACCTAAGAAATGAAAAGTAACACCGTATTTAACCTATACAGTAATAATATTACACCGAACTTCAATGAAGCAGGGTTATCAATACATACCAGGTACTGTAAAATGGAAACACAAATAACACAGCTAGGTATACTGGAACTATAAAACTGATACGGTACAGTACTAGCATAGCGAGTAGAAGGAAGAAGTGTGATCACTCCCCTAGTTCATCGGTTCCTCATCGCAGCATCCTAATATTTCGAATTAATAGTGATACTGTGCAAACTGTCCAAACACTCGTAAAATATATCATCCCATAGACTATGTTCACAGGAGAGGTTTTGTTCCACTACACTTTCAACTTGCACGAACACATTATAAACTGCTCTTGAAGGATGGTTGAGGAAAGTGCTGTCAGTGCGGTATTTATTGGTATAGTCCCTAATAAATGTGAGGACTACGGCAAGTATTTCTTTTGTAGGCTTTTCGTGAAGCAGGCTGACACATTTATGACATTTTGTGACCTTGGATACACTTAGCAAGGTGTCAATCACCTTTTGCTTTCTGCTTAATGTTGGCTCACTTGAATAATTTGACTGTGATTTGGAATCTCTTAGTTGTTTTTCTAGCAACAAAATCTTAGCATTAGCTATTTTCAATTTATTACGGATAGCCATTATATTATGTCCCTGACTCTGTAGTTTGTTTCTAAGTGAACTTATTGTCTTTTTAGCTGTGTATGAATCTATTTAATTTCTTTTAGCACTCTCAGAAAAAGCATCGAAATTTAATTCGCGGTGAGGCCTGTGTGAATTGTTTCTTGAATCTTCCTCCGTCTTCGGAAGCTGTTTTTTACGGGGTGATTTTCGTTTGTTTAATTGTTTCGTGACATATTGTGGCAAATTGGGGAATATATGAGGGACAGCGCCAGTTTTCAGTTTCCATCTATCTCTAGGAATTTCTACCTGTTCAGATTTAACAATAAATTTGTCAGAAATGTGAATCGCACACATAACACTTATCAGAAAGCTTTTTGTCCTTTCTGGGAATCGCATTTTCCCATTTTGAAAATTCTGCTTCATTTTTAGGTGGTTTGAAGAAGTGTTTACCTTTTGTAGTTTTGTAGCCAGACTTACATCCTGGAACGAAGCAAGTAGGCATTTTTTCCTCGTCGGTATTTTTGTAAGTTTTATAAACTCAGCACTATATTTACACTAAATAAAAGAATACCATCACCAAATCCCCTCTCTTCACTTTCACTTAACAATAATGTACAACAATTAAGTTTTTGCCTTCACAGAACAACACTACCGAAAATAACCATGTTACAACTACAGATACCAACCCTCAGATAGCAACGGTGTTGCCCCTAGCGAACGATTCATCACAGTCCCTATACTAGCCAACAAGGAACAACTTAAGAGCTCACACTTTCTCTTCTACTCGTTATGGTACTAGCTTTCTGTACTAAGTACATTAATCAGAGTGTGATTCAGTAGGTCTAATATAGATTCATTATGGTGATTGGCGTGCTACCTGCCTGCTTCTTTTGTGAAAAGTTTTATGTTGTTTACAAACAGTTATCTTGCATGCAATCCTCTTAAAGTGTATATAGCATGGCTGCAGTTCGAGGTCCGAAGTTGTCTATAAGATCTATATGTACATTCAGAGTTCAGGACCATTTGACAGTTTCAGCTTAGGCAAGGGTTGTTCTTCATCCATACTTTTGTCCTTAGTGGTAGGAGACAGGAAATCATGAGCGAGCTCTTCTTCTGTCTGGATCTCGTAGCCTGGGTCTTCATATTTTCTATCTAACCAATCATGAATATCTTTAAGAGTGGACCCTGTTTCACTGGCCGCTAACAGCGACTGAAGATGATCAGTGGCCTGACAACCCTCCAAATTATACTCTAAATCTGTTTCTAAAAGAAGATTATTCCAGCAGTTGGCAAGCGTAGAAGTTTGTACTTCATTCAGAGCAAAAGCCCGGTTAAAAATTGTTGATTACTGTATTTACTTGTGTATTAAGACCCCTTTGTGTATTAGACCCCCTCCCCCCTGGCTTTTCGAGACGAAGAAAATGAAAAAAAATAAATCTTGCCTATAAGGCCCCCCAACGTAATTCGTACGAGAACGATGACGGTTCCGCTTCGAAGCGGGTACAAGTCTTATTGCAGCTCTGATGACATCGCACAAATTTGTGAATAGTTTCGTCCGTATGACCTACGCAATGAAAAACGCGTTGAATCCATGCGGTACATCTGTGTTTCGTAGTTAAGAAATGTCCGCCTCTGTAGCGTAGGTCTACTGCAGCTCTAATGACGTTGCACAAATAGATGAATAGGCCTAGCTTCGTGTCCAACCCGCGCATTGCAAGCATGCATCAGTCATGCTATTTTTCTGTGTTTTGTAGTTAATAATGTCCGCCAGCATAATGGTTAGCACAATTTTTTCGGGGGTCTGGCTTCGATTCCCGGTACTGGACTGCCAGAGATTTACGAATGGCAGGAAGGTTGATATGTGGTGAAAGCGGTACATGTAACTCCCCTCCACTGGGGGTGTGTCTAAAAGGAGATGTACCACCTCGGGATGAGGAAACGAGTTTACTTTAGTTGAGAACTATTCGCGGTTGTTGCTATTTATACAGCAGGCGAGATCATTAACAAGTGGTCGTTTAATATCTCGTAACTCAGGCCAATATAGGTATATATTTGGAGAGAAGTAAGTTTAAAACATGATAAAAGCTGTCCAATTAAAACGATTGTTTTACTCGCCAACATACCTAACAAATAATACTAATAATAATTTTATGTCTCCACGTACTTCAAATGATTTTTGGAGACGCCAGACAAAACTTACTATGGTATGCGTTAATAAAAAAGAAGAGGCAACGAACGTACAAAATTAAACATTATGACAATAAAACGCATTACTGCCACACCTGTAGATATCCATAAATGCGGTATATTTTCCTGTTATTTATTTTTATTTTTTCCATCAAACTTTTGGCACTAACAGGGTGATAATATACCTAACCTAAATAATGTGGTCTGTCTTATCTCATGGACAGCTGCTTATGCAAATCCTGATGTGATAAATGTAGAAAACAAGAAATTGATAAGGTGGAACTGTTAAAATAAATTTTTAATTTTACATGTAGTCCTGAAATGGTTTTCTGTGGTTTCCCATTTCTGCACCAGGCAAATGCTAGGGCTGTACCTTAATTAAGGCCACGGTTGCTTCCTTCCCACTCTTAGCCCTTTCCTATCCCACCACCATAAGACCTATGTGTTGGTGTGGTGTGAAGCAAACCGATAAAAAGAAAAAGGAAGAAAAAAGATAAAGATTTCTTAGTCACAACAAGAAAGCCTGTAAAGAAGAAGTTATTGACATCAGACTGTTGTTTGTTGACTGGAAAAGAATAGTTTTCAGTGTTGTAATATTTTTTTTTTCAAGGTTACAGAAAAATAAAAAGATGAGTTGTTGGGTATTAAGGTTGAACACCTTGAACAGGCTCTCAAACAACTCCTCAAATAAATATTTGTTTGTTTATTTCTTCCTTTTTCCTCTGCAAATGGCCTTTGCGACTAAAATCTTTAAGCTTGAGATCGTGCTATACTTACAGACTTCAGAGTATGATGAAACAAAAGGTCAGCATGATCTAGCCCATGTTACAGTTCAAATGTAGTTAACACATTGGAGACCGGCCTGGGAAATTTCCGTTTTTATGTACTAGCTTAGTTTTTCACCTTGTTCCGCTGTTAGCTATAGTTTGAACTATTTGCCATCATGTCATGGAATAGTAGGATCAGTGATATTTGTGCTGAATTTTCTTCCCCCGTTTTTACGCCCCTTGTAACCATTAAAACAATCCATATAAATGGGTGATCTTATGCGTGCGCCTAGAGACCGTTGTTATGATGGGGCCTTGTGAGACGTCAAAAGTATTTCAACATTTATACGCAGATTCATCATCTGATGTGCTGCATGGGTGACAAGCCCTGAGAATTCTCGTAGTTCCTTAACTGACAATAGGTGACGGACTGCGAAAATTCTCGCTTTTATGTACCTCGTATTTCCTTGACCATTGATATAATTGTGGGCAAGATTATGAGTTCCAAATGGTATAGTCGTGGAATATAAAATATCACTATCACTGCATCTTTGTTTCTTGAACAAAATAGTATTGATATGCAGAGCTATTCCCGGGAATTCCGGTGTGGATGTAAACATGGCGCGGTGGATTCAGTTTTTGATGGATACCAATATTTGTGACAAATTATGTGCGGACCGGTTATCATAGGTATCAAGTGACAGTGAATGGGATATTTCTAAGGATTAAAGCTAACACTAAAATGGGGAGTAACCGTAGAGAGAAATACTTGCATACTTGAATACAGTAAGTACGCAAGAGGCACAAATAAAGAATTCCTACTGCACTGTGCTTAGAAAGATTATTAAATGGAACCACAGACGGTACTGCTTTGAAAAGTATCACGCTGTAGAGACTACTAAGCAACCTAGCAAGTACATGTTCCAAGTTTGACATCGATATCTTTAATACTTTGAATCAATTATTTTCACCATGTTGGTTATTCCTGTCCATATTGAGTTATATGCAAATTTCTATAAAATACTTTCCCGCCTTGTCAATATTTTACATATTTTATTATACCTAATTCCCGTACATGTTTCGAGAGCGTTACTCTCTTCCTCAGCGGTGCCAAAACATCAATAATCTTTGGACTTGGTACATTGTAACAGATACACTTATAATCACAACAGTTATATATTCTTTATGTTTCAACCTACTTACTTACTATGTCAATTTATTACAGTAAATAGAAACTTTCAAATCATAAATGGATATCTACTAAATTAGTCAACTATATGCTAAAATTTTAATCTGCTCTGCCCTTTGAACTTACATCCTTATTACATATAGAAAGAACTAAAATGCTGATCAGGAAGCGAGGGAAGACCCTGGGTGAGGTTCAGAGAATGGTGCACGACAGCAGAAACTTTAGTAAATGGCTGAAATGTCCCGACGCCTAACGGCACAAAAGAAGAAAAGAAGAAGTAAAATGTTTCTTTGTGTCTAAGTTTACATTTACTTTGTCATTTAATAAAAACACTTGATATAAATTTGTTTTAAATATAAATAACACCTATTAAGTCAGTCACTATGTTGGAACGTATATATTTCTGCTCTCTTCTTGAAACTTTTTTCTTTTCCTTAAGTCTGCTATATTTCTGAGACCTCTCACTTAATTCGGAAATTCCTGCTCTTAATCATGTCCAACCATGCCAGCCATCTTAACCGTCCAATTCCTTTAAAATAAACCACCAACAAACCAACTTTAGCGACATTTTTGCGAAAAATACGACAACTCAGATGACTGGGGAATTTAGTTTTATTTTACTTCAGTTTCAACTAAATTTTCCACAAATTCAAATGGCATAACACTGGTCTGAACCAAACAATATGTACTCGCTTGCTGTCAATGACCTTACGGGGCGAGCTGCTACTATGCTAGTCTTCAATCTCAAATGGTTACCAAATTTATTCACGAACGAAATATTATTACACTAGTCATGATTTTTATTTGATTCAGACTGGTAGTCCTAAAGTAGAGAGTCTGATTCTGTCCAGCACCTCACATTCGAAAAGTATGTGTTCAGCTGATTCCTCTGCTTCATTGCATTTTCTACATATGTCTCTTATTACTCCAATTCTCTGTAGATGTTTTTTCAGATGGCAGTGTCTCATGCACAGTCCTACTACCCATCGTATATTTTCTCTGCTGAGTTTCAACAGTTCTTTAGTGTGCTTCTTGTTTGGTCCTTTTATCAGTTACTTTGCAAGCCTGCATCCTGGAGTGTTTTTTCAGTTCTCCATTTGTTTCTTTTGAACCCATTTTCCTATGTAGTGTCGGGCTTGTCCATAGGAAATCTCGCATACAGGTTCTGGGCCTACAAAATATGTTTCTGTCCCTTTCCTGGCCAGTTTATCTGCCTTTTCATTTCCTTCTATACCTGCATGCCCTGGTACCCATATTATTTTGACAATGTTGTACCTTGAGAGCTTCAGGAGAAGTGAATGGTAATACCAAACAATTCTGGATATTATCCAGACTGCTTCTAGTCCCTTAATGGCCGCTTGGCTATCCGTAAAAATGAAAATGTTCTTATTCCAATAGTTCATTTTCAGATTTTCTTAAAACATGTTGATAGCTATCACTTCAGCTTGAAAGACTGTAGTGTGTTTGCCCAGGCTCATCCTCTCAAGTCTTCCCCCATTGACCCCTCCTCCTGTGCCATCTACAGTCTTCGAGCCATCAGTCCACCACACTATATCTTCTTTTTCAGTATTCCATTTGTTGATATCCCAGTCTTCTTTTTTTTTTTTTTTATTATCTGAGTCTCAAACGGTTTTTCAAAGTTGTACTTTGGTGTCATATGATCAGAAGGCATGTGTAGAACTTCCTCTACAGTGTCCTATATTTGGGTCTTTGTGCATTCCAGCACTCTGATTTTGCCAATCTGTATGAACTCATTCTAGCCTGTCCTTTTATGAAATTGCATAGTGATGGGAGGTCTAGTCAAGTATTCAAGGCTTCTGTCAGTGTAGTTCTCATAGCCCCAGTTATGGTTATGGCTATGCATGCCATTCTCTGTAGGCTATCCAACCTACTGCTGACTTTTCCTTGACTTACTTTCTGCCACCAGATGATTGCAGCATAGGCCATCAACGGTCTAATGATCATTGTATATATCCACATTACCATTGATGGTCTTAGGCCCCATGTCTTCCCGACGGCTCTTTTACATGCATACAGCAAGTTCTTGGCCTAGGTTATGTTCCTTTCTATATATGGATTCCAGGTTAGATTTTTATCTAACACTACACCTAGGTGCAGTACCTGTTCTTCTATATATATATATATATATATATATATATATATATATATATATATATATATATATATATATATATCTCTCTTGTCCAAATAGCTTCAGTGATGTCTTTCCCTCTAATTTTCTCCTTCTTGTAAAAGGGACCAGAGTTATCTTGTTTGGGCTGACTGATAGTTGTTCTTCCCGACACCAGTTCTCCACAAGGTTAAGTGATCTTTGCATGAGATCCTGGGTAACATGCATCGCCTTACCTCGTACCACAATCACTAGACCATCTGCGTATCCTTGTGCATAAAAACCCTGCTCGTTGAGCATAGCTGTGATTTTGTTCACCACCAAGTTCCACAGCAGAGACGAAAGAACTCCTCCTGAGCACAGCCTCAGGTGGCCCTAACCGTCAGCGTTTCTTCAAACAGGGTTGCTTTTATCTTCCTTCCGTCTAACATGGATTTAAGGGGACACAGAACAAAAAAAACGAAAAAACTTTTTATTTTATTATTTTGAATTTTGTATCTGTGACCATTCCCCTTTCCAATGGTGTATAAATTTTGATAATACTCCTGCTGGAAGTATTTTTAATTAATTATTTTATAATATGATGCACAGGCTTCAGGCTCCCGCATAGCAGGTACCGATAATTTGACATTTAGACTGATGGAAGCAGTATTTTTTATATATATGTCAATCGAGTGGTAGATTTAAGTAGATGAGGGAAATATATTGCTGTGGAATTTCACTCTTGGCAGCATTGTCATGGATTTGGTTGTTGTTCGCTTTGTTTATGGTTGATATGATTACATGACAAGTGTTTCTGTTTACTTTGGTGTTCTTACTGTATTTTGATGATCCAGTATGCCTCATGTTAATACTAGTGTGTTCAAAAAGCGTGTTCATTCGAAGAAGGCCAGAGTTGGAGAGAACTTTGTTGCTGACCGTTTAATAACCAGTGTTCCGTTATATGTCATCAACTGATGACAAGCTCCAGCATGGACTGTGTCCATGGGGAGAAGACAGCTGATGTAAGTTCAACAGAGGAATAGAGACAGGAGAAACTTAGTCATCCTCACAGTCTGCCATATGATATTATGGAGGAAATACAATCTATTTTCAGGGATCTGTCATACATCAACCTTTTGGAAAAATGCTTCCATGGTCGCACACAATATACTAATGAATGTGTAAATAGCATTATATGGAGCCGTTTGCAAAAAGCTGTGTTTGGTGTCAATAAGGATACTTCATTTTGGTGTATATGATGATGTGGCATCATTTAACCATGGAAATAATCACAAAATGTGAAGTGCTGCAAAGACTGGGGCTGGGCATTGGCTCTCATACCCTGACGCCATGCTGTAACTCGACTTGGAAAGACTGACATATGCTGAAATCGCTGCTAAAAACTTGCACCAGAAGGCCAGACAAGTCAGAAGAGCTAGTAAGAGAAGCCTAGAAGATGAAATTGAAGTGGATAAAGATAATCCAAGCTATGGAGCAGGCATGCACTAAAGCTGTGACTTTAAAGTCCATTTCCTGAAAGTAATTGTTTTTTTAATACATGAGGAACATTTTCTCAGGTTGTGTGAGATACAGAGGATTCAAACTTTCAGGGTTACTTTCTAATGTTGTTGTGCACATGCTGAAAGAATTATTATTGTTGTAGGTCAGATATAAAGTATTTTATTATAGTAAAAAGTGGCAAAAAATTGCCAAAATTTGTAACTTCCAAATAATAATTCAAAAATCAGAAAGTATTTCATATTATTCAAAACCAGTTATTTCAGTACCAAGTCAAGATATGTAGGTACATGCTGTGTAATTTTCAAATTGATAGCCGTAATAGGTTTTTAGAAAAATGTACCTTTGTGAAGCATGATTTAACATTGTAAGCATAGGGCGTTCCGTGTCCCCTTAATCCATTTGATGACGGTTTTACTCACCTTGTTCTTTTCCAATGCTTTGGTCATAGAGTCATAGGTTGTACTGCTGAATGCTCCTATATCTAGAAATGCCGCCAGTGCAATTTCTTTATATTCTAGGCTTTCCTCTAGTTTACAAACCAACTGGTGGAGTGCTACTTCAGTGGATCTGCCAGGTCTATATGCGAACTGATGTTCATGTAACATTGAGTTCAGTTGCACTGTTCTTCTGATAAATTTATCCAGAATTTTCTCCATTGCTTTCAGCATGAAGGAGATTAATCATAAAGGTCTGTATGTTTTGGCTTGGGCATAATTTGCCCTTCCAGGCTTAGGTATGAATACTGCTTTAGCTTCAGACCATGGTCTCGGCACGTACCCTAAAGCTAGACTAGCTCTGAAGAGGTCCGTCATGGCATTGACGAGTATCTCCCGTCCTTCCTGTAGGAGTATTGGAAGTATCTCATCTGGCCCTGGAGCCTTTATAGGGTGAAACGTGTCGATTGCCTATTTTACTGTACATGCTTATGTTTTATTATACTGTTGGCACAGTTTGAGTCTGCTCTTTGAGCTTCGGTCTCTGTTCCAACCGTTTCTTGTTCTGTCATCTCCTCAGCCTCAGAAAAGTGACACGCCATTAGCATCTCCAGCGTGTCCTTCCCTGTCTGAGTAAACGACCCATCTGGTTTCTCCAATGTCCCCACCGGATTTATATGGATTGCTTTCAGAACCTTCTGGAGCCTTGCTATTTCAGTGTGTGATTCCACTTTCTCACAGAACAGTCTTCAAGATTTTCTTTTTGCTTTCTGTATCTCTTAGGTTATACTCGGTGAGTTTCCTATGATATACGTCCCACATACCATTTCTAGATGATATTCTGTACAACATCCTAACCTCTTTTTTTATTTTGGCTAGTTTGTTGTTCCACCACCTTACTTTTTTGGCGTTCTTGTTTTCTTTGAGAGGACAGTTGTGGTGGAATGAGTCTATAATGGCCTCTTCTAATAGTTCCACTGCCTCATCCAGTTCTTTCTGTCCTCTCACGTTAGTTGGAATTTTTTGTACAGCCTTCCCTAAAACTGTATCTATCTGCATATATTGCAAATTGGATGTGCTGGTGGTCTGTCAATGATGGTTCCTTCAGCACCTTCCAGTCTTTAATAAAGTTTGCAATATTCGTAGTGCTTAGTGTAATGTCTATTGCCTCCCTACGATTTTTATTTATAAATGTGGCTTGTTTCCTAGGTTTAGTATCCTCAGCTCAGTTCCAATAATAAACTCTAGTAAAGACGCACCTCTTGCATTGCAGTTCATGCTGCCCCATGCCGTGTGGTGTAAATTTGCATCTGCTCCAAGGACTAGGTATTCGCCTTACCTCTTTGCATTGCAAAATAGGTTATCATCTTCTGATGGGGGTAGATTAGTTAAGTCATATGGGAGGTATGCAGAGCCTATAGTTATTTCTCTGGGACCTTCCCAATTTCCAAGTTTTATCTTAATTAAATGAAGTAAGTTTCATAATGATAGATCCGTATTGAACTGTGATTACAATAGAGCAAATTAATGTATTATTTGGGTCCACCTTTTGAAAAGGTGCGGATGGTTCCTGCGGCACCTTCTAGTCTTTAATAAATGCAATATTCGTAGTGCTTTTGAAAAGGTGGACCCAAATAATACATTAATTTGCTCTATTGTAAGTTTTATCTTGGTCACCACTAAGTCTTTTGAACAATGTTCCTGCAACAGAAGGCATTTTAGTTTTCTGCTCCCAAGTAAACTTGTTCTAGGCACATTTGATTTAGTATCGTATATTAGCTTACCTCCAGATTCCGCCAGTCTTGCTAGTCTGCCCTTAGCTACCCATGGTGCTTGTATAAGAGCCACATCGATAGCCTCGGACTTGAACTTCCTGAAGAAATTCGCAGAAGCTGATTTTTTATGTTGTAGGTTGTCCTGTAGAACTTTCAGTACCATCCTTTGTTTTTCCCGTAATTACTTGAAATTTGATCTACCCATGTCCAAGCTTGGCCTTAAGGCCTCTCTTCTCGAGTTCTTCAAAAGCCCTTTCATTAAGATTCAAAACAATTTTCCTTCCTGAGTCATCAGTTGTTGTTGCATTCAGCACTCTCCACTCTTTCATCGAAAGTTTGGTGTCATGCTGATGTATCCTGACAAGCACATCATCGACCTTCATCTTGTCAAATGGAGGAGGAAACTTTGGTGTTGACCTTTGTAGTATTCAGCACCTTCTTAGCTTCTGCCACTTCCAAATTATCCTCTTTCCAAGGGTTGCAATTGGCCACTGTCTGTTTCAGCCAGCTTTTAGTTTCTGGATTTGCACAGATCCGTACCATTGCTTCACTTTCCAGCCTTGGAGACTCGAGGAATCCTGGAAACCATCTGTTCAACTGCTGTTTCATTTGCGCTATCGGAGCAGATGAAAGTTCCTTCGAGTCTTCCTCCTTCAGTATCCTGTCTGGAAAGGTTTTAGGTATTATTGCTACCTTGATTGAAGTTAGTCTTTCCGAAAAGGACATGACTGTCTCCTCTTTCTGTTTCTTGGTGGGCGGTTTTGTAGCCGAACTTGATGGCGTACTATCCCCCGACCTTGGCCTTTTGGGCGTTGTCGGTGGGATAACCCCTCTCCGATCCCTGTTCCTTGGCTTCTTCTCCGTCCAAGTTCCAACCGCTATTTTGGTTTCTTTCCTCGCTCTCTTCCTTTCGTTGTGATATGCACTGTTGCGAGGTGGTCTGTCGATATGTAACGTGTTGATTTTCGATGCAGAAATCTTCAGTTCTGTCTGCGGACATTCCTGGTTTGCTTGTGGTAGCAGTCTGCTCTACTGGAGCTTCTGTTGCCATTTCTTGTTTTGAGTTGGCAATGGCCTGTCCAGTTGGGACTTCTGTTTCCATTTTTTCATCTTGGGCTTGTTCCTGATTCTGCTCTACTGGAGCTTCCATGGCTTCCCTTGATGTTGATGCTTATAAAGAACCAATTTCAAAAAGTTGTACATCATTCCATTATCTGCTGTCCATCTTGCTACATTGTTCAAGTCTCCCTGCAGTTGCTCACAATCCTACAACTCATTTACTACTCTATACAGTATAACATCATCTGCAAAAATCCTTATCTGTGATTTCACATAAGGAAACATAAAGGTCCAATAATACTGGCCTGCGAGGAACCCCCCCTTCCCTCTTAATTATTACAGGATCAGATAACAAATGCTTTAACTACTCTAATTCTCTGAGTTCTATTTTCTAGAAATGTAGCTACCCAATTCAGCCACTCTTTTGTCTTGTCCAACTGCCCTCATTTTTGCCAGTAATCTCCCATGATCTACCCTATCAAAAGCCTTGGATAGGTCAATAGCGATACAGTCCATTTGACCTCCTGGATCTAAAATATCTGCTATATCGTACAGGAATCCTACAAGTTGAGCTTCACTGGAATAACCTTTCCTGAACCTGAACTGCTTTCTATCAAACCAGTTAGCAATCTTGCAAACGTGTCTAATATAATCAGAAAGAATGCTTTCCCAGAGTTTACAAACTACACGTGAATCTGACTGGCCTACAATTTTCCACTTTTATGTATGTCACCCTTTCCCTTGTACACTGGGGTTACTATTGCAACTCCCCATTCATTTGAAATAGCTTCTTCTTGCAAACAGTAATCAAAGAAGTATTTCAGTTTTGGCATTATATCCCAACCCATAGCCTTTAATATATCCCCAGAAATCTTATCAACCCCAGCTGCCTATCTGGCTTTCAACTTCTGTATCTATATAAATGTCTTTATTATCATAGGTAAATTTTAGTATTTTGCCATTATTAGTTGCCTCCTTTATCAGGATATTATCGTTATATCCATCCACCTTTAATATTGCTGACTGGATAGTTCTGCCTTCTTTAAGTCCTCGCATTTACACTCCCCTTGTTCATTAATGATCCCAGAAATGTCCTTCCGGGAACCTGTTTCTGCCTTGAAGTATCTATACATGTCCTTCCATTGCTCCCTAAAATTTATGTGGCTCCCAATTATGTTTGCCATCATGTTATCCTTAGCTAATTTTTTCGTTGAATTCAATTTCCTAGTGAGCTCCTTCAATCTCTCCTTACTCCCGCAACCATTCCTAACTATTTCTTTCTACTCTGCACTTCCTTCATAATCTCTTTTTTCCCTGTTATAAGGGTTCCTTCTCGAGTACTGGGCTGCCTCTTCCACAATCCCATTGTTCTGAAGTTCATCTTCTCCACTGTAGATTCCATTAAGGTCTTTGCTCGTAACCCTGAGCTAGGACCCTTACCAGATGCTACAGACAGGGTCAGTGTGCTCACGGACTCACTTCGGCACGGGAGCCACTGCCTGGGCAGTGCTGCCTCCGAAGCGGGTCTCTACTTGAATATCATGTGGAAACAGCAGAACATAGTTTTACAAAACTCTGGAAATGGTTCACTATTGTGTTAATGTAGATACTGGGCTAATTGGCATTACAATATGTAAAGTGAATGATAGAAATTATTTCTTGCTGACATTTTTTCTTTTTTTCCTTCACAAAGGCTATGTGGCCATCTTGTTAGGGGCCAAGATGTATAACCATCTTTACTTGTTGAATTACAGTTCCCTTGAATGTTGGAGCAGTGCTTTGTTCTATAATCATCTTGACTTTTGTTTGGGACTTTCTCGTCTGTATTTTTCAACCATTCTGCTTGCTTTCAACTTTTATATGTTTGTACCCTTTTCATAAATATGCATGTACTTCATATGCAATTTTTAATTGTGTTTCAGAAAATCAAAGAACAGAATGAAGAAATTGTTAAAGAGTATGGTTTTTGTGTCATTGATGGACACAAAGAAAGAATAGGCAACTTCAAAATAGAACCTCCTGGCTTATTTCGAGGCCGTGGTGAACATCCAAAGATGGGTATGCTCAAACGACGCGTTGTGCCTGAAGATGTAATAATCAATTGCAGTAAAGATTCGGAGATCCCTAAAGCACCTGATGGACGGAAGTGGAAAGAAGTTAGGCATGACAAAACTGTAAGTGGTAAAAAGAATATCGTATTTCATGTAACAGTTTCCAATTTACTTTTTGTTTTTTGGCTCTTTTAAATATAAAATGTGTAACATACAGAACAAACTAGGTAGCCATAATTTTATCTTAATTCTCATAAGTTCACTGGACAGAATCTGCTGGTTATATCATATCTACTTATGTAATTTTCCAGCTCTTTTCAAAAATCTTAATCTCAAGAAAGTGGGGAGGGAAAAAATTTATTTAGATTTATGCTTTCATGGCCCATAATAATAGATGTTTTATTACAAGGACGGTTTAAAAAGTTCTTGGAATCACCGCTAGATGTCAGTGCTAGAGCAACGAGGTTCCCGCGCAATAATCACATGTCCTTTGTGAGTGAACACGTGGCGTGTCAGTGCTCTAGCTGCAGGAGTGTGGTAGTGATGACTCTTTGTTGTTCCCGCGTAGTGATTTGTGACAATGGAAAAAACTGAGATTCGAGGAGTGATTAAATACTTTGTAAAGAAAGGTATGAAAGCAAAGGAAATTCATGCCGACTTTCATAGCACACTGGGGGACTCTGCTCCTTCATTTTCATCTGTTGCCAAGTGGACCAGCGAGTTTAAATTTGGTCGGAAGAGCTTGGATGATGATCCACGTAGTGGACGGCCAAAAAGTGTTATGACCCCAGAATTTATCGCAAAAGTGCATAAAATGGTCATGGAGGATCGTCGGCTGAAAGTGCGGGAGATTGCTGAAGCTGTAGGGATGTCTTCTGAATAGGTATATTATATTTTAACCGAAGAATTGTGTATGAAAAAATTATCCGCAAGATGGGGCCGCGGCTCTTGACATTGGACAATAAACGCACCAGATTGGAAATGTCCAAACAAAGTCTGGCCCGTTTTCATTGCAACCAACAAGATTTTTTGCACCGGTTTGTGACTACAGATGAAACTTGGGTCCACTGCTATACCCCAAAGACAAAACAGCAGTCAAAGCAGTGGAAACATGCTGATTCACCACCACCAAAGAAAGTAAAGGGAGTGCGTTTGGCCGCAATGGTCATGGCCTCAGTTTTCTGGGATGCAAAAGGCATTCTGCTGATAGATTATCTTCCTACTGGCCAAACAATTATGGGGCAATACTAGGCAAACCTCCTAGACCAACTACAGGAAAAGATACGCAAAACAAGGCCTGGTTTGGCAAGGAAAAGGTCATCTTTCATCAGGGCAACGCTCCACCGTACACAAGTGTTATTGGCATGGCAAAACTTCATGAACTGGGGTACGAATTGTTGCCACATCCACTTTATTCACCTGATTTGGCACCATCAGACTTTCATCTCTTCCCCAAGCTGAAAATTGTCCTCGGTGGACGGAGATTTTCTACAAGGGAAGAACTGGCAGCCGAATTGGAGAGGTATTTTGCAGGCCTGGAGGAATCTCATTTTCGAGATGGGATCAAGGCATTGGAACATCGCTGGACCAAATGCATTAGTCTACAGGGAGACTATGTTGAAAAATAAAAGCAGTTCCACCAAGGTAAGATACTTAATTCTAGTACATTCCGAGAACTTTTCAAACCACCTACGTATAGCTTTGGGGCTTTTGCTGTGTCAAGAAAATGAGGTGAAATTTTATCGCAGAGGACTTTGCTCCGCGTCTTCAGAAGAAAATCTTATCTGTTCACAAGGAAGACTTCTTGCGGAATACACTTTTTCGGTATGAACTTTTGACTGTCTACGGCATACAGATGTCCTCCTTCGAAGAAGAAAATTGTTCTTCATAAATCTACACTGCCACCCTCTGCTTGCTTTGAACTCTGAGATTCATATAAAGCTTTTCTTTGTGATTTTCAGCTGCTTTAACAGTATCATTTCGTACAAAATTGAATAGTACAATTTACGAACTTCATCTTATAGATCCGTGTTGATACAGTTAAAATTATGAAACCATGTTAGGTTTATGGTCCACTCAATCAATACACATCACTTTACAAGTGAAAACTATTTATCTATACTAATATTATAAAGAGGAAAAATTTGTATATTTGTTTGTAATGGATAGACTCAAAAACTACTGAACCGATTTTAAAAATTACTTCACTCAGAGAAAGCTACATTGCCAGTGAGTAACATGGGCTGTTATTATTCATGTCAGCGTTTTCCGGGCTTGTAGGCCATGGTCCAGGAGCGAGTGAATGTCCCGACGTTTCACCGAAGACTGCGTTCGGCATTGTCAAGGGTTCCGACTGACTTCGATAGCAGCGAAGCTCTCAGTGGAATGAAGTGCTGTTGTAATTCCACCTACTTATATAGTGCAGGATACGGTACGCTGCTCGCCTATTGGCCGCTATGGTGAGGGGCGGTCGCTGATTGGCTGTTCTTCGGCCAATGGTTGAAGCGTTAAGGAGCCCGATGTACACTGACCTGCCTTGGCGGAGACAGGCAGCCGATCACCCGTTGCTTTCTTCCGGTCTGCCGCAGCTATCGTGTCCTTCAGGGTTGGAGCTTTCAAGACTGGAAACCAGGCTTTGTTTACCCGTTCAGATTCCTCCTTACGGTTGAAGCTGTTGGTATGCTTTAGGATTTCAATGGCTTCCCTCTGTAGCCGGGCGTGATAAGACACAGTAGTTGACAGTACTTCGGTGTTGTACTGTATGTCATGGCCTGCTAGCAGCGAGTGTTCAGCGACTGATGATCTATCTGTCTGTCCCAGCCGGCTATGTCTGTTATGCTCCTTCAGTCGTGTGGCGATGCTGCATTTGGTAGTCCCTATGTATACCTGGCCGCAGCTGCACGGGATCTTGTAGACACCTGCTGTGGAGAGAGGATGGCGCTTGTCTTTGGCAGACCTAAGCAGTTCCTGGATTTTCTTCGTCGGCCTGTATATGGTTTTAACCCCAGGGGTCTCCAGAAGCCTTCCTATTCTGTCAGTTACTTTCTCGATATACGGCAGAAAGGCTCTAGCTGCCGTCCGCTCCTCTTCTTTTTTCTTGGTTGTTGGACGTCTGGGATGGAGTACTCGCTGAATATCTTTAGGGCTGTACCCGTTAGTGAGTAGGGCCCTGTTGAGGTGGCTGATTTCTTCGTTTAAGTGCTGAGGTTGACAAATTCTCTTGGCTCCCGTGCCGAAGTGAGTCCGTGAGCACACTGACCCTGTCTGTAGCATCTGGTAAGGGTCCTAGCTCAGGGTTACGAGCAAAGACCTTAATGGAATCTACAGTGGAGAAGATGGACTTCGGAACAATGGGGATTGTGGAAGAGGCAGCCCAGTACTCTCTTAGCTAAGAGAATTTGTCAACCTCAGCACTTAAACAAAGAAATCAGCCACCTCAACAGGGCCCTACTCACTAACGGGTACAGCCCTAAAGATATTCAGCGAGCACTCCATCCCAGACGTCCAACAACCAAGAAAAAAGAAGAGGAGCGGACGGCAGCTACAGCCTTTCTGCCGTATGTCGAGAAAGTAACTGACAGAATAGGGAGGCTTCTGGAGACCCGTGGGGTTAAAACCATATACAGGCCGACGAAGAAAATCCAGGAACTGCTTAGGTCTGCCAAAGACAAGCGCCATCCTCTCTCCACAGCAGGTGTCTACAAGATCCCGTGCAGCTGCGGCCAGGTATACATAGGGACTACCAAACGCAGCATCGCCACACGACTGAAGGAGCATAACAGACATAGCCGGCTGGGACAGACAGATAGATCATCAGTCGCTGAACACTCGCTGCTAGCAGGCCATGACATACAGTACAACAACACCGAAGTACTGTCAACTACTGTGTCTTATCACGACCGGCTACAGAGGGAAGCCATTGAAATCCTAAAGCATACCAACAGCTTCAACCGTAAGGAGGAATCTGAACGGGTAAACAAAGCCTGGTTTCCAGTCTTGAAAGCTCCAACCCTGAAGGACACGATAGCTGCGGCAGACCGGAAGAAAGCAACGGGTGATCGGCTGCCTGTCTCCGCCAAGGCAGGTCAGTGTACATCGGGCTCCCTAATGCTTCAACCATTGGCCGAAGAACAGCCAATCAGCGACCGCCCCTCACCATAGCGGCCAATAGGCGAGCAGCGTACCGTATCCTGCACTATATAAGTAGGTGGAATTACAACAGCACTTCATTCCACTGAGAGCTTCGCTGCTATCGAAGTCAGTCGGAACCCTTGACAATGCCGAACGCAGTCTTCGGTGAAACGTCGGGACATTCACTCACTCCTGGACCACGGCCTACAAGCCTGGAAAACGCTGACATGAATTGTAACGCCGGCCGTGAAAGCCTCAATTGCAACATGGGCTGTTATTTCCAAAACAATTCCATGTGGGAGCGTGACGGGGGAAGATATAAAAATAATAGGCTGATATAAGCTAAATCGAATTTGTTGAACAAGGACGAGACAAAGCTCATTTTAAGCCCCTTGACGCAAAGAACAAAACTCGGTATGACCTACGGGCCCGAAAACCATGTTTAAAGGCCCTAAAACCAACCGTTATGAACCAAAATTGGTACACACATGATTTACTATTTGGAAAAAATATACTGTTGTGTAAGACACTAATAGGACTCCTTTGGGCGGGGATGGAAAGGGGGTGAAGTATAAAAATTTGTATGTATGTGTTACACTCCTCCTAAACCACTGGAGCTATTTCAACCTAATTGGTACACTTATGACTTAGTATCAGGAGATAAACCGCGTGGAGGTAAGACACCCCTAGCACCCTTACGGGCAGGGGGCAAGGGGGGCGGGGTAATGTATAAAAACAATCTAGAATAGTATCGAATCGATAGTTTTCGTGTCCGACTCGTTGGCTGAACGGTCAGTGTACTGGCCTTCAGTTCAGAGGGTCCCGGGTTCGATTCCCGGCCGGGTCGGGGACTTTAACCTTAATTGGTTAATTCCAATGGCACGGGGGCCGGGTGTATGTGATATCTTCATCGTCATTTTATCCTCATCATGACGCGGAGGTCGCCTACGGGCGTCAAGTAGAAAGACCTGCACCTGGCGAGCCAAACCCGTTCTGGGATATCCATGCACTAAAAGCCATACGACATTTCAATAGTTTTTGTGGTCGCTGAAATTAATGGTGACACTCCAAATTTTTTAAAGTTCATGTTCAGCCCCCTTTTGGGTCAGGGTGGGGGTAGTGAGATAGAAAAATAATTGAAATTATACAGTTTTGGGGTCACTGAGATGAATGGTGACAATCCAGATTTTTAATCTCTGGGGGGGGGGGGGGGGGGGCGAGAGGGGGCCAGTCTCATTGACAGTTAAATCCTGTATATTGTATCTATAGTGCGACGGTTGAATACGTATTGTTATCACTTATTAATTTTTGACAGGATCAAATACTTCCCAATCAATTCGAGCTTCCATAAGGACAAAGTTTTACTCGAAAATAAAATAATAGAAATCTTGAATTCAAACACATCTAAATAATTCTAAAACTACATAATAGATCGTAACATATTAATCTGCAAGTCAAAAAGGAATTCTATAGAAATTCACTTCACACATAACTAACTGGTAATACAAATGTTAAAGATAAACATTCAGAAACTATCCGGGCAATGCCGGGTACTACAGCTAGTTTAATATAAAAACGTATTAATCTATTTTGGGACACGTTTCATCTCTGTTTGAGACTTCTTGAGCCATAAAATCATGTGGTAGATTATAAAAGTCATTGTTCAGAAATTGAAAAAATGGAAGAACCTAATGCCTATTTAAGAATTATTTGAGATATGCTAAAGATATAATATACACATTATTCACACAAATTGTCCTCACTTCTTGAAAAAACTTTTATCTTCAATGTTAAAAATTAGAAATATAACTTGAAATATGACATGCCAGCCATAACGTATTGAATAGGTGGTATTAAAATTACTCCTTGTATAAACTTTGTGATTACATAAAAGCTTACCATCAAATTTGGCGAACTCCCTATAGCTGGTTCACAACTGAGCCTTGTTCTTACTTGCTTCTCGCCACGCTACTGTGCGTGTTATACTTAAGTTTTCTTCCGCCCAGCGGAACTTGACTAGGGGCGGTAGGGTGAGGGGGTGACAGTGCTATTATTGGGGGAAGGGCAAACGGCTGGGTGTATGATTGGAGTGGGAGGGTGGGATGTTTGTTTTAGAGGATGTGACTTCAAATTATTAATTTTTCTTGATGATAAAAGCGTTGGTATCTGTTCATATAACGGATTTTTGTTGTCTTGTAAGTCATTCAATTTTTTGTTTGCGTTAATACTCTGGTCCAAACTTATATGAATGTTTTCGTAATTGCTCATCAGATTCCCTTTGCTCACTTTAAAAAAAATGGTCAAGTCTTTATTTATGTCAGTATATTGGTGACCAGTATCTCCCATATGAACACTCATTGCAGAATACTTCTTCTGTCTGTTGGCATTGACGTGTTCAAAATATCTAGTTGGAAAACTCCTACCTGTTTGTCCCACGTACGTGACAAGCATTGATCGCACTTAAGTTTATAGTTCCCTGAATCTAAGAAATCCTCTTTATTGTAATTTACACTGTTATGGTTATAAAATATATGACATTATTGTTTTTAGTTAAAAATGAGACTTGACAGTCATGTTTCTTAAATCATTTTGTGATTTGAAAAATCCTGGGTTCATAAATGTAAAATTTGCGTGTTTTGAACACTTAAGATTTTCTGGTGTTAATCTTGTATTGTTTTTCTTTTTTACTTTACTTACAATTTTATTAATGGAATCAACACTGAACCCATTCATAATGGCTATCTTCTGTATGTATCGTAATTCTTTTTCTGTATGAGATAAAGGTAAATTGAAACCCTCCTGATTCCCAGGTTGTAAAGAATCATTTTTAATGGTCACCGGAGTAAACATATCGTTTCTGTATACTTTATAAGAGAACTTACTGGGTTCCCTCTTAATGGTCACATCCAAGAAATTCAAAGCATTGTCCTTGTTTTTGAGTGTAAAGAAGAAGTCGTAAACAGAGACAAAACACGTGTCCCAAAATAGTTTAATATGTTTGTATATTAAATAGTTTTTCACTTGTAAAGTGATGTGTATTGATTGGGTGTACCATAAACCTAACATTGTTTCAAAATTGAATAGCCATTGTTCTCAATCGACTAGAGTCTAAATCGGTTTTAGCGACTCCGAAGGCACCCCCCAATTAAAGGTTATTATAGGCGGTAGACACGCAGATCGGTGTGTCTTTTTTTTAAATGTCATATCTCTAGGCTGCTTGCTTGAGTGGTTGTATTTGCAACATGGTAACTTATTTGTGGAGTGAAACTGAGAGGAGATTTTCTTCTAGGGTGCTATTCATACTGTTGTGCAGTCTGGACTAAAACTGTGGACTAAGAGCAGATGAACGTTTTTCTTATTCATAGATGGCTTTTCCCGTTAATCTGAGGATGATCCGGCCTTAGTCCAAACCAACTGTAGTGCTGGTCTAGAGGTAGTTTAACAGAAGACTAACTTCAATAATGTGGTGATCGTCTGTGAAGTTGTGGTTAATTTGCAAAATAAGGGAGATAAGACGTATGAAAAGGTATGCAAAATGACCGATTATCTTCCAGAAGTATGACGATATCCCAAGACACCTGATAGATATGCATCCTAACCTATATGAGCATGCGACCTATAGAGGTCTGCCTGTTTCTATAGAGAACGGAATTCTCATTGGCTTGTGTTATTACGCACGAGGTGAAATCCAAGACAATAACATGGATTTACAGGGAATTAGTCGGCTCACGGTCAACCGAATTATTTACAATGTCTCTATCATCGCTAGACTCTTACCTCAGTACGTAAAGTTTCCTGCTGAAAACGAAAAAAGATTACAGGCAATCAAAAAGTTTCACGACATAAACCTTGTAGACCAACATATCTTGTTCACTTATGCTGATAACATCAAGGAAATTGAGAGATTTGTCAACTTCATCTTCAACTGTAAATTTAATAATAATGTATTTTAGTGTGCCATTTGCTACCGAGGTAGACACCTCATTTGCAAATAAAGAGATTTTGATTTGATATTGGAATGCTTTTTTTATATATCAAAAGAACAGTGGTGGGGCGTTTCTTTAAAACTTTTTAATCTGTTACAAAATATCTGTAGAATTCCTTATGGGGGATTTATTGTGGAAGACGTAATGTTTCTTAAAATAGTTCTGTAAAAATTGAGAGGTTCCATACCTTATATTACAATATTTTAAGTAGGTATTTTATTGCGACGCTACGGCTGAGGAAAAAAGACATAACATGTACCAAATTATGCGTAAATAATTCAAGAATAAATGCATTTTCCCTTTTAAAGTGGGATGTATTGATTAGGCGGACTATTAAACTAAATGTCCTTAATTAAGTTGTGTCAATACCGACCAATTATTTTCTTACTCACATAGATATTGTCCCAGAGTTAGGCATTTGGCTTTATCATCACAACTGACAATAAGATAAGAAAGTTCCCAGTTCAATTTGAATAGACTTTCGGGAGTCTTTGCTTTCTTCGGAAAAGATTGCTCCATTATTATTTAGTTGTCTTACGTTTATATATATGAATGATAAACAAGCCGTCTCTATCAGTGCACACTTCGCTGCTCTGCAGCGCACTGCACCATCTGAGCCAAGTTGAACCGAGCTTAGCCAATTTACCCAGAGACAAAACACTGGTCCGAGCCGAGTCAGACCGATGCACGGTACACAGAACCTCTGCACCTCAGTTTGCACGCATGAGATTTTGGGTGTTTGAGAGGCCCTGGCCTATTAGTTAAAGGTGCATAGAAGTAAACTTATTTAATGAAGATTAAAACTATTCAGATAAAAAGATAACAAATTTCAGAAGGATAGTATTAATTAGATTGTTATGACCCTGCGTAAAGTACCAACTTACCAACAAAATTATATGATTCAGAGACAATGCTATTTTATAATCTTAAATTCTTGTAGCTCCTCTTAGTTCTTGGTCCATTGAATGTCATTTTCATTTTTCATCACTTTGCACCTCACCCCCCCATTCCTGCCCAACACGCTCATTCTTCTAATTATCAGGAATCTATTATTTCATTTACCACTGTCTTGTTGAACCCTTAAACAATGAACATTCTTTTTACTTCTTGCTTCTTCTAATAACCCTTATCCCACTTCTTGCTCCTCCCTGGAGACTCTCAAGATGCACATCACTTCTGGGGTATTCCTCAGCTCTTTGCCTTGTATAATATTATTATTATTATTATTATTATTATTATTATTATTATTTCAGGTTACTTGGCTGGCAAGTTGGACAGAAAATGTGCAGGGACAGGTAAAATACGTCATGCTGAATCCTTCTTCAAAACTTAAGGGAGAAAAGGATTGGCAGAAGTATGAGACTGCTCGTAAATTGGCGAAAACTATTGATAAAATTCGGAATGAATATAGAGAGGACTGGAGGTCCAAGGAGATGCGTATTCGTCAACGAGCTGTTGCCTTATATTTTATTGACAAGGTTTGTGGTCCACTTAATTCATTGATTATCAATAAAGGAATTTCATGTCAGCTTCACTATTTAGTGTGTGATATGATCAATCATTACCTAACAATTTATTTGCAGCTGGCATTGAGAGCTGGTAATGAAAAGGATGAAGATCAGGCTGACACTGTTGGCTGTTGCTCTCTTCGAGTGGAACATATTCAGTTACATGAAGAGAAAGATGGTAAGTACAGAAGAATTGTAATGTGATCAAAGAACACAACTCTGAAAAAATATTTTACTCAGCACTATTGTTACTGAATTAAATGCTGAAGAAATTGGTGAATTGACAAATGAAAATGCATATCTCGGCTTTTTATGCTTAATATTGTTCATACTCGCCTTTTGTACATGTACCGTATTTAACTTGATTAGTGTAGGTTTACAATTCACACTGGATATTCTCCTTGTAATCGAGAGTATACCAGACTGGACCCATTTTCTTATGTCTTACAAGAACAATTAAAAAACTAGAACATGCTGCCATCTGGATAAGATGTTAATAGGTGATGAATTAAAATCATGATCAGGGAGAGTTGTCATTGGTTCTCCTGTGAGAAAATGTGGTGAGGTGAGATAAGGTGAATCAAAGGGATCATAATTTAATCGTATCATAGGGCGTAATTTAAAATGTCTCAATTTGCATTGTGGGAGTGGTTAGCTCCTCAAAGTGATGGTATTTTAAACTCTTCATGGCTGCTTCCCAAATGCCTTCGTATTATGTGCATAAGATTGGATAAAATGATTGTTCAGTCCCATGCTGGCAGTAGCTGTAACTAGTTGCCCCTTTTGATCCTTATCTTGCAAGAAAGTCTTGATTTCTGGAGTGGTTCATACAAACTTTTTACTGTTGCTGTGTATTGTCAGGGCTCTGAGAGAATTGAATCTATGAAGAGCTGCTAGAAAGCTGTACTGAAGAATTATAATACTACGAGGGTAATCCCAAAAATAAGGTCTCCTATATTTTTATAAATACAGAACTCTGTTCGTGTGGCTGTTGGTCACAATATTGTGAAGAGTGTTTCCCACGCTCTTATATACACATGCGCACGCCACGCTGAGGCACTCAGTCTTGGCTTGGCAGCCGTTGAGAATGGAGCTCCCATTGGATGTTACCGCCAAGTGCGAAGTGCACGCAGTTATTCAGTTTTTTAATGCAAAAGGTACTGAAAAACAATGTTAGGTTTTGGTCCACCCAATCAATACACATCACTTTACAAGTGAACTATTTACTTAAAAACATATTAAAAATATTAGGGACATGTTTTGTCTCTATTTGAGACTTCATCAGTCATAAAGTCATGTGGTAGGTTACTAAACTCAAATCAGAAACTGGAAAAAATGGAAGAACCAAATGTATTTTTAAGGACTATTTGGGAAATGCAAAAGATGTGTATATATATATTATTTACAAAAATTGACCTCACTTGCAAAACCTTTTGTCTTCAATGTTAAAAAATTGAAATTGACAAGCCTGCCATAACGTCTCGTATGGAATCGGTGTCCA
The DNA here is from genome assembly GCF_040414725.1 of Anabrus simplex. NCBI lineage: Eukaryota > Metazoa > Arthropoda > Insecta > Orthoptera > Tettigoniidae > Anabrus > Anabrus simplex. The sequence continues at coordinate 367,686,103 of NC_090268.1, read as the reverse complement.
TTGTTGCTGTCCGTATTTGAAACGGAAGTTCCTTTTTAACTATTGAGAAAACATAGAACAAACATACATATATTTAAAGAGGTAGATTAAAACTTCTTGCAAACAGTCTTTCAGCCAAGTTAAATATGAATGACCTTACTTGAAAAAACAAAAACGTAGCAAGCATTGTTGGAATCTGGTAGTTTCAGTGTGTTGACTGGGGAGATTGAAATTCTGGCCTCGGAAACTGATTGGTACTAAATCCTTATCAGAACAATTAAAAGCATTAACTTGTTGAATATTCTTTCAAATTTAGCTAATTTAGTAGAAGAAATCTGAAGCCTTGTGAGGCCGCCTGTCGTATGGCAAAGACCAGCGCTGCATGACCACCATATTCGTGGCTTAAATCATAAGGATAATCGTAAATTGTAATTCGTAAATTGTACTAAAGGTACTGAACCAATTAAAATCCATCGCCGATTGACGGAAGTGTATGGTGATTAAAAGAAATAAGTTTCATAATGATAGATCTGTATTGAACTGTGATTACAATAGAGTAAATTAATATATTATTTTGGGTCCACCTTTTCAATACAAAATGTAAATAGTTTAAATTACATAGGGACTAGTTTCGACCTAGTAATAGGTCATCATCAGCCTGAAGTAAATTAAAGCGTAAATATCGAAGAAAAAATAAACAATGTAAACACAAGTACAGTCTTTTTAAAAGTACATACCATGTGGGATATTGAGCAGCAATATATTAAAAATAATAACTCTTCCAATTGACGAAGCACTGACCGGAAGTTATGTTGTTTATTTATGAATAAAGTTCAGTGCGCCGTATAGCATTAAAAGTCCAGTGTGCACTAAAAGATGTTATAAAGAAGAATTATCAGTTGAATGCTGGCTTTATAACATCTTTTAGTGCACACTGGACTTTTAATGCTATACGGCGCACTGAACTTTATTCATAAATAAACAACATAACTTCCGCTCAGTGCTTCGTCAATTGGAAGAGTTATTATTTTTAATATATTGCTGCTCATTATCCCACATGGAATGTACTTTTAAAAAGACTGTACTTGTGTTTACATTGTTTATTTTTTCTTCGATATTTACGCTTTAATTTACTTCAGGCTGATGATGACCTATTACTAGGTCAAAACTAGTCCCTATGTAATTTAAACTATTTACATTTTGTATTAAAAAGGTGGACCCAAAATAATATATTAATTTACTCTATTGTAGTGTATGGTGAGTCGTGCATGGATGTCAAAAATGTTCGTAAGTGGTGTAGAGAGTTTGCAACTTGTCAGACTGAAATTCACGACAAATAAAGGAGCGGGAAACCGTCAATTTCCTTCGAGACAGTCGTGAAGGTTGAGAAAATCATGCGTGAAGACCAGCGGATCACCCTGGATGATCTCTGCACTTTGGTTCCTGAGGTTTCCCGAAGTGCTGCTCACAGAATTTTAACGGAAAAGTTGAAATACCGGAAGGTGGGTACCACGCATGCTGACTGAAGACCACATGGGGAAACGAGTTTATTCTTCCGGCGCATTTCTTCAACGCTTTGCAGCCGAACAGGACAACTTTTTGGACTTTATTGTCATGGGTGACGAAACCTGGCGTCCCACTTTACAACTGAGACCAAGCAACAATCATGCCAGTGGCGGCATCCCTCTTCACCAAAACCGCGGAAATTCAAGCAAACACAGTCTGCCGGTAAAGTCATGACAACTGTGTTTTGGGATCGAAAAGGGGTATTGTTGGTCGACTTTATGCCTGCTGGGACCACAATTAACGCTGACAGATACTGCGAGATCCTGAAAAAACTCAGGCGGGCAATTCAGAACCGGAGAAGAGGAATGTTGACCAAGGGCGTAAACATTCTCCATGACAACACTCGCCTGCACGTCGCTTGGCAAACCGTTGCTCTGTAACAGTTTCAGTGGAACATCATCACCCACCCACCCTATAGTCGCGACTTGGCGCCCAGAGACTATCACTTGTTCCCTAAGGTGAAAGAACATTTGGCTGGAAAAAGCTATTCAGCACAGACGAGGTGAAAGATGAGGTTCACAACTTCCTGAACAGCATGGCGGCGAGCTGGTATATCATGGGCATGCAAAAACTGTCGCAGTGTCTACAAAAATGCATCGACCGAAATGGTGATAATGTAAAAAAACAGCTAAATATTCCAGCTGTAAAATGATGTAAAGCATTGTAGAAAACAGGTCTATGTATTAAAAAAAAAGAGACCTTATTTCTGGGATTACCTTCATACTCCTAAATTAATTCCCATGGTAAAAAGACAATTATTGCGATATATAATTTTATCCTTGTTTTGCTTAATCTTTTACCAATCTTTACAAGAATGCGTAGTCAACACCTGTTTGAAAAAATGGTCAATTTTGTGAGACTTATTCCCTTGGCAGATTTCCCGTTAGCTATTGATAAGTGGTGGTGTTTGAGTCATGTCCTTAAATTGGTTTGATGCAGCCCACCATGCCACCCTATCCTGTGCTAACCTTTTCTTTTTTACATAACTGCTGCATCCTACATCTGCTGTAATCTGTTTGTCACATTCATACTTTGGTCTACCCGTACCGTTCTTACCCCCTACACTTCCCTCAAAAACTAACCGAACAAGTCTGGATGTCGTAAGATGTGTCTTATCTTTCTGTCTCTTCTCGTCAAATTTAGCCACAATGATTTCTCACCAATTCGATCCAGTATCTTTTCATTCGTGATTCGATTTATCCACTTCACCTTCAGCATTCCTCTGTAAGACCACATTTCAAAAGTTTCTGTTCTCTTTCTTTCTGAGCTAGTTATCATCCATGTTCCATTTCCATACAATAGCTGGCCATACACGGAAAGATTTTTTCGCAGGCCTCGCCTTTGGGGCCAGATCCGACAGACCGCCTACCAGGCGTGACCTTCAGAGAACCGGCCTGCTGCTCGCCATCAATTGTGACACCAAGCCTGTCTTGTTGTGCAACATAATCCGTCAATATTCCAGACCCTCCCGTTAATTGGAATGATCCCTTTGTTCTCGGCAGGCCAAGCCTCATCCGCTGGCCTTTCAAACTAGTTTGAAATCCTTGCCGGCCGTACTTAGAACTGTGCGATGGGCATTGAAGCAAACAGTGTCCAGAGGAAAAAAAAAATGCTGTTGCGGCTGTTGGAATGTGCATTTCGCTATATGTTAAATCATGCAAACAGAAGAATCCATCAAAGTGGATGAAATCATGGATAGGAGAGCGAGACAGCTTTAGTCACATGAGTCTGATACAACACCTGAGAGAAAATGAACCGGACGATTACAAGAATTATTTGCGAATGGACCACAGCGATTATGATATGCTGTTAGGTAAGAATTCACCGGGCGAGTTGGCCGTGCAGTCAGCGGCACGCGACTGTGAGCTTGCATCCGGGATATAGTGGGTTTGAATCCTGCTGTCGGCAGCCCTGAAGGTGGTTTTCCGTTTCCCATTTTCTCACCAGGAAAATGCTGGGGGGAGCTGTACCCTAATTAAGGCCACGGCCGCTTCCTTCCAACTCCTAACCCTACCTATCTGTGTCGGTGCGACGTAAAGCCACTAGCAAAAAATTACTTGTTTTGCGTAGCTATTACTGGAGAACAGTCTAGTTGAAAGCATATTTACTGTGGATATTGTAGCTTCTAAGCTGAAGGAGGAGGAAAGGAGGATACTGAAGAACGATTGATTGAGACGCCTCATGTTTTAATTGTCAGAGACACGGCCGCTCTTTGTACATTTCAATAAATTTTCCCAACAGTGCCTTTGTCCACTCCATGCTCTCCTTACAAGAGGCTTGATCTGTGAGGCGAGGTCTTTCCGTTGAGGCGCTGACCACAGGTCTCGCCTGTAGCAGATAACGCCTCAAACTGATCTTGCTCACTAACGAGCAGTCCTAGCCCGTCGGAACGCGTCACAAAAGGCCTCGTCTGTCACAATTCCTTTCCGTGTATGGCCAGCTAATGCCGTGCTGCAGACAAAGTCTTCAAACACATCTTTCTAATTCCTATATCAGTGTTCGAAGTGAGCAAATTTCTTTTCTTACCCCCTCAGCGTCGCACCCATTTAAAGAGCTTCCTACCTCGCGGCCGAATGAGATTTCAACTATGCGCGACTGAAATACATTGATTCACTTAAAGCGTTACTACAAGTATAATAGTAGCCTGATATTCACGAAATTTGGAATTCCTTATGATAGAACTATGTACATGCAGATAATTACATAATTGTTTGATATTTCCTTAGTAATTTAGTTTCGTGTGATAGAGTTCGAAGCACTCTTCAATACAGAGACCCAGGTCACACTCCTGGCAGCAGTACACAGACGTCTTCTTTTCGTCGTGTTTTGGACACACGATACAATGTATCTGAGGTTTGGATTTCTCACTCTTGGGTGCTGATTTCCTGAAAAAATGTCTTTCCTGCAACGTTGGAAGTGTAATATCTGATGCGCGCCGGCATTGAATATTTCGTTCCTCACCCGAGCGAGCGTATTTTGTAAACAAACCTCCCATCAGCTGAACCCGATAAGATAATGGCTCAGTGTTTGTCCCTGTGACTTGTCTGAATATTATTAGAGAATTTAGGAATCAGAATTTACTGTTGAAAACTTCCCTTTGACCTATATAATTATCCATAGTCTCCCACATGAAATTTCCAAGTACTGGTTCCTCCTCCTCGTCACTCTCATCATTTACCACTGCATCCGCCACAGCCAAATCATGTATTTCATGATCACTGCTGTTAATACTGTCACTGCTACTTCCGACTAAACTTTCATCTGAATTGTACAATATTTCAAGCACGTTACTGTCAGTCAAACCACGGCTGGAGCTAGCCATGGAGCGCGGCGCGTCACATGGGCTGATGACGCTGCAGCGCGACTGAAAGAAGCAGGACGAAACTGAATGAGGGGTATAATATTTATGACAAAACAAACCAATATAAATGGTCCGTTATTGGACATTATAAATTTTCCAGCTAGCTCATTCTTGGTTGCCAGCGTTTCGCCCTCATGTGCTAGGGTGGGCTCATCAGTTGGTACCTAGCACACTTACCAATACGCTGGCTAGTGCATACCGTGGAGGCCACTGCGTAGGCTAATTGGAGCCACCGGCAGTGCCAATGCACTAAGAGACTTTGTCTCATCACTAAAAATTGATGCCTGCTTGGCCATCAGATGATATAGATGTTGATTCCCATAGGGAATCTGAAATATTTGTCCTGAATGAGCAAATTTATAATACCAATATAAATGGTCCGTTATTGGACATTATAAATTTTCCAGCTAGCTCATTCTTGGTTGCCAGCGTTTCGCCCTCATGTGCTAGGGTGGGCTCATCAGTTGGTACCTAGCACACTTACCAATACGCTGGCTAGTGCATACCGTGGAGGCCACTGCGTAGGCTAATTGGAGCCACCGGCAGTGCCAATGCACTAAGAGACTTTGTCTCATCACTAAAAATTGATGCCTGCTTGGCCATCAGATGATATAGATGTTGATTCCCATAGGGAATCTGAAATATTTGTCCTGAATGAGCAAATTTATAATGCCAATATAAATGGTCCGTTATTGGACATTATAAATTTTCCAGCTAGCTCATTCTTGGTTGCCAGCGTTTCGCCATCATGTGCTAGGGTGGGCTCATCAGTTGGTACCTAGCACACTTACCAATACGCTGGCTAGTGCATACCGTGGAGGCCACTGCGTAGGCTAATTGGAGCCACCGGCAGTGCCAATGCACTAAGAGACTTTGTCTCATCACTAAAAATTGATGCCTGCTTGGCCATCAGATGATATAGATGTTGATTCCCATAGGGAATCTGAAATATTTGTCCTGAATGAGCAAATTTATAATACCAATATAAATGGTCCGTTATTGGACATTATAAATTTTCCAGCTAGCTCATTCTTGGTATTATAAATTTGCTCATTCAGGACAAATATTTCAGATTCCCTATGGGAATCAACATCTATATCATCTGATGGCCAAGCAGGCATCAATTTTTAGTGATGAGACAAAGTCTCTTAGTGCATTGGCACTGCCGGTGGCTCCAATTAGCCTACGCAGTGGCCTCCACGGTATGCACTAGCCAGCGTATTGGTAAGTGTGCTAGGTACCAACTGATGAGCCCACCCTAGCACATGAGGGCGAAACGCTGGCAACCAAGAATGAGCTAGCTGGAAAATTTATAATGTCCAATAACGGACCATTTATATTGGTATTATAAATTTGCTCATTCAGGACAAATATTTCAGATTCCCTATGGGAATCAACATCTATATCATCTGATGGCCAAGCAGGCATCAATTTTTAGTGATGAGACAAAGTCTCTTAGTGCATTGGCACTGCCGGTGGCTCCAATTAGCCTACACAGTGGCCTCCACGGTATGCACTAGCCAGCGTATTGGTAAGTGTGCTAGGTACCAACTGATGAGCCCACCCTAGCACATGAGGGCGAAACGCTGGCAACCAAGAATGAGCTAGCTGGAAAATTTATAATGTCCAATAACGGACCATTTATATTGGTATTATAAATTTGCTCATTCAGGACAAATATTTCAGATTCCCTATGGGAATCAACATCTATATCATCTGATGGCCAAGCAGGCATCAATTTTTAGTGATGAGACAAAGTCTCTTAGTGCATTGGCACTGCCGGTGGCTCCAATTAGCCTACGCAGTGGCCTCCACGGTATGCACTAGCCAGCGTATTGGTAAGTGTGCTAGGTACCAACTGATGAGCCCACCCTAGCACATGAGGGCGAAACGCTGGCAACCAAGAATGAGCTAGCTGGAAAATTTATAATGTCCAATAACGGACCATTTATATTGGTATTATAAATTTGCTCATTCAGGACAAATATTTCAGATTCCCTATGGGAATCAACATCTATATCAAAACAAACCAACTCGATACATATTTCAGATAAAAAGGTCGAGGCATCGTCTTTCAAACGAGATATTTACCGTGAACAACTGGTTCTCGTATCGTATGACAGAAAGCATGCCAACACAGAGTGCTCGTGGAGAGTTACGAAAATATTACGAGCCGAGAAATAAAGACAAATGTAATACATAAACCACACTCTCAATGTAAAAATAGAGCAAAGGACATCACGCGAAAAGACAAACTTTGAAGCAAACAGACTTTTTAAAAAAGCAGAGATTAGTGCTCAGACTTACTTGATAAATACTTACCCTTGCAAAAACAAATACGTTTTAACGATTTTCAATTCTTATTTACAACACTGATAAACTCGAAAATATCTTCTTGGAAACAAAACAATTTGCATATTCATAACTCCAAAACTCTTCGCACTATAGCCGTAAATGCGAAACCATATATGGGTCTATACCACGTATAGAGGTCGGCACTGACGGGTTTACAAAGACCTTCCAGCTTTTGCTAGCCTGCATTTTATGTCCTCCTTACTTCTGCCATCGTTAGTTATTTTACTACCCAAGTAACAATATTCATCATCTTCCTTCAAGACTTCATTACCTAATCTAATATTGCCTGCATTGCCTGACTTTGTATGACTACTCTTATAAGCTATAAATTCAATTTTTGTTCCGTATTGAAGTGCAATTATAAGAATAAATTGATAATTGAATGTCCACTTTTTCAATACAATATACCAAGTAAACGATATTACATAAGTCTTGGGACTAGTTTCAGCCACTTAGTGGCCATCATCAGCCAAATAAAAATTAAACAGATTATGTGATAGCTAAAACATATGTATAACACACAAAGACAATGTTGCAGGAATAATTATAACATTGAACTACATATAATAACAGAATTTATGGTTATGATCTTCTTGTCCTGATGTGATGTCTTAAAGTTCACCAAGACTTATGTAATGTCATTTACTTGATATATTGTATTGAAAAGTGGATGCTCTTGTCAATTTATTCTTACATTGACTGCACTCCGTTATTTTTGTTTTGGACTTCTTGATTTTCATCTTGTATTCCTTCCGTATGCTGTTTACAACAATTGATGATTAATCACAAACAGTATGCAATTACTCTTTGCAGCTTTTGAAGCTTTAACATATCTGCCAACTTTCCCAATTTAGGCGGGAGACTCCCGATTTTCGACAGTTTTTCCGGTCTTCCGATTTTTCTGTTATTTCTCCAGATTTTAGCTTATTTCTTTGGTGAAATTCAAACATTTGATTTCAAATCCCACCATTTCAGCTTTGGATTACATAAAATCAGCTTCATGGTCCGTATCGCACTTAAACAGATTTACAACTAAGTATTTTTATTTTCCACCTTGTCTATACACTAAATTGCTTAACCCATAAGCACCCACCCGCCCTTTGCTCTGACATCGCTAGGAATCCGCCAACTTTTTAGTATGCAATCTGGGTGTTGCAAGCTTTTGGTTAAAACAGTATAGTGGGTGATCGACTGCGTGTATTATCACGGGACCTGTTTTATATTATTGAGAAATTCCACACTATTGCTCATGACACAGAAAACAGAGCAATACAGAAATATAACACACACAAAAATCCGTTCGGAATCTTAAATTTTTCATTAACTTGTCTCACCTCGGAAGTTCTTTAGTGTGTTTTATGACCTTGATTATATGATACGAGCCTAACATTTGCCTGATTTTGAAATAAGGAAATAATGGGAAACAAATCACGAGTAAGCGAATGATGCGATTCGAATCTATATCCCAAATAGGAACTTACAGTCATATGTCTCACTCGGTGTATTATTATTATTATTATTATTATTATTATTATTATTATTATTATTATTATTATTATTATTATTAAGATTCAGTATCATTGGTAAAGTGTTCACATCCAGGTACCAAGATCGTAGGTTCAAATCCGGCAGTCGCAATCGGACCTTGAGGGGCGGGAAAAAGTTCATTCGGCATTCCATGTCGTACGATATTACTATGTGAAAGATCTCTGGTGATATATATTTTTTCATTCATGTACAGGATCACTAATAACTTCTTTCTCACTAACACTGCTGAATTCAGAGCCTGAAACATCAAATATGATTTGAATCTCGCTATTACTAAGCATTTCCTTCTCAGCCATCTTGTCAACAGCAGAATACCGATTTCTCGATCGATATTTTAATCAATTCTCTTTGCCAAAGAAGCATACCAGAGCACTCTGGTGACACTTTGAGACACCAAGAACAGATTTCAGTTAGAATTGTTTCCGTAAAAAGCCAGCAGATGTCACAAATGTCTCCAATATGCGACCTTGCATCCCGGCGTACCAGTCGTCTTGTGGAGTCCTGGCCCAGCCGCTCGAGCGCCTACCAGTCCGCTTATGGGTGCATAGGGGTTAAGGCAACTTATTGGTTAAAAGTGGTACATGTTTCATATATTGTCATTAGTTCTATGTTTCATCTAAACAGTGTTATGTTGTTGAAGATGTTGATAATATATGAAACCTGTACCACTTTTAACCAATAAGTTGCCTTAAGCAATTTTAGTGTATCGACAAGTTGGAAAATAAAAAATACTTAGTTGTCAATTTCAGCTTTGTACGCTAGTGGCCGGAAGTCCTTCGCTCATTGGCCGCTTTCAAATGAATTATCGACATTTATTAATACGAGAAATGCACGCGAATGTGCGCTGTTTATTGATGCCTGTATATCACGACGTGTATATCGAATGTTAATCTCTCGTTCTTGCGTGCTATGTTTGTGTTTGTTCACGTCAGTCTATTGCAAGTGATAAATATTATGGTTCTGTATTGAAGATGCTATACTTGTAGGATGCTAACTAATTTATATTTAACCACTTATTCAACACATTAAATTTTTTATACAATTAGGAATTGATCGTTGTTGCCTTATGAATGTGAGACATGTTTTGCCCTTCATACAAGCTATCATCAGTCACTGTACCTCCTCAAGGTTAAATCAGGCACCTGATTTAAAATTAAAGTATAATTACTAAGATCTAATATTAACCTTTCTTACAATAGGAGCAGTCTAAAAAGAATATATTCAGTGTTAATGTGTTAACATCATCAGCCGCTGGCTGTTGATTGTTAGTTGTGATAAAGGTACATATAGTGCTTGGTAGCAGTGGTCTGATTTGAAAATCTAAATACTGTATTACATTATTTGGAATCTTAGGAAAATATTTCAGTAATTTCAGAGAATGTTAAATGAGACATTCAGAAGTAAAGTCGTAAAAATTGGAACAAATTATATGCAGTGCTTAGTAGCAGTGGTCTGGTTTGAAAATTTAAATATTACATTGTTTATTTATTTATTTTATTTTCATGCCTTCATTTGTGGCGAAGTTAAGGCTCATAGCCCTCTCTTACACTTAACAACATATTATCTATAATAAACTTCATAAAACAGAATGTAAAAGAAATATATTCCAGCAATTCGAGAGAATGGCCCATATTCAGAAGTAGTCGTAATAATTGGAAAAAGTATCTGGCTGAAGTCTTAGGTTCGAGAATTTTGGCTTGCAATAAGCATAAAACTTGGAGTGTCTTAAATTGTTTTGCAAGCTTAAAGTAGGCTCAGTTGAAAAGAAAAGTCTAAACACTTTTGGTGCATTGTGAATGACAAACAATAACAGCTGTTAGTTGTTGATTGAGAATGGTTGATTTAGACCTTGTTCAGAGGTAATGTTGTAAAACTAAAATAGAAATACAGGTTGAAAATCTTTGGCTTGTGAAGTTAGCTTCGTAAAAGTAAATGATGATTTAACATCTGGCGTGGTCCATAGTGATGGGATCAAATGTGAGGTAGGTTAAAAACTTGGTGGGAGTATCTTGGCTCAAAATAAGTCTTCATTAATCTTATCAGTGAAGTTGTAAGTAGACCAGCATGATGGTGTTGGTGTGTGCTGGAATGTTGATCAGAGGAGACTCTAATTTGTGGTGGATGGTGTGGATGCCAAACGTGTGTAGATAGTCTTTCTGACAACACTCAACACGAATAAGTAACATCTCAGCGGCCTAAGGGACTATGTACACACACTCGGCATCCACACCATCCACTACAAATTACTGTAGAGTCCCGTCTGATCAACATTCCAGCACGCACCAATCAAATGCATGGATGACCACCACCCTATTCAAAGACCAGTTCTTTCATCATTTTGTGCCACAAGTCAAAGAAAGCTTCAAAACCCTGGTCTACCAGAAGACAGCAAAGCCATCCTTCTTTTGGACAACTGTAAAGCACATCCACCAGTAGCTGAGTTAGTTTCTGGAAATATATTTGCTACACTTCTGATGCCTAATGTTACGTCACTGATTCAGACAATGGATCAAGGGATAATCCAGAACTTTAAATGTTTTTATAGGAGTTCTTTCGTTCGCAGCCTGTTAAACGCTGAGTGTGATGTGACTGAATTTTTTTTTAAAAATTCAATGTACAAGATGTCTATGTTGTCGCACTGTCGTGGGCTCAAGTAAAAAAAATGTTACTTTACAACGGTGCTGGGGAAAACTTTGCCGAACTGCAGATCCTACATTTGATTTAACACCACAGACTGTTGAGGAGGAACAACATCCCGAATCAGTGTCTGAAGTTTTGGATGTTGTAAGAAGTGTAACCAACAACAATCCTTTGGATAATGTATCTGAAGAGGAACTCGCGGAGTGGATTCCAACGGATAACATTGAACCTACCAAGCTGGAGCTAACCGATAAGGCCATTATCCAAAGTGTATTAACCCCTCAACCGATACACAATCTTGAAGAGAGTGACTCAGATGAGGAAACCGAAGAAAAGGAGAGAATCAGCTGGGCAGAAGCTGCAGAGTCCCTAAATATATTCATCTTTTTTGCTGAGTGTAATGCTAATTATAATGCCACTGATCTTATTGATTTACATATCATCAGAAATAACTTTTATGCCAAGTGACAACGATCTCGAAAACAAAAGGATATTCAAGATTTTTTTAAGTCGCACTAAAATATAGTACAGTACATGTATGCAAACTGAACGTGTTGAATGAAAATTTGGTGCTGGCCTAATTTTGAGCTAAAGTTATTAAACTAACGATTCTGCTGATCAACATTTTACTGCAAAATGCCATGTTACAGCTGTTTTCGCTGTATAACCTATATTGTAGTAAGTCCAATAGTCCGGCATTTTTGGTAATCCAGCATTGGGCCGGTCCCGAACGTGCCGGACTATCGGACTTCTACTGTAACACCTTTTGGTATCACTTTCGTTGCTACTATTGTCATAATTTGTTTCACGTTATTCCACATTCGTTCACAAACTTCATCATTTGTTTCATCAATATCTTCTGTAGGATCTTCTCCCAGAATATCAAATCTGTTTGCAATTTCCACATTATACTTTAATCTTTCATCCTATTGCTTCAGTTTCTTACTGTCAACTTTGCATCTTACCTCTGTCTGTGACTTACAAGAGGTTTTCAATTTAATTTTAACAGAAGCAATTATCATATTGTTATCAGATCCTATCTCAGCTCCTCTGTAACATGGCATTATCATTGCTTTCATTATGCAGACTTTCTCTTCCTAGTGTTGGCACAAAAATTACTTCCTTACCAACTTCTGCATTGAAATCACCCAAAATCATTTTGACATCATGTTTGGGTAATTTATTCCACAGTTCTAACAAATCCTCATAAAAGGAGTCTTTAACATGTTCATCCTTGTTGTTTGTGGGGGCATGGCAGTTCACCAGTGATATGTTAAATCATTTAAAATGTGCCCTCAAATAGCACAGTCTTTCATTCACATGTTCGAAGGATAACACTGACGATACTAGTGAATTTTGGACACAAAGTGCAGTACCAAATTTGTGCGGTCCAGTGCGTGTATACTTCTCCATGTCCTGTGGACCATTACCTAATAATCTAGTCTCTTCAATTGCAGCAATTCCCACTCTGTACTTCTCCAGCTGTTGACTGAGGATTTTGAAGAATCCAGGTTTATACAGGGTTCTTACATTCCAAGTTCCTATTCGTAAAACAGATTTCCATGACAGGGTCGTCATATTTTGATATCCATTCTTATTCATCCAAGGCAAATGTGAGATACTAGTAACAACCCCCTTTTAAAAATATTATTATTATACGCAATAGAGTCGTTAACCCTATGTGCAACCCCCAGACTTGAGGGCCAGAGACTTTTCTGTTAGGGTTGCTTTATTAATTGTTTCCTTTTAACACATTTCTGGACACCAGGACTGTAAGATTCATAATTAGAAATAGAAAATAAAACTCAAACAACCACTAAGAGCCTGATTTCATGCTAGAATGTAAGAAGACTAAATCAGTTGGCAATTCAAAAAATTTGAAACGTCACTCTTCAACTGACATGAGTCGTAAAGCGAGGTTCAGCTTCGGCCAAACTAGAGGTCATTGGCAGATGTTCTACAGATACTATCATTTTCAGCTCTGCAGCAAATATACAGTATACCAGTAAATTATTCAGGAACCAAGTAGAATCTCCAACCCATCCTTGATAACAATGTAGAAAAATCTGCTTCAGAATCTGAAGACGAGGCCAAACTGTATGATTCCATTAGAGATTGCAGGAAAATATTGTGGAATTGAACTCAAGTAGTTGGAAACTCTGAGTGCAATTTTATTTTAATATATTTTTGGCTTAATGTATTTTATAAATGGCTTGACCAGTAACAACTCTCGAAACTTTACGCCATGCCACATTTTAAATTTCCTGAATAACCGGGCGAGTTGGCTGTGTGGTTAGGGCTGCACTGCTGTGAGCTTGCATCTGGAAGATATCAGGTTTGAACCCCCCTGTCGGTAGCCCTGACGATGGTTTTCCGTGGTTTCTCATTTTCACATCAGGCAAATGCTAGGGCTTTACCTTAATTAAGGCCACGGCCACGTCCTTTCCACTCCTAGGCCTTTCCTACCCCATCGTCGCCATAAGACCTAACTTTGTCGGCGCGACGTTAAGCCAATTGAAAAAAATCCTCAAATGATTTCCTTATTTAAATTATGATGTACATAAGACATGTTAGTACTTACCCTAAGATCTCCTCCTCTGTGTAGTCATTTAGATTTGTTACTAGCTTTTCCGATTTCAAATACATGTGGGCTTTCATTTTTTTTAATTTTGACATTCATACATTCAAATGTTAATATTTTTGTAAAATTGTTATACTTTCAGGTAAAGAAAATGTTGTGGTGTTTGATTTCCTCGGCAAGGATTCGATTCGATACTATAATGAAGTATCTGTGGAGAAAAGAGTTTTTAAGAATCTTCAACTCTTCATGCAAAATAAAGCTACAGGAGATGATCTTTTTGATCGCCTGAATGTAAGAATCCTTTTAATAAGTTTTGTTTATAATTAATTGCTCTTGGATGTCTTTTTCAGTATGAATTCTTAGGTGTCTCTGTAGTTGATTCTCAGATAATAGTTTTTAATACTGATCTAACCTGTCTTGTGCGGTTTTAGACCATCTGCTTTAGTTCGAATAACAGTATCGTAGCTTTAGAGTTTGTAGCTTAGCATATGAAGACATATTATGTAAGGATTTTGATGATGATGATGATGATGATGATGATGATGATGATGATGATGAAAAATATGACTTTAGCTACTGAGCTGTGGACCTTCTGATGCAATATCATTAGATTGTCTAGGTATGGTTTTGGAATCATCAATATTAATTGTAGCCTCCCCTATGTAATAGAGCACCTTTTCTCAATCTATGGTGTGCAGGCCACCTGTGGTCCATGAAGATGAGGCACGTGGTCCACAGATAGAAATAAAAATATCAGAAAATTAATTAAAAATAAACGGGTAAAAATTGTTCTCATAAAATGTATACTGTAAACTGGATATCCCAGTATACTGATTTCTTATATTTTCGAATAATAATGGTAGAGGTAATATTTGCAAGTAGATGCTGTCTGAGGTAAAGGAAGTGGAGAGGCAGACAAGAGAAGAATGGAAGAAAGGAGCAGTCATTGAATGTTAAGGCCAAGTGCTTCCCTAGATTTGAGACTTGAGCACCAGTGATGTCCAACTTTGGAATCTCTAAGGGTGGGATGGTGAGAATTTGGGGATAAATCACACCCCTGGAAGAAGACTGCCACAAGTCAAAAACACTCATTTCTCAGGAGAAGCTCTCAAAGGTTTGATCAGTGGGAAAAATATTAAATAATATTTTAGGATAATGATGATATTTGTATACGATGGTCCTCTGACATTCAACATTACAATGGGTCAATGCGTTATGAACATATTATAATAGAAGTTCATTAATTTTAAGTCATACATGGAAAATTCGACTTACAGTAGTTTTTATTAAGTGGCAGTGACAATGCTTACGGCCCAAGTGTTCATCAATAATTTCACTGAATTAGTATTTTAATGAACTTTTCCGGAGCTCTATACCGTATTCTTGCACACAGAATAATGATTACTGAATTAGTCACTGCTGAAATGCTAATATTACTTTAATAACATTAATTCTACTTAGTTTATTTGAAAATAAAGAACCGACTAATAGATGTAGGAGGCCTTTCAATAAAGATACCGTTGAATTATTTTCCCTTGGCAAAGTCCCAGTTTACTAGGATCAGCACTTTAAAGCTGCGTATACACTTGAGCATTCGCCCCAAATGAGCATGCGTTGCCGATGCGGGAGTGCACAAGCAAGACCCGCATGGCAATCTGTTGAGCAAGTTTCCACTGTGTTCGGACCTCGTGCGGACCGAGAACACAGCTGCAAAAACAAAGAAACGCTGCAGTACTTACCCGATCCAGTCATGTTGCTTCTTTTCATTCTTGCCTTTTCCCTCCAGTAGGAACCCTTGAGGCTTTGAATTTTCTTGCGGCACTCATCTTTTGGAAATTGCATGAGGGAAGCAATTTCACTCCAAGTATCGTCCTTTTTTAAGGTATTGTAATAGATCTCGTCCTTGGGGTTCCACAGAACGGGATACTTCTGGTAGTACCCCAGGAGGATAAGAGAATTATACTGGGACAATTCCATTTCAATGTCCGCCTCCATGGCTAAATGGTTAGCGTGCTGTTCTTTGGTCACAGGGGTCCCGGGTTCGATTCACGGCAGGGTCGGGAATTTTAACCATAATTGGTTAATTCCGCTGGCACGGGGGCTGGGTGTATGTGCCGTCTTAATCATAATTTCGTCTTCATCACGACGTGCAGGTCGCCTACAGATGTCAACTCAAAAGACCGGCGAGCCGAACTTGTCCTCGGACACTCCCAGCACTAAAAACCATAAGCCATTTCATTTCATTTTTCTATTTCAACTTAAAATTATCTTTCACATTCTTCCTTCACTTCACTGCACGAGCGAGATCGCATATGCATAGCGGAAGCAGTAGGCTCATACTGTTCGGGCTACCCCACTCATCATCAGCCGTCCACACTGAACACGAACAGAGCACGTGCTCACTTTGAGGTACCGACAACATTCGGATCGGGCTGAGGCATGCGGATCCATTCAGTTCGCCCTGTACTCATCTGAGCAAAACTGGACAAACGCATGCTCATTCGGGGCGAATGCTCAAGTGTATATGCGGCTTTATATAGATCTGGCCCAGTTTTATAGCTGGATGCCCTTCCTGAAACTAACCTTATGTGGATTCACTATTGTGCATTCCGTTTCTGTGATGATTGATAGTGTCGTGTATTGTATGTATTAGGACGTTCACAAACCCTTAATTCCATAAATACAGTTAAATGGTTAAAATTATCAGACAGGTCAGGGTTCGAACCTGGGGTCCTCTGAACCGAAGACCAATATACTGACCATTCAGAAAAGCAGCTGGACAATAAAGAAACCTTTGAATATTGAATATATTATTATAAGAGATAGTTATGACAAAAAAAGCCTACGCTACCATGACGAGTTCTTATGTTCCTACCTGCTGTGCATGGATAAAGGGAATTGATCCTTAGTGGTAAGTAACAAAATGAAAACATTGTTTTAGGCATTAAGACAATATACGTACATTGTTGTTATTACATCATAAAACTAACCTATGTTATACAGAATAACGCTCAGTTCATTATTGACATCAGGGCTGTAAAGAAAAAATGATGGTTCATTTTCATCTATGTAATAAATTTTACATTAAGGAAGTTAACATAGTAAGGAAGTAACAGCATTATTACATAAATACCAACATTGTTTTGTATTGAATAGGTGGAACCTCTAAAAACTTTATAAGTATTTGTGATCTCGGTTCAATACAGATAAAATAAAAGGTGAAATTTCTTATGCTAAATTATTACATTCATTTAAAAAATGCAATAGACCATAACATTGACAATTATTATAACATAAAATGTATAAATGTGCCATACATTACTTTGTATTGAAGTAGTAGTACATCCAGCAAAACACTTAGCACTTTCTTCAAACTGGAAAGTAATAATACTGAATGATACACAAGGAAACGTCACAGCACCGTACATAAGCAAAATGTATAGAGATTTACAGGAACCTTATTCTTCAGGTTTGACCGATGCTTAATACAGTAAAACGTAGTTCATTCGAAGTCATTCGGATGAAAAAATCTGACTTCGAATGACGTGATTTCAAATTAACCGCCAACTTGTAATTGTGTAATTCAGAAATGCCAACCCTTGCCGCGTCAAAAATATTCTAAGACCCGTACTGCTTGCAATTAACCCTGATTCACAATTTAAACCTTTCAAATGCCATGAAAAAAAAAAAAAAAAGAAACAGATTTCTAAAATATAAAATATATCCAGCAAGGTGCATTTACACTATTCAGAATCACAATACAGTATTCGCTTGCATAACTCACTTACAAACATAACCTCGCGCAACGAAAGGAGGGGGGGTGGCAGGGAAGCAAGATTCAAAGACTAGGAGAAATCTATGCTGGCTCCCATGTGCAGGTCCTTTATTCATTGTATTACTGAATTGAATGCATTTTAGATGTCCTATACTTCCACGGAAAGTGCCCCATGCCCTTAAAACATGGTGTATCGAACTTTCGTATGATGAGGGGAGAAAGTCTCTCTTCTGTTTGCATTAGAACACAGTACAGTCACTGTATTCTTGTACGATTTTCTGCCATGGTACTTCTCCTGTAATTCAGAAATGCAAACCCTTGCCATGTCACAAAGTATTCTAAGACGCATTACTGCATGCAGTCACCTTGATTCACAGTTTAAACCTTTCGAATGCCTTGGAAAAAACTATACTCTTAATGTATCCAGCAAGGTGCATTTGTTATTCAAATAATGCACTTGAATAAATCACTGGCAAACATAACCTCACGCATCGAAAGAAAAAAATGCACGATTCAAAGATGAGGACAAATTATACTGGCTCCCTTGTTCAAATGCTTCTTTTTTTTTTTTTTTTTTGGCTAGTGGCTTTACATTGCACTGACACAGATAGGTCTTTGGGCGACGATGATATAGGAAAGGTCTAGGAGTTGGAAGGAAGGTACATTTGCCTGGTGTGAAAATGGAAAACCGCGGAAAACCATTTTCAGGGCTGCCGACAGTGGGTTTTGAACCCACTATCTCCCGGATGCAAGTACACAGCCGCGTGCCCCTGACCACATGGCCAACTCACCCGGTGCTTTATTTTTTGGATTACTGTACTGAATGCATTTTAGATCTCCTGTACTTGCACGGAAAATGCCCGATGACCTTAAAACATTGTGGTCTATTGAACTTCCGTATGGCGAAGAGAAGTAATCTCTCGCTTCTGAGTGTATTGCAACACAGTACAATGACCCCCCTTGTATGATTTCCGGTAAGTCCGTTTGGGCCCGGCATTAAAAAAATAATGCAGTTTCATTGGCATTGACAATATTGTTCGGTACGTACGAATTGATTACCGTATATGAGCCACATTTTTTTGCCAGTTGTCAGCATTGCCAGTGTTCGTGGATTCTGCTTCTGCGCACAGTGCCTGTTACATGATATTGTGGCGTTCCTTAAAACGCTGAGCTGAATACAGAAGAATTTTGATTTTACTCGAACTTAGCAAATATGAAGCACACTGTAGGCACACCGAAGTGAGTGAAAGTGTTGAAAGCTACCCCAGCACTCTCTGGAGGACGTGTTCTATCATGACGCAGATTAATTTTGAATTTAAATTACTCTGAAAAAACTACACAGTTTAAAAAATTAGGTGAACATGTTTTTGAACGTATGCCATGCTCCACAAAACAATACCTCACACCCAGGTATATTACCAACTAAACCTTTATTCTTTACCATTGAAGTATACAAAAGAACATCAATGGATTTGCGTTCCTGTTTAGAACACGAATGGAATTGTCCAAATAGGGGCGAAAACAAAGTGATAAGTCCTCCATGGTGGATTTTTATCACAGTTGGAGAGCTTTAGTATGGTGTGTGTCCTCCACGAGCATTTATCACAGCTTGGCACCTACATGGCATGCTCCGTATAAGTCGACGGAGGTCACATTGTGGTGTCAGGTCCCATTCTTCAGTGACAGCCTGTTCGAGGTCTTGGAGCGTCTGTGGTGGAACAGGACGCCCACAAACACTTCTGTCAAGCCTATCCCGCACATGCTTAATGGGATTAAGGTCGGGACTCACTGCTGGCCATTCCATATGTTGAATGTCCAGTTCTCGCTAGACAGCTCGGGTGATGCGCGCTACATGAGCCGTGGCATTGTCGTGCATGAGTACAAATTCAGGACCAAAACTGTATGCAGCAACCAACACATGCTGTAGCAGTATCTGCTCGATGTACCCTGCAGCGGTAAGATTACCATGGACAACGACAAGATCCATATGGACATCAATACTGATGCCACCCCACATCATCACAGAACCTTATCCAAATCGGTCACCTTCCTGGTCAACATTTGGCATGTACTGCTCGCCACAGCGTCTCCATACGCTGTGTTGGGAAATCTGGACGGGTCTGTGAACAACACAGGTCTCCATTGGCGAAGTTTCCAGTTGACGTGGGTATGGGCAAACAGGAGGCAAGCTGCGAGATGTTGCTGCGTTAAATGGGGCGCTCAAAGAGGACGTCTGGGTTGTAAGGACACTTCCCTTAAGCTGTTCCTGACTGTCTGGTCAGACACCGTGACTCCAGTGACCCTTCTGACGTCTTGTTGCAGTTCTGGCAGTTGCTGAATGACGCTGCAATGCACAGATGGTCAGAAATCTGTCACCCTGTGGGGTTGTCATGCGTCTACGACCTTGTCCAGCCCTTCTTGTTGAACTGGCCTGTCTCATTGTAGCGATTCCACAAGCGTTGAATAACTGACGAAGAGATATTGAGATCCACAGCAACACAATAAAAAGTCCATCGTTCCTGGATCAAAGTAACTTGTGACTTGAACCTCATTAAGATGTCTCATGCGATGCGCTGGTTGACATACAACGTGCTCAGATGACCGCAGTAGTCTGTGTACCTCACGACGACACGCGGGCGCACCGCTATTCACTTTGTTTTGAGGGGTCACCTGACATTTTAATGCATGGCCACGCCTACAGATAGAGTATAACTTCGGTTTGACATATCCTGAGTAGCTAAGGTCTCAAGGTATGTTTTACGACCATTAAACCCCACTTACCAAATTAACGTTCTCATACCGGACGTTACAAAACATGTTCCCGTAATTTTTTTGAACTGTGTACATACCTGCCAACTTTCCCGATTTAGGCAGGAGACTCCCGATTTTCGACAGTTTTCCCGCCTCCCGATTGTTCTATTATTTCTCCCGATTTTAGCTTATTTATTTGGTGAACTTCAAACATTTGTTTTCAGATCCCGCCATTTCAGCTTTTTATCACCAGTGGCCAGAAGTCTGTCGGTAATTGGCCGCTTCCAAACGAAACATCGATATTTATTAATGCGAGAAATGTGCGATGTTTATTGAAACCTGTATATCGCGACGTATACCGATTGTCAGTCTCTCGTTCTCGCGTGCTATGTTCGTGTTCATTCACTGTTCACATCAGTCTAGTTGATTCTAGAGATTAGTCACTAGATATGGAGTCTTTTTTAGTAATTTAGTGACAGAATTTCAATGATAACGACTAGTGACTTTTCTAGATATTTTAGGAGCTATTTGGAGACAATTCTGACTACTATTAACTTATCTCAATATAAATAAAATAAGAGTTTTGTCTGTACATTGCTCAGAATTTTTTAAAAATTATATTTCTGACCAGTCGTGGCCACAGTTACAAGAGGAAATGCACGTTTTAATTTTCCGTAATTTCCGTCTGTATGTATGTACGCTCATCACGAGAAAACGGCTGAAGAGAAGTTAATGAAAATCGTAATATAATGTCGGGGAATACATCGCTACAATCTAGGCCATAAATAATTTTGTTGAGGTTGAATGAAATGGTAATTTTGGGAAAAGCTTAAAATTTAATTCTCAAATATTTGTTATTATTGGCTCTATCGATAAATACTACATAACTAATGTTATATATTATTAAATTTCCTATCATTTATGTCGTATACATTGTTACCATACCTGCTATGATAACAGATATTCATGAATTTTGATTTTTGTTGTAAATGCATATCAACCCCCAACCACGAGAAAATGGGTGAACAGAATTTAATGAAAGTCGGTATGTGAAGTCGGGGAATAAGGAACTACAGTCTATGCTGCACATAATTTTATTCACCTTGTTCGAAATGGTAGTTTAGGGGAAGGTGCCAAAAATTTCATTTTTAATTATCTGTCTTATCGGTCATATCAAAAAGTAATACATAACACAAGTTATAGATAATATAATTTTCGATTATTTATGCCTTATTCAGTTTTACCGTACCGATTATAATAATATTGGTGGTGATGGTGATTAAATTATTATACGAATGAGAAAAAAGTCATGAAGGAACGTCGCTTGAATAATAACACAAGAGGGAGCCGTAAAAGAAAGGATGACTCACTTTACATTAGATGCTCTTAATATCACAAAGTCGGAAGAAAACTAAATGTGAAGGCCTGCAATATAGAAAGCTCATAAAATTGATCAATAACATTACATTGACCGTTGTTTGTTGTGATGTCCTTTGTGTATTCTGCTGCCATTTATCTCCGATAGATGGGACTACTGCTGCATATCGAGTATAACAACCTGCCTGAATATTTGCGAGAAGTAGCTGGGAAGTTAAATCTCTCTCTTCTTTACCATGCCATTCTTCTGGTTCATAAATTTTCTGATACTACTGGCACGTAACCAGTGAATCATCATAGTATTCCAAATATTTGATTCCTACAGTGAAGCAGTGATTGGAATGAGCAGTGTGCACAGAATAATTACACAGGAGCGTTCGGGGTTGTCTGCGGCCTGGTCATTCTAGCTCTGGAACTTTGAACTGTTAGATCAACACCGTAGTACTTATTATTAATAATCTTGACCATGATGGTCGGAATTGGATCCGTATTGACTTAGTAACAGTAAATATGTTGGAAGATAGTCCGCCTAGTCAATACTATTCATTTATTTACCTTTCACCTTAACATCTAGTACATGTTTCGAGAATATAATGCATTCTCTTCCTCAGCTAGTAGATTAAAATTCATTATACAATAAGACCTGACTAAAATACGGGGGCCCCCATTAAAATTCAAAACAATGAGTATGACAATGTGACTATCCAAAATTTTTAAATGTCACATTGTCATACTCATTGTTTTGAATTTTAATGGGGGCCCCCGTATTTTAGTCAGGTCTTATTGTATAATGAATTTTAATCTACTAGCTGAGGAAGAGAATGCATTATATTCTCGAAACATGTACTAGATGTTAAGGTGAAAGGTAAATAAATGAATAGTATTGACTAGGCGGACTATCTTCCAACATATTTACCGTAGTACTTTTCGTTAGAAGTGAGAAAATGTGCTGTTTTTCATTTTATTGAATATTTCATATGAAGCATTGCTTTTAATTGCGACATTTGTACTGACTTCATTGTAATGACCTATGTTGACTTCAGTTCGGCAAATTATGACAGTCTTTTTGAGAATTCCATAGCGAAGCGCAGGTACGTCAGCTAGTTATTTTATACAAATAGCATTGCTCTTCGCATAATCATGCGGGCCCTTGATGCAATATATTAATGTATGCATTTGCGAACTAGTGGCATCTAAGTGCATGAATAATTCATACGTGCGGGGCATGAGTTCGTGCTATTTTCGGTAGGCTTATCAGAGATCGATCATCTCACTCACATTCTTGCTGTGAGGGAATAGAGATTTGTATTTTTAGCCTTGTGGCCTCGTATAGCATCAGTCGGGCTTTGAGACAATAAGTGTTATAAATATCTCATAGTACTATGTTGCACAAGACCTGTAGAATAAGCAGTTTTGACCAATTATATTCCCTGATTTCTCCTGATTTTCATATCAAAATCTCCTGATTTTTGGTTTCGTAAAGTTGGCAGGTATGTGTGTATTTTTTAAATATGTAAAGGCAGTTTTGAATTAAAAGTCTGAATTTCGGTAATGGGACCGACATTGTTCTTCGAATGACGAATTATCCGTATTTCGAATTAAACAATTTAAAGAATATGCAAAACCGTACCTCGTGTTTCCGGGAACGAGAGCTGCTTTGAATTTGGTGGGATTTTGAATTAACAGATTTTGAATTATCGAGGTTCTACTGCTTTAGGCATCTCTTGTTAAAATACTGCTGGTGCACAGATGAAATGAGATTGACATTGCATAAAGATACCAAGTCTGTCTTCTTGGCTTCAGATGATGCTTGTTGTTTTAAGGGGCCTAACATCGAAGGTCATCGGCCCTCTTGGCTTCAGATATTCCAAGGGGTTTGCTATAAGTCTTCTTCATTTAAAGTTAAAAACTTCATAATTGTTCTGTATTGAACTGAGAATCACAATACTAAAAAGAAAGTATAGAGGTTCCACCTTTTCAATACACTAAGTTTTACCAATATTAAGTTACAACATGTTAACTTTGGGACCGGTTTTGACACATTTGAAGTGTCATCATCAGCCTATTAAGAGAACAAGGCAAAAGGACTAACCCTTACCCCTCGAATTAAAGTTCTCTGTGTTGCCTCTACTACTCGTATTTTAAATATACATTTTTATCTTATATGACCTGTATTAATCTTTCACGATTTTGGAGATAACACTTGCTTTTAAATGATGTAGTAGACTATACACGTTTACAGCAAGCTATACTGGAGCAAATAAAAGCAATATGTGGATTTCAAGACGGATTATTTTGCATTTTTTATTATTATTATTACCGTTATTGCATACCGATTGGTTTCGTTAATAATTGAGTGTACAAATTATCGCTAAAAAAGCAATTGAAAAACTCTATTCAGTCTCTGTTTTCATACCTTGCGGTAGTTTGTGGGTTAAAACCACTGTAAACAACAATTTCTTGAAATCTGAATCTGTTGATTTATAATTGTGTCAGCTGTCAGCATCAGGTACATGTTGGGTTACGGTACACAAATCGACCATCGTCAGTTCACTTTTAGGCGTCGTGAAATGCTATTAGTAATATTCGTGAGGAGCAGAGGTGCGAAAATACTGTGGTTTTGTGTGTTGCCTGATATATACAACATATATATGACTAGAAGAGCACATGGAGACCATGTTTGTTTACTATCGCTCGAGCTTTCATGTGCGTGAGTGGACAACTGACGGCTACAGTGCCATCTAAATAATAGATTTTTGACTGACTGTCGAATAATATCTGGATTCTACAAAGTTCCACGCGGAACCAAAAGATGGCAGAACAGTATATCATCGTGTATTTTGTCGGCTAAGAGACGGCAGATGAGCGGTGGGCGATAAAATGCCATGTCGGGTTTCCCCCGACATGCTACCAGAACGGGAATATCGTAATGTCGGGTCTCACCCGACAGACGAGTGGTAAAGGCTAAATCATAAACAATTATAAACACACAAAACATATATAAGACGATATTCACAGTCAAAAAGTGTACATAGAGATATCAACACTGCATGAAACCCCCTACAGGTGGGGAAGGCACATGTAGAATACACCCGCAGTATCCACTGCATGTTGTAAGAGGCGACTAAAAGGGGCGACCTACTGTCGGATTTTTTATTATGGACACTCGAGTTTAGGCTTTAATTACACACGAACCAATAGACCTATTGCAATGCGAGTTATACCAATATTTTCCTTGTTTAATTCTACATTAGCATATATAAGAGACATTGTTTTCGACGTTTATTAAATATTTTTTATTTGTGGTTGTAATAAATGAGGCGGTCCGTTCCAAAACTCGTCATCCATTTTTTTAAAAAAATGAGTTAGAGGTAGCATTGTCTTCTTGGTGATGTTTGTGATAGTTCTAACACAAAATTAAGCACCAAAACTCGCCTTTTCCCATAGAAATCTGTCACCAAACATAGGCTATTGTTCCATAACTCGCCTTATCCACGGCGCTTGTCGTTCCAAAACTCGCCATATACAATCAACCAATAGGAATGGATAATTTCAGCACGTGACTCACGCTATAATATACCCGCGTTTTATGCCAGTCTTTCCACTCTTTGAGTTGTTCTTGAACTGTGTTAGTCTTTCATGCAGTTTTGTGCTGTGAATAGTATGTATTAAGATGACCGAAAATATTGCTCTTTTTGCGGAAGGTATATAAAACTTGCTAATACAGAACAGTTTCACATTCAGTTCTGCCAAAAGACATTCTTGAATGTAATGCATGTCAGCAAAGATCGGGTTCAGAGGATTGCCAGAAATCACTTCACGACAGGGAAACTTCCAACAGAAAGGAGGGGTGGAGCTAGGATCAAACCAGAGTACACTGAAAAGAGGCACTCCCTGAAATGCTTCATTGAAAGTGTGCAGTGTTGTGAAAGTCACTATTGCCGCGGAAAGTCACCGGTCAGACAGTATCTACCCGGAAATTTAAGCATCGCTAAGCTTTACAAAATGTATAACAAGAAATCACCTGAAGAAGTGAGGGTGAAGCGGTGGTTCTTCCGTGAAATTTTTACGCGTTGCTACAATTTAGGATTCGGAACACCAGTTACTGACGCTTGCTCAAAGTGCACAGAGCTCAAGGAGAAAATTAAACTTGAAAGTTCGAACGTATCACTGAAGAATGATTTAATCTTGGAACTTAGAGTACACAAACAAAAAGCTCCAAGAAGAAAGGGACAGCATGGCAATATTTTTATTTGACTGCCAAGAGAATCTTGTGAATCCAAAAGTTCCAGATCATATTGCCTATTACAGTCGCCAATTGTACACCTATAATTTTACCATTGTGAGGGGTACCTCACATGCCAAGTTGACAAAGGAGAATGTTTTTACATACATATGGATGGATCATGAATTGAACAAGGGGTCTAATGAAACGTCATCTGCAGTTTACCATCGATTATCACAAACTGATTTGTCAAACTTCACTACTGTACGAATTCGTGCGGATGGCTGCGGAGGACAGAACCGCAAATCTACAATGATTGCAATGTGCACATATTTCTTGACACACACAGCTCCGCCTAATATAGAAAGTGTTGAATTGGTCTTTCCTATGACAGGCCACTCATTTCTGCCCTCTGACAGGGTATTTGCTCAAGTCGAGAGAGAGAGATACGGAAATGCCCTATAATCTGTAATCCAGCAGAATATGAAGACATCTTTAGCAAACATGCTGAAGTCTTCAAGTTTGGCAGAGACTGCTCGGTGAACAATTGGAAAATGGTTTCTGAAAATATGATGAAAATGCCTGCATCTTGGCAATTTGAATTTTCTTCAGTGAAACGATTTGTTATTAGCAAAGACTCACTGGGAAATGTCACCCTTATGGGGAGAACCTCATTAAAACTCAGACATCGGTTTAGGAAAATCCGTAATGAAAAAGGGAAAACGCCTGCGAGATATGCTAATGCCACCTGAATTATTGCCAAGAGTAAACTTGAATCCCACCAAAGTAAAGGACGTAAAAAGTTCGCTTGAATAGCATTTTGGAATGGATTGGGATAGGAATGAGTTGCTTTCTTTTTATAAGAATCTGTTCACCTCAATTTCTGGAGACGAAAACAATCTTGTTGAAGAAACAGAAGTTCTTTGTGATGGATCTCAAGAGGAGGGAACATATTTGAAAGTTTGATTAACAACAAAGTGATGTTTTATTGTTCAAGTTACTTCTATTGTGAGTGCAGTGTAGCCTATAAAGGAAGAATTCTCTCCAAATACTATGGATAGGATGCAAATATGATAAATCACACTGCTGTGTTTAATTTATTTGTGAATATGATTTTACTGATAGCAAAAAGGTGCATGAGTGTACTGGCGAGTTTTATTACAACATTATATTCTCAATACTTTCATTTTTCTTGTTTAAAAATAAGTTGTGTGAGGTAATATATTTTGAACTTTTTTGGGTGCTCCAAAACTCGTCTTATCCAAAATACAAATGTAATTTATGGACGTTCTATTAATTATATTTATAATTCTTCAGTAAGACGACCCTATGACATTGCACTTGAACGCGTCGTAATACATTTAAACAAGTGAGACTTATATTACAAAAATTACAGGTTTTTAGCTTTTCCTGAAAAATCACTTATGATGGAACGGACTGCCTCAAATATTACCCGGGTTTTTGGCTTCTTCTCTATGAAGCGCTCACTTAGGAATATTTACAAGGAAAACTACTTGTCTCATGGTAATGAAATTTTTATATGTTATAACCACATGTATTTGTAGTGTAATACTGAAGTTACAATTTTTTTTTTCAACCACCTCGAAAAAAGTTCTTATCATGTTTCTAAAGCAACTCATTTTCAGCCCAGCATAAACATACAGCAGCAAACTTGGGCTTGTTTTGAAGCACTCAGTCATGGTTATCAGAAACTACAACAACTGTAACCGTACAGTGTAGTACCGAATTTATGAAGAGTAATATTGAGAGGAGGTTTTGTGTACGCCGGACCGTGTGATTAGCAGCAGGCCGGGTGGTGATATCGGGCGCAATGTTGCCGCGTTCAGTAGTAATCACGCATGCAACGAACACAGTACACTCGCTCTGGGCAGTTGTGAAACGGAATGCCTGTGACCTTGGTTTGACTTCGACCAGATGTACAGCTTGTTTGGTTACCAGTGGCCCATTGACAGCTTAATCCACTCGAGCTCATTTGGGCTTACGTACAAGGGAAAATAGTAAAAACAAATATGGCTAACACATTAGAAAATGGTAGAGGTATGGAAGCAATTAATGCTTTATATCGAGAAGCCTTACGTACTGTCACCCCTGAACTCTGGAAATAGTGCATTAAACACGCTAAGAAAATTGAAGACTACTACTGGGAAAAAGATTGACTCTGAAAATATCCCTTATTTCGAGCCAGTCATAATCAACATGAATGACAGCAGCGCCGATTCATCGGAACACAGTGATTTTACGGACGAAGAAAATTGATAGAATTAAATATTGTAAATATATGTAAATGATAATGTAAATAACTCTTGTAAAAATTGTACAGTGTGATATTTCTAAATTAGGTAGTCAACCATTTTTAAACCTGCCATTGAAGGTTCAAAGCCCTTTTGAGAAAAAAGGTGATGGGAAGTGGAATTTATAAGAGAAAATAAAAGTAAAGGTTGAAAGTAAACAAAAAGCCGTGTTCGTTGCGCGCGTGATTACTACTGAATGCGGCAACACTGTGCCCGATACCACCCGGCCTGCTGTTAATCGCGCGGTCCGGCGTACACAAAACCTCCCTTCAATATTACTCTTCATAAATTCGGTACCACACTGTACAGTTACAGTTGTTGTAGTTTCTGATAACCATGACTGAGTGCTTCAAAACAAGCCCAAGTTTGCTGCTGTACATTTATCCTGAGCTGAGAAAGAGTTGCTTTAAAAAAATGTTAAGAACTTTTTTCGGGGTGGTTGAAAAAAATTGTAACTTGAGTATTACACTACAAGTACATGTGGTTATAACATATAATCATTTCATTACCATCAGACAAGTAGTTTTCCTTGTATATATTACTAAGTGAGCGTTTCCTAGAGAAGAAGCCAAAAACCCGGGCAATATTTATTATAACCACAAATAAAAAGTATTTCATGAACGCCGAAAACAATGTGTCTTATATATGCTAATGTAGAATTAAACAAGGTAAATATTGGTATAACTCGCATTGCAATAGGCCTATTGGTTCGTTTGTAATTAAAGCCTAAAATCGAGTGTCTATAATAAAAAATCCGACAGTAGTCGCGGGCATGGATTGCGGTTTGATATCCTGTTAGATGTTTTGCTGCTTTTGCCTTTACTAACCCTGCTATATATTGTATAATCAATCTGCTAAAGAAATATGACATCAAAATAGTGTATAAAACTCGAAACACGAATCGTAATATATTTTTTAACTCCAATACCATAAATTCAGTACACAATAAATTTTCAAATTCCGAAATTTATAGACTCAAATACGCCCAATGTACCTTTACGTACATAGGACAAACCGCACGCAGTTTCAAAACTAGATATTTGGAACATTACAATGCTTCAAAACAGAAAATGTTCCGCTATGAGCAATCATGAAGGATACCAGCCATAACTTGACTACAATTGAACAAATTATAAAGCACGTCAACAAGAGTAAACTGATGACCGAGTTTGAAAACTCTTACATTTTTCTAGACCAGCATTATAAAATTAATAGTAATCTAAACGATGTTCTTGACACAAATAGCCCATTAATTGAACAAATCCCTAAAATACTCACGGCCTTTAATATAAATACAAATAATTTCATGAAAATATTTAATTATAAACATGTCGGCGATTTCCCTGACGCAGTAGTAGCCACTCCCAAGTCACCGATTCACGCCACATCCCCTCCGCCTACTCCTAATGTCCTCAATGCTCTGTCTACCTCCCCTTGCCTGACTCATTCTCAGACTTCACAGACACACCCCTACAATACACGTAGCAGCAGAATAACAACTGCCAGATCGTCTCAAACAACCAATAAGGCTAGTCACATCTCTGTCAACACTAGGGGTAAGCGTGTTAAACTTCCACTCATTAATAGAATGTTCTCTATGTTTCAAAACTTACATTTTATTTTCTTACACATTTCAGTTTTCAACACGCGCCACATTGCGAATTCTCCCACATATAAGGGTTTATTGATCACCCTGTTTTTTGAACCTACGCTAGACAGCTCACGACTACAATCTGTTACAAAGATTATTCTAATAGGAGACGCAACACTCCTCTACTGATGCTTCAAGCGCCTTAACACGCAACCACTTGGAGTTAACAACTCTACTGTAATTCTACGTACCTGATTCTCCATCAACAACATTCGAAGATTTCTTTTTTGATATTTTAATTAATCCACGCTTCATTTATATCAAATAATTTGTACAATCAAAATGTATGTCAGATCATTATGACTATGTCTCATTCTACAAATAACCAACATGTACTTTTTTAGACAAACACTAGTATTCATTCCATGTACATATAATACTATGACAAGTTCATTATTGAATTTTAGTTACATTTAAGCATCACTTTCTCCACAGACTAGATTTTTATAACTGTTTTATCTTGTATTAAAGCATGTATTATACTTTAATGGGGAACCCAGTTCAGGGCCCTGACTTAGCTTTAGATTAAGTATGGCTGAAGATGCTTACAAAGCCTAAGCAAAACATGTCCAACATATATGTAATATTTGTATCTTAAACTTAAACATCGTAAAGTATTGGAATGGTGTTTTTTTAATAAATTTGTTTGAAATTTTTACATTGATATCATGTATCGGACCTCCTTTGGATGGGAGGGGCTGAATACATTCACAGGTAATCCCTGCCTGTCGTAGAAAAATCGACTAAAAGGGTCCTATGGCCATAGTCCCCTCTTTATTTTTTTATTGTTTTTTGAGGGTTAGTTGTAGACCAAGCAAATTTTTTGATGTGTGTGCTGCTCAGACTTTTACTTGTGCAATTATGCTCGAAAGCCCGCATTTGTGACCACCCAGAGATTGGGAGATGGGAGCATCATGTACCCTTACAATAGTATCAGTCTGACAACAGAGGTCCCCGCACAGCCGAATGCCAGAAGGACATATTCTTATTTTTTCTCTATATTTAGTGCTCTGTACGTGCTATGGGGTACATGCTATTGCAGCTGACTGGAGGAAGGGAGTCCTAGTGCTCATTGCCTCAGTCATCCCGTATTAGGCATCGTCCAACATCGGACCATGGGCAGTACTGGCTAAGACCAGGTGGGTATTGCCTTGGCTGCTTGGTTCGGCTACAGAGACCCCTGATTGGAGTGGGTGGCATGAGGATGATTTTGGGCATGGCATTGAAACCACTTCCGCCTGCCTCCTCGGGTAGTTCGCTATCTAAGTCTTTAACATTTGATTCCCTAAGGGGGCAACCCCCTTGAGAACAAGAGCAGCGTATTAGTCTGGGTTCTAGCTTCCCCAGGTTCCTGATTGCTACCAGAACGTATGGTGGTTTGCTTCTGAAGACGAGCACTGCGCTCCAAGCAGATTGGTTACTTAAGTGCGACCACTTTGGCGAAATCCCCGTCAAATTGGAAAAGCACAAAACCTTGAATCTGGTTTGTGAAGTTCTTCTTCATGGGGCCTCATAATATTAGTTCCTAATTAGCGTCGACCTCTGAGATCTTTTGCTACCATGTTTTTCCTTCATTCCCACCTATATATACCTGCTCCCTTCACAAAGCTGCAGGTTGTTCTTATTGGGTCTTGTATATTTTCTCTCTCTTCACCTGGTAGTCCTAAAGTGGAGAGACGAGTCTGATTCTACCTAGCGCCTCACATTCGAAAAGTATGTGTTCAGCTGATTCCTCTGCTTCATTGAATTTCCTACATATATTGTCTCTTATTACTCCAATTCTATGTACACTAGAACCTCGATTATCCGTTCCCGGAAACTACGTTTTCCCGGAATATGCGTTCAAATTACGTGGTCCTGCAAGCATCGTAATCAAATCACGTTGTAAAAATCTCGCATTATCCGTTCCTCGAAGAAACGATTTCCCAGATCAACCATCCAGAAATTCCAGTCCCATCAACGCTAAATCCTCCATCAATCGTTTCTTAATAAACTGTATCTCACGAAAGGACGGCTATGGCATACGCGTGGATCTTGGCATTAACGCCCCGTCATTGCGATAATTGGAGTAAGTACCGTACCGGTACTGAAAAAGCGATCAGCGGCAAACTTGCATAAGGAACCATCTTAGCATCGCATTCGGGTGGTATTGTTTAGAGAATCTCGGAAAATCATAAAGCAGAGAGTGGCCACAAAAATTGTAAGGAGACACGGCGCATTTCGACAGCTCTGCTTGAAGACGGAACGAGTTTCGTCAAATGTTCGCACTTATAAAACGTCCACATTATGTCCAGGTTAGATGTTTTTATGTTTACATTTTTTCGATTGTACTGCCGAACAAGTTTTCGGCACTTTCCTCAGGGCACTGTAGAGTAACTGGGCTTTCAGGCAGGAATCCAAACTGCTCCTTCTTAACACAAATTTAGTACCGTATTTTATTATTATCGTACAGGATTATGTTAGCGAGACCATAACAGACGTTGCACCTTACATTAAAAAAGAAAGCCACGGGAGGTCTTCGGATTGCCTATTACTGTTTAGGTCCTAATGTAAGACTGGGAATTTTACGTTTTCGTGTTAAAATACCAAAAACCGCAGTCATTTTATTTGCGCACAGTACATTTAAATGGTTTATATCATTCCCAACTCGCACTGACATGTGCAGCGAGCGCCCTTTCCAGATGACCTCAAGGTCATGAATAACCGTAATGTCTGAAGTTTTGATGATACTTCTTTTATTTTTCCAATTTGATTGGATTAGTGACGGGCAGAATTGAATCAAATACAGTAGAGACAATACGCGACACCTACGGATTTAGCCTTGTTAAAATGGGAAACAATTCGACGGTGGCGCTCCTAGTGACTTGACCTGAAAAGTCGCGCTAAATTCAAATATCAATGGAAATGCATATACGAAAATGAATAAATAAATTACGTCTAGAATGAAAGTATTATTGAGATATTAACTTAGAAGTTGCTAAAGCAATTCTGGATAAACTAATAAAGAATTGTTTAAAAAGGTTATTATTTAAAGACTGAAATTAGACACATAAACAAGATGTGAAATGGGTTGATCTTTCATTTCTGCTGCGCTATACAATAAAATATGCGTATTATATTTTAAGCCAGATAAAATATGGGTCGAGCAGGTCAGAAGATTATGAAGTACAATGAAAAAAATCTTTGTCACTGGAAGAATATATATGCAAACACAATATTACTCACATTTTCTTGTCATGAGGGTAGCGAAAGAAAGACTGCGCATTCTTCTCTACTTCATAGTTACTGCAGCCAACACAGCACAACCTTTCCCCTCATGTTGAGAGGAGATATCAAGGAATGACACACGCTACTATTTAATTAAGTCAACTCGCTGAAAACGCATAAAGAACACCTAAAACTTCGCACACAAATAGATATGCTCTTATGACAGAATCAGTAGTTCTCAGGTCTACCCACTAGACAGAGCTTTAATAGCTGTCCCTCGATATCTCGCTGAGTGTCGCGTATTGTCTCTATTGTATTTGATTGAATATAATGCATTCGAGAACTTTTAAGAATCAATACCAGTACTTGCATTCGAAACCATGTTTTGGAATTCAACATAACCTTTAAAAGTCGATGTAGGCCTAATGTACACGGCGGCTGTACAGGTACAAGATTTCCAGAAACTGCCTACGAACTGTATACCGGAGACCAAATTACAATTCAAGATTAAGAAAAGAAGGGATTCCGCCATCATGTTGGGCGCTTTTGTATCTAATGTGCTTTATTTTCTTAGATGAGAGAATTAAAAACTACTTGCGGTCGATTGTCGTTTGGCTTGGCGTTATTCGATTTTTTGAAGAGTTTGGCTAATCAAAGTTGCTGAACTGAAAGAAGTTTTGACGGGAAACTGACGAAGATTTCCCTGTAAAATTGGATATAAATTATCGAGATTTTGAACTCAAGTACCGATAATTAATGCGGTTTCGCAATCTAACATGCCTGCCTCTTATCCAGGGGGCCCGGGTTCGATTCCGACCAGTTTTGCCTGGATATCTGATTCCAGGTCCACTCAGCCTATGTGATTACCTTTAATTGAGGATCTATCTAATGGTGAGACGGCGACCCGATCTAGAGAGTCAGGAATATCGGCTGAGAGGATTCGTCACACTGACCATGCGTCACCTCGTAATCTGCAGGCCTTCGGGCTGAGCAGCGGTCGCTTGGCAGTTAAAGTCCCATTGGGGCTATAGTTTGGTTTGGTTTAGGAGATTTGTAAGATTATAATTATACATATTTCATTTTTGTGGTGTTTAGCCAAATTGTTGTTGGTTTTCATTCATTCCCGGATTTTCAGTTTTCCCGTGTTGTACGGTTTCTCCCCCCCCCCCCCATGGTCTCTCGCAAAACGGAGAATCGAGGTTCCACTGTAGATGTTTTTTCAGATAGCAGTGTCCTGTCATCAATCCTACTACCCATCTATATTTCCTCTGCTGAGTTTCAACAGTTCTTTAGTATGCTTCTTATTTGGTCCTTTTATCAGTTCCTTTGCAAGCCTGCATCCTGGAGTATTTTTTCCAGTTCTCCATTTGTTACTTTTGAACCCATTTCCCTATGTAGTGTCGGGCTTGTCCATAGGAAATCCCGCATACAGATTCTGGGTCTACAGAATATGTTTCTGCCCCTTTCCTGGCCAGTGTATCTGCCTTTTCATTTCCTTCTATAGCTGCATGCCCTGGTACCCATATTATTTTGACAGTGTTGTACTTTGAGAGCTTCAGGAGAAGTGAATGGTAACACCAGACAATTCTTGCAGGAGAAGTGAATGGTAACACCAGACAATTCTTGATATTATCCGGACTGCTTTTAGTGCCTTATTGGCCGCTTGGCTGTGTGTAAAAATGAAAATGTTCTTATTCCTATAGTTCATTTTTAGATTTTCTTCAAGATATGTTGTGATAGCTATCACTTCAGTTTGAAAGACTGTAGTGTGTTCGCCCAGGCTCATCTGGATTGATCTCTCAGGTCTTCCCCCGTTGATCCCTCCTCCTTTGCCATCCACAGTCTTTGAGCCATCAATCCACCACACTATATCTTCTTTTTCAGTATTCCATTTGTTGATATCCCAGTCTTCTTTTTTTATTATCTGGGTCTCACACAGTTTTTCAAAGTTGTACTTCGGTATCATATGATCAGAAGGCATGTGTAGAACTTCCTCTATTATTACTATGTTAATTTTACAGTGTCCTAGATTGGGTCTGTATGTATTGCAGCACTCTGATTGTGCCAATCTATATGAAGTCATTCTAGCCTGTCCTTTTATGAAATTGCATAGTGATGGGAGGTCTAGTAAAGTATTCAAGAGAACTCCTGCGGGACTAAATCCGGCACCTCGACGTCTCCGAAAACCGTAAAAGAGTAGTTAGTGCGACGTATAAGTTCCGATTAAAGTAATTATCTCTATTCCACGTTTCATTGTAAGTGTTAAAATATTCTTCGATTTGCTACACGATACCTCTCAGGGGTAACTAATGTTCATCAATAAGTATATTTTTTTACATGAGATCGACTGGGAACCCGCATATCTTTTCATATAATTTACCAACAATTCCATCCTTCCTTAAATATCAATAAAAATCATCATCCAAACTCATTCAATTAAAAATATATTAAGTTATTTTGCTTGATTTTAATATAATATAATATAATAATATTTTAATATAATATAATAATATAATTTTAATATAATTTTTAATTTATAAATTGACCTTTTTTCATGAATTATTTAGAAAAGAGAATATTCATTAGGACATATTCTCTATGGAATATTGTACAAGTGTTTCCTTGACGACTGCTTTCAATTGTAGAAATAATTTATATATTTTCTCTTGCGATTTTTGTTTGTTTTAATGTTGTCAATCTTATGTTAATTTTAAGGACACTTCCTCCAAAGCATTACTTTGTCAATTTATGTATTTTTCATCTAAACAGTGTTATGTGGCTGAAGATGTTGATAATATATGAAACATGTACCCCCTTTTAACCATTAAATTGCCTTAGGCAATCATTGTATCGATTAGGTGGAAAATAAATAAATATTAGTTATGAATTTAGTTATTCATGTCGAGGCCGTTGATTGCATGTGATAAAAACATATTCGACATCATCATTAGTATCACAATTCAGTTTTTCAAGAACTTCTCTTGTATCTAAATTATAGTTTTAAACAGGTTATTCTACCAAAATTCAATGTCAATTTTCAGTTTTAAGCTTTGTAATGGTACTCTAGTTAACTTCTAGCCTTTCGTAAATATGTTTTGAGTTGGCGATATCTTATTTTCTTTAGGTAACTCGCGTCAACTTTCAGTTTGAGCTTCGGTCTCCGATAATTTATTTTTTTCTTCTCTTCTCTTTAAGTTTTCCTCCTCTTTAGCCTTGATATTAAGTTGGAGATTGGCGTAATATCTTTATGATATTACTTGATGTACTAATTATTCTTCAATTCTTGCTCTGTAGAAACTTCCTCCTTCTTTACGTGATGAATTTTGCGTGAATAGTTTTGTTTCGATGCGCAACGTAATGGTGATTGTTCACTTATTCCTTTTAACAATTTAAGACATTCTGCATTTTTTTATCACGGCCGCATGGATTCTATAGGTCTGAATGTCTTACTTCCTGACCATGACTTATTTGATTCATTAAATTAGTATTCTTTTCGAGACATTCACGGCTTCTTTGATTCTATCTGTCTGAACTTTTATTATAAAGTAATCATGGCCTATTTAACTCTATATGTCCGTACTTTCTTCAGATTTTTGCTCTACTATATAATCTTTGTCATTTTATTACGGTGCATGACAAATATTGATGTTGTAATACCTCGTTTTTCATATGATCAGGGCAATGAAATGATACAATATATATTGTCTAAATAGCTTCAGTGATCTCTTTCCCTCTTATTTTCTCCTTCTTGTGAAAGGGACCAGAGTTATCTTGTTCGGGTTGACTGATAATTGTTAAGTGATCTTTGCATGAGGTCCTGGATAACACACATCACCTTACTTCGTACCACAATCAATAGGTCATCTGCGTATCCTTGTGTATAAAAGCCCTGTTCATTGAGCATAGCTACGATTTTGTTCACCACCAAGTTCCACAGCAGAGACGAAAGAACTCCTCCCTGAGCACAGCCTCAGGTGGCCCTAACCGTCAGTGTTTCTTCAAACAAGATTGCTTTTCATCTTCCTTCCATATAACATGGATTTAATCCATTTGACGACGGTTTTACTCACCTTGCTCTTTTCCAATGCTTTGATCGTAGAGTCGTAGGTTGTATTGCTGAATACTCCTTCTGTATCTAGAAATGCCGCCAGTGCAATTTCTTTATATTCTAGGTTTTCCTCTAGTTTACAAACCAACTGGTGAAGTGCTACTGCAGTGGATCTGCCAGGTCTATATGCAAACTGATTTTCATGTAACGTTGAGTTCAGTTGCACCGTTCTTTTGATAAATTTATCCAGAATTTTCTCCATTGCTTTCAGCACGAAGGAGGTTAAACATAAAGGTCTGTATGTTTTGGCTTGGGCATAATTTGCCCTTCCAGGCTTAGGTATGAATACTGCTTTAGCTTCAGACCATGGTCTCGGCACGTACCCTAAAGCTAGACTAGCTCTGAAGAGGTCCGTCATGGCATTGACGAGTATCTCCCATCCTTCCTGTAGGAGTATCCGAAGTATCTCGTCTGGCCCCGGTCCTTTTATAGGGTGAAACGTGTCGACTGCCTATTTTACTGTACATGCTTATGTTTTATTATACTGTTGGCACAGTTCCAGTCTGCTCTTCGAGCTCCAGTCTCTGTTCCAACCGTTGCTTCTTTTGTCATCTCCTCAGCCTCAGGAAAGTGACACGCCATTAATATCTCCAGCATGTTCCCGCCTGAGTAAATGACCCATCTGGTTTTTGCAGGGTCCCAATTTGATTTATATGGGTTACATGGGTTGCTTTCAGAATCTTCTGGAGACTTGCTATTTCAGTGTGTGATTCCACTTTCTCACAGAACAGTCTTCCAAGATTTTCTTTTTAGTTGGGTTTGGTGTGGAACGTCTTGAAGCATTTCTCAACGCAGAGACCCGCTTCACAGTCTGGACGCTGAAACGCTGTCTCTCTCTGAATTTTCTGTTTGTAGCACACAACATAATCGGATAAATTTTGAAAAATTTGGAGGGTCCCTGATGTATCAAGTGCCTCGTTGTTGAATTGCATAAAATTACTAATTGATTCAGGTACATCCATAGAAATAACTGACCAAAAAATTGGCATAGACAGAATAGAGCTTTTAGAAAAATAGCTCCATAG
The DNA here is from genome assembly GCF_040414725.1 of Anabrus simplex. NCBI lineage: Eukaryota > Metazoa > Arthropoda > Insecta > Orthoptera > Tettigoniidae > Anabrus > Anabrus simplex. Next base: position 367,647,642 of record NC_090268.1, on the reverse strand, counting down.
CATAGGCTTTTGTATTATAGCCATTAGCATATACAGAGCAATCACAGCGTATATCTCGTCCTTTGTGACTGGATTCTAATCCCGCATTCTGGAATGAAGTGGTAATAAGCTCCTACATCGGATTCTTTGCTCGGTATGTACATTTGTTTCACATTCTGTTAGTTCGACTAACTCATCCGTAAAGAACGTCTCAAAAACCGTCACACCATCACATTCCCCAACTGCTTCATTCTGAGGTCCTGGGTTCCCTATAAACTGTTCTATTTGACCCTTGTAATTGGACATGTTTTCCCACCAAAATGTATTAGCCGTGGCATGCAGATTGCCATTTTGCGCACTATCAATTGTACCCGATTCCAACCGAGGACTTTGTGTAGAGCGATGTCAACCTCATCACTCAAATTACCATCTGAATCTAACAATCTTTCGTCAGAACCACTTAACTGTTCTAAAACATCCTCTATTTCCAAGCTCAATAACCCGCACTTGTTTCACATGTAGTGTTTTATATTAATGCTGTTGAACTCAAAATTGTCTGAAGTGAAGAAAGTACATCAATTTTGTCGTGTTTTACAGCATTTCGGTGCATTAGGTTCCTGCGTATTTTGGCGTACGGAGGTTTTACTGATAGCTCATTTGGAAAGTTCTCAGATATGATTGTGTATTCTGGAGGATTGTGCACGTGTTTGAAGCTCATCAAATTTATGCAAGCCATTTTATAAGTAAGACAGATGCAATAAAGTTTCGAAGGACCTTTACAGCAGCAATTTCCTTTCATTTAAAACCAACTAGCTGATGTACCCGTGCTTCACTACGGAATTCTACATTTTATACAGAATTCTATGTTAGGTAGTGTACATGTTGTTTGTATTAAATTGCATACCTCTTAACTTTACCCGAGAAATGCAACAGGGAAGTCACAATACGTCTTTTCTCACATGAAGACTGGATTAGAGAATTTTTGTTGTAATGGTAGGCCCGCTTGCCTTACAATCACTCACAATCAGGTTGGGGAGTTTTCACTCACTCTCCACCTGCCTTTTTACATCCTCAGAAAGAGTGGTTTTCTGAACTGAAATTAACACAGGTCATTTTTAAAAAATAAGTAGAAATGGCATGATTAAAAGCAATGCTTTCATATGAAATACTCGATCCAATGAAAACTCACACATTTCCTCACTTTTAACGAACAGTACTATGCTCAACAAATTAATCTAAAAAGCCACCTAATCGATACTTTATTTATTTTGCCTTTGGCAAACTTAAAAATACATTAACACACACAGTACATGTTTCGACCACTTAGTGGTCATCTTCAGCTGTATATAAAAAAAAAAAAAAAAAAAAAAAAAAAAAAAAAAAAAAAAAATCTTAGATGATAACATTTAAAAGCAAGCACATTGAATCTTAAAACTATATCCCATGGGAATCCAAAAACTATTGTACTAAATGCTTTAAATGAAATGGAAGATTGCGGGGGGGGGGGGTAAGGAGACTTATGTGAATGATACTTAAATTACAGTATCGTTTACAATTGTGTTTTAAAAAAAGAAACTTAAATGATGAAAAACATTTAAAATATTTAAAAGCGTCTATGGTTAAATTCTTTTTGATAACATTAGGTGGCGTGAATAAAAAGTTCGTGTTTGTAATAATCTTCAGGCATTTGTGAGAAAAATAATAACTCTATCAAAATGTGATAAAAGAAATTCCGAAGAGCAATTCTCGGAAGTTAAACAGTCGACACGGCCTTTTAACTACAAGAATATCACTCAAGGAAGTTATTAAATATAAACAATAAATACATGAAGACTGGTGCATATGACATAAACTTTCATTCAAGCACAAGTGTTTTTGAATAAGTGCCTTACCATAGACACTTCAGAATATTTTAAAGTATGTTTATTAAAAACAAAGTGTTTAACATCACCACAGACGCGAATTTTGATTGAGTTATTATTTTTCTCACAAATGCCTGAAGATTATTACAAACACAAACTTTTTATTCACGCCACCTAATGTTATCAAAAAGAATTTTACCATAGACGCTTTTAAATATTTTAAATATGTTTTTCATCATTTAAGTTTTTTTTTTTAAAACACAATTGTAAATGATACTGTAATTTAAGTATCATTCACATAAGTCTCCTTACCCCCCCCCCCCCCCCATCTTCCATTTCATTTAAAGCATTTAGTACAATAGTTTTTGGATTCCCATGGGATATAGTTTTAAGATTCAATGTGCTTGCTTTTAAATGTTATCATCTAAGATTATTATTTTTTTTTAAATATATATATACAGCTGAAGATGACCACTAAGCGGTCGAAACATGTACTGTGTTTGTTAATGTATTTTTAAGTTTGCCAAAGGCAAAAGAAATAAAGTATCGATTAGGTGGCTTTTTAGATTAATTTGTTGATTATACTCATCGATACGGCCATGAAGTGGACAGTTTGCAGTACCATGCTGCCGATTTAACAGTCCAAAGTTCCAGAGCTGGAATGACCAGGCCTCAGACATCTGTGAACAGTCTTCGTCCTTTTCCCGCGGGTGGGAAGGTCGAATAATGGAGAGTCCCTGGGGAAAAAATTTACCCTTTTACTAATCTGTTTCCCTAGGAGTACCCGATGAGTCGGAAAATCTCAATTCACTACATTGGTGGCAAATTTTTCCTCCAAGTCAGAGGAGAAACCCCCTCTTCATTGCTAATTTGGAATAAAATGAATGTAGAATTTAATAAAAGTGAAGAGGAAGAAGCTTTTCCTAAGAAACAGCTCTTTTCAGAGCTGAATTTTGAGTTATTTAGTAAATTGTGGTGCTGTGATTTGGAATAGGCCTAAATTGTAATTGTAGACCATGTCATACTATTACTAAGTGAGCCTCTGCCTTAACCCATGAACGCCTAGCGTTGCATATGTGCAACGGCGTGCCGGTGCTCTTTTCTTTCAATGTATGAAGTTGTTTTCCAGTATAAGAATTAAAATTGTGCGCGTATTCGGTAAAGGGAAGTGTTGTGCTTTGTTACAAGTCCGTTAATCAATAGTCACCGCTTGATTGTTGATGAGGTGTATGTTTGAAGTTCGTCTTGTGTTCCAGCTATCATAATGGCATACCGTGAGAGGTAAGATACACCATATTTTTATGATTTAGAAGTAATTAACCTATTTTAGGAAATCCAGGAAGTAAATTCATCAGAGTTTGAATGTAGCACGATTCCTTTTACAATTAATAACTCGTGGGCGTACAAGTCCGTTAATCAATAGTCACCGCTTGATTGTTGATGAGGTGTATGTTTGAAGTTCGTCTTGTGTTCCAGCTATCATAATGGCATAATGAGGTAAGATACACCATATTTTTATGATTTAGAAGTAATTAACCTATTTTAGGAAATCCAGGAAGTAAATTCATCAGAGTTTGAATGTAGCATGATTCCTTTTACAATTAATAACTCGTGGGTGAGCGAGATCCACATATTCCCAGCGTTGCATATTCGCAACGCTAGGTGGATCTGTTGTCAAATCACTTCCTTATGTACCAATTTGGTATTGAAGGGTTTGTTATTGATGTAATTACCCTTCGTTGCTGAGCATGCAATTCAAACTCATATACCAGTTTTGTGATGCATATTATTAGGCTATTATTATTATTATTATTATTATTATTATTATTATTATTATTATTATAAGTGGTGGTAGGAAATTTTATCTCGTATATATAGGAGGAAATCATAGTTGAATAGCGCCATTCAATTCATATTTATTTCAGGGGCTTAACATTAGCAGAAATTCTCGAGGAGGTAGAGAAGCGAGATGAAGGGGTAGATACTATTTATATAGAACCTCCAGAGCCTACAGCCCTTTCCGATGAAGACTCTGCAGAGAGGACGAGGGAAGGTTTATTGACAACCTGAGTCATAGGCAGCTTGCTGCGGAGCTAAGGTTGTTCTTTCCAACCAAGAAAGACTGGAGGAAGATTACAATGATAGTGTGATACTGTCCCGCCTAATGATAGCATTGCTTCTGTAGCTGCTCATTGTGTTTCTAATTGAAATCCGTTCATACCTCAAGTTACACGAAAATGGACTGTAAGAGACTTTTCACCACCCTCCAGTATCTTTCCTTATAGTGACTTTGAGAAGTATAGTGACTTTTCCCCTGTTGAACTATTCAGATTGTTCTTTGTTGATGATTTATTTGATTGCATACTGCAGGAAATACGAAATTATGCGTTATTCATGAACTGTTCAGATCCACTCGTAACCAAGAATGAACTGCAGTGCTTTTTCGGAATACTCATAATGTCAGGTTATAATCTGCTACCTGGTGTGAGATATTACTGGGATTCGTGCGGTGATCTGAAAAATATTTATATAACTAATTCAGTGAAGCGGAACAGGTTTATGCAGATAATGATATTTTTGCATTTTGCCGATAACAGTGACCTTGACCCAAATGACAAGTTGTGGAAGTTGAGACCTTTTATCAAGAAAATAAAAGAAAACTTTATGAAGCACTTCATTCCCACCCGACAAATAAATTTTGACGAATCTATGATAGCATATTATGGAAGACACTCATATAAACAGTTCATAAGAGGCAAGCCTATCAGGTTCGGCTACAAAGCATGGTGCCTAAATACACAGGGAGGATACCTAATCAATTTTGATATATATCAATGTAAAGGTCCAGGGTATCATGGTAATATTAGTAAACACATTGGAAAATCAGCATCTGAGATGATTCACTTGATAAATGAATTTCCCGACAATATCAAGGGGCTACGTTTTGATTTCTACTTTGACAACTTGTTTACGAGCATGAACTTGCTTTCGTATCTAAAGTCATGTGGGTACACAGGCACTGGAACTGTAAGAGATAAGAATCCTAAAATTCCTACAAAGGAAATAAAAGGGAAAATTAGAGGCACATACGATTACAAAGTAAGCAATGATGACTTGATAATTGCTCGCTGGCACGACAACAATGCTGTAACTGTCGCTTTTACAGTTCACCCTGTCTTCCCACTAGATCTGGTCAAGAGGTTTTCCAAGGCAGATAAGAAAGTCATCATGGTAGAACGCCCTGCACTATTTGGAATTTATAATACATTTATGGGAGGAACAGATCTCATGGACGAGAACGTCAACAGATTCCGCATGGCGATTAGGAGCAAAAAATGGTGGTGGGCAATTTTTTCCTGGATTTTAGACTTCAGCCTGTAAAATGCTTGGTACCTCAGCAACATGTCACGGCCTAAAATGACGCAGCTCCAGTTCAAGCGGGAAGTGGCACAATACTACGTCGGATCCTACGGCACGGAGCCCAGGTAGCGGGGTGCGCAGCGCTCTCGCGCGGGGGGGGGGAAGGTCGCGTACATGAAGTTGTATGGTACAACGGGCGAGACTTACCTTGTGATGTATGTCCCAGACAATAAAAGAAGAAGGTGTGCATATGAGAAACGCTTTAGCATAGTCCGTACAGTGTGTGTACAGTGTGACATTGGGCTCTGCATAAGTTGCTTCATTCCGTTCCACACAAAGGGACATAACAGATCACTGAATCTTCAGAGAAACCCACAGCAAATGATCACACCAGTAAACTGAAGAACTCTGAATATCCTGTCAGTTTTCAATATAATTTTCTAATAAATATTTTTTTTATTACTCTGTGTGTGTGTGTGTGTGTGTGTGTGTGTGTGTGTGTGTGTGTGTGTGTGTGCGTGCGTGCGTGCGTGTGTGTGTGTGTGTGTGTGTGTAATAGGTACTGTAAATAATGTCTTATTGTATATAAACTATTTTATTTTGTCTCTTAGTAAATCAACTCAGCAATAACTTATATATTCTTCTCCATGCTCATTGTCCTCTTATTTTCATTATTTTCCTGAAGAAGACGTGTTGGTACCTTGCAGACTACTACTTAAGCGCCTAGCATTGCAAATAAATAACACCCTATATTTCCAAAACTAAACATGTTTGCTTCAAAATAATGGATCTTCCTTGAATAATATCCTACCCTAAGAATGTTTATTAAGAAAAATTGAACATTTCAAAAAATAAAAATTTGGGCATTCAAGGAATAATTGTGCACACTGCTCATTCAAAACAGCGCGACAGGGTAGGGATCGAATAGCTGTAATACTATGATGAACCAGTGTGTTACGTACCAGCAGTATCGGAAAATGTATGAACCAGAGGAATGGCATGCTAAAGAAAGTTTTCTAACTCCCCAGCCATTTCCCGCCAATATTCAGTCAAGCTGTTATACTCGGTAAGCAGCAGTAATCCCATATATCGGAGTTGAATGGCAGCATAAGAGACAAAGAACATCACAACAAATAATGGTCAATGAAATGTTATTGTTAATCAATGTTATTCGCTTTCGATATTGTAGGCCTTCACATTTAGTTTTCTTCTGACTTTGAAATACCACTCTTTATAGTCGGTATGGTAAAACTGAATGAAACATAAAATGATCGGAAATTGTATTCTCTATAACTTTTGTTTGGTAGTACTTTTCGATCAGACTAATAACATAGGTATTTAAAAATTAAATTTTAGGCGCCTCCCCTAAACTAAAATTTCATCTCAAGTGAATAAAAACTTTTATAGCTTAGACTGTAGTTTCTTATTCCCCGACACTCTGCATATTGATTTTCATCAAATTCTGTTTACCCATTTTCTCGTGACTCGGCGTTGATATGGACTTAGCAACAAAAATACAAATTCATGATTATCTGTGTTATCATAGCCGATGCGTAAAAATGTATAAGGGCCTGTACTACGACTCAGATAAACAGCCAGATACGTAGGCTGCAATTTTGCAAACTAGAAGTTAAATATTTTCTTGCGTACTACCAACGGATTTTAACTACGGTATTGTAATGCGGAAGATGTAGTAACATTTTTATTGGGTTGGTAATAAGTTTACTGAAAATATAGTGAAATTTAGCGCGATGGTATACGTGTTCCATGGTGTTTTCGTTTGTTTAGCACTATTCCTTTTGAAATTGTATTACTAGAATCCAATATCAGACTCTTATAAAGCTATAATGTGGAAGTCCAGGTCAAAAACAGAATTAGGATAGAAATATACACATACGAAGAAATGTTAAAATAAATTAACTGTGTAATGAAACTGAAACTGTTATAGAAAATAAAAAGACTGAAAATGTAACCTGGACACAAAAGTTAAGATTCAGGTTATGTATCTTTTTTGTCTAGTACTATTTACGAGGTTGCGTGTTACGACGAAATTAAAGTTTATATTCGTAATTAATGCCACTGATGCAGTGTGGGATCATTAATTTTATTATTAATTCAAAAATTGTTTGCTGATTGAATAAGTAGTTAGTTTCTTTCCTTTCAATACAACCTGAGAATAGTAACTGGCAAGCATTTATCTCACTTTAGCGTAAATACTTTTGTATCAAGTTGTTATGAAGTAAAAGAAATATAACCTCCTTAACATCCTCATTTGACGGACGAATCGCCATCAACTACGTCGTATACCTTTACTCCATGTGTGCGTCGCGGATTGATTTGGAATAGAACCCACGCTTTTGACACGCATTTTAATGATTAGGAAATGTGTACTATCACCTCTAGTACCCTACCGACTACCATTTGCAATGTAAAAAAATGTTAGACTATTGGGACTCGAACCCACGAAAAACTGCTTATCAGCAAACTTTGCTGCCCTAACGACCACGACTAGCCATGAAGCTTACGGTTGCCTGCTTGTGTACTAGTGATATTCTCAGTAGCAACAACTTGCTAGCTTGGGAAATCTTTAAGAATTCTGTGATAGCTGGATAGGAAGCATGACATACTTTATAAATATATACATAAATTACGTTGTAACAACTTAATTTTGCACAGCATCATGCAGATGTAGATTCATCTTGATGAGTAGCCATCTTGATTCTTTACAGTAGCGTCCCCGATAGGAGCTAAGTCCCAGATAAGAGCGTTAACAGCCTCTCCAACTGCGGCATAGCTATATTCGAGAATATTTTCCCAGATTGCACATAAACGAAAGTCGTAGTACGCGGTTTCAACCGAACTTCCAGATAAATGTCCAAACTGCCAAATAAATTTATACCGCACTTTTATCTGGCTGTCGTAGTACAGGCCCTAAGACATAAATGATCGGAAGTTTAATTCTACAGAACTTTAAGTATGTAGTATTTATCGATAGGACCTCTGATAGTATAAATATTTGAGAATTAAATTTTAGTCCTTCCCCTAAATTACCATTTCACTCAGCGTGAATAAAATGTTTTATAGCCTAGATTGTAGAGGATCATTCCCCGACTTTACACACCGATTTTTATTAAATTGTCTTCAGCCGTTTTCTCGTGATGCGTGTACATACAGACAGACAGAAATTACGGAAAAGTAAAAAGTGCATTTCCTTGTTACTGTGGACATGACCGATACAGAAATACCAATCTTTTCAAATTCTGAGCAATGTACAGACACAACTCTTATTTTATATATATAGATTTCAAAACAGTGGCACGCAACAGGCGGCTCTCAGTAACAGATGTTCAATTTCAATGCACGCAACATTGTGAAATGCAAAAAGTTGAACCAGTGCAGCACCATTGAGGTTAAGCAGCAGAGTAACAAAGAGTAACATCAGATTTGTGGAATCATTCACGGATAGTTCATTCTTGTTCGTGACGAAAATCAGACTGTTGAGGTCACCATGTTCAGCAGAGTGCAGCATATCATTTATTTGGCAATCAACGCAAGTACAATTTGAGGTTACATACATACAATGAATAAAAGACCAGATTTCAAAGTTGACATCGCAATGCTGAATGCATGAGTCTCTGTGAATCTCGACATTTGTACATATACGATGAACGTTCCTCAGATACAAAAATGTTTGGAAAACCCTGCTATAGAGTATATCATCATCCGCAAATAGCCTCATCTTTGATTCCATTTCTGATCAGTAATAATAGTAAGAAAATAATGAAAGTCCAATTATCTTCCCAACTTCATAAATGTAAATTGCTGTCCTTTGTCATATAACCTCAAATCAGTAACAAGATTCCTTTGAATTTATACAAATCCTTATTGCAATCCTTTCCAATTCACTCAGTTCTTTACTTGTATCATTTGTAGATGTACGGTAAGAAAAATTATGTGGTCCTACAAACATTCTAAGTGAATCATGTTTTAAAGATCCTGCAATATCCATTCCTTGAAGAAACTATTTCCTGCATCAATCATCCAGAAATTTCAGTCTCATCAATGCCAAATCCTCAATGAAATGTTTTTGTGATGGGCAGAATCTACTATAATGCATTTGAGAACTGTTGAAAATTGATACTTGCGCTCTTAATCATATTATCAAGTACAGCAAACATAATCTTTGAGTCAAGTAGGCTGAATGTTAATTTATGCAGTCCAAGACTAAAATATTTGACTACATGTACTGGTGATCAAGTAAGAAGAATGAAAGGGTGGCAATGCCATGCCTGTAGATCTTTGCATTGCCGTCCCCTCATTGTGGTGACTGGAGCAGAGATCTGTAACCTTTCTTAACAACCTCTTTAATATGATTACCCCAATGTAGATCATTCCTATGTTAACACCTAGGTACTTACAGTGTTCCTCATGAAATACTATCACACCATCAACACAGTAAATAAAACTGACGAGACTTTACCTCTTGGTGAAACGTACAACTTTACTTTTCATCTCATTTATCATCATACCATTGTCCGCTGTCCATCTCGCAACATTGTTTAGGTCCCACTGCAGTCGCTCACAATCCTGCAATTCATTTACTACTCTATACAGTATAACATCATCCATACATATCCTCATCTGTGATTACAGTTCTTTACTCATATCTAGATATATATAACATGTCCTGACTGACTGGCTGACTCACTCACTCACTGATCGCTGAGCCAAAACTACTAGACATAAAGGCATGAAATTATGGGGATAAATTTATATTGGAGTATAGGTGTTCACTAAGGGAGTTTTTTGATATTCCATCGCTAATGGAGTGAAAAGGGGAATTAATTTTAAAAATGAGTATATCCATATCTCAAAAGCAGAAGAGTTCAAAGACTTGAAAATTGGTATTCGGTATCTCCTTTAAAAATAAACATGTTTTCTTTTCTTTTTGAAAAATCCACTTAAAGCGAAAAGAAGTGAAAAGGGGGGGAATTTTTAAAATGAGTATATCTCATAAACTTAACATATTACAGACATAAAAATTGGTATTTGGAATCTCTTTTAAAAATAAAGGAACACATATATATATATATTTCAGAAAATCCACATAAGGGGGTTAAAAGAAGTGCAAAATGAGTAATCTCAAAAACTTAACATGTTACAGAAATAAAAGCTGGTATTTGGAATCTCCTTTAAAAATAAACATGTATTTTTTAGTTTTTGGAAAATTCACATAAAGGTAGGGGGTGAAAATGGCAGAAAATAGGGTTGAATCCTTTAATTGGGATACTTATACATCTAAAACTGAATACGTTACAGACGTGAAAATTGGTATTTGGAATCTCCTTTAAAAATAAAGAAACCTGTCTTTTTAGTTTTTGGAAAGTCCACTTAAAGGGGGGGGGGGGTGTTGGGGGTGGAAAGCGAGTTCAAATTATGAGATCCATACGAGCGAAGCCACAGGTAACAGCTAGCCAAGAGAAATTTCATGGTCCCGTGAACATAGTAATTTAATCTTTTAAAAATCCTGCATTATCTGTTGCTCAAGGAAACACTTTCCCACATAAAATCGTCCAGAAATGTCGGTCCCATCAACACTAAATCCTCAATCATGTTCATAATGTGCAGAATCGAATATAATGCATTTGAGAACTGTTTAAAATCGATACTTGCTCTCAAAACCATATTCTCGAGTACAACATAAATAACTTTTTAAAGTCAGGTAGGCCTAATTTATGTGGTACAAGACAGGAGGACTTTCTACCTGCACTGGTTTTCAAATAACAAGAACAAAAGGGCGGAAACGTCATGCCCGTGGATCTTTGCGTTAGCGTCCCCTCATTGTAGTAATTAGAGCTACTACCGGAAAAGCAATCAGTGGTGAACTTGCTTATACAATCGTCCTTGCATCGCATTTGCCTGATATTGTTTGGGAAAATCATGGAAGTCATAAAGCAGAGTGACTGCAACAGTTGGAAGGCGACAGAGCCCATTCTGGCAGCTCTACTTGAGTACAGAACAAGTTTTGTCAAATGTTCATGCTTTTGTCCAGAGTTAGATGTTTATTTTTGACAGACTTCTTACAATTGTCACCAAGTAAGATTTGGCACTACTCTCACGGCACTAGTTACTGGGCCTAACATTTAAAAAGTTTCTATTAATTTCTACTTGTAGCTTACTGGCTTGTGCAGTGTGTGTCTCAATGCACTTCGCAGCTGAGCTCAAAGTCATGAAGAAACCAACATCTCTGGAATTTTGATGATTATCCTTTGAATTAATTTTGTGGCCTATGTGATTAGTGATGGGCAGAATTGAATATAGTGTATTTGAGAATTTTTGAGAGTGGATACTTGCATTCTAAACCATATTTTCGAGTAAAACATAAGCTTTAACTTCTTGGAGGCTCAATGATAATGAGCAAGACTTACTGTACAAAAACTTACCAGTGACCAAATAACAAGGAGTGATCTAAAAAATAAAGGGGGTTTTGGCCTACTTTGGATTGCCGGAAACAACTGGTTTACTGGTTCGTCTTTTCTTCTCCTCCCAGAATGTTTTCATCCCTGACTGTTTTATTTAGTTAAAGTGGAACCTCGATTCTCCGTTTTTCGGGGGACCATGAAAATAAAACGTACAACACGGGACAAGGGAAAATACGGGAATGAATGAAAATGGCTGAACATCACAAAAATGAAACACGAATAATGTTACAAAAACTCCTAAACCAAACCAAACTACAGCCCCAATGGGTCTGCCTGCCAAGCGACTGCTGCTCAGCCCGAAGGCCAGCAGATTACGAGGTGACGCATGGTCCGTGTGACTAATCCCCTCGGCCAGTATTCCCGGCTTTCTAAATCGGGTTCGCCATTTGACCATTAGATAGCTCCTCAATTAAAAGTAATCACGTAGACCGAGTGGACCTGGAACCAGCCCTTATATCCAGGTAAAATTGCCTGACCTGGTCGGAATCAAACCCGGGCCCTCTGGATGATAGGCAGACATGTTAGACCGCGAAAACGCATTCATTACCGGTACGCGAGTTCAAAATCTCGATAGGTACCTCGTATTCAATTTTACAGGAGAATGTTTGTCAGTTTCCCGTGAAAACTTCTTTCAGTTGCGTAATTTTGATTAGCCAAACTCTTCGAAAAATCTAATAAGGCCAAGCCAAACGACAGTCGACCACAAGTAGTTTTTAATTTTCTCATCTAATAAAATAAAGTACATTAGATACAAAAGCGCCCAACATGATGGTGAAATCCCTTCTTTTCTTAAACTTTCGTTGTAATTTGGTCTCCAGTATACTGTTTGTAGTCAGTTTCTGGAAATCTTATACCATATAAATTAGGCCTACGTCGACTTTTAAAGGTTATGTTGAACTCAAAAACATGGTTTTGAATGTAAGTATCGATTCTCAAAATTCTCGAATGCATCATATTCAATTCTCTCCGTCACTAATCCAATCAAATTGGAAAGAGAAAAAAGGAATGTCATCAAAACTTCAGAAATTACGGTTATTCGTGACCATCAGGTCATCTGGAAAGCGTGCTCGCTGCTCATGTCATTTAGAGTTGGAAATGATACAACCCATCTAAATGTAACATGCGCAAATAAAACTACTGCGGTTTTTGGCATTACATTAGGCTTACATTAGGACCAGAACTTCTTCTTCTTCATGTGCCATGTCCTCGCAGAACGTTGGCGATCAGTAGCATGATCTGTTGTTTGTTCATAGCTGTTCTGAACAGAGTAAGCTTTGTCACCCCAAACCACTGGCTCAAGTTGCCGAGCCATGATGTCCTACTTCTCCCCGGACCACGTTTTCCATTAATTTTCCCTTGGAGTATTACTTGCAGAAGGTGGTATTTAGAGTTCCGCATCATATGACCAAAGTATTCTAGTTTCCTTCTCTTGATGGTAGTGAGAATTTCTGGTTCTTTGTTCATACGGTGCAAAACGTCTATATTGGTCATTTTAGCTGTCCAAGGTATCTTAAGCATCCTTCGGTACGTCCACATTTCAAATGCTTGCAATCTCTTGCACATGGTCTCAGTTAGTGTCCATGCCTCAACGCCGTACAACAGAATGCTGAAAACGTAGCACCGGAGTAGTCGTGTCCGTAGTGAAATGGAAAGGTCACGGCTTGTCAAAAGTTTCCTAAGTCTCTGAAAAGAAGTTCTGGCCTGCTCAATTCTGCATCGGATCTCGTGAGTAAGGTCCCAGTCATCATTGATGTGACATCCCAGGTATTTAAATGTTGCCACTCTCGCGATCTGTTCCTTCGCTGTTGTGAGATTACCTCGAATGCCATCTTCATTCCTACTTATAACCATCAGAACAGTAATAGGCAATCCCAAAACCTCCCATGGCTTTCTTTTTTAATGTAAGGTGCAACATCTGTTCTGGTCTCGATAATATGATCGTGTACGATAATATTAAAATACTATTTTGTGTTAAGAGGGAGCATTTTCGATTCCTGCCTGAAAGCCCAATTACTCTACAGTGCCCTGAAGAGAGTGCCGAAAACCTGTTCGGCAGTACGATCGAAACAAAATTAAAAATATAAACATCTAACCCTAGATATAATTCGAACATTTTATAAGTGCGAACATTTGACGAAACTCATTCCGTCTTAAAGCAGAGCTGTCAAAATGCACCGTGTCTCCTTACAATTTGTTGTGGCCATTCTCTGCTTTATGATTTCCGAGATTTCCTAAAGGATACCACCTGAATGCGATGCTAAGATGGTCCTTTATGCAAGTTCACCGCCGATCGCTTTTCCAGTACAGTACTTGCTCTAATTATAGCGATGACGGGGCGTTAACGCCAAGGTCCAAAGCATGCATAGCTGTCCTTTCGTGAGGTACAGTTTATTAAAAAACGATATATTGAGGATTTAGCATTGATGGGACTGAAATTTCTGACAGTTGATCCGGGAAATCGTTTCTTCGACGAATGGATAATACAGGATTTTTACGTGATTTAATTACGATGATCGCGGGACCACGTAATTTGAACACAGTTTCCGGGAACGGATGATCGAGGTTCCACTGTAGATTAAAGAATTAAAAGACTACTTGACATTGATCGGTTGTTGCTTGGCTTGGCATATTTTTAGTAGCATATTTTCTGACTAACTTGGCTGATCAAAGTTACTGAGCTGAGAAATGTTCCTATGGGAAAATTTCCACATTAAAACTGAATTTAAATTATCAAGATTTTTAACTTGTGTAATTTACAACAAATATGTAGGTGGATGGTCAGCCTAGTCAATACTAAATATTAATTATTTATATTTATTTATATCTATTTACATAAGTCTAGTACATGTTTCGGGAATCTATATACATTCCCTTCATCAGCTAGTCAAATTAAAATTAAAATTTCTGTACACACAAATACCTAATAAAAAGGGGGCCCCATTAAGAAATCCAAAACTATTGCCTGTACAATTTGACATAGTTTTGGATTTCTTAATGCCCCCCCCCCCTTTTTTTATCAGGTCTTTTTGTGTACAGGAATTTTAATTTTAATTTGACTAGCTGATGAAGGGAATATATATAGATTCCTGAAACATGTACTAGACTTACGTAAATAAATATAAATAATTAATATTTAGTATTGACTAGGCGGACCATCCACCTACATATTTGTTGTGATCAAGTCAATACGGATCAAATACCGGCCACTATGGTCAAGATTATTAATTGTGTAATTTATGCAAAACTTTTTGTAAGATTATAATAACAGTATCCAGGTAATATTGCACTATTGTGGTGTTTATCCAATTTTCTATGGGATTAATTCATTCCCAGATTTTCCGTTTTCCTGTTTCGTACGCTTTTTTCCGTGGTCATCTGAAAAGGGTGAACCAAGGTTCCACTGTATTGATTGGTGCTGGACTTCATCAGAAAATAGTCAATAGTTCCACCCAAAAATGCAGCTGAAGGACAAGTAGCTCTTCAAAACACCCAATTAGGCGATGAAATTTTAGAGAATAAACAAGGATCAAAACTGCTTGCATGGAAATTATCAATTGACAATTATCAAATCAGATGTGAAATTCGGGAAACGAGGGAATTCCAGAAATTCAGTTTTACTTAGCCAAAGAAATAATATGTGAAAGACAGTTCACGGACACAGTTTCAAGAGATGAAACAGGCAGATTCATCATAAGGCTGCCTATGAAGCCGGATGTCATCCTCGGAGAATTAAGAATCGTTAGTCAGATGATTAACCCTTTCAGACCCCATGTCCATTGCAATGGACATAACATATTTTCACTTATAACAAAAATGAAAAGGCTTCCGCAGTTTTTTAGACTATTTTTCCATATCAGTTGACGTGTATACTCAATACACATTCAGTGCTGCAGTCAGTGTTAACAGCTGGAGTTTAAAGTGGAAATTAAAACCAAATAATGTTTATTGTCTATAAAAAAGAAGTCAAGCAGTCAGCAAGAACTCAAGGCTGCTTACACAGATTTCATTGATCAATATAAAAAACTAGGGCATATGAGCTTGATTGAAACAAACCAAAATCAAGAAGTGGCGAATTCATACTTCATACCCATCAAACAGCAGTATGTCCCGACAGGGATGCCACTGAAATTAGAGTGGTGTTTGATGCCTTAGTGAAGATACCGCTTGGGACATAATTGAATGACAAGCTCATGACGATGTAATTTGCAGTGAGGTTTTTTCACATCGTACTTAGCTTTCACAGCTGTAAGTGCATCAAAACATCAGATGTGGAAAAGATGTTTCGGCATATCCTCGTCCAACCTGAAGATCGGGCAATATTGCCATGAGTAAATGAATTGACTACTCTTCATGAAAGCAAATTTCTGGCAGCAGCAAGGGCTATTCGTGATGAATTTTATATGGGTGATTGCTTAGGTGGAGGAGGGACCCTAGAAGACATCCAGCTACGTCAGCAAATACAAGATATCTCAAGAGTGGTGGAATGCATCTGAGAAAATGGAGCTCTTACAGTAAACAGATCGCAGGATTTGGAGAACAAAAGCAACAAAGGGACTTCCTGGTTTTTGAAGAAGCTAGTAAGACTCTTGGGCTTCTTTGGGATTCGGCACAAGATTGCCTTCAATTTCGAGTTGAGCTGGCAACTACAGTTCATGAATCTCATATTCATAAGGTTACGTATTGACAATGTTTAATACATAAAATTTCCTTAAAAAGGGAGAAATTAAATAAAAAGCATCCAGCTTAGTCAACACAATTCAATATATTAAGGAGATTATGATTTTTAAAGTTTGGTACATGTTTCGGCTGAATGGCTGAATATTTATTCTTATCAGTTGTAATTATTTTAATAATTAATTCAACCTTTCTTTTTCAGACTACCGTTCTAAATAAGCATTTAAATGAATTGATGGAAGGATTGACTGCCAAAGTATTCCGAACGTACAATGCATCCATCACCTTACAAGAGCAGCTGAAGGCACTCACTGATCCCGAGTACAGTGTAGCTGAAAAGGTAAAATTAACTGTTTAATTATTTTTGTTAGAAGGAATATTGTGGAGGATTTTACTTCTTGTTCTTTTTGATATTTTGTGAGGAATTTGTTCATATACTAATGCCTTCTTATTTTTATGGTATAGATGAAGAGAGAAGAGGGGCAACCGTTTAATTACATTTCTTCCATAAAATGTTTAAAATTGTTATGATACCTCACTCCCTTGGACTTCTAAAATGAGGCAGATTTCTTTTTCACTTTCCAAAATCGATCTTAAAAAAGAGTGAAGTCAGGTTTGGTACTTTTATTGTATGTTAATTTCTGTCTACTTACACCTTTAACTAATATTGTAAAAAAAAGAAACTAAACAAGAGTAAAAAATGCAGAGTCCCAGAACTTTAACTTGGTTATATCTAAGGAAGCAGATAGCTGTTAATGTTAGAGATACCATGCTCCCAAAAAAATGGTGAAGGTAAGGTCATTCCAGAGATATTTCCCTGATTGATTTGTGGAAATATCAGTGTCATGAATACCATGACTGAGTACCTTAAGGCTGCTAAAGGCTTCAACATGGAAGTCATAAACCATCTAAAAAACTGAAGTGTAGCAACATAAAGTACAAAGAAGTACTGATGCTCTAGAATAATACTAAGAAATCAAGAGTGGCCACGTATTTGGTGTTCATGACTTGTCAAAGTAGCAGTTATCCTATTAAAGAAAAGAAAGACTCTGTACATTTCTGTGCAGAATATTAACAGATCTCACTGTATGGGGATTGTGAACTCAGAACTGCATCATAGTGAAGTTTAACAGCTATGGGAAGGGAAAGGGAGTCTTCTATATCGAACACAGGCTGGTGGGTAGTGATTCAACTATTAGGGTAGATTGATTGTTAAGAGGAGTTTGATATTCATTAGGCCTCAGTAAATAGGTTGAGTGTTATAAATGCTGCCAACCCCACAGTCTAAAGGTAGCGAAGCAAACCTACCTCTTATCTGGAGGTTCTGGTGTAGATTCTTGGCCAGGTTAGGAAATTTTTACATCAATGTAATGGCTTGTTCAAGGTCTACTCCACCTGTATGAGTGCATTTGAGAAGAGATAATGGCCCTGGTCTAGCAAGCTAAGAATAATGGCTGAGAAAATTCATAGTGTTGGCCTTGTGTCAGTTCATTAATCTGCTGGCCTTCAGGCTGAGCAGCAGTTGGGTTGGCCATGACCCATCTGGGATGTAGCGCCATGGGGTTAGTTTGATTAATAATTTTGGAAAGAACCACAGAAAACGTAATAGACACTCAAGAATCTTTAAGAACGATATTATGGAATATTGAAGGATTAAATAATGTTCTTAGTTTAGTGCCAGAGAATTTGTTCCGACCTTATGACGCAGTAATATTAACCGAAACTTTCCTCAAAACAGAATGGAGTTATGATGGATTTTACTGTATACATCTCTTTGCAACTAAAGGTTTACGTGGAAGACCAAAAGGTGGTATCACGGTGCTCTTAAAAACAAGACTATCCCCATTCACCGTCATACTAAAATATGATACTACCCTAGTAGTAAGAACGAAGCTCTGTGTAATAATAGCGATCTACTTTCAACCAGACTATAAAGAAAACTATATTATTGACGATCTGTCTGTAGCTCTCAATGCAGTATCCCACAAAGAAATAATAATACTAGCAGGGGATCTAAATTGCAGGATTGATATAAAACAGGACAAGTCAAAGACCGTAGTAAACTATCTGGAAAGGGAAGGCCTAAACCTTATAAATAAGAAAGACTCTCCAACATATACTGTATATGTGTAAACGGCTGCAGCACAATCGACTTAGTGTTCAGCAATAGTCAATCATCGCAACAAAAAGTACTAACAAACGTCGTAGCAAGGAAACACTTACCTGTGGACACCACCACAAACCTTCAATGCACGCCAATAACCAAAAATGGAAGAGGAAATATACTTAAAGGAAGAAAATTGGACCTAGACATATTAAAGGACACAGATACCGGAGATATTATAAGAGAAATACGAATGCAATCATACGCAACATCCATCAAAATATGAAGGCGAAGCCATGGTTCAATCACATCTGCTACAAAGCGAGATAAGTTGCACTAGAGGCACTCAGAAGAGCAAGAAATTCACCAACAGACACATCCCTTAGACAATATAATGAAGCTAGGAAGACAAAGACATCATAAGGGAAGCGAAAGAAATCTTCCAGGCAAAAGAAGAGGGAAGAATGATAGAAGAGGCAGAACAACTATGGTACAAGATAGGATCACCAAGACAACCACATTTCCCAAGAGACATCCCGCTGGAAACGTGGGAGCGGCATTTTAAGTGTCCTACAAGCATACGAAACGCGACCCGATCTGAGGGAGGAAGATTACTCGAAAATTAGCTATGAACCTTTCACTGTGGAAGAGGTAGAACGAGCGATAAATACGGCGAAAAACAAAAAGGCATGTGGACCGGATGGAATATATTATGAAAATCTCAAATGTATCGCAACTAACCTAATTGGAGAACTGCCACTCTTAAAGTACTATACAAAGGAAAGGGAGACACGGAAGATCCAAATTCATATCGTGGCATAGCCCTAGAATGTACAGCTTTGAAAATACTAACTAGCCTACTAACAGACCGTTTATACACCCTAGTAGAGGGAGCAATACCAGAAGAACAGTTTGGATTCACAAAGGGAAAGTCAACCTTACAGGCAATACAATGTCTATTAGAAGATATAAAAGACGCATTAAGAATCCCTAAAGGAAAGTTACATGCTGTCTTCGTAGACTACAAGAAGGCTTTTGATTTATTAAGCAGGACTATGATTATTGAGAAACTAGAAGCAATTACTGGTAAAAACCACATCACAAAAATTTTGAGGAATATTCTGAACAATAACATGATACAGATAGATGACTATGTGGACGTGTCAGACCCACTAGAGCAGAAGATTGGCGTATTACAAGGAGATCCAATCAGCCCCTTGCTCTTCAATATTGTGACTGCGGACATTTCCAGGATCATTGCTTCAGGAAATGTGAAAATATATGCGTACGCAGACGACATGGTACTGGTGTCTTGAGAAATAAAAAACCTTCAAGAAGCATTCAATAAACTTACATCATGGGCTACACACAATGGATTGCAACTAAATGAGAAGAAAATGGTGACAATGACTTTAAGGAAAGGTGGCAAGCCAGCAGCCAGTGATATAATATACTACAGACGAGAACCACTAACAGTTGTATCACAGTTTAAGTATCTTGGATTAACAGTACAGACAAACGGAAACACGTTCAGCTACCACATCAAGGAAAAAGTGGCAATTGCCATATCTGCCATGAACAGCATCCAGAATATACAGAAAATTTCATTGGAAATTGCGTTGAAAGTGTTTAAGCGAAAGATCTCACCGATATTAACCTATGGCCTGACACTAATTTGGGAACAACTGCAAAAGAAAGACATCAAAGAAACTGAAAAGGTAAAAGCTAGATTTCTGAAAAAAGCCTTGGGAGTCCGTAAGTTTACCCCATCACGCTTGGTCTACCTGCTTGCCAGAGAACCCTTTTATATTGAAGATCTAAGGCTTGAATTAGCATTGCCCACATCAGGAGCATACCAGAGCCTATTAAAGGAACTTCAGGACAAAAGGGAAGATATATGGCTAGATTTCTTCTCCACAGACACGATGATCAACAGGGAATGGATAACGGCTAACTATGAACTGAGGCACACCATGACTCGCTTTGCGGTCTATGGTTTCCACTACAAAATCTGCAAGAGGGATACCTACCATTACCCCAGTGAACTGTGCTAGTGTAAACTCTGTGGCGATCCATGTGATGTATACCATGTGACAAAATGCAAAAACAGACAAATCTCGCTGACAAAATTCTGTAATAGTTAAGTGCTATATAAACTATAGAACTATACATTGACCACTATGGCTATAACTGTATTATAATATGGCCATTGGCTGCATTTTTTATTATTATTATTATTATTTTGGTAGTACTCGAAGGTAAAGAGAGAATGCACTAAGTACCCCATAACAACAGTGGAGCGACTGAGTAAAGTCAGGGAAATGCTCTGTTGTTGACAGTGTGGGCAACTCGTATCTCACATCATCGTAATCATCCCTGTGTCCAACATCTATTGTTCTTCCTTAACTGTGTTGCAATCCAGATTTTTTTCTAATTATACTATTTCAGATAGCTTTCAACCACCATAGCATAGGTCTTCCTCTTCCATCCTTTTAGCATATCCAAACCATTTAAGTACACTGCTGTTTGTAGAAAGTGAAACACTCAGAAGCAATGGTCTGAAACACGCCAAAATCAGAGGACGTGTAAAACAGTGGAACCACAATAAGTGATTTAAAATGCAGAGAGATGGCGTGCACGTAGGCCCAGTGGTGGCCTTCTGTGTGTGATCGGCCAGGGCAGTGTTACGCAATGCTCGGTCAGTGCGGAGCCGTCATACGAAGTGGAAACGTGTATCTAAGTGCCAATATGCCTCGCCGACATCACAGGAGGGAATATCAGCATGCGAGTGCGTTCAAACGGAACAGAATGATAGGGCTCCGGGAGATGGGTCTGTCGTTCCGTGACATTGCGGCTCGTACAGGGTACGCTGCTTCAACAGTGAGGCATATGTGGAATCAGTGGAGAGAAGAGAGCCGTACACAGCGCCGAGAGGGTACTGGACGACACAGTGTGACCACAACGCGAGATGACCGCCATCTTGTCCGCTTGGCCGTAACAGACAGAACAGCTTCGTCCACGGTGTTGGCTCGGCGTTGGAGCGCTGCAACGGGTGTGGGGATGTCTGGATCGACGGTTCGACGCCGTGTTCTGAGGGCTGCACTGGTGGCACGCATGCCACTGCTCAAGATTCCATTGACCAGCAACCACCAACGCCGTAGACTGCAATGGGGACGTGAACACCGACACAGATTGCTGAGTGGCAAAACATAGTGTTTTTGGACGAGTCCCGCTTCAACTTGTCCTACAGAGATGGCCGCATGCGCGTTAGACACCGCTGTGGTGAACGCCATCGGGCAGACTCTATTGTTGAGCGAGATAGCGGACAAATGCCAAGTGTGATGGTTTGGGGCGCAATTGCCTATAACATGCGATCTCGCATCCTGCATCTTGAGGGCAATCTGAACAGCTACCACTACATCAGGGAGGTTTCACAGCCCGAGGCACTGCCCCTCTTGCAGGCCGTTCCAGACGCCATATTCCAGCAGGACAATGTCCGGCCGCATGTGGCGAGGAATGTGCAAGCCTTCTTCGAAGATCGACGGATACCACTACTTCCCTGGCCTGCCCATTCGCTGGATATGTCACCCATTGAACATGTCTGGGATATGGCCGGTCTGCAACTTGTTCGTTCAGGTCCTCCTGCAGCCACTGTTGATGATTTATGGACGCGCCTGCAAACCGCGTGGCAGAGTATTCTCCAGCAGCATATTTAGGCGCTCTTTGATTCCATGCCATGACGTTTGCGGCGCTACGCCATACTGAATTTCCACGGTCACCGTGCATGTACAGTTCTGTAATTGTAATCATTTGTGTCTTGCCATGTCCTTAATATGTGGAATAAATTGCATTGTGATCATAGCTCTCGGTCTTGGTGTTTCACTTTCTACAAACAGCAGTGTATATCCCTCTCCATTCTGTCATAAAGCTTTTCCACTCCAATTTCCTTCCTGATGTTCTCATTTCTTGCTCTGTCTTTTCCTGTCTTTCCTATCATACTTAAAAATTCCATTTCACTGGCCTGGATTTTATTCTGCTATATTTTTTCATTGTCCAGGTTTCTGCTGCATATGTCAGTATTTGGCAGCATTACATCTTACACTTCATATTGCTTTTCTTGCAATTATCCTTCTACCTTTCTTCTCATTATCTTTTCTGGTACCCTTTCAGATATATTTTCTACAAGAGATAAAAGTGTGTTTCCTCAATAATCATCACATATCTTCTTATCCCCCTTATTAAATACAGCCAAAACTAGTTAGGACGTTTTTGTGGGGACCGAAAAAATTGTCATAAAGAGTGAATGTGCTAAAGAAATGAAAAACAATTACAATTGCAAAGTTAGGTTTAAAGGTAAAAATAATTATGGTGAAAACGAAGAAACAAGTGTTTTGTTTACAATTTACAATTAAACTATGCACGTTGCTTACAATTATGTTTAAAGTTATCCTAGGAATGTCCAACATCTGGATGATTTGCACGCGTTTCTTGTGTAGATTAGCATCCGCTTTCTCAATAAACTTTAATTTTTCACCATTTGTAAACTGTCTAGCATTCTTCTTCTCCATAACTGAATGTCCTGTAGGGCAAACCATTATGCTTAAGTACAGTAGGCCTAGTTTACATACGTTGTTACACAATTCACTTACGAATATAAAGTTAAGCACCAACACGTCAGCTGTATACGTACGTACCAAGTCTATTGTTGATCTATTCGGTCTAAAGCCATATTGTTCTTCCTGTAACTGTGTTTCTATTATATCCCTCAGTCTTTTGTCAGTTATAGTCACCTAATATATGATACAGTAATACAGTGAAACCTCGTTTGTGCGTTCCTCATTAACACGTTTTTCCCCTTAGCTTGTTGTAAATTTGAAGTTCCGATACTCATCGTATTAAATCTATATATAAATACCGCACTTAACTACATCACGAATTCGCTATTACCGCGTGGTCCGATCACATTTTTCTAGCCCTGAAAGAAATGTGATTTCCAACTCTGGTAAGAGCAGTCGCCACAATTGCGTCATTACGGAAAAGGGCCTTGAATTCCTGAACTTCACAGGATAAGTTACATATATGGGGAGTAAGCCATTAGCCTCAGGAATATTCAATTTTGCTTGCCGGTTATCAGCGAGATTGCCGAATAACACAGTGAACCTATTTGCACTTGTATATTGCATTCCATTCAGAAGTTAGATACTGTATTTATTTTGTGTTGAGTGGTACAGTGTAGTGTAGTGAATATTTGTCACGTGATATGGTAGTCTATATCTGGATTAGGAACATAAAAGTGTGAAATTGACTAGCGTGGTGTATATTTGTCTTGTGATAGTCTAGTTTTGTATACGAAAAGAGTCATAAAATTCTTTACTAATGAAGACAAAATTAAAAACTGTCAGAAAGTGGACTGGCATCCACATCTTAAAGCGTGCAGAGGTCGCGAATGTTGAACTCGCACCTTTGAGTTTCAACTTGGTCACTCAAGTTGATCAGAATACATTCAGAATGGCAGCCGAAGTCATTCCTCCTGGTCACACGTGGTCGAGTGTAACCTCCAATTCATTGTGTGGCCAGAAAATAATGCTTATTAATCCACTGCTCTGAAATAAAAGGCTTCTACTAACATTTGTTTTAGAAAAAGTGTGATCTGCAATAATACTTTGCACATGTTTTCATATTTGTTGGGTAACTGTTCAAATTCATCATTATTATTATTATTATTATTATTATTATTATTATTTATTCAGTTCCAGCATCGATTTCTCTATTAATTATCTATTTATTTATCGCTCAGTCCATTTCATTTAATCTATTATGTGCCGTATGTATGTGTGTGTTAGAATTAAGGAAGTTTGTATGCGGCGTGATTTGCTGCTACGTAAGTGTGAACGTAAGTTTGAGGAGTTGGACTAAGTGGTGAAATACAACTACATTTAGTGTAGAGTCATACTACAGGTTATCCATATGTCACTGCGTTCATTTTGAAGCACTAAGTGCTCTTGGAAGTCTTACCGTAAGGAGCAGTTCATATGATCTTACCCTGCACACGATCATTGACACACAAGGTTGGCTTGAATGAGGTCACAGTCTGATTTACCCATGCCTTAGGGGTGAGCCATGTGACAATGAGAGATGATAAAACAGCTTACATCCCATAGTGAGTGTTCAGATGGATGGAGCGTCTACACTAGTTAGACGTATTAGATGATTGGGGTGTGTTCCATATATGTTCAGTCGAATCGACTTGTGTCGTTTCTGTGGGAGGTGAAAGTACAGTCTTTGATATGGAGACTAACAATATTGTGGGCAACGTTTGAAACTGATTGAGCAGTGTGCTTGAATATATAGATCATGCTAATGAGAGATTTTTTGTTGGTGAAGGTGAGTCCCCAATAAGAGGATAGTTCAGCAAAACAGGTCTGAGATAACTATAACTGATGCCGGTTCAAGAAACACGTCACAACAACATTTAAAGTGTCAAGTGTAGTGTGAACCAATGAGGGATAAATTTCCGGTAGGAAGATTTCAAGTGTACTTTAAATTTAATGCATAGAGCTTGCATTCCATTTTAATTTCTGAGTTTTATATTGCAATTTCAGTATCGCAGCAAATGCCGCGATTTCCCGCTCAAACTTTAAGAATATATTTGTTTAGTACCAAGTGCAGTTAATTGTTTTATTTCATGGTGAATCACAATGAGCAAGAATATAATACATAGCGTGGCTATCACTCTGCCATCTTTGAAGAAAGTTGAACTGGCGACCACCATGTCTTAAATGTACCTCATTAAGCAGAGCGTTGTGTAAGCAAGTGCGGAACAGAGCGAGAATATGAGACATTGTCACACATATCTTATTCATAAGGTATAAGAGAGATTATTTGAGTTGATGATGAAAATGTCGGATGTAAAGCGCAACTATTTGACGCATATAAGTTTTCCTTAAGCCAGGTTCCCTACAGAATCGCAATGTACTGAAACTTAAAATAGAATGAACAAAATCCATAACAATTTGTTTTTCCTTCAAGCGATATATTGTTGTAAAATGACTAAATCAATTATTGTTTTATCACAAAGATATGGAGATATCCACAAATCTCCAATTTATCAATTTGCAGAAGAGTGTAAGCCTACAGTACAAAATTACGGATTAGGATGCGTATCTAAACAGCCAAGAAAATAATTAAAACACACTTTAGTGAGTTATCATCCATTCCAGAGGCAACCTTTCTACATAACATTTTTATAACATAAATTGGAAATAAAGTTTACAGTAAGCAAATTGAACTTTATATTGATCTATTAGTAGTCACATTTCCCATTTCAAAACAGCTCTGCCAATCACATGAACCGATAAGTAGTTTCTAGCTTTGATGTATTGTCCCATAAAAAGTAATTTTGTGTGCCCTGCCATATGATTACTCCTTTCAGTTGTTGCGTAATAACTCTGTAGTGCAGACTAATTTAAAATGCTGCAAAGAGAAGTTTTGTCATGCTGGTGTAATGGGTTTCCTTACTGAACTCTGTAGCAGTAAAGAAATTATTGTTGCTGTAAAACAACTGCCCTGTAACTGACCAGAGAACTTCAGTCTGTAATTTTTAACGTAATGTTTATGTTACGTCTTTGCGACAGTAACGTTTTTCTAAATACCTTTTCAGCCATGTAACAATTTCTTAACATCATGAGCTGGATAAAGAGACTGTATTTTATATCTTTCTAGACAATAAGTTCTTTTTTCTCTTTGGAGTGCTGAGCAAATATAACTTTCAGACAGTCGTGGCTTTTAATTTTCTTTCCCACCTCATGTATGACATTTCCTGCTATGTACTCAACAACATTTACAGAGTATTTGGTGAATGACTCATAATTTGTAGCACAGCAATCATGATGCGTAAAGGTGCTGTCATCAGAAGGAACCGTAACACATACACATAAGAGAAGAATCACTTGTGTTGATGGGTCAATCTGTCGCAGTAATCCCTTCCTGTATGCTCATCTGAATTGCTCTGCATTGGAATTATTTCTTTTTCCTCCCTATTATGTATGGATGAGAAGAGCAATTCTAAATTGTTGGTTATGCCTTCGGTATCTAAAGTCTTGTAAATTAACCAGACACCCTACCCCGTAGAGGAATGGGGCAAGGGTGAACTTGACACACTTGCAAGATTACTCAGACAGTTCTTGTCGTTACCTGGTACATTTATATCATGTCAGCTGTAGTGTTGCTTGCCTCCACCTGGAGCGTTAATCGAGCTGCTATAGCCACAGCCGCTTCCTTTCCACTCCCAGGCCTTTCCTATTCCATCATCGCCGTAAGACCTATCTGTGTTAGTGCGATGTAAAGCAAAATTGTAAAAAGATTTTTTTTTAATAACTCATTTTTACATTCTGATCTTGAAATAATACCAATGCCACATATTCATATATTTGGAGCACTGGCAAGACATCTTTTCACATCACCATACCAACGTACAGTTTGTGATTAAATTTGGTTTTGAGATTGAGATGTTGGTTTTTATATCTCATTTGACCATGTATCATTTCTTCTTCATCATTGGAAGTTGATAGGACAGTGGCAGCTTTCCTGTCTATCCATTTTAGTGCCATCAACTTGTGTGAATACACTACCATTACCTTCCCCTTCCCCATTTTCCCAGACTTGAACTCTCATGGCATATTTTTTCTAATGACATGCACTGTTCCTACTGCATTGGTTTTCTGGAAAGACAAATTCAGAAATAAGGAGGATGAGGTATACCAATTATCAACATAAATTGTGTACCTCTTCTCAAGATGCAGTTTCATGAATTCTTTGACCATAGCCTCACTTTATAACATCCCAGTCACTTCTGCTTGGGCTGGCCTTTTCTTTGTATTAATAGAAAATCCCAGCAATTATTTGGTCTGTCTTGCAAGTGTTATATATTTTTATTTCAAATCAGGTCTTTTTTTGATGCAGCATAATCTTCCCCTAAATTTTACTAGACTTTCGTCTACTGCCATATCCTGGTCTAGAATAGTAAACTTCTCTGAAGTTTTGTTTCAAATGGTTTACAACTGGTGCAGTTTTTCTGAGTTTCTCATATTCTATGTCTGCAGGGGATGAATCTAGAGGGAGGTTGCTGCTTGTGATGGGATTTATACCAGAATTTCCAGTAAAACCTTATTTGGATAGTTTATCACCTGTTTTTCTCTGTTCCCAGCTTTCTTCCGTTACCTTCTTTATCTTTTTGGAGGCAGGCTGGGCTTTATCATTGTCACATTCAAACTTGCTCTCACTCTAACCTGAACTTTTTGTAACGTGACTATCACTTTTACTGCTAGTAAATAAAATTACCGGTATATAATTTTCTGAAACCATATCGCTGCCTGATTCACTCTGGCTATACTGTAAATATACGTTTGATTTCATTCCTTTTAACACTATGCGCCCGCCGGTAGTAATATTACTACCATGCGGCGTGTGCCTGAGTGCCGCTGTTAGTAATACTACTACCATGATCTTTGAAATTCATCCACTCAAAAGCTATTCACGTTATCGAATTAGTTTTTGCTTTGACGTGTTGTCGATTTCCTTTACTATCGTTAGGTGGTGTTGTCGATCAATAATGATTGGTGGTGCAACTTAGGGACGATGTTTCGTAGCCACGTGCGCTCAGTTAGATCTTACGTAATTGCTGACATACGTACTCCTCGCGCGCTCCGGTTAGGTAAGCTCAAATTTATGTGCGTGTGTTCTAATGATAGATTATATGACTTCACAGATTTAGAATGAAAGTGTAGTGAGGTGACAGTCTGAAATCATCTCTCAAGTAGTTGATTTATACTGTATAATTATGACCATCTGTGGGACTGTCAGACTAAAGCAGCTGGCACCGTGATACCAAATCGGAAAGGAATGCCAAAATTAGAGTTTGCGAAAAAACTGAAAAAGGGTGAAAAATGTCATTACAGAAAGGACACCTTCTAGCAATAAAGTGGCGAGATGTTTGTGACGTTTATATGGTGAGCACTGCACATGATGACATGATTGAAGTACCTGCAGCAAGAGGGAGCCACGAGAAATCCAAACCGTCAGCAGTAGTAGACTATAACAAATTCAATATTGGTGTTGATAAGTCCGACCAATTGTTGGCATATTATGCATTCACAAGGAAATCGATCAAGTGGTGGAAAAAATTATTCTTCCATCTGTTTGATCTTGCCATAGTGAATGCCTATATACTGTACCGTAAGGCTTCTTCACAAAAACTTCCCCTTTCGAAATTTTGTGAACATTTAGCAGATGATTTGGTGAGTAGTGTTGGGGCCAAAATTACTGAAGAATCACGAGCATCAACTGCGGAAGGCTAGTAGGTAGAGATCATTTTCCAGACAGAATACCTGCAGTAGGCGCGATGAAGGAAGGTCACGCGCAGCGTACGTGCAAAGTTTGCTACAAGTCCAAACATAACACCGGTCATGCTGTGAAGAAAATGACAACCATATATTGTCGTAAATGTGACGTAGGTCTTTGCATAGGAGAATGTCTTGGGTGTTACCATACCAAAGCTAAGTATTGGGAATAACAATGTGTAATTCTGTTATTCCGTGACTAAAAACTATCGAACTTTTTCAAGTGAATTAGAAATTCAAGTGCGTGAACAAGGATATCATAATGGACCAATATTGTAGCCTAAGTTTCTTTCCAATGCTGAAGGTAAGCATTTTTTATTTGATTTCTTGGGGTAGCCCACTCTTTGTACAATACGTATATAAATTTGTTATTTTATAATGCGAAAACTGATAGAACTGTGATTTTTTTTTTCTCTGAGAGTCTAAAATACGCCGGCACAGGATAGGGACACCATCTTGAAACGTCCGGGCTCATAGTGTTAATTAAACGTTTACTACGGCTGGCCATTTCTGCTGACTACCTAACGGTGAATCACCCTCCTTTGAGAATGAACTAATTCCTGCTACATGTTCAATTCAACTCAGAGAGAGAGAAGTTCCTCAGCTTTTAAACGGAATACTGTATATGATTCCACCTATGAACAGAAGGCTTGTACTAGTTGTGGAAAGCTGCCATGCAGTAGGCTGCCTGACCTGCTGGGCGTCGTATGTATGATTGGTCACTGCTGCACTTGCAACCACCTGACAGGTGGCTATGTACACCAGTTACTTTACAAATCTGACTGTAAAATAACCATACTCTTGAGTACATGTGTGGAAGTATGGGTGACTTTCACTATTTGAGTTGTTCTACCACTGTAAATATTTCTTCCCCAGCTTAGATACATTTCATGTGTTAGTCTTAATTAAGTAGCTGCTACAAACATTTTCTATGTTCAGATCCTGGCTTACAACCGTGCAAACCGTGCTGTAGCCATCCTATGTAACCATCAGCGAGCTGTCCCTAAAACTCATGCAAAGTCCATGGAGAATCTCAAAAACAAGATTGAAACCAAGAGAGAACAGGTGGAGGAAGCTGAAAGGCAATACAAACAAGCAAAGAAGGATCATAAAAACCATGGTACAGCGAAGAATAAAATGTAAGTAGTAATTATTATTATTATTATTATTATTATTATGTAAAAATTACAGTACTCCTTTACACGTCTGCTTTTCCAATTGTTTAATTGTACTGAGTGTAGGTTACACATGGTTAATTGGGTTACCTGATTTTCTGATATTTAGATAATTTCTAGCTTAATTTCCTACTTCCCACAGACAAATATTTCCTGAGTTTGTAACCGTACGTATGTAAGATCTCCGAATTTTTAGGTTAGGAAATTTTCGTATATAGTTTGTAATGTTAAAATCATGTAATTTTGTTTATTGAGAATGTAAAAACGTAATATATTAAGAAGAATGTGTAGTTAGGGAATACTGCATATGTGTATCATTATATTTTTTATAAATTTCCGTTTGGGTAAGAGTCTGTAAATATGGCCTAGTTGTAGGATTGTGCAACTGAGAAAACAGCGACTATATCGGGAAGGATGGTTGAAGTCAGTTAAATGTGTTGCAACTAAGTGGCTTGGAAACACGGGGTACGGCAGGTTGTATAGGCTGAAGAATTGGAGTGGATCAATGTGGATGTACGTGAGTGGACGTTCAATGTCACATCAGACGCACGATAGCCAATACGAGGGCTTTGTTTTTAAGCGAGGTTGGGTTGACTGAGTGATGCGTCAAGAAGTGCGCGTGAGAGCGTTGCTACCTATAAACTTTCCAGGACGCTATAAGCACGTGCAGCAAACCTATATAAGCAGGTACGCGTGTGCGGCAAGTGATTCTAATGCTGTTTCTGATTGTGTTTCTGTCTCTGATTCTGTGTGTTTCTCACTTGGACCGGCGCGCGGGAGCTACTTTGCGCATAGTCCTAGGCAATGTTGTATTGTTCTTCGAGTATCGTTTTCGGAGTGAGCACGCTAGATGTCGCTGATGCTAACGAGTATCTGGTGGCTGTTAGGTCAAAGACGCTACTTAAGTGTTTATTTGTAACTCCAACTCTGTATAATAGTTGGACTACAATTCTTCTACGAGATTATGTACAGTGGATGTGGTGATGCGTACAGAATCGAGATTCGGTAGTGGAGGTGTGTTTGAGCACAGAGCTGATTCTTGGTCGAGGAAATCGTCGGCCGAGTATCTACTTTCAGTTGCAGAAACCTGAGGCGTTACACCAACCTGTGCGGCACTCGAGAAGAACTCAAGACGTCGATGAAGTGTGTAAATAAGGTTAGGGATGCTCTTCGTAAAGAAGGTTGCATCCGTACGTAGAGAAAGTCGTCGTACTTTTCTCTACCAGAATACGATTTTTGTTCTATAACAGTAGTGAGTATAGTGCGACTCTTACCTGGAGGTATGTTAAGAAATGTATATATAGTATCAATAATTTTATTGATGGTTTGTAGTGTGTACATTTGCCTTTGTAAACGACAAACGAGTAGGTCTCATGAAGTAATGATTAATGTTGGTCGTAGTTGTTTGTACGTTGCCTTTGTGGACGGCAATCAGGAGGGGGTCTCTTTAAGTGATGATTATTGTGGTATTTATTATATTTTTGTTTATTATTTTGGGAGTAAAGTTCTGGTATCAAACTTGCAGTAAATCTTTTTATCAGTGGAGTGAGGATGAACCTGGCATGCTACCTACATCTAATTTCAGGAGTAAACAGGTAAGGTTATAAAGTAAGTCTGGAGCTTCGTCAGCCTGATGACCATCGCCTTGGGAGAGGGAGTTACTCATTGCTCTATATAGTTATATATTCCTGTAATTGTTTTACAGGTGGCACCCATTTTTTGGTATTTATACTTATTTCACTCCGTTCATTAATTATGTATATTTTTTATTATTTTTTAAATGTTACAAGTTTTCCCCTTTTATGATGACAAACTTCATGAAAATTAACGTTCAATAGTTTTAATTTTGCCTATGCCATATTTTCTTGCAGCTGCACAATTATTCTACATTTCTGAGTGTTTAATAACAATTAACTTAAAATTGTCATCATAATACGGTATCGACTAGAACCCATTGAAAATTTGCCGGCAACACCTTTTCCACGAATCTTTATGACTATCCATCACGAAAATGTTCCTGCTGTCTATCAAACTTAATTTTACTAAGAGTCAGGTACATTAGACGCGTTATAACTCCGCCACTGAGTAGCCGAGGCCTTTCTAAGAATTCGAAGGCTCGCATGTTTTGATGCCATTCTGCAGATTTGAGAAATGTTTTTGTAGAGGCTAGTAGAATGTGATTCTCTCCTCACTATTTCCCCAGATCCATTGACGTTACACACAGGCACCGTACAACCGGCTGTCACGGCTAGCGATGTATAATAAAGAGGCGGTCGTTTATTGTTAGCGAATTTTGTGTGTGCATGCGCGTGCGGGGGTGAAAAGAAGTGGCGTGGTTGCCACGGTAGTTGCCAGTGGTATTCATTCCTGTTAGGCCGCAAATGGAAGACAACCCTCGATTTTTTTGCACGAGATTCTGAGGGGAAAAACATCGTCTTGGATTTGGAGAAATATAGTATCATTCCAGAGTTTCCTTCTTCAAATGGCGTCACCTAACCTAACCGTATATGAGTCGTGAAAACATATTTGAAACTCATGTACAGCCGATTTATCCTCGCTAAAAATTTGCATGTGAATAGTCTTTCCAAAATTTAGCTAGACGCGAGAAAATATGAACTATCCTCTGAAATCAGTGATGTAGGCCTACTCTGCCATATCTGAAGGTATCACATTTTTAATTAATTTCAGTACATAACATTAAAATTAAGAGATCGTTTACTTCAGCCGTTATTTTTAATGAGTGTCGGGACATTATTTACGCATTTATTACGAAAACTTATCCTCTTTCATTTCGAATTTTCTTTAGAGAACAGCAGTTGTTGGGTACCGTATTACTAATCTACTCCAACATCGCCTTCGAATGTCGACGAGAGAGCTTGCAAATGCACAAATGAGAAAACTATACCGTACCAAAGATGATCGATCACATTTTGTGGCAAACGTTTCAGTTTCCTTATTCAAACAGCGTCACCTATCCTAACTTAACCGTACTATACATATGATGAAAACATACTTAAGCGCCAGTAGAGAAATGATAACTTTTCGCTATAAATTTACATGATAATACTTTCCATAATTTAACCAGATGCGAGAAAATATAAACTAACCTCTGAAATCAATTACGCACTCTGCCATATCTCGAGGTGTATCCCATTTTTACTTGATTGCAGTATTTATCATTAAAATTAAGCGATCGTTTAGCCTGCCTTCATTTTTAATGAGTTTAGAACTGTTATCGGACACGTTATTTACGCACGTATTACGAAAATATGTTCTCTTTCAATTCGAATTTTCTTTACAGAACAGCAGTCGATGGGTATTACTAATCGACTCCAACATCGCCTTCGAATGTTGAGGAGAAAACTCGCTATTGGACATAGCGAAGATAATAGATTGCATGAAACATAATCAATTGCAAGCAACATAATCGCGCGGGGGGGGGGAGGGGCATAAATATCGATAACAAAAAAATCTTGCGCGCTTAATCGCTCGTAATAACGGATGCGTCAATGATAGGGCTCTCGCTGTAACCGAAGGATAATACACAGTTTAATATAGGAATTTTGAAGGGACAGAAAAAAGTTGTCGGTATAACGGGATTCTCATTATATGCTGTACTCGCTATATCGGACTTCTACTGTACTTTGAAGGCAACTAAAGGTTAGCAGAGACCTTAGTTTACATCCAAAAATGAGACTTTTGAGATGTTACGTCTTCTCCATCTTGTTCTATGGAGTTTAGACCTGTACCTTAAAGAAAAGAGAAATGGACAGATTAGAGGCATTGGAGTGACGGACGTATAGAAGGATACTGCGGTTGAGTTGGAAGGATAAGGTCACAAACGACGAGGTAATGAGGCAAATGGGAAAGAGAAAGGAAATATTAAATACTGTCGATCAGAAAGGTCCAGTATCTCTGTCATGTGATGAGAGGAGAGAAATATCATCTATTACAACGGGTCATTCAAAGGAAGATATAAGGCAAAAGAAGACCAGGAAGAAGGCACATTTCTTGGATTGATAATCTGACAACTTGTTTCAACTGTTCCGCTGTTGAGCTGTTTCGTGCTGCATCATCTAAAGCAAGAATTTGTATGATGGTAGCCGACATAAGAGGAGATGGTGCCAGCCTTCTGACCCCAACTCTGCAGGTTCAATCCTGGATCAGTCCGGTTGTATTTGAGCACCTTCAAATACGTCAGCCTCATGTCGGTAGATTTACAGGCATTTTTATAAGCTATAAATTCCATTTTTGTTCCGTATTGAAGTGCAGTTATAAGAAATAAATTGACAAGAGGGTCCACCTTTTCAATAAAATACAGTAGAAGTCCGCTATAGCAAGTACGTGATTTAACGAGAACCTCGTTATGACGTCAGCAGTTTCTGTCCTTTCGAAATTCCTATATTAAACTCTGTATTATCCTTTGGTTACAGCGAGAGCCCTATCACTGGCACATCCGTTATTATGAGCGATTTTTTCCATTACTGATATATATATTATGCTGACGAAGGGAGTTCAGGCTCCCGAAATATGTATGTATAAATGATTCAGATATTAATAATATATTGACAGGGCGGACTAAACAATCACCCGTTGTACATTATTATTACTCCCAAAAACCCGCTTGTGACCCCGCAGGAAGCCTGCGGGTCGGAGCGCCATGTACCCGCGCAGTAGTATCCGCCTGACAACACAGGTCCCAGCACAGCCGAATCCCCAGACATATTATTAATTGTTTTTGTTTTTCGTTTTCTCTATATTTATTATTTCTGTACTAGGCATTGTCCAACATTGAACCCCGGGCAATACCTGCTACAGAGGCCCCTGATCGGGGTGAGTGGCATTCGGGGGGGATGATTTCGGGCATGGCTTGTAAACGTCTTCAGCCTGCCCAAGGTGGTCCCCCACCAAAGTCTGTAACTTTGGATTCCTTGAGGGATTTGATGCAAGTGTAAGGCTCCTTCCACAATATACGGTTTCGACCATACGGAAAAAAAAAACCTACGGCTCTTTGCCATGGAGATGTTGCTTTCACACCGGAACTTTTTTTTGCCGTGTGAAGCTCAGTGCATGTCTTGATGCTAGTCATAGGAGAGAGTCATTTTGATAATAGGATGATTTCTTAATATTATTATTTTTTGGCTAAAAATGAAATTGTGAAATTTTATCATAAGAATATTTTTGTGAACCTGTATATGTAATAATATTGTATAACTGAAAATACACTTACCAAACACATTTTTCTTTGTCTTCAATTACATCAAAATCTGGTTTCAATTCTAAGTAAACTTCACACCAGGTATATCTTTTCGCATTCCGATCCACTTGGTGGAGGAAATATTACATTTTTATTCCATTTTAGCTGGCTGAAACTAGGAATTTTTTTTATTTTTTATTTGTACAAGCCCTGTTGTCTTATCAGCTAATACTTCCTTATATTTTCTTTAAATATCAACAAAATTATTAGTGGAAATACGCAAAAACGTCCTGGCTAACCGATATGTATAGCGCCACAGCAAGTAGTGGAGACTTTCCATGTGCTGTGAGGATGGTTAGCAGGGGTATACAGTAGAACCTCGATAATTCGAAATCGGTTAATTCAAAATCCCGCGTAATTCGAAGAAGCTCTCGTTCCCGGAAACATGAGATAAAGTTTTGCATGTTATTTAAATCGTTTAATTCGAAATATGGATAATTTGAAGTACAATGTCGGCCCCAGTACCGAAATTCAGACTTTTAATTCGAAACTGCATTTACATTTTAAAACAATAGTATGCTACAGAGTAATTTCAACTCGAAATTTGTCCGCTCCGCGTCATAATAGAACGCGCGTTCCGGACCGTGGAGAGGTAGCTTTCCGCACTTACACTCACTTCGGTGGGTCTACAGAGCGCTTCATGATTGTTAAGTTGAATGAAATTGGAATTATTTTGTATTCAACCTTTTAAGGAACGCCGTAATATCACGCAACAGGCAGTGTGCGGGAAAACAGAATCCGCGAACATTGGTGATGCCGACAGTTGACGAAAAAACGTGGCTCATATAATAAATTCGTAGGCACCGAACAATATTGTCATTGCCAGTGAAACGGCACTGCTTTATTTTAATTTGGGCCCAAATGGTCTTATGGTTTTAAAGGATAAAGTGCCAGCTAGGGAATCATATGAGGACCGGGCGAGTTGGCCGTGCGCGTAGAGGCGCGCGGCTGTGAGCTTGCATCCGGGAGATAGTAGGTTCGAATCCCACTATCGGCAGCCCTGAAGATGGTTTTCCGTGGTTTCCCATTTTCACACCAGGCAAATGCTGGGGCTGTACCTTAATTAAGGCCACGGCCGCTTCCTTCCAACTCCTAGGCCTTTCCTATCCCATCGTCGCCATAAGACCTAACTGTGTCGGTGCGACGTAAAAGCCCCTAGCAAAAAAAAAAAAAAAAAAAATCATATGAGGGTGGGAGATGGGGGTCATAGTAGTGCGTTGCAATGCACACGGAAGCGAGAAACTTTATCCCCTCGTCATAGGAAAGTCCGATAAGCCACAAGGGGTCGATCACTTTCCATGCCAGTACAAAGCATCTAAAAATGCAAACAGTACAGAAATCCAAAAAATAATGCATTTGCACTGGGGAACCAGCATAATTTATCGTCTTTGAATTGTGTGTGATTTTTTTTTCTTTCGTTGCGTGAGGTTATGTTTATCAGTGATCTATCCAAGTGCATTATTTGAACATTGTAAATGCACCTTGTTGGATACATTTCGGAATGTCTTTTCCATGGCATTTGAAAGGTTTAAACTGTGAATCGAGGTGATTGCCTGTATTAATGGGTCTTATAATGCTTTGTGACGCGGCAAGTGTTTACATTTCTGCAGTACGAGAGAAGTGCTATGGCGGGAAATTGTACAAGGATTGAGTCATAGGAAAGTTCGATTTTAAGGGCATCGGGTACTTTCTGTGTAAATACAAGGCATCTAAAATGCATACAGTATAGTAATCCAATTAATAAAGCACTTGCACATGGGAGCCAGCATAGATTTCTCCTCGTCTTTGAATCGTGCTTTTTTTTCTTTCTTTTGTTGCGTGAGGTTATGTTTGCCAGTGAGATATCAGAGTGCATTATTTGAATACTGTAAATGCACATTCTTGGATACATTTTGGAAATAGTTTTTTTTTTTTTCATGACATTTGAAAGGTATAACTGTGAATCAAGGTTAACTACATGCAGAAACGGGCCTTAGAATATTTTGTAACGCAGCTAGGGTTGGTACTTCTCAATTGAGAATTGGCGGTTAATTCGAAATCACGTAATTCAAAGTCCGATTTTTTAGTCCCAATGGCTTTGAATTAACGAGGTTTTACTGTATATATATTTTTTTTTTTTACAATATATTTTATGTTGCACCGACACAGAGAGGTCTATTGGCGACGATGGGATAGGATAAGCCTGGGAATGGGAAGGAAGCGACCTTGGCATCAGCATTTGCCTGGTGTGGAAATGGGAAACCGCGGAAAACCATCTTCAGGGCTGCCAACAGTGCGGTTCGAACCCACTATCTCGCGGACGCAAGCTCACAGTTGGGCGCCTCTAACCGCACGGCCAACTCGCCCGGTGTTTCTTTTTTTGTGTTCTAAGCTCATAGAGACTGAGGTATGATTCACCCGCCTGCCGCGGCATTTGTCAGTCTTGCAGTCTCTTTCGTGTATTCGTTTCTTAGTATGTAGTGAAATACTAAAGGATTTTTAATTGTGTTATCACACAGTACTGGTATTTATTTTTAGTACATGTGTAAAATTGCTCCTTTGATGAAAGTTTTATGGTATAGTAGGCCTATTGAATCAAAATCTAAAATAAGAATAAACTATTATTAACACACATAAGTTGGTAGTCTGTCAACCTTTACCTCTCTGACGAACTTACCACTTTGTAGCCATTTTAAAAGTTTAGATGTATATACATCGCCGCCGCCGCTATATCTCACAAACCCGGGTACGTTTCGTTGTTTGTACATGTTTGCCTGTCCCCCACCCCCGTTCTAATTCCCAATCGCCGCTACTGTATAAATGTTTGAAGTTTTGTCCCACAGCACAGGTCTGGCTTGGACCAGAGTAATCAGAATTTCAGAATCCACGCCAGCCATTTCACAAAACCAACCATAAATCCTACAAAGCAATGCGATGAACATTTTAACAACATAATAAAAAAATAAAACACTAGGATACTAATACGTGTAACTTGTGTCTAGATACCCTCGAGTTATCTCCTCTACAGCTGCTCGAGAGCTGCCGTACAATCAGAAAACTGTACAGTGTGAAAGCACGCATTTAGCTGTGTGCGCCACTGAGTTAACGGCAGTCGTCCATTCCAGTTGCAAGACACGGCAGCTACACGGCACTGCGACGACACGGTTGCCGTGCCGTGTAATGTGAAAGGTGTAATGCTCTTCTTCAAGCCACTAAAGGAATGTGTCCGTACGGTCGAAACCGTGTAGTGTGAGAGGAGCCTAATGGAATCGTATAACTTGGAAACAATTCTCTAACCCATGGGTAAAAATTGGAAATATCTGAGATAATTATTATTATTATTATTATTAATGGCCCGATGACCTTCGATGTTAGGCCCCTTAAAACAACAAGCATCATCATCATTATTATTATTATTATTATTATTATTATTATTACTTGTGAGGTGTGGCTATGAAGTCGTTTATATCTGTTAGTATTATTATTACCGGGCGAGTTGGCCGTGCGCGTAGAGGCGCGCGGCTGTGAGCTTGCATCCGGGAGATAGTAGGTTCGAATCCCACTATCGGCAGCCCTGAAGATGGTGTTCCGTGGTTTCCCATTTTCACACCAGGCAAATGCTGGGGCTGTACCTTAATTAAGGCCACGGCCGCTTCCTTCCAACTCCTAGGCCTTTCCTATCCCATCGTCGCCATAAGACCTATCTGTGTCGGTGCGACGTAAAGCCCCTAGCAAAAAAAAAAAAAAAAAAGTATTATTATTTATGTAGTTATGTCTGTATTTTATTTGGTATAAATAGTGGTCTTATTAGTTGTGTGTTATTTGTGAGGTTATGTCATGAAACATCTTCTGTATGTGTATTAATACGAGTTTATTTCATGTAAGAACATCTAATTAATAGTATATAATTTATTATTACCTTTATATATGATGTATAAATCCACTGCAGTGTTGTGCAACACACGATGATAGTCCAGAACTAGAGAGTTACAGAAAATTCCATTCATTGTAAATATTATTGGACACACTCTTCTTCGTAACAGTGTTTTGTTCAAGAGCATAGTAGCAAGTGTTCAAGATGGCAGTTTATTAAGTGTGTGTAGAATATGTATATATAATTTGGAAATAAAATAGTTTACACAATTGACAGCATTACGTGTGTGCATCTTTGTGGTAACTACAGGTCCAACCCCCTGAGAACAAGTTCAGTGTGAAGGAATGGTATTCATCTTCCCTAGGTTTCTGGTTGCTACTAGAGCTGATGGGAGTGACTTCAAGCTGGTAAAGTCTATTTTGTTTAGTAGGCACATAGAAGGTGTCTACGGCGAACTGGAAGATCTGAAAGAAAGAAAGAAAGAAAGAAAGAAAGAAAGAAAAAAAATGCCCAACGGTAGTTTGTTGCTAAATACGCGCACTGCCTTGCAAACTGATCAGTTGCCCAAGTGCGACCACTTTGCTGATATTTCCGTCGTAAGTGGAGGAGCACAACACCTTGTATCTGGTTCGTGGCGCTATATTCCACCGCGATCTCATCTTGAACACTGACGATGAGTTGATGGAAGACATGAAGCACCACGGCATGACACACGTCCGGTGCATTACACGCAAAGTTAACGGCGATGATGTTGCCAGGGGTGCGTTCATTGTCTCCTTCAAATTGTCAGTGTTACTAGAAAAAGTAAAGGTAAACCAACCTATTGCTGTGATGCGAGGCCGTACATCCGTCTCCCTTGCGCTGCTATCAATGCCAGAGGTTCGGGCATATGATATCTCGTTGCTCTGTATGTGGTACATGTGGCAGAGGAGCTCATGGTGCGGAAGAGTGTACAAATCCTTACAGGTGCACTAACTGCCCTGGTCTTCATTCACCCGGAGATCAGAACTGTCTTGTATATCTTGGTGAGAAGAAGATCCAGGAAATCAAGACCCTGGATGGTTTTTCCTACCAGGAAGTGCGCCATAAGTTCAGTTCTATGAATACACCCGCCAAGACACTGGACTACACAAAGATAGCACAGAGTCTTCTAGGTTCGTTTCTTACATCTTCCAAATCTGTTGCGATCACTGCACCCAAGGTGGCTGTTGCTCCTGCAAGCAAAGCCAACAAGTCTGTGCCAGCTGAGTCTCCCCCCCAACAAGAGGTTGGCAAAAGTCGTGCCCATGTCGGTGGAGGCGGCATCGTTGACCAGGGCTGGGAAAACATCTTCCAGCCGGTCGAAACAAGAAAAGAAGGCAGAGAAGCAGGGCGCCCTTACCAGGCGCTCCCACACTTCTCATGCAAAGGGGTAATGCCCTCCACCTGGAGGGTATGAATCAGCACCAGCAGGTACGCCTGCTCTTAAACCTGCGCGCTCCCCTCGTAGGATGAAACCCTGCCCCCAAAATAAGTCGAAGATCTGGGCGTCGGTCCCCTCATGCGTTGATGATGGGATGGATGTCAAGCTTTCATCTGCATCTACAAATATTGATGTTAGTGCTTAGGTTTAAAGTATCGCCTAACACTCATTCTCTCCCAGTCCACACTATGTCACTGTTATAGTGGAATTGTAACGGTTATGATAGGCACCTCCTGAACTGCGCCAGCTAATTAGTGAGTATTCGACGAGTATAGTCTGTATTTGGGGAAACTAATCTCAGACCAGGTCGTCATACAGTCTTGAAAAACTTCAGACTATATTCGAGAGTACGACATTATGGTCATCGGTCTTCCAGTGGCATTGGCATTCTTGTCCGTTCTGATACTTATAGTGAAGGGATTCCACTAAACCCCGCTGGATGCTGTAGCAGTTTTCGTTTCGCTGCCTGTCATAGCAACAGTATGTAATGTTTATTTTCCACTAGGCCAGCCTCTTAAATATAAATTATGTCACTGGTCTTATAGATCAGCTTCCACCTCCATTCCTCCTATTGGGCGATTTAACGCCCATCACCCTATATGGGGCTCTGAAACGCCTTGCCCCACGGGAAGGGAGTTGGAAACATTAGTAAGGGAGCTGGATTTATGTATTTGAATACCGGTAAACCAACTCATTTCACTGTAAGTTACGGCACATACTCTCACATAGATGTCAGTCTATGCAGCCAAACGCTGGTTCCCCTGTTTCGGTGGAATGCACACTATGATCTCTGTGACAGTGACCATTTTCCCATTGTTCTTACTTGGTTGAAACAGAAATCCTTTGAGGCTTCTCCTCAATAGATTCTTAAACATACTGATTGGCCAAAGTTCACATCACTAGCTGTCTTTAACGACTTGACCAGACAGAGCGATTACCATGAACAGTATTGTCGCTGCTGCTAGTTCAGCAGTAATACCGTTGCTATATGTGGATGATTTTGCTCTGCATTATAGCTCACACAATATGTCAGTGGCTGAGCGACAATTACAGCAAGCAAATACACCAAGAATTCACACTTTTTTTACTTTTGGGTGACAAATGAAAGGGTTCAGTGGTAAATAATCTTTATTAGAAGATGGAAAATAAATATGGCTTCATAAATTTGTATAGAACATTAATATTACTTTACTGACGTAAGTACAAATCAGTTTTTTGTTGATACTGAAAATTTTTGTAAATGGTGCATTCGCCCTTCTGGCGTTGATGGGGTAAAATTTCCTTATGGGGATCACTGTAAGTACCTAGGTGTTAATATAAGGAAAGATCTTCCTTGGGGTAATCACAGAAATGGGATTGTAAATAAAGGGTAGAGATCTCTGCACATGGTTATGAGGTTTTTTAGGGGTTGTAGTGAGGATGTAAAAGAGAGGGCATACAAGTCTCTGGTAAGACCCCAAATAGAGTATGGTTCCAGTGTATGGGTCCCTCATCAGAATTACTCGATTCTAGAATGGGAAAAAATCCAAAGAAAGGAAATACGATTTGTTGTGGGTGATTTCCGACAAAAGAGTAGCGTTACAAAAATGTTGCAAGGTTTGGGCTGGGAAGACTCGGGAGAAAGAAGACAAGCTGCTTGACGAAATGGTATGTGACTTTATATAATAACAGTAAGTTATTTTATTATTTTATCCACCTAATCAATACATTAGACTTAAACAATTAGAATTTTGTCCTTGTTAAAATATTCGTTGACATGTTATTTAAAGATATGGTACATGTTTCACTTAGTTTGCAGGCATCATCAGCCATGACTTGACCTTTGAATAAAATCAGGCACCTGATTTACTTTAACATTAGCTCATAAGTCAGACTATACTAAAAGCAATCTTAAAAAGTCCTGAATAAAAATTAATATGTGGTAAAACTATTGAATTGATAGTTTTACGAGGCTTGCAACTATGAGTCAAGTGAATAATACAACAGTTGATTATAAACTTGTGATTAAAAGAAATTGATACATAATAATATTTGACTAGCAAGTACTTGATAACAAAAAAACATTCTGAATTATCAAATCAAATGTCGCCGTGTTAAAACATGGTGATAAGCATTTATGATTTAAAATGCCATTAAATGATAGTCTTATAACTGATAAATAATCAGTTGTATGTATAAGCTAAATGTCATTAGCATATGGTGTAATATTTTCACTTTATTGATGGTGTAAAACTGGTAACTCTTACTTGATATTCAAATTTGATTTGGACTCCTTTGGACCATCTCATTTCATATGATACATTGGCGTTACCACGAATTGCAAGTTTGTTGACACACTGGTCGAAAGGGGCGATGCTAAAGTTTTGTGTAGATAAGCATATTGATTGTTGATTTTAAGGTGAAGTCTCTTGGCTTTCAGCGAGCCAGCAGCCCTTAGACCACGTCACAAGTCACCATATTTTTAAATAACATGTCAACGAATATTTTAACAAGGACAAAATCCTAATTGTTTGTGTTTAATGTATTGATTAGGTAGATAAAATAATAAAATAACTTATTGTATAAAGTCAAATATTATCAATACAGATCCAGAATGATTTATATCACATGAAATTGTATGTTCCGAGCTGTCATTGGAGCGATGGCATGGAATGACATTAGTAGACGAATAACTTTGAATGGTGTCTTTAAAAGTAGAAAAGTAGGAAAGATAAAGTTGGAATTCAAGAGGACAAATTGGGGCAAATATTTGTGTATAAGAAGGGGAGTTAGGGATTTGAATAATTTACCAAGGGAGTTGTTCAATAATTTTTCCAGTTTCTTCTAAATCATTCAAGAAAAGGCTAGGAAAACAACAGCTAGTGAATCTGCCATGTGGGCGACTCCCCTAAATGTGGATCAGTAGTGATTGATTGATTGATTGATTGATTTATTGATTGATTGATTGATTGATTGATTGATTGTGATATGTGCAAGAAACAGTGTGATAGGTACAAAGAGTAGACCCCCAAAATTTTGCTCAGAATTGTATCTTCTGTACATCGTGTGCAGTTCTTATTTTTTATTATTATTATCTGCCCATTGGCTGCTGCTATCTATAATTAAATAGGTAAATCATTGATATGGGTTCAATAATTTTGTAAATCATTAATTTCGGGGGACTTTTCAGAAGCATGATATTGACTTATATTTCCAAATTTTGTATAGTTTGTTAATAAAAAATTCCAGATCACCTGTAATGTGTAGTTTTATATAAAGAACTCACTTTCACTCGTTGGGGGCTCCGCCCCCAAACCCCCAATGGTCATTTTGAAAACGGCTGTGACGAACCAGTATGTCATGACGAAAAGGGGTTTACGCCACCATATGGCCCTTATTTTCGCGAACATATTTGCTCATATAATATTTTCTCGTACAGTATATTGACTTTTTATTGCAAAGATAGATGTAAACGTTTCGAGCTTGTGAAAATTGCGGCCTAACGGTACGTCGTGTCGAGATGGGGATTGGGCCATCGGATGACGACACTTTTAGTCGCCCACATTTTTTGTCTTAAGGCATTTTGTCATATCTCGCCTATTTATACCATAGAAGGAAATGAATGTTTCGATCAATGTAAAAGTTCGTCCGCTTTTCACAGTTTTAAATATTATTTTCCGAACTTAGCAGACAGCTACGGAACTTGGCACTCGTATCGAGGATGAAACAACCTACAATGTTAGATATTTTAATAGCTATGTGACTGCGGAATTTCACGTTTATAGCTCATCTGGTAGGGTCTAACACACCCGAAATTTGAGTACGACATTTTGTGGGGGGGATTAAATATGAAAAATTTGACCGATTTAGAATTTTTCCTTGGGTTACAGCCTAATAGCTATCAGTCTGCCGAATTTCTAATTCCTAGCTCGTCTGGAAGGGTCTAAAGCTAATTTTTAGTCAGTTATTTTGATTCGGTGGGGGGGGGGGGCTAAATATACAAAATTTGAACTTTTTGGACTATTTCCTTGGATTACAGCCTGATAGCTATCAGATTGCCAAACTTGTTCCTAGCTCATCA
Organism: Anabrus simplex; assembly: GCF_040414725.1. Lineage (NCBI taxonomy): Eukaryota > Metazoa > Arthropoda > Insecta > Orthoptera > Tettigoniidae > Anabrus > Anabrus simplex. Next base: position 367,602,977 of record NC_090268.1, on the reverse strand, counting down.
GGAAGGGTCTAACCCGAAATTTGAGTTCGATATTTTGATTGGGTGGGGGCGGATAAAAAGAGTTTGAACTTTTGTGAATTTTTCTATGGGTTGCAGCCTAATTGCAATCAGATAGCCGAATTTCAAGTTCCTATCTGGAAGGATCTAACCCGAAGTTTGAGTTCGAGATGTTCATTCGGGAGGGGGCTAAATATGAAATACTTGAACATTTTGGAATTTTTCTTTGGGTTACAACCTAATAACTATCAGATTGACGAATTTCAAGTTCCTAGCTGATCTGGAAGTGGGTGAACATTGTCAGTGAGTGAGTGAGTCAGTTAGACTTCTGGCTTTATACAGTAGGGATAAGATAGAGCCTGGCTATGTGGACGCTAAATAGTGCAGACTTTCATTTGGAAATTTATTGCGGCCAAACTGTTCGTCGTATCGAAGTACGGATTACGCCATCAGACGTCCCTTTTAGTTGCCCACATTACTGTCTCCGGCATTTACTCTTATCTCGCCTATTTATACCATGCAAGGAGGTGAACGTTTCGATCCATATCAAATTTCGTCCGTTGAAAAATAATTTTGCCAACTTAGCAGACAGCTGCAGTCTTAAACGTTTGCCAGGCAGGTCGATGATGAAACGACCTACAATTTTTTTTTTTGAGGTTTTGCTGCATCTCCATGGGATTCACCATAAATTGCTTAGGAAATATAAATTAGGCTGAAATTTGATTAGTGTTTCCAAATAGTCTTTCTGTTTTCCTATAAGTTCAAGGCAGCTAGAATAATGAAAGTCGGTTCTACACATGCCCAGTGATCGTGCCAAGGAGCATGTTGAATTTCGTGCATCTATCTGTCTTATGAGAGTGTGAATCAGTAAAATTTATGGACATTTAACGAAATTTTCCAAAACCGGGAAAATGAAAATCTGAGGTAGAAGGGTTCGAGATATGCCAGAAAGTCGTACGAGCAAAGTTGTAGATCTCTTAAATTTAGGACACGAAAGTGTAGTCCGTTCATTGATAGCAATTACCCCTCAGCAAATAGCTCAAAACGAAAGTCTGCACCATAATTAAATTTGGCTTAATATTTCAAAAATTTTTAATGGGTAAAATATTAAATATTTGAACGTTTTTCAATGTCTACGTCAGTTACAGGATAGAAGGTAGATCTTTGCTAAATTTTAATATTGTAGGGGCACTGCATCATGGCGTCCGCCATTTTGTTTGGGGGAGGGGCAAAAATTAAAAATTTGAATTTTCTGGAATTTTTCCGTGGGTTACAGGCTAATAGCCATCACATTGCCGAATTTCAAGTTCCTAGCCCATCTGGAAGGGCCTAACCCGAAATTTGATTCCGATATTTTGATTCGGTGCGGGGGGGGGGGGGGGCAAAATATTAAAATTTTAAATTTTTTGGAATTCTTCCTTGCGTTACAGCCTAATAGCTATCAGATTGCCGAATTTCAAGTTCCTAGCCCATCTGGAAGTGTCAAACCCGAAATTTGCTTCCGATATTTTGATTCGGGGGGGTGGGGGCTAAATCTAAAAAAATTGTTTTTGGAATTTCTCCTTGGGTTTCACCCTAATAGCTATCAGATTGCTGAATTTTGATTGGACAGGGGGGGAGGGTGTAAATATGAAAAATTTGAACCTTTGGAATTTTTCCTGGGGTTGCAGCCTAATAGCTATTAGACTGCTGAATTTCAAGTTCCTAGCTCACCTGGAAGTGGGCAAACATTAATGTCAGTCAGTCAGCCTTGTGGCTTTATATATAAGAAGACTATCTGGTGTATGACACTCCTGAAGTGTATTGGAATAAATGATGTGGATGTTGCATAATATTCTGTCAGGACTGGGGATTGAAGTTAGCTGTTGTACCAAATTAGAAAATTTATAACAGCTCTCTGAAGGATCTGAGTTTCAATATTTTGTAATGTAATAAGAATCGTTCTCTTCAAGTATCTGACAAGTTCGGCAAGGTAAATTTACTGGTGTGCTATTTAATCATTTTTCCTCTATTTGTATAAACAGTGACCTAAATTAAGAAGAGAATGCTATTGTTTACATAGTTCATTTAAAAAGCATTGACCGGGCGAGTTGGCCTTGCGGTTACATGCGCGCGGCTGTGAGCTCGTATCCGGGAGATAGTGAGTTTGAATCTCACTGTCGGCAGCCCTGAAGATGGTTTTCCGTGGTTTCCCGTTTTCACACCAGGCAAATGCTGGGGCTGTACCTTAAAGGCCACGGCTGCTTCCCTCCAACTCCTAGGCCTTTCATATTCCTTCGTCGCCATAAGACTTATCTTTGTCAGTGCGACGTAAAGTCACTAGCAAAAAAAAAAGGTATTGAAGTTAAAGAAGTCATTTAAGAAAAGACTATGTAAACAACTGATAGGGAATCTGCCACCTGGGCAACAGCCCCAAATGCAGATCAGTGGTGATTGATTGATTGATTAAGCAGGAGTATGGTCCTCCTTCAATCTTATGTCATGAATATTATACTTTTTAATTGCTACTCTTACCTGAAATATGAGGATACACAGTTTGTTGTGCATATGTTAAGACACATTGCTTTGTAAAGAGGAGAACAATGTTGGCTTATCATGGTTTTGATCTGTTTTAGTGACATGGACAAGCGGAAAAAGGCTTTAGATCGTCTTAGAGAGCAATTGGCCAAGTTAGAAGTGCAAGCCACAGACAAAGAGGAAAACAAGGAAATTGCCCTTGGAACATCTAAGCTCAACTATCTTGACCCTAGAATCTCCGTTGCTTGGTAAGTTTGAATAGTGATAATTGCCATATCTCTTTGCTTGTTTGATTGAAGAGAATATGCAGATTTCTTAATTTTCAATTTTCTGTAGGTGAATGTTGCAGTTACAGAGAATAATTTCTGAGATGTTATCGTTCTGCGATGCAATTTTATCTGAAGTAAATAAATATCACACGAGAACACATTCACTTCCTTGTATAAATTACTTTATTTACACTGTACGTCACAACACACAACTATACACTGTAGGAACTGACACTATACAGGCTGTTAGGGGTATACGTGCAGATATTTAGCTAGTCGGTAAAGAAAAATACATTTCAGAACATATGCTATGTACTTTTTGTCTTGTCCTATTGGTTTCCCCATAAATGAGCCGAATATTTCAGGGCCTAATTTGTTTTGAACGGCCGTAGTAGGAAACACCACTTATGTAATACTGTCCTCGAGAGTAGAGTACGGTAGCAAAGTACAGAGGTTGTTGAACCTGTTTGTTATCGAAGGCCAACGCATATTGCTGTGCCTCCCCCCTAGCTGCTGGGCAAGTAGGGGTGGTTGAAACACATGCCAGACCACTTCCTGTACCCGAAAGCCGGTCTAGGGTACTCTGTGAGAAGTACAGGTACACGTTATCCTTACCTATGTATCCACTGATTGTTTTGGATTCATAGTCATTTTGTCATCATCATTCGTTTTAGATTTTAGTTAGTGGATACATTTTGAAGTTTCAATTGTTGTTTCATTTCGTTGCACCTCGTGCCATTAGGGATCGCTAGTCCATGATGCCGCCCGCCCACTCTCCTGCCTCGATGGAATGCACACAATGGTACTAATCATAGGCAACGCCCAAACCAATGGTGTTTCTCACATAAAGATTGTAATCGCAAGTAACGTCGAACCATGGTGTTCCTCGCTTAATGGTACTAATCACAAGTAATCTCATGGTTCCAGTTCACCTCTTGGTCACCTCTTTTACTCGCCTCTTATGACAGACAGGAAATACCGTGGATGTATTCTTTGTCTACATCCCCCATCCACAGGGGGTATTGGTAGATTTACTGGCACATAAAAGAACTCTAGCGGAAGAAAATTCCAGCATCTCAGTATCTCCGAAAACCGTAAAAGTAGTTAGTGGGTTGAAAAGCAAATAATATTAGTATTAAAAGTGCCGCAGGGTATTTGTAATAGAAGGATTATTATTGGTCAGGAAGTGCCGATAGGTAAAATGATGACTAACTGACCCGTGTAATTAGAGCTACCGCAATAATAATGGTAATATTATAATAATAATCCCGGGCGAGTTGGCCGTTCGGTTAGGGGCACGCGCCTGTGAGCTTGCATCTGGGAGATAGTAGGTTCGAATCCCACTGTCGGCAGCCCTGAAGATTGTTTTCCGTGGTTTCCCATTTTCACACTAGGAAAATGCCAGGGCTGTACCTTAAGGCCACGGCTGCTTCCTTCCACTTCCTAGGCCTTTCCTATCCCATCGTCGCCATAAGACATATCTGTGTCAGTGCGACGTAAAACAAATAGCAATAATAATAATAATAATAATAATGGTTCTTACGTTCCACTAACTACGTCTTACGGTTTTTGGAGACGCCGAGGTGCCGGAATTTAGTCCCACTAGAGTTATTTTACGTACCAGTAAATCTACCAAAACGAGGTTGACGTATTTGAGCACCTTCAAATACCACCGGACTGAGCCATGACCAAACCTCCCAAGTTGGGTTCAGAAGGCCAGCACTTTACTCCGCGCGGCACCAATCATCTTGCCGGGCTGAGTGGCTCAGATGGTTGAGGCACTGGCCTTCCGACCCCATCTTGGCAGATTCGATCTTAGCTCAGTCCGGCAGAATTTGAAGCTGCTCAAATACGTCCGCGTTGTGTAAGTAGATTTACTGGCACATGAAGAACTCCTGCGGTACTAAATTCCGGCAACACGGCGTCTCCGTACACCGTGAAAAGTAGTTAGTGGGACGTAAAGCCAATAACATTATTATTATCATCATCTTACTTGCATGGTTCATAGGGGTACGTTACCTGGAGTTCCTCATAGGTACGTTACTAGAGCTTTCAGATGACGCGCCGTTTCGACTACGCAGAAACATGTGGTTTTTACACGATGGTGCACCACCTGATATAAGCCGCTTACTGCGTGATCATTTGGATCAGACATTTGGCCAATGGTGAATAGGACGACGTGCACCCATCAACTGGCCCGTCAGATCTCCAGACCTTAATCCAATTGATATTTATGTCTGGGGAGAGACAAAAACAAAGTATATCAAACTAAAGTACCGACTTCAGATGACCTCTGAGAACGTATGTTTTAAGCAGCAGAGGATATTCGGAGCAACCCTGGTATCTTGGCTCGAATGCGTGAGAAGTGCTTTAGTTGCTTTACATCGCAGCGACACAGGCAGGTCTTACGGCGACAAAGGCTCAGGAAAAGAATGGGAAGGAAGTGGCCGTGACCTTAATTAAGGTTTAGCCCCAGCGATGCCTGGTGTGAAGTTGGGAAACCACAGATAACCATCTTCAGTGCTGCCGACATTGTGGTTCTAACCCCGTATCTCCCAGATGCGAGCTCACAGATGTGCACTCCTAACCGCATGGACAACTCACCTGGTACGAAGTGAAGCCTTCATAGAAGCGCAGGGTGGTCACTTGAACAATTGCTACGGGTTTCACTTTGGTATGTCAGATGTTACACTATTTCTGCAGCGTATTGAGTTGGGAGTTCAGTTCTCAATCGATGTAGTATTTTAGTCTTGATAGTTCGATATACTCATAAATCCGAGCAGAAAAATTGAAGTACCGATAACAAAAATTATAAATTGAGAGTTTCAGTGCGCGATTGCCTTGTACATTGCGAAAGCTGAACACAACACACCGAAGACATGCTTGTTAAAACGCTAGATATTGACCTTGAACCTTGTTCGGCAGTTCCTCATTCCTACACTGCAAGTGGTTTGTGTGTGTGTCTGTTGATGTGCATGTTTGATGTTTATACACAAAACCTGTTTGTCACACCTCGTGCTAACCACAATACAAAGATACAGCTGACTCTTTGCCAATTTTATGAAGAGAAATGGACTTATTTATTTATTCCCTTCAGCAATTTCTTCAGTAGGAGTACATGTTTTGTTTTTATACAAACATACTCAGGTACAAGTGTCCTTGTTTAGGTGAAAACAATAAAAATGCACTAAAACATAGCTTTCCTAAAATTGTCTAAAAACATGCATAAAAACTTAAAAACTATTGGTTATTAATGAGTTAAAGAGGCGTGGAAGGGGGTTGGTTGTGGGAGAATTAATCGTGTTTGTATCTACTGACTTCAAATGCTTTTTTTAAAAATAAAAACTGTGACAGTTGTCACATTGTTCATCAAAAAGTTCTTTGTAAAAACTTACGTTCCATAATTACTTCAGATCAAAGCGTTATGTGTATTTTCTTGCTACACTATGTTGTTGACAATCTCTTGAATAAATCCTTAAAATGATTGGTGGTGTTTCTTTATGTGACATAAAATTAAATTTTTAATTCTGTTGAAAAGGGACATCCAAAGGTTGAATGATTATTGTAAAGTTGAATTTGCTTACTTTTGTTTTCCAGGTGCAAGAAGTTTGATGTTCCAATTGAAAGAATCTACAACAAGACTCAGCGAGAGAAATTTCGTTGGGCCATTGATATGGCTGGCCCTGAATACATATTTTAACGATTGTCTAGTTAGTGAAGTGGCCTACAGAAAATGACTTCAGAAGGGCATCACATATTTGGAATCACATCGGCCACGAGATACCTAGAAGTGTAAATATTCATGCAAGTGGAGTGTATATATAATTTAGATTTTATTGATTTCATAGGAAAATATTTATGGCAGTTTTTTCTGCCACATTTTATCCTTGAAATCCTTTAGTAGGATTTTACAGAGTTGGTGTCGATATATAATTATAATTGAATGTAGCTTCTAAAGCTAGTGTATACTGTATCTATCAGAATATAAGATTGAAAATCTGTAGGTGTATAAATGTGGGAAAGAAGAAGAACAAAAACAAATCAAGATACCAAGTTAGAATTTGTCAGACATCCAGCTGTAAACTGTTACTTTGATATGTGATTTGTGGAGTTGTCTGATAACCTCCATAGCATATTCATACTAGGAGAGCTCAACACATCTTGCCTGTACAGTTGTGAATATGGTTTGGATAGCTCTCTAATGTTCTAGCTGTTTGATGCAAATATAAACTGCAGCAGGCAGTCAGCATTTGTATCTTAAAAGAAAATATGTTGCAGTCCTGCTGGATGCCAACTTGTTATTCTCATTTGTTTTTACCTCCCTTTTTTCACATTTATGATGATCTGAATTTTGATCATGGCAGCGATTGAAGGACTGTTTTCCAAAGTGAATTACACCCAAGAAGTACAAATTTTCTGGAAATATTTATCTTTTATTTACTGTGGCATTAAGATACAGTTTAGATTTATACAGTACCATCTGAATCCAAATTTTGATATTGTATTGACGTACATAGCAAGTAGGAATATGTGTTAGGGTGTAAGTTATTATCTCATGAAACCATCATAATCCAGCTTGCATTCCCTGAGCTTAAGAGAATTTGTTATTGTGGCATCATCACTTAAATATCATCCAGCTTCTCTGTATTATTCTGCCATTCTGAATGCACATGTTTCCATATTTGCATGTATGTATTAGTCTTTGTTTTAATATCTTCATTAAATGTTGTTCTTTTATTGGCTAATTGAGTAATGGCTGCAGAAATTGATTACACAAAAGCACATTCGCTTTTTAAGTGGTCATGTACCATGAAAAAGCCATTCTTTTAGTTGTGTGGAATTAACTCCCTTTGAAAATGTGAACAGTAAGGAATTTAGCCACATTGGAAATAAATACAGCCTGATTTGTTCTTCCAACAAAGATACTAGTTTGTAAATATTTTGTGACTTGGTAACATAGTGCTTTAGAATGCATCTGTAGATTCAGGTTGATGTTTAAGGAAAGATGGGAGTAAGTCACTATGGAAAAAGCTCTTCATATTATGAGCAGAACAGTATTTAAATTCATTTACAAATATATATATATATTTTTAGTTAATGTGTACAACTGAATGAAATACATTGAAAGATGTTACAGATGATTATTATTAGAATATTTGACAGTGAAGTTCATATTTAATTTGCATAACGTTTTACCCCTTTTAATAATGGAAAGACTTTTTTAGTTATTGTATGTATATATTAGAACTGTGAGCTGAGGGGGTATATGCTTTATGTTGAACTCGTGTGTCCGTGATGGTCTAATGTTGGAGTATGGCGTGTTGTGCAACTCATGGATTGTAATTTTAATTGGATTTGTGATGTTATTCTATAAGTGATGAATGAGTGGCAGTGGTTGTGTGCAATTTTTCAATTCATCTGTGACTGGTATTGTGAAAAAAATCCATCACATGGTACTTGAAGTTCAATATTAAATCTTTATTCTCAGCACGGGTTAGAGTAAATAAGGCACCAAGCATTCCTTGCTGAACAAGATCTGTTGCAAAATGTTTATATATCTGACTTTGTGATGGACAGTGTTTGTTACTGCTACTAAAAGCTATTGGAAGACGAAGGACTGTGCTGGGATAGAAGTTTGGATTCTTCCTGAACTTCTTTTGAATTCCCACAGTGCTTTAAAACTTACAAAACCCTTTGGTATTTGTAATATTCTTCGCCAAAAATGTTCTGTATAATACAGGAATAAACTTAATTTGAATTTGTTGAATTTGTTCCTTGCATGCTGTAAGCCAGTACTTACCACTATCTTACAAAGGAATTATTTCATTTTCTGGTAAGATGATCCATTCCTTTGATTTTTTCTTTTCCCCTTCCAAAAATTAACTGGTATATTTAGTAACTGCTAAAAAGATGGACCTTAATGCACAACATTCATGGCTCAAATTAATGAACTGTGGATATTTAAGGAGGTTGGATGTTCGTAATACTTCACAAACCAAAAAAAAAAAGAAAATTGTAAGGACATCGTTTTATTTGGTTTCCATTTAACTCATATTTAAAGATCCTTGTGTCTTGATCCCTCTGGTGAGTTGAATGTGGTATGTTAGTAACAAAAAAAAACAAAAAAAAAATCACGAATAGTCAGTGGAACTAGATATTCTATGCTTGGTTTTCTATATTGTCAAAATCCTATTGGACAAATGTTGTATTGAACTTAAATGTTCTAGTTAAACTGTTTAATTTAATCTGCCATATTGACAGTGTAAAATCTTTTTTGTGAATGCATTAAATAAACCTCTATTTTTACACTTATAAAACATGTAAGAAAATTGTGGGAAAATTAAATAGGATTATATTTATTGTATCTGTATCAAGAGTGCATTTTCATTCCTTTTGTCTGTAATAAACGAAGAAACAACTATATATATTTAGGAAAATAAATTAGTCGTTTTTGTGCCAGCCGGTCGAAGTGAACGGATCCATGTATTTGGTTAGCCTATTTTGTTGCACTGTGTTTATAAAACTCGTCAGTACATGAATTTCATTTTTCATGAACAACGTAAAATTCAACACTACCCAGGTCTTGATATTAATAGATTTTGTATTGATTACAAAAACCACAGCAGTTTTGGCTCTGTAGACTTACATATAACCGCTGCCAATGTCACCGTCAATTACAAGACTATTTTTTTAAGCAGGGCTGTTTTATTATTTATTATTTACATATTTTACGCCCACATTGGAGCACTGAAATCAATACATTTGAGTTAATTTCTTCTTCTTCTTCTCCCAGAACTTTTTCATCCTCTCCGACCTGGAAGCCCTTTGTGTGTCCGATATAGTATATTGTTTCCGTTCAACTGCTTTTAGTTTGAGACTTATGTTTTTGTTCTTCAAAATCCTCTTCTCTTTTCTGTCTTTGATTTGTTTTACAATAAAATAAAAAACTTTTGAATATCTTTGGGCAATTCATGTTTCATCTGATTCTACAGATATTCAGCTACGTTTTCCACATAGTCTCCACATTTTGATCAAATATTTATCATGTCATGAGAAGTGTATGTAAACCCTCATCATAGATGTTTGCTGCCTATTATGAGATCCAGGTCTGAACTGTCGTTTTCATTTTTTCGTTGGTGTGGAAATACTTGCTGACAAGGAATCTTTTCACATGAAGGAAAAGACAGTAGTCCAATAGGCACAAGGTCAGGGCTATTGGGGGCGGGGGGCAAAAAGCCTTCAAGCAAACAATTCGATGTGAACTTGTGTTTGAGTTGCACAGTGAGATCTTGCGTTCTCATGAAGCAGTAACACTCCCACAGACAGAAGGCTATGGTGCTCATTCTGGAATGCGTTGCGAAGTTTTATCAAGGTGGCTCAATATACAGCTGCATTGATTGTTGTCCCTGGTGGTATGAAATACACTAGCATATTAGCATACCTGCCTACTATTACTGTTTGTCTGTAAAATTTACAGAAAGACCGTGTTTTACGGATGAACAAGAATATTTTACGATTTTACGTACTAAGATCTTTTTAAAATTTGCGTCAATACAAGCTTCCTCAAACATGCTGTGTGACCAGCGAGTATTCGATACATTTCTCTGATTTATATTCATCTGATCCTTATAGTGTTCGACTGGGAGTACGAGAAGCATCCTATATCCCAGTCGATCAATATCAATTTGTTTGTGTTGAAAGAAACTGACTCTTGGATAACCGTTTGCTTGTTCTCTGCAGTGATTCGTTCAATAATAACCTTTACTGTCCTGTATGAAAAATAGGTCGTTTGTTCTTCACCACGAATTGCAAAGCATAGGTCATGTAGTTACGAAAAACATGTGAATTATGTTCGTCGCTTGATTTGCTTCATATTTATTGCTACATATTGCAAAGCTGAAATTATGTAGTTGTGGAGTAACGTGAATAGGGTTTGTTGCTTATTTAGTCTTATGATGGTTGTTTATCAGTAATCATGAGTAAATCTGTGGGAAAAAAAATTACCATCAGGTGTTTAGGGAAACCCATTCTTTGAGTTCCCATGTATGCTGAAATCGAGAAAAGGTGACAAATTTGCCTTTTGTACTGTCTGCTCTTGTGATATTAACATAGCACATGGTGGCAAAAACGACCTGACTGATATACTATCTACCATTTTTGGATCGGTCTAAACTAGCGCGGAACTGCTAGGAGCTGAATCTGGGCCGTTTAGACTAATGAACACAGTGTAAAAGGCATATCCCCTAAACAGAGAGACAATAACGAGGAGCAGAGGTCAATTTAAATGAATTAAGTTTATTAACATAAAAGCAAGGGAAACGGTCTGAAGATTAGCATAAAAACAGATTAAGGGGGATACAGAGGAGTCAAATACTGACATACATAATGCGTAACGATACTTCAACTCCAGTAAAAATCAATTGACTTTTCACTTTGTTTTCTTCGTATTTGGTACAAAGTATTTCTTTCTTAAATGGGGACCATTTACTATCTCGAGGTGAAAGTAATAGGTTTCACACAATAAAATCCAACAGCTCCCTTGATATTGTGAAGCTTTTTAAAATATGGCCTCCGACAATCCCCATAGAGATTGCATCCCCATAAATCAAAGATGCCAGATGGCAGAAAAGTAAACAAATATGGAATACAAGAGGGTAAGAAAGTAGTTGCCATAGTTAACAGAAACAAATGAACACGAGTCAGAAAGCAAGTAAAAATGAGAGCAAAATCCCAAAATAAAGATATTAATCAGCTGAGGAAGCCGGAAACAATAGCAAGATAAAATAAGAATAATGACAAAAAACAAATGGAAGACACTGAAAAGTAACCACTCCACACCCACACACTTGCAGAGACGAAACATGTGAAGCAGAGGGTATAAAAATATAATAGCAAAACAAGTCAGTCAACGCCTCATGAGCTTGACCTGAGTGCACAGATCAAAAACCTGGGTTGCTGCAAAGAGGCCTAGCCCACCCAGTCAAAACACACAGCGTAAATAACTTGCACGCTGCATAACACGTATTCATATTGCCCATCTAAGTGAATATGAATCGCACGGTATCAGCGTTAAACCACAAAGCAGAACATAAGCTTGAGCCAAAATGTTGCAGATACAAAGAATTAAAAGGTCTCTAATCAAGACAAGCAAACTCATCACACACATACAAAATAATTGGATTGGTGCCACCTTTCGCTCTATTGCAGGAATTACACATAAGCAGACATGAAAAGAAAGGAAGGACAGTGAAATAAGTCTGCAACAAAATTATAAAGAATAATACATTAAGCAAAGTATCTGTCAGTAAACAAACTAGTATAAGTATAGCAAGCCAAGGAAGAATAAGTAGGATAAATACCTCAAAACTGAAATAGTCATATTCATGACTCTAAAGATAGAGAACCATTTAAAATAACGTTTAAATCTTTTATAGTACCATTTGTACCAGACGAAAGCCATTTCTCAGGATGTCTCCATCTTTTCTCCAAACTTATCATTGCCAGATGACCAGAGATAACTCGAATCAAAGGTAAGTTAGAACGAAATGCTTTGGCAATTCTCTGTTACATGAGGTGCCATCTGTCTAATTGGGACTAACTACATGACAAGCCTGGTATAGAGAATACTAAACAGCCATAACAGACTGACCTATAATATCATAAAGAATGTGATATCTGTAAAATACAAAGGCAAGATATGGAGGTAATGAGGTACGGCACATCATTCCCACCACCCCTTGGAAAATCAGTCCTTTCCTTGGTGATCAAGCAAACGGGACTCATTCATTTTATATAAGGGTCAATACCTACAGCTAAATGCACGCTCTCATCTATAACTAAACTTACAATAAATGAATGATAATCTGGACATTCAGGAAAAGTATTTATATGCATATGATTACACAAATATACACACTCGTCTCGAAGTAATATGCTGGTATAAGCATGTGTTCACTAAGGCCTACATAATACCTCAAAGCATAGTGATATCTCTGGGCAACTATACTATTATAGTCCTTTAAAATCACGAAAACTTGAGTGTGTCGAATTCGGCCTTAACACATTGCACACTGGGTGCCCTTCACCCCATTCACAGCCCTGTTCCTGGCCACTTTCTAACTACCTCCAAGCTGGAGTGCATGCATTCAAATAAACTTTCAGAACTTCAGTATCTTTTGAAGGACTACTGTGTTTTTTTTTTTTCTGGTGGCCTTTCTGAATAGTTGTTGAAATGCAAGTATTTGTAGAAATCTATTTCGGCTCATAGTTTTCGGAAATATGGGATTTTCTATTAGGGTTTCGGTTGGCCAGTAATTTTTCAGCACCTGCCCTATCAATATACACGAAGCAATATTTTTTTTTTTTAATTTCCCTGCTAGTGAAGTTAGTCCACTTTAGTGTTTTAGGTGATCAGTTATGAGAATGTGAATTCTGCTCATAGTATAAGTTCGTTTGCTCAGCTACATACTGAAAAACTTTCCCGCAGTCCAACGTTTATAACATTATAGGGAAGTGAAAATAATGTAAATCTTACTTGGAATTCCTTTTAGAGGAGAGATGTGGTCATTGCCATGTCTAGGAACCCACCAGCCCGCCCCGAGAAGTATATTTACTTTTATAACCTAATAAAGAGCAGTAGCCGCCATCGTCCACGGCTCAAGTAGTTTCTTGCATTCTCATTGGTCATGGTGAACGGAATGTGACGTCATTGCCATCAATGCTGATAAATACATTGCGTTACCAACCCCGGCTGAATAAAAGCACAAAAAAAACATGTAAAATTACAATGCGGCTTTAACCGTCCGGACCAATGGTCTTGTCCAGGTCTTATCCTAACCGTCCGCACGGCAAGAACGAGTCCAGACCAATCGTGTTTCCACATGAAACTAGAGGCGTAGGGCCGCTTCGCGGCTTCTTACCGTCCAGACTAATGGTCTTGTCCACGGCAAAAATCCTAACCGTCCAGAACAATCGTCTTGTCCACGGCAAGAATCCTAACCGTCCAGACCAATCGTGTTTCCACATTAAACTAGGGGCCTAAGGCCGCTTCCCGGCTTCTAACCGTCCAGACCAATGGTCTTGTCCACGGCAAGAATCCTAACCGTCCAGACCAATCGTGTTTTCACATGAAACTAGGGGCCTAAGGCCGCTTCGCGGCTTCTAACCGTCCAGACCAATGGTCTTGTCCACGGCAAGAATCCTAACAGTCCAGACTAATCGTCTTGGCACCAGCTATCGCAGCACCTCACTCATTAGTCCCTCCGTACAGAGGTTGGCAGCTCTGAGCATAGCTTCGCAACATCCTTCCCGAGAAGGCCGTGAGCGTGTAAACAAACGACAGTCGTTCCGCGCGCAGCTGAATGTAGTGAGTGCTGGGCTGCGAGAAGTAAAGCATTAATAAGATAAGGCTATATCCTCGTCATCACTTGAAACATTTTCGTTAGAAGATATTTTGTCATCGAACTCTAAATATTCAGCATCACTTGGGTATTCTGAGCATGTATCAGCACCTAATTCGCGAATAATTCCATGCTTGTCTAAACACGTGCGATCCCTGGGCGCTGCCATCTTGCATGGCTCTTCGAACTTTGTAAACATGTCAGGAAATGCAAAGAAAATCTATGATATGGAGATTAATCGAAAAGAAATGCGACTATCGATTGTGTAGAACCATACATAACAGAGTTCTAACACCCTTGACCTCCAAATAGTTCCGGTATATCTAAAAAGATAGCACTAAACTTCAGTCTGCTGCTAACACGAGATAACTAAGGACCGGTCCGCATTGTGTTAATCCGATTCTCTTTTTCCTTCTTCCATTTTTATTTTATTTTGTCAATTTGGAATTAGACTTAGGTAACGTCCCTTTTGTAATAACGTTTCTTTGAAGGAAAGGGGAAGGGTTTCCACACTTGAAACAAAAGGTCTGAGCATATTGTTCTCTTACTACAGGCTTATTCTAATTTCATTCAATAGAATCAAAATGGTATCATAGTTCAGGAAATATAGACTAATTAAACATTACAGGTTCCTTGAATGGCACAGTTTCAACAAGGACACTTGGGCCTTGGACAAAACATGGGTGGCGACGTTTTCTAGTTTGTTGTTACAGGCCTTAGAAATTCAACGATCTTCTTAGGTTCAGACCACTTCTGGCATAGCTTTACGCTGACGTGGTTCGTAGCAGAACTAACGGAAAATCTCTTGATTAGGACCAGATCTCCAACTCGGAAAGGAACAGGTTTTCTTCCCTTGTTGTATCTTAGACCAACATTGTCTCTGGCATTAATCAGGTGTTTGGAAGATATTTTCCATTTCAATGCGAGCGGATCGTTGAGGATTCTCCCCAAGAACAGTTCAGCAGGAGTAAATCGACTGGACTCATCGATGGCTGTGTTGTAGCCTAGACTAAAGAAAGACAGATAGTAATCCCAACGGGATGGATTATTATGGTGAAAGGCAGACAAACATATTTTAAGGTTACGATAAAATCTCTCTACGAGATATGATTGGGGCGGAGATGGATGTGTTTATTCCCCCAGGAGAAACACGTTTTGGAAATCAGTACATGTAAAAACAGTAGTAGTCTGATATTGAAGTCTTGGGAGGGCCAATGATGTTGAACACATGTTTTGTTGACATATTTAAAGTGACATTGGAATTAAACTTACAAACGGGAAACAACCAAATGAACTAGGAGAAACCGTCAGTGACAGAAAATATACCGATGTTCCCATTTTGGGATTTTGTTAACGGCCCGAAAAAGTTAATGAACAATTTCTTGCCAGTGAAAGCTCACTTGATCATTTTGAACAGGTTTACATTTTTGACAATCCTCACAAGTCTTAATATATTCGAAAACGTCCTCCTTTAAATTTGGCCAGTAATAGATCCTAGCGATTTTCTGGAAGGTTTTAAGTTGCCCAAAATGAGCACCCAAATGAGAATCATGATGATAATTTAAAACCATAGATTTTAAGGCATGGGTAACGAATATCTTTGAAATTTTGTTTCGGGGACTCATGACAACAGACCTTCCTTCATCTTGAAAGATTTCCAATCCTGCCCTTTCTCAGAGATTCTATCCATTATACGAACACATCATCCTTCTTTTGAAATTCAGCCAGATCTGTAAAGCTAAAGGGGTAATTTTGAAGAATACAGACAGGAAGGTGAGCATCGGGACTACATCCGACATCACAATCAGATGTTTCTACGCCTTCAAATATACGTGATAAACAATCTGCAACAATATTGTCCTTGCCTCTCAAATGTACCCCAGTGAACTTATAAGACGATAAGCGAAGAATCCAACGAATCGTCCTTCCTAGTTTTTTTTATATTAGCGCTCATCCAGGATAGCGCTTGGTTATCCGTGTGAACCCAAAAATGACTTTCTAGGTACGAGTGGAACATTTCAACGCCTAGGACGACAGCTAAGCATTTCTTTTCGTATGTAGAAAACCTGACTTCAGAGTCATGCATCCTCGTACTAAAGTACGCAATAGGGGCCAAACTGTTATCCTCTAACCTCTGATTTAGCACGGCAGACTGCAGTGTCACTGGGATCACATTAAAGAACAAAGTCACCGTTAAAATCAGGACTGTGCAACACGGGAGCTTGACAAAGAGCATCTTTAAGTTTACAAAAGGCTTGTTCTTCAGATCACCCCTACAGAAATGAGTGCTTTTCCTCTTTAACAGGTTAAACGGAGCCAAAATATTGGAAATATTGAGGGTGAATCTGCTACAGAATCCCACCATGGCAAGAAACCTGCAGACACCTCGGAGATTTTTAAGCCTGGGAAACTCGCAAATACTTTTTACCCTCTCAGGATTTACAGAGATGCCAGAGCTGGAGACAATGCGCCCCAAGAACTTGATCTGCCTAGAATACAAGGATACTTTCTCAGGGTTGACAGTGAACCCAAGTTTCTTCAGTCCAGTGAGGAACTCACGAAGATGAGTGACGTGTTCCTCAAATGCATTAGAAAAATTGCAACGTTGTCCGAATAAGCAGAGAGACAGGAAAACTTTAGATCTCCAAAGACCGAATCGCGTATGTGGCTCAGCGCTTGACAAGCTACAGAAATGCCCATGGGTACTTTGTTAAACTGATACAAGCCGAAAGGAGTCGCAAAGGCTGTAAATTCACGGCAACTAGGATTAAGAGGAATCTGAAAATATGCCGAATTGAAGTCAAAAACAGTAGAATTGGGCTTTTCCAAAGGACAGTAAAGTGGACTCTATAGTGAGAAGAGGAAAACTATCGAACACAACATGGCGATTCGATGATCTATAATCTATCACAAGACGAGTTTGGTCGTCTTTCTTGGGGATTAAGAAAGCGGGGTTGCTGAAAGGACTTTGAGGGACTTATAACACCGTTTTCTAACAATTCATTGATACATTTCCTCATGGCAGCGAGTTTGGGAGGGGAATGTCTGACTGGCATTCGGTCTTTTATTTCGATGCAATAAGCGAACTCATTACCGGTACCACACCCTAGTTTTGCAGTAAACACATCAGGAAATTCTCCAAGAAGATTGGTCAGTACGAGGGCTTGGTTTTCAGGAGGATCAGATCAATCGATAAGGGAATTACAGTTTGATAGAACGCATAAAGATTTATTTCCGGAAGGATTTCAAAAGGGAACATTTCATTGGACTTGAAACGAGAGGCAAAGGATCGACTAATAAAATCGATAGATAACTCGGCTAGCATGAAATCAGAACCTAGAATGAAAAGAACAGTCAAATCTGGGACAGCATTGAAATTCCAGCCCCAGGAGAAATGAATTTTCATTTGAATTCTGACACACTTTATAGGATATATGCTATTACCATCAGCAGACTTGTAAGTTTCGGAGCAATCACAATCTCAAAGGTACTTTAAGATCATTCCATCTACAAAAGACTGATTTACAAAGGTCCTAGAAGATCCAGTGTCTAGTAGGGCGTATACCGAGTGTGAACCAAAAAGAACTTTGGCCCAGGGTGAGGTTGAAGGAAGTCCACAAATTCTACGATTTGAACAGTTTTTTTTGCACCAACGGGGGGCCATTGTGTTGATGCGAAGTCACTTTCTCTGATGTGCGTTGTACCGCGAACAGATGCTGCGTACACATCAGTCGAGCCGCATCGACTGCATTTTACAGGGGAGTTAAGAGTTACAATGTCTAAAAACATGTCCATCCTTCCCACAGTTCCAACTCTTGACCGAATTCGCCACCTTACGACGAGATACATTCTGACTCAGAAGGGCGTTAGCAGTATGATTTGAGGAACGAGGTGATTCAAAGCGATCAACAGTCTTATCAATATATTACACACGGGCAGGCGACCTAATGAAGAAGGCATATTTCGACACGGTACAGCATCAAATTATTAAACATATTAATTTAAAACACCACCTAATCGATTTAAATTAATTTGTTTAATAATTAGTTGATTGCATTCATCGATACGGTCATGAAGTGGACAGCTTGCAATATTGTACAGCAAGCGATGTCAGGAAATGAGCAATCAGCAGGAGAAGGAGGTTGGTATAGATTGTTCAGCTGAAGTATTGACTCGAATTCACGACCAAGACTGATTATGTCGTCTATGCAATTTACCTCAGGCCTCTTTACGAACAACTTGTACCGAAGGCCTAAATTATGATAGAAGGTGTCAAAGATTTCCGCTTCGTGGACGCTAACATCAAGGCGATTGAATAAGGTTAGAATACCAGTAGCGTATTCGTCAGCCCGCCTGGTGGCCATGATCGTTAAGGCGCTGAAGTCTAAAACGGTCTAACACCGAGGTTAGCCGGTTCGAGTCCCGTTGGTCGAAAAATTTTTACCATCAGAATGTTGTCCGGCAGGGTAGGGGAGGTGGTGGTATACAATTTCTAATCACTAGATTACGTGCCAAAAGCCTGGATTAAATTCCAAACCTCTCCGCAGTGCTCATATGGAGTGAGGGCATATGACGCTTTTGATGGTGATTCGTCCGTCGGATGGGGACGTTAAGCCTTGAGCAGACCCCTTGGTGCTATTCGATAGGATTAGGCTATGTGCCGGCACCGGGTTTCACCCTCTCCCTACTATCATATATCACGTCATTCATTTCATCTCTCATTAACTCCTCTGATGAGGTTGACGTCAGGAAGGGCATCCGGTCATAAAAAACCGCCACGACAAATTCATCTCACCTCATACCCGACCCCGTAGGGAAACGGGACAAGGGTTGGACAAAACCAGTAGCGTATTCGTCGATAGGTTCTTCCTGACCTTGCTTTCTTCTAAGTTCTTCTTCTTTTAAGGATGAAGTCCGTATAAGATAGGCCAATCCTAACCTTAAGCTCTTTTGCGAAATCAGCCCAGCATCGAATTTTGTGTCTGTACAACCAAAACCATTTACTGGCACAACCTTCTAGCATACCAGGAATGACGGGAACAAATAGATCAAGGGAGGTACATGCCGCTATGTTCTCGACCTTTTCCAAGAACTCTACGACTGAGAATTCTCCAGAGAATTATAAGTTCCATTTACGAACTATGTCCAAGGCAGGACCGAAATGGAATGACCTACTTGCAACAGAATGGGAAATCTGGTCTACAACATTCATATTTGTATCTGGAATAAGTTCATTGCCACAATTGTTAACCTTGACATCAGCATCGCTGCGATTATCACAGGATTGAGGGGAAGCACAGTCATTTGACATATCATTATTCTTACATGGTTCAACACTGGGAGGACTATTGGGTATCGTTTCAGTTTCATTCTCCATAGTTCACTGATAAAGTGAGTGGGTCAATACGAAGGGAATATTGCAAAACAATAATAGGAACCAAAATAATAGCACGAAGGTTACGTGCAGGACTTTACAGAAAAACTATGTTGGTTTAAAGTACACGAATCACAGACAATGAAGTGCAAACACTACGGTAGGGAAATATGGGATTTGAACGAATTCAGCTCTGCTTCGCCGAAATCAAACTTTCAATGAAACATTTCGACCAAACCACACTCTGCACACCATTTATACTACCTATCTTTTTTGGATCGGTCGAAACTGGCTAAGAACCGCCAGGAGCTAAATCCTGGCCTGTAAGACTAATGAACACA
The DNA here is from genome assembly GCF_040414725.1 of Anabrus simplex. Lineage (NCBI taxonomy): Eukaryota > Metazoa > Arthropoda > Insecta > Orthoptera > Tettigoniidae > Anabrus > Anabrus simplex. Next base: position 367,583,080 of record NC_090268.1, on the reverse strand, counting down.
GTTTAAAAGGCATGTCCCAAAAGCAGAGAGACAGTAATGAGGAGCAGAGGTCAATTTAAATGAATTAAGTTTGGTTATATAAAAGCAAGGGGAGCGGTCTGAAGATGAATATAAAAACAAATTAATGGAGGTACAGAGGAGTCAAATACTGATGTACATAATGTGTAACGATACTCCAACCACAGTAAAAATCAATTGACTTATCGCTTTGTTTTCTTTGTATCTGGTCCAAAGTATTTCTTTCTTAAAAGGGGACCATTTACTATCTCGAGGTGAAAGTAACAGCCTTCACACAAAATCAACAGCTCCCCAGATAACGTCAAGGTTGTTTAAAATATGGCTTCCGACAATCCACATAGAGATTACATCCCCATAAATCAAAGATGCCAGTGGATTAAGACTGGCAGAAAAGTAAACAAAACATGGAAAACAAGAGGGTAAGAAAGTAATTGCCATAGTTACAGAAACAAATAAACACGAGTCAGAAAGCAAGTAAAAATGAGAGCAAAATCTTGACATAAACATATTAATCGGCTGAGGAAGCCAGAAACAATAGAGAGGTGAAGTAAGAATAATGACAAAAAACAAATGGAAGACACTGAAAAGTAACAGATCCGATAACCACTCCACACCAACACATTCTCTGAGGCGAAACATGTGAAGCAGAGGGTATAAAAATATAATAGCAAGACACGTTACAACAAAAATCGTAACAGCATGACATGATTCAGTCAACGGCTCATGAGCTTGACCTGGGTGCACAGATCAAAAATCTGGGTTGCCGCAAAGAGGCCTAGCACACCCAGTCAAAGCACATAACGTAAATAACTTGCACGCAGCATAACACGTATTCATGTCGCATATCTAAGCGAACATGAATCGTACGGTATCGGCGTTAAACCACAAAGCAAAACATGAACTTTAGCCAAAATGTTGGAGATACAGAGATTTAAAAGGTCTCTAACCAAAACGATAAGCAAACTCATCACACACACAAAATAATGGGATTGGTGCCACCTTTCGCTCTATTGCAGGAACAAGTACACATAAGCAGACATGAAAAGAAAGAAAGGACAGTGAAATACGTCTGCAATAAAATTATAAGGATTAATACATTAAACAAGGCATCTCTCAATAAACAAACTAGTATAAGTACGGCAAGCCAAGAAAGGATAAGCAGGATAAATACCTCAAAATTAAAATAGTCATATTCACGACTAAAGGTAGAGAGCCATTTAAAATAGCCTAGCGGTTAAGTCTTTTATAGTACCATTTGTACGAGACAAAAACCATCTCGCAGGACGTCTCCATCTTTTCCCCAAACTTATTATTGTCAGACGACCAGAGATAACTCGAATCAAAAGTAAGCTAGAAAGAAATGCTTTGGCAATTCTCTGTTACATGAGGTACCATCTGTCTAATCGGAACTAACTACACGTCAAGTCTGGCATAGAGAATACTAAGCAGCCATAACAGACTGACATATAATATCGTAAAGAATGTGTATCTGTAAAATACAAAAGCAAGATATGGAGGTAATGAGGTACGGCACACTGATCATGTAAAGTGTGTTAAACATCTTGGTAATTTGAATTTCAAGGAAGAATAACAGAAAATAAACAGGTTTTTTGCCAGGGCTGGAGATAATATTTGCAATGTAATAAAGGCCGAGTGTAGTGGAATACAACATTCCAGTGAGTGCAGCTGATCATGCAGAAGCTTTGTTCATAAAGATGTTTCCTGCGTCAGGAATCGCAAAAAGGTTGTGGGTCGCACAAAAACAATGTGTGTCCTAAACAAAATAGCGCGTACTGCAACACAGGACATTGTTTTTTTACAGAATACTCAATTTTCTTTGTCAACATATGGAAGCAATGATACCAATTCCAAGTTGTATCTCATAGTGGTTACTTTATTTTATTCTGCTCGAGAAAGTATTATAAGTACTGTTTTATTGGTACCAGTATTGGAAGGGAATTCGACAGGGCGCAACATAGGAAAGCTGCTATTGTCGCAGTTAGAATTAAATCAAGTGCCAATTAAGAACTGTCTGGCATTCTGTTCTGACAATGGTACTGTTATGATTGGACAGAAAAGCGGAGTTCTAGCAATTTTGAAAGAAGATAATCAGGATTTTTTTGGTATTGGTTTCAGCTGCCATCTAATTAACTTAGCTGCTGAAAAAAGTGCTGCAGCTTTACCAGTTAGAATTGATTCTTGTTGATATTTTCTATTACATGGAGAAGAATGCCAAAAGAAATGAATGACTTCAGCAATTTCAAATTATGCAAGGAAAAGAAACAAAGAAGTTGTTGAAGCACGTGTGCTGCACAACATGGTTATCCCTAGCCAGGTATTTAGACAGATTATTAGATCAGTGGGATCCACTCTGCTCCAAACATTTCTGCCATTTTATCTTTGTTGGTACTGTTCCCAACGGACACAATAGATCTGATCTGTTGAGTTTGTGATCCTTCCTCCTCCTCATTTTCTGCCTAAAGGATGGCATGTTCTTCCAAATGTGACTCACGTGTTCTCAGAAACGTGAACCCCACTACATATTCTGAAAAAAAGCTGTTTTATGTTCCTGTCCTCTGACCTAAACAAGACGTTTTGTACTTTATTACATGTCACTATCCATCATTTGATAAGATCGGTACAGTCCTTCAGAGTGCTTCACCACATATCTATGTACTGTTTGAATTAATGATGGATCTATTGAAACAGATGCTCATGAAGTTTGTCAAACCAAGTGTAGTTAAACGGTCTGCATTGCGTGACGTCCAGTATCACCCAATCCAGAATCAGAAGGATGATGAGGAATTGGTAAATGGCGTTCAGACCTCAAACTTGGTATTAAGGCTCTACAAGATGATGACAAATCTCTGTTTTTCTCGTCAGTCAGAAACTATTTCTGTGCAGCCTGTGACTACATGGTTAATGAATTCCGTTTTGAGAACGATGTACTAAATCATACACTGATTGCTAAACTTGATGCCATTGAAGAAGCACAATTTTCTTCTGTTAATTTCTTTTTGGAGAAGTTTCCTGTTATTTTGTGTAAAAGAGAAAATGAAACAAGAGATGTTACTGTGAATGAACTCTAAAGCCAGTTTGTGGCTCTTTAGATAGACAGCTTATAATGTTGTAAGTTAAATTTTAATTTCGTGTGGCTATTTCTAGCCGAGTGCAACCCTTGTAAGGCAGATCCTCCGATGAGGGTAGGCGGCATCTGCCATGTGTAGGTAACTGCGTGTTATTGTGGTGGAGGGTAGTGTTATGCGTGGTGTGTGAGTTGCAGGGATGTTGGGGACAGCACAAACACCCAGTCCCCGAGCCATTGAAATTAACCAAGGAAAGTGAAAATCCCCGACCCGGCCGGGAATCGAGCTTGGGATCGTCTGAACCGAAGGCCAGTACGCTGACCATTCAGCCAACGATTAGGACATTGTTGTAAATAACCAAGCTACAAATTATTCAAAATGGGCACAGTTGTTGAATATCTGCGGGGCTGATGGACATTATAAAATAAAATGACAGGATCTCTAGATTCATACTGTCTCTTTTTACCATATCACATAATAATGCAGAGCGTGAATGAATGTTTAGCTCGATTAAGAACAGGACACAGTTCAGGTCATTGATGTCCAATGGAACTCTGGAAGCCATTTCCATTTTGAAGACCAGACGTTCTGAAGCATGCTTTGCAAACACATATTCTATTGTCTTTCTGAAGAAAGCAAAGGAAGCTACAACTTTAGCTATTAAAGCAAAATGAAGATGTCCGTGTGATGGTGTAAGTAACTTGTGTACATATAATTATATGCAGCAACATTCTCATTGCCTAAGTAGATTTCATTGATGCATTTTAAAGATATTTGTGTTAGTTTAACTGGGGTAAAATACTTTGTCCCCTATAATGTCATCGGTTGCATGTAGTGTTTTATATTAAAATCAAATCAAATCAAAATCTCTTTATTTGCAAATGAGGTGTCTACCTCGGTGGCAAATGGTACACTAAAATACATTATTGTCAAGCACTAAATATTAAATTATCAAGAGAAGAAAATTTTTCCTATAATACAATATTATACAATTTACGCTAACAATGTTTTCTATTAAACACACAGCTCATCCTTAATAAATTTATATTGTTTACAAAATTCTACTTATAATATCTTACAAACATAGTCAACTCATATACAGTACGGTATGTGAAATTACTTCTAATAATACTATACAACTGGTATAAGATTAAAATTAACATTGAATTTATTTACATATTTATATTTTACCCATTTTGGAACCTAAGTAGCATAACGACCTGCTGCGTCTTAACCAGAGCCCCTTTTGCCACCACTTTTCAGAGTTCCTGAAGGGTCTTCACAGCTACCGTAGCGGTCCCAGGGCCCTCGAAGTCCCCACTGTACTTCACCCCTACAGGCAGTCCCCTACTTGGGCTGTCCAAACTCCTTAGACCAGGGGATGGAATTAATTTAATCACACACATTTATTATTTACAATATCCTGCACTGGTCGAATGCCCTCTAACATTTAATTTATTATCTCTGTTGTTGTTTATTCTCTTCTTGAATATCTGTACAGATTTTGGAAAAGGGTCAAACACTACCTCTTGAATATCTGTACAGATTTTGGAAAAGGGTCAAACACTACCTCTGGTAAACTGTTCCACTCCTTCACGCCCTTCCCAATGAAAGAAAATTTACCCCAATTGCTTCTGCTAAAATTCCTTCTAATTTTGTACTTGTGGTCAGTTCTACCAATATAATTATTTTCCAACCGAAGCCTCTCAGGGATATCTCCCCATGCTTCTTCTCCTGTATAGGCTCTATATAATCCTATAAGTCTAGTTTTCTCCCTTCTCTTACTTAAAGTTTCCCACCCAAGTTCCTTTAACATATCTGATACACTACTCTTTCTCCTGAAATCCCCTGTTACAAACCTTGCTGCTTTCCTCTGCACACCATCTAGTTCTTTTATTAGGTATTCTAGGTGAGGATCCCAAACACTGTTTGCATATTCCAATAATGGACGAACCATACTTAGGTAACTTTTCTCTTTTAATTCTTTGTTACATCCTTTAAGTAGCCTCATTATGACATGTAACGATCTGTATGCTTTCCCAACAATGTCATCAACATGACCCTTCCAGTGCAAATTACTTTCAAATCTTACGCCTAAGTATTTGCACTTGCCATCTTTTGGGATAACTACCTCATCCAAAGTATATTCAAATTCAGTTTTAAAGCTCCTGTTTGTAAAAGTTGTAACAGTTGATTTGCCTCCATTAATCTTCATATTATTTTCTTCAACCCATTCTTGGATACTGTCAAGGTCCCTTTGTAATTCTGAACAATCCTCAATGTTATTTATTTCCCTATAAGCAATTATGTCATCTGCATACAATCTTATTTTCGATGTTATATTGTTCCCTAAATCATTTGCGTATATTAAGAAAAGTAACGGACCGATTATACTACCCTGTGCAATTCCCTTCCAAACTTTCTCTTCCTGTGATATATTATTTCCTACTTTGACTTTCTGAACCCTTGAATTTAGAAATGTTCTTATCCAACGTATAACCCTTACGTCCAATCCTATTCCCTCCAATTTCTTTAATAATATTCCATGTTCCACTCTATCAAATGCTTTGGAAAGATCTATGGCTATGCAATCTAACTGGCCTCCTGAATCTAACTGATCTGATATGTCCTGCTGAAACCCCACCAGTTGTGCCTCGCAAGAAAATTTCTTTCTAAATCCATACTGGCTCCTCATGAACCAATTTTTATCATCACATATCCCTCTGATGTACTTTGCTATTAAACTCTCCAGTATTTTACAAACTATACTGGTCAGGCTGATTGGTCTGTAGTTCTCTGGTTTCCTTTTATCACCCTTTCCTTTATAAATTGGTATTATTATAGATTCCTTCCATTCCTTTGGTATCACACTATTATTTATGACATAGTCAAAGAGAAATTTTAAATAAGGCACTATATACCACCCCATTGTCTTTAATACCTCCCCAGTAATTTGATCACTTCCTGCTGCTTTTCCTTGCTGAAGCAGTTGGATTTCTCTGAAAATATCTTCATTTGTGAATGAGAAGCTTCTTGTTTCCCTCTGTGTCTCTCCCTTTCTATTTTCTGTTACGGTTTCCAAGTCCTGACAAGCTTCTACTGAATCTCGGAATTCCCTACTAAAGAGGTTTGCTTTCTCAGTATCTGTTAAATAGTGTTCACCCCCTTCTCCCACCATTGTAGGAATTTGGATTCCTTTTCCTTTTTGATTCCTAATATATGAATACAGCTTTTTCCATTTCCCTTTGTGGTCATTACCCTCTTGAAGAATGCCATTCATATAATTCTCTTTTGCTACCTGTTTCACTCTATTCAGTTCCCTCATTAGCTGTTTCCTAGTTTCTCTATTCTCCCTACCTTCTTTGATTTTCCTGTTTACTATTCTACATTTTCTTTTTAATTTTCTTATTTCCCTTGTGTAATAAACAGGGTCTGAGGTCATTTTACCCTTCTTAACAGGTACAAATCTCTTCTCTCCTTCCCAAATGATTCCTTTAAATTTAGCCCAAAGTGTATCCACATTATTCCCTTCACTTATCCAACAACTGAATTTTGATTTAAGGTAAGTCCCAAATTCATCAACTTTAGTTTTTCTGTATAATTTCTTGTCTTTTGTGACCCTCTTATTAAGCATTTTTGGTACGAGTCCTACATCCATTATTACAGCCTTATGGTCACCTATTCCTTCAACTACCTCTGTTTTATCAACAATTTCCCATGGTTTAACCAAGAATACATCTAGCAAGTTATTGAGACGAGTTGATTCTTGTACTACTTGTGTAAATCCTCCCTCCCAAATTAACTTATTTCCCAGTTTCTGTTCATGGGCTTCACTTGCAGCTCCATTCCATTCAACTTCTGGCAAGTTTAGATCTCCCCCAATTATTACCATATCATTATTGTTTTTATGAGTATAATCTATTATTTTCTCAAATATTTCCATGTCTCTTTCCTCTCTTCCAGGCCTATATGTTCCTATAATTCCCACCTCCTTCATATTATCACAAGCTAATTTTATCCCTAATATTTCATCCCTTTCATCAGTAAACCATTCATGCGAACAATAAGTTCCCTTCACCAGAATAAATACCCCTCCTCCCTTTTTATCTCCTCGGTCTCTACGATAGACTGTATACCCTTCTGGAAATACTTCTGTATTACCCACCCCTTCTCTCAACCACGATTCCACTCCTATCACCACATCCGTCTCATAAGATTCTATCAATGTACCGAATTTTAATTGTTTATTTACTACACTCTGACAGTTTACCAAGAGCAATCTCAGACCTCCTTCCTCCCTAAAACTTGACTGTTGCAATTGGGTAACGTTTGACTCATGAGTTGAGAACTTCCCTGGAACCCAGATCCTTGTACATAGATATTAATGCTGTTGAACTCGTAGTTATCTGACGTGAAGAAATTACATGAATTTCGTCGTGTGTTACTGCATTTTGGTGCGTTGGATTCCAACGTATGTTGATATAGGGGGATTTTACTGATTTATTTATTTATCGTATGATGAATCTATGTACACACATGTATATAGTTCAGGGTAAATGTGCGTAGTCACAAGTCCGTACAATACCATAACTCTTTTTTTTGCTATGGGCTTTACGTCGCACCGACACAGATAGGTCTTATGGCGACGATGGGATAGGAAAGGCCTAGGAGTTGGAAGGAAGCGGCCGTGGCCTTAATTAAGGTACAGCCCCAGCATTTGCCTGGTGTGAAAATGGGAAACCACCGAAAACCATTTTCAGGGCTGCCGATAGTGGGATTCGAACCTACTATCTCCCGGATGCAAGCTCACAGCCGCGCGCCTCTACTATAACTCTAGGTCTAGCATTTTGACCCAATCAACTGCTTCATCCGATGTGCGGTGAATGTCCATTAGCGTTCCTTTGAAAGCTCCAATTGGGTAGTCAGCAACAATGTGGTGGATTGACTGAGAAGAGGCACCACAATCACAATCTGCAGACCTAGTCCAACCCCATTTGCACAACAGATAACCATACCTGCCTTGTCCAGTTCATTTCACTGATAGGTCGTTTGGAAAGTTGGCAGATATACACTAGCAGGACACTACGTCTGTAGTGAACAAAGGGATCTTACAAGTTGAGAAACTCTACTTGAATTTCACTTTCATCGGAGGATGTGGGTCAACACTCTCATTTAATGCTGCTTGGATTCAGTGGTCACGTGGGACATCCATGTCTCATCTCCTGTGATGCTCCAATAATGCATCATCTTCCACATGGTTTCTAAGTCAAAAATGTTAAAGTATTGGCACATCTCTTCATTTTATGTTCCTTGACCAGCATTTTCAGAACCCACTGATTGCACAACTTACTTTAAGCCAACTTATTTGAGATAGTTTTGTCGAGAACTTTCCCTGAAATGTGTGGAAATTGAAATATCAGAGAGGGTATTGTGAACAGTCTGTTTGCACAATATTGGCACTGTTTGGAGACAGCCAACCAGAGTGTAGATTGTCAAACATTCTCTTAACCTTCCTTAAGTGACCTTACTTACGGAGTTTTCCATCTTTCATACCATTGGAGCTGTACACTTGACAGATATGGCAATGAATCTCTACCGGTGGCACATTTCTTAGGCTGCTCAATCATCTCAACCTTTTCAATTACCTCTGGGCCATGCTTTTTAAAGGAAGAAGGACTTTTACAGCTAAATTTGTACTGATACTGTTACTGGAAAAGTTGGCTTAAAATACATACACTCAAGAATGATTTGCACACATGAAATTTACTCTAGTAACACCTTAGAAACATACTTGAAACACATCGCAATACAAAGTCCAACACGACATTCACCACACATGCATCTTTATTCTTTCAATTTAATTTTCCTTGTGGTAGTTTGACTGTATACCACACACACACATGGGCTGTATTTTTCTTCTTAGATGAAGGTGAAACCGTAATGGGATAATGTTTCGATGTAAGATGCAGTGGCCTGTCAGTGGAAGTTGATGGCCTTCCCCATTTGGCTCTGAATTAGGTTGGTGGAATTTTTCGAGGATGTAGTAGAATGACTGCCAGATAAAAATCTGTTAATGGTATTTTTTTTTCCAGTTTTTAATATGTATAAAAATGAGCATTGTGCAGTACCAAGTCCAGTAGGTGAAATGCAAATTCTTTATTTGTTACCATTCAAGTTAAGTCTGCTAGGCTTCATGCCAGTTTTATCAACAGGCTCCATATATTTATTGTAATCCTGGGTACTGTGCCATTTCACTGTGTACAAAGGTTTATCCGGAGCAAAAATGGCGGCTATGTCGTACGAACGCCAGACATAGAACGTCAACGTGTGCCTGGATGATAAGAGAATGATACTCCCGTCAGGTAAAAGAAGGGAAGAAATTACAGAAGGCGGTGAGAAAGGATGACGTCGATATATTGTTAAAATATGCTTATTGAAAAAAAATCGTTGAGGAATATACAGGACTTTTGGAGGAAACTGATTGAGAAGAATAAAATAGATAAGAGTCGGAGAAATAATAACAAACATCTTCACAAGCAATAGAAGTCATCGGCGGGATAGAGTTTGTAACATTTCTTAATATAAAGCTACACAATTTAATTGGCACAGTACCGTAGTACTACGTCACGGGAGACCAGCAAGAACTTGTATACAACGAAAGGAATTTAATATTAAGAAGTCGCGGAAGAATAATCATTGTTGCGCAAGAAATAGAAAGAATTATATTACGGTTTAATTGAAGCTTTAACAGACGTAGAGAAAGATTTTAAAATATCATAAGCTACATAAGAAGCAATAATCAGACTAATAAGTAGCTCATAGTAGGCTTTCTCCCAGCAGATGATGAAATTGACCATGTTGATCTGTTTTTCCATGTTCACCACGCAAGAAACCGGCTAAGTCATGTGCTAGACGTACAGAGGCAGAGGCTGCCTAGGTGAAGGTATCACAATCGACAAGTCCAGCCAAGACCGACTACAATATATCAGACCGTAATATCAAAACCAAGATGGTGGACATCGTGGGCGCAGTAGCTGCCGTCTGATGAATGTTAGGGTAGCACGCAATAACTTCATTTCGACGATAAACCAACTCAGGATTTTCGAAGATGTCGGAATTTAGTGCCGCAGGAGTTGTTTTACCTGCCAGTAAATTTCCTGACACGAGGCTGACGTATTTGAGCACCTTCAAATACTACCGGACTGAGCCGGGATCAAACCCGCCAACTTGGGGTCAGAAGTCCAGAGCTTCAACCGTCTGAGCCACTCAGCCCGGCGTGACATTAAATTACTTGTGTTGATACCACTGAAAGAGCTACACTATCTGGTTCAATCCGCCAGAAATTACGAAAAGTTCACGTACATATTTTGCAAACGGTGGTAATTTAACATGATAAATGTAACATCATAGGGAAAATCACTGCTACACCTCTGAAAACGCTTCGCGAACAACTACTCATCACATGTAATCAACTAGAATCACACATATTCTGCTAGACTAGATGGACAGCCCCACAGCAAAAGAGAACAACAAGCTGATTATTTCGAAATGTCACTTAGTCAAATAACGTTTTCTCTTAGGTTACACTTTGCTGGATAGATGGAAATACATTATAAAACTTTTATAATGATATTTATAACATCATTTTGAATGTTTAAAAATAATTTAAGGTGCGAAATTCCTCAATTTATTCACTCTCATAAGAACTACATGAAACATAGCGTGTTGCCTTAGTTTCGAAGTGGTGGACAATTTCTAATGTTAGCACTGGATGGAAATGAAGTACACCCGAAATGATTATGCCAGCCCAATGAACAGACACGGTGATGTTTAGCCTTCTTTACTGGAAACTCTTAAATCATATGTTTACATATGATATAGTAGCACTTCCAACCATGATGGAAAACTTTGCAATGAAGCGTGCAGACACTAGAGATATAATAGGATTTTCCCCATTTAAGAACATGAGTAAAACAACTCTATTGACTCTAAACAATGATGTCTTTAACACACATTGACGAGCTTCAATTTGGTGTAGACTGCTTGATAACAGATATCCATAGCATGAATCGGAAGGTATTGGTACAATAAAACCCCTGAGTTACAAACGAAGCTAATCCCTGCAAGTCCCCCCTGTGGGTGGGGGTGGTAGAATAACACCCACGGTGTCCCCTGTCTGTCATAAGAGGCGACTAAAAGGGGTCCCAGGGGCTCTGAACTTTGAAGCGTGGGTTAGCGACCACGGGGCCCTCAGCTGAGTCCTGGCATTGCTTCCACTTACTTGTGCCAGGCTCCTCACTTTCATCTATCCTATCCGACCTCCCTTGGTCAACACTTGTTCTTTTCAGACCCCGACGGTATTACGTATGGAGGCCTAGGGAGTCTTTCATTTTCATGCCCTTCGTGGCCCTTGTCTTTCTTCGGCCGATACCTTCATTTTTCGAAGTGTCGGACGCCTTCCATTCTTTCTCTCTGATTAATGTTGTATAGAGGATGGTTGCCTAGTTGTACTTCCTCTTAAAACAATAATCACCACCACAATCATCCCTGCAAGTCACTATTTCTTCTGTGTAACAGTGTACAGATGGCTCCATCTGTCACACTATAAGTTTTGTTATTCACCAAGATCTAGCCAAATGTTCCCACAGGTAAGCACAGATTCTTTCAAAATACAATTGTATCTAAATCACACGACACTTTGAGGCGCATAGACGCTGAAGAAACATCACCATCAATTATCATCTATCGAAATTAATTTTTTCGAGGAATACGAATAGGTCCACCATTTAGAATTAGAAAAAGTAGTCTTCCCTATCTCAGACTTACTCTCAGATGACATATGCACACTACTGTTTTGTAGAAATATTCACGATGTATGTTCCTAATTCACTCCTCTCTTAATTTAAATCCGGTTCTCAACACGATCAAAACAAACGTATTCTCACATCACTGCGTATAATTACAGATTCTAGTGACCACTGACCCATATAAATACACTCACACACTTATATTCTACATAGAAACTAATACTTGTCGTCAACTTATATGAAATTACTCCGACTGAATGAGAAAACAAAAACGAATAGGCTCACCATTATCGGTTGAAAAGAGATCTTCCCTAACCACAAATTTTGGTTACACACATAGCCTACGATAGTTTGGTCTTTGACTTCAAAATTTTCCCGGTGAATATTCCTTATCCATTTCTCCTGTAGAGATCTATCTTCAGGGAATTTAAAAGCTTCAGCAACGGTATCTACAACCACGAACGCAGCAGGAACGACCCATTTTTGTTATGTTACAGCACGGCAATCATAAACATTATTATACATTAAAATCACCATCATATAAACTTCTAACAAAACACCATACTAATAAACCATTATAGATTACTATTTTACCAAACATATACTTTATACTTCAATAACTCGATCAATATAACACTCTTTAGCAGAATGTAAACACAGATATGAACCAACCACATGTCTCAAACGCTCGCCCACGAAGTCGCCATTTTCCTCCCAATCGATAGTAACATTAAGGTCTGATATATTGTAGTCGGTCTTGGTCCAGCCCATGAGAGTCGAAGACCAAACCAAACGTTCCCGACAGGCTAATGTGATGCCGTGAACCCGGAGACCACATGTCCTAATCAATTGGACATGTGACAGCAGCAACGAGAGCGGGAGGAAAAGATAAGTCTCGACATTATTCTAGTAAGTAGTTTAGATATTTGTTATTTGGAGAGTGCCATTTATATTTGCATTCTTTACTCGAAAGTGCTATTTTTAAGTGTCTTATAAGAGTGATGTTACGTGAATGGTTATCTGAATTCACAGTATCAGAGGTTAGTAGGTAATCTTCTAACATACAAGGCAAATCCATTCGTATAGGAAGTGATTATCCAGTGATAACTTATTTTCTTTTTGCGTTCTTAATGTTGCCCTTGATGAAGGAAATGAGGTTAGTTCATGTAAATGCGATATTAAGCCATATTGTGTTTGACATTAGGTCTATGATAATGCACGTATAATCAAGCTGAGGTAAGATATAATCATGGAAAGGAGGTTATAACATCATTGCAAGACATAACGAGATAATTTATGGAATTCGAAGAAAGTTTGAGAATAAAATAGGATATTTGATGGATGAATAACGGCGAGGATGTAATGTGCGTCAAGTTAAGGTGAACTGTGATGTTGTTACAGTATCAAGATGAGATATGAGGCGCGTTATATGAAATAACTGAATTGTATAGCAAGAATAGTAATATGGTAGGAGTAATGATGATGATGATGATGATTATTATTATTATTATTATTATTACATCGCAAATGAAGACAGAGGCAGTTTCTACAAATGAAATGAGGTCAATTGATAAATAATAATATAATTGGTTCTCAAACATATGTTAATCTTTCGGGAAGCTTTATACAATGTCAATTACAATCCAAATATCGTAACTAACTTAGCAACTATTTATATGATCATCGAAAATGATTCCAAACATAGATGATATTAGGAATGCAACTTATGTCTGTAGAATTTCCTAACCATAGATACTTTTACGCTGGTAAACTAAGCTCAGAAGTTTATTTGCTTACATGATATGATATCACTGGTGACATTCATAATTAACGGTTGATGATAACAGTTAGAGTCTTCTCACGTACCCGATTGCCTAGTATTTAATTGAATTAGTTTAGATGCTTGTTAGATGTGAGTGACAGCTTGAATATTAGGACACATAACCTCTGTTATATATATATTTTTTTCTCTTTTGAAATGAGTATTTCTTTAACGAGCAACTTAATTAATAATTATAATAATATTTTGATTATTTGTGTTAAATAGAAGATTGAAGATTTTCCTCAATGCCTACGAGATACTGTATCGAAAACTCAGGAAAGTTAGACAGGTGAAATGCTTGGGACACTTGTAAAGAATGTTTACCCTGATAATTGATATCCCTGATAACCGAATGTGATAATTACTAGCAAAATGAGTTTGCCATACCGTGAGTTAAGTTGGGAAATGATTAATTAAATCGAGTGAAAGTTTGTAGGAACAGATTATGTAATATTGGAAGAATGTTGTAAACGTGATCCTAATTTTTTTAAATGTAAATATCTTGCGTCAGACTTTTTCAAACTACTCCCAATCAAAGATGTAATGTTTGATTTTCATTTCTTGTTAATTACTTGGAGGCCTTCAAAATTAAAAGACTTTGAAAGCATTTGACGGGATGCGACATTGACGACTTATTGTACATTTCTTTAATGGTATTTTAACGCACTTAAAGTTCTTTTTCTAGATTTCATTCATTTTTAATATGTGGTATTGTTTAAAACTGCCATTTTTTTCAGTGACTTACTAGATTATGGACTTAGTTTGTAAGTAAACATAGGTTAAGAATTGTGCTACTTTATATGGATACGAACCGATATCGCGATTTGGAGACGTCCGTTTGCGTAGGTTTGTTCATCCGATGGTCTACCACGACGGTGTTTTCTCTAGTTTCGGAACTCATAGCCCAGAATTCTTTTTGTTATAATTTTGGAAATTGACATTGTCTCCAAGCTAGCCTGGATCTCAAGCGACCCTACCTGGACGCGGGATGGCGAATGAGAAATTGGCGCCCAGCGTGGTTGCAGAGAAGAGAAAGACACCGCGGCACCTAAAGTAAATGTTCGGCGCGTAAGAAATTGGCCTAACAGTGAGGTAAGAAAGAGAGAAAGACGCCGTGTGACCCAGAAATGAGTGTTGGGAGCAATAAGAATTTTGGCCCGATATTGCGGCAAAGGAAGGAAACGTCCAATATGATTGCTACAAAAAACGCGCCAGAGGACTTGAAAAATCCAGTGCAAAGGGAAGGATAAGTGGATGCCTGACAACGGTAGGAGAAGAGACAAGAGAACAGAGTTAAGAAAGAGAGAGACGAGAATTAACAAGCAACAAACAGAGCAAGATGTTATTTTTTTTTAAGGTAGCATTTTAGAAATGTAGGTTGGATATTAGTCTAAGATTCGATATTGATTATGAGAAGTCATGGTATTCATAGTTTCTTTTAATAAAATATTTAAAACAATGTTAAATGTGAGATTGGGAGGTAGGTAAAGTTAGAATCACGTTTCTTGAGTCAAACATTCCTGAGTTTACGAACAAAATGGGACAAGGTCGTTCGTGAAACCTAGTCTAGGTAGCTAAGCCGGCTTCCAGAAAACATACGTATATTTACAAAGTATAGTTATAAGAATATTGTAGAGTAAGCTATTGCACATAGAGCAATTTTACAAAAATTAAATTACTGATAGGCCCATAGAGAATATTTTAAAAAATCTCAACATGACGACATTGAACCACATGAAAACTCAATTTGAAGAATACCAGAGAGGACAAGAAGAAAAGTGGACAAGAACGGAAGAAGCGATAAAGAGTAACAGGGAAGAGATGCAAAAGACGAGGGAAGAGCAAGGAGGTTTATTTGAGAGGCTGAAAGATGATGGAAGAAATGAATAGAAAGCGAGATGAGAAACAACAGGAGATGATGGAAGAGTTCAGAAAGCGTGATGAAGAAGCAAGAAAGGAAAGGCAAGAAGAGATGAGGAAACAGGAAGAGGAGCAGAAGGAACCGATAGAAGAAATTAACAGGAAGCATGAAGAGATGAAGAGGGGTCAACGAGAACAGAGAGAAGAAATATAATAAGAGGCATGAAGAGATTGGAAAAATAGGATCCGAAGTGGTCGAAATCAAGAGCGACATGGACGAAAGAAAGAAGAAATGAGTGGGATAATGGAGAAGAGAAAGAAAGAGATTCAGGAAGAAGTAAATAAGATCAGAGGAGAGTTGTCAGAGAGTAGGAACAACCTCCAGCATTTGAAAGGACGAAATAAAAACGTTAACCGAGAGCATGGAAAGGTTAAATGTAGATTCACAAGAAAAATGGAAACAATGTGAAGAGAAGATAGATAAGGTAAATGATGGAATTCAGATGGTGAATAGAGATATAGAAGTAAAGTTCATAGTAGCTAAGGATCAAATCAGTGACAAGCTAAGCATAATTGAGGAAGAGATAAAGCGAAATAAAGAAGAGGCTAGCGAGAGAATGGCTAAAACAGAGGAAGGGATCCAGCAGATTCAAAAACAAACGCAAGAAATCCGTGAGGAAACTCAGGCGACAAAAACAGCAATGTCGTGCTGCAGTGAGAGACAGAAAGCAATAGAGGTGCAAATTAATGACAGAGAAGTTACGCCTACGGTGATAACACATTTTAACCATACTAATGGGGAGATAAACATAGAAAATGGTAATAATGGGAGTCCTTCTGTCATTAATATCATTAAAACGTACGATGGCAGGCCGAAATACTTTAATGATACAGCCAGCATCTCACCCAAACGATTCCTCAGGGAGATGGAGGATTACTTCAAAGACAACATTCCCGAAGAGAAAAAGCTAAAGGTCATAGAAAGGCATCTGGACTCGAATCCAAGTCTATGGTTCCAGGCATTTAAGTACACATTCCATGAATACAGTGATTTTAAAACAGCTTTCTTACGAAGATTCTGGAACTCAGAGGTGCAACAAAACCTCAGGTTAGAGCTCTATTCAAGGAAGTATGCATCAACTGGACAAACCAGATACAGCGACTATTTTGCATACCAGTTTCATCGCTTCCAGGATCTCGATTCACCACCCAGTGAGTTAGAGGCCATCAAAACCATACAGAGACAGTTCCCACCAGAAGTCCAAAAATTGCTAGCTGCTGCAAATGTAGAGGCTGCAGTGAAGATGGAGGACACTCTTAGGCAGATAGATATGACTACTGTGCCGCACACCAGTAGGATAATTAGAAACGTGAATGGTGAGGAAACTAACAATATGGTAATTCAAGAAGACGTAGGCGCAGACATGTCTGACGAACAAAGGAAAACAAATAGGAAAAGAGAATGGAATAGTCGAGAGGAGAGAAGGAAAGAAGAAGAAAGATGTAATTGTGGGAGGAATTCCTATAGTCGTGAAGGATATACAGGAAATAGAAAATATAGACCATACACGCAATATAGGAACCAGTTAAGGGAAGGAAGAGGAAGGTATAATGTTGGAAGAAGAATGGAATATGGAAGAAGGAATAGTCGAGACAATCAAGATAGAGAATGTTATAATCGGAGATACATCCAAGAATTAAAAGAAGCCGGAAATGGTAAAGATAAGTGGGAGGGAGCGATCCGAGATAAAGACGTCAATGGAGATGTAGAAAGGGCTGAAAGTCTCGAGCTTCAGATGTACAAACGTAGGAAACAAGAAGAGCAAAGACTCGACACAAATGCTAAGTATTTTGAATGCAGAATGGAAGAAGATAGGATTATGAGCAAAAAACCGCCAATTTCCGCATAGATGGGGAGATAGAAAATGTCGAAGACGCAAGGGACAACAAAATTCCAAGTTATCTAATTCCACAAATTGATTCGTGGGAGATAGACTCAGAGGAATTAATAAAAGATGTATCAGTGGTGTATCCCAGGAAGAATAAATATAACTTACCCGTTATAGTAGCAAGGGTCGGTAATAGGAGGGTACACTGTCTCCAATCAATCAATACTGATCTGCATTTAGGGCAGTCGCCCAAGTGGCAGATTTCCTATCTGTTGCTTTCCTAGCCTTTTCCGAAATGATTTCAAAGAAATTGGAAATTTATTGAACATCTCCCTTGGTAAGTTATTCCAATCCCTAACTCCCCTTCCTATAAATGAATATTTGCCCCAGTTTGTCCTCTTGATTTCCGACTTTATCTTCATATCGTGATCTTTCCTACTTTTATAAACGCCATTCAAACCTATTCGTCTACTAATGTCATTCCACGCCATCTCTCCGCTGACAGCTCGGAACATACCACTTAGTCGAGCAGCTCTTCTTCTTTCTCTCAATTCTTCCCAACCCAAACACTGCAACATTTTTGTAACGCTACTCTTTTGTCGAAAATCACCCAGAACAAACCGAGCTGCTTTTCTTTGGATTTTTTCCAGTTCTTGAATCAGGTAATCCTGGTGAGGGTCCCATACACTGGAACCATACTCTAGTTGGGGTCTTACCAGAGACTTATATGCACTCTCCTTTACATCCTTACTGCAACCCCTAAACACCCTCATAACCATGCGTAGAGATCGGTACCCTTTATTTACAATCCCATTTATGTGATTACCCCAGTGAAGATCTTTCCTTATATTAACACCTAGATACTTACAATGATCCCCAAAAGGAACTTTCACCCCATCAACGCAGTAATTAAAACTGAGAGGACTTTTCCTATTTGTAAAACTCACAACCTGACTTTTAACTCCGTTTATCAACATACCATTGCCTGCTGTCCATCTCACAACATTATCGAGGTCATGTTGCAGTTGCTCAGAATCTTGTAAATAATTATTACTCTATACAGAATAACATCATCCGCAAAAAGCCTTACCTCCGATTCCACTCCTTTACTCATATCATTTATATATATAAGAAAACATAAAGGTCCGATAATACTGCCTTGAGGAATTCCCCTCTTAATTATTAAAGGGTCAGATAAAGCTTCACCTACTCTAATTCCCTGAGATCTATTTTCTAGAAATATAGCAACCCATTCAGTCACTCTTTTGTCTAGTCCAATTGCACTCATTTTGGCCAGTAGTCTCCCATGATCCACCCTATCAAATGCTTTAGACAAGTCAATCGCGATACAGTCCATTTGACCTACAGAATCCATGATATCTGCTATATCTTGCTGGAATCCTACAAGTTGAGCTTCAGTGGAATAACCTTTCCTAAAACCGAACTGCCTTCTATCGAACCTAGTTATTAATTTCGCAAACATGTCTAATATAATCAGAAAGAATGCCTTCCCACAGCTTACATACAATGCATGTCAAACTTACTGGCCTGTAATTTTCAGCTTTATGTCTATCGCCCTTTCCTTTATACACAGGGGCTACTATAGCAACTCTCCATTCATCTGGTACAGCTCTTCCGACCAAACAGTAATCAAATAAGTACCTGAGATACGGTACTACATCCCAACCCATTGTCTTTAGTATATCCCCAGAAATCTTATCAATTCCAGCCGCTTTTCTAGTTTTCAACTTTTGTATCTTATTGTAAATGTCATTGTTATCATATGTAAATTTTAATACTTCATTGGCCTTAGTCTCCTCCTCTATCTTAACATTTTCCTTGTAACCAACAATCCTTACATACTGCTGACTGAATACTTCTGCCTTTTGAAGATCCTCACATACACACTCCCCTTGTTCATTAATTATTCCTGGAAATGTCCTTTTTGGAACCTGTTTCTGCCTTAAAATACCTATACATACCCTTCCATTTTTCACTAAAATTTGTATGACTGCCAATTATGCTTGCCATCATGTTATCCTTAGCTGCCTTCTTTGCTAGATTCAATTTTCTAGTAAGTTCCTTCAATTTCTCCTTACTTCCACAGCCATTTCTAACTCTATTTCTTTCCAGTCTGCACCTCCTTCTTAGTCTCTTTATTTCTCTATTATAATAAGGTGGGTCTTTACCATTCCTTACCACCCTTAAAGGTACAAACCTGTTTTCGCATTCCTCAACAATTTCTTTAAACCCATCCCAGAGTCTGTTTACATTTTTATTTACCGTTTTCCACCGATCATAGATTCAGGTGCCAGTATTAGTGTAATATCAAAGGAGCTTTTCCAAGAGATAGATGAGAAGGAGAGATTGTTGACGATACCTGTATCAAAGGTTAAAATACATGGAATAATACCGGATAAAACGGTTGTACCATTACGTTACATTAGCGGCCGTTAATGTAATGAATACAGTGGACAAAGATGGCGGACAATGACTTCAGGTGATCTAATAAATCGATATCGCCCGGCCGCAAGGGAAAAGAATTTCAAGAGTTAAATAATGACGGACAAAAAAAATTGAAAGAGAACGATTCTTGACTACTTTGTGACTGATGAAAGATACAAGTTTAAGGGAAGCTGCACGGCTTATAATAAGATTATTAAAGGATCAACTCAACGTCACATACGGAAATATTAATATATTAACGGAATAGAAGACTCTATCTGCAAGAATACAATACGGAAAAGGAGTATATTTGAAAGAAATATTCGTCACTGTGAGATCTGAAGTCAGAATCGGGGAAAGAAAGCTTCAGCTGAATTACACGTTGCCGAAAGTAGTACCATAACGGCAAAATTTATTGTTTCCAGGAGGGAGGCAATAGCTGTTTAAGCAAAAGAAAGAACAAGGAATAGGCCAAATTAGAGAACATTATAAATTTAAAGAAATGAATATTTTCGTCTAACACGAGTTTCCAACAACAAGTATTGGGAATTGAATTGCCTATTTTTTTTTCACCAGCATACTATGTACTCTACCATGTATCTGTTCTTTTATGTTTGCATGATGACTGGTGACATGGACTCAGCTTAAACAGAGGAAATGTTTTGCTCAAGACTGATTAGCTCAAGCCAAGACCCAAGATGAAGCCGCAAATGACGTAGTCTTCGGATCGCAGCGATTGCCTGTTCCATGATGCCGTAGTCCAGCTGAGAGCCAGCAGAAATCCAGTTACGAGATAAGTATTACGAGTTGCATCGTAATGAATTTCAAATCAATTAATGAAAAATATTTATAGGTGTACAGGAGTGCTAGATATAAGAGATCAAGTGCCGATGAGAAGATATATGAATACAAATGCGATTTATTAGCCGATGAAAAGTGCTATTTTGTGCTATATAACTGCAATGCTAATGTGATAATGTTAAGGTTATTGGTAACTAGATCTGACTGAGTATTTATGCATGTTTTGTGCCAATTAATACGTATAGACCGTGAAGCGTTTAACCAGTTGTGGATGTATAAATATAAGCGAGATATAAGACGTAACCTAGAAATTCAGGTCAATATGTATACCAACCATGGCCAGTATGATAATAATATGGTAAAGAAGTGTTTGATATTACGAAGTAGCAGTGTATAAAGAATAGTCAGGTTATTGAATACTGCGTCCGTAACACAGGGGTTATTTTAGTGGAATTGAGTGATGATATATTTTAAATATGAAGGAATATAGATATATACAGAGGAAATGAAATGTTAATGTGGCATGTTATAAGTAGAATGAGGAGATATGTTTCGGTTCGTTGTTAAAGAATGGGATAGATAATTAGAGTGCGGATTCCTGTGTTACATATTATATTTAGATTTTGGTTAGCACTGCAAGTAATGAATATAGGCCATGTTGAGTTGAATGCATGTTTCGATCCATGCTGTTTTTGTTTCGTTGTAACTTTCGGAAGAGGATATGGTGAGGTTACGTGTTTGTTACGTATTACGATATATATATCTTTAGGAGTATAATGAAATCTCGCACATTTACGTATTTGAAGGTCAGCATGTTAGCGCTTACACGAAGTATGGTTTGCTTTATCGAAACTATGGCACAGCGAAGAAATATTTGGGAGTATGTAAATATTTTAGCACATGACTTGCACTGTATGGCACGATTTTCGCAGATTAGAATGACGTACCGTCAAATCTATGGCACTCCGTACTAGATTTATTTGGTTTATGTTGTACAGATGGTGATGTACTGAATTAATCTATTCATTTGGGTTATGATAGGAATTTTTGGTAACTGTATGGGTGTTTTGAACCCATAATTAAAAATGCTAATGCTTATCTCGTAACGTGGAAAGTCACAAACAAGAAGCCAAACGTATATATTTAAATTGTTGGTCAAATAGACCGAAAACCAAAATAAAACTTAACTTATGCCACAAAGAAAATTCCAAACAACATTAAATGAAAGATATTCCACTCCTCCTTGATTTAATAAAGTTCTGATCCCTATTTGTCCCCTCATACGAATTTAATCATGGAAGATATGGTATAATTTGGTTATTATCAATTATGTAAACAAATGTATTGAAGATTTGAACGTTTTTTCAAATATGTTTATTCCGGAATCCAAGCACTTTGAGGATGATACTCAAAATATTACGATTTTCCTTTCCTTATTGCCAATGAATATATATGATTCATTGTAATTATACATTAGCATGCTAATAAATTGTATATAGATTTGATTTTGCATTTATAATCCTTAAGTAGGTAGTAGTAGGATAGCATATGGAATTATTGAGCTAGCTTACGCTTAATATTAGGTGAGGATCTGATAACTTCTTTTAATATAAGGATATATTATAAATATTTCAACGGATGGCGACTCTTCAACGGAATCCGCGATTTAATTAATGCATATAGGAACAACGAAGCGAGTTTCACCCTGAGAAATGATTATATGCCATATGTTAGAACTTATGCTCGTAAATACAATTCCAGTTTGGAATCTTTGTGTGACTTGCGACCCGATACTTAGAATTAAGAGGCCGGAGTAATATTTACCTATGTGAATGCACAGGTAATACTTCAAGAACGTAAGACAGATATGCTGGTAAAGGTCGCAACTCAAAAGTATGGCACATATAAAATTGGTCGCCCAACGTGGCGCGACAACATAAGATAGTCGGGAAAGGTTACACTGATCATATGGTATACGGTGGAATGCAAAATTCAAACATATTTGGAGATCAGTATCGGGAAGATGAATTTCGAACATACGTTCATCGTTATGAATAAAATTAAGTATAACATTATATTGGGGATAGATTTTATGATGGTGACAGGTATGGCAATCGACATGGTAAAGCAAGAAGTAAGATTCCCTATATCTGGTGAAGTTGCAGGCCATATCCAAGAAAGGATCAAAATTAATGAAAATATCTATATAGCTTATGACATGGAAGTAAAAGAGGAAGAAGTAGATGCTCGAATGGGAGAAAATTATGAACGTGAGATGGGAGAAAAGATGAGTATGATACAAGAAAGAGTACTGAATAGTATCGAGAAGGTTATGGTTATTGAAGAAGAAAATTAGGTACCGAATATAGAAGAGGCTGTTGCCAATGCTAAAATATTGCCAGCGGAAAAGTCAAGATTAAATGAGATTTTGCAGAAATATTCTGAAGTATTAATCAAGAAACCCACAGTTTCCAATGTATCGGCGAAAATATTTTCTAAATTTCTGCATTTACTCGATGGACTATTCGTAATAAGTAAATCGTTCAACAATAAAGCATATGAAGTCAAAGACATGGATGGTACATACAAAGGTATTCACAATTCCACCAACATGAAGATTTATTTTAAGGAAAAGTGAAGACGAGAGAGTAAACAACATTTCCAAGCAGGCAAAAAAGATATAATAGTATCTTACATACGAACTGAGTGTAACAAGATTACGAAAAAAAATGACAGATCCATTGAAATGGAAGAAAAATGACTCAAAATGTAGCAGAGGACAGTGAAAAGTCATTCTAATATAAATATGTGTAAATATATCAGAGCAATATATTTAAAATAACGCAGGAGGGGTAATGTGCCATTTCACTGTGTACAAAGGTTTATCCTGAGCAAAAATGGCGGCCATGTAGTACGAACGCCAGACATAGAACGTCAACGTGTGCCTGAATGATAAGAGAATGATACTCCCGTCAGGTAAAAGAAGGGAAGAAATTACAGAAGGCGGTGAGAAAAGATGACGTCGATATATTGTTAAAATATGCTTATTAAAAATAATTCTTTGAGGAATACACAGGACTTTTGAAGGGAACTGATTGAGAAGAGTAAAATAGATAAGAGTCGGAGAAGTAATAACAAACATCTTCACAAGCAATAGAAGTCATCGGCGGGATAGAGTTTGTAACATTTCTTAATATAAAGATACACAATTTAATTGGCAGAGTACCGTAGTACTACGTCGCGGGAGACCAGCAAGAACTTGTATACAACGAAAGGAATTCAATATTAAGAAGTCGCAGAAGAATAATCATTGTTGCGCAAGAAATAGGAAGAATTATATTACGGTTTAATTGAAGCTTTAACAAACGTAGAGAAAGATTTTAAAATATCATAAGCTACATAAGAAGCAATAATCAGACTAATAAATAGCTCATAGTAGGCTTTCTTCCAGCAGATGATGATCTTGACCATGTTGATCTGTTTTTCCATGTTCACCACGCAAGAAACCGGCTACGTCATGTGCTAGACGTACAGAGGCAGAGTCTGCCTAGGTGAAGGTATCACGATCGACAAGTCCAGCCCATGAGAGTCGGAGATGAGCGAAGACCATCCCAAACGTTCCCGACAGGCTAATGTGATGCCGTGAACCCGGAGACCACATGTCCTAATCAATTGGACATGTGACAGCAGCAACGAGAGCGGGAGGAAAAGATAAGTCTCGACATTATTCTAGTAAGTAGTTTAGATATTTGTTATTTGGAGAGTGCCATTTATATTTGCATTCTTTACTCGAAAGTGCTATTTTTAAGTGTCTTATAAGAGCGATGTTACGTGAATGGTTATCTGAATTCACAGTATCAGAGGTTAGTAGGTAATCTTCTAACATACAAGGCAAATCCATTCGTATAGGAAGTGATTATCCAGTGATAACTTATTTTCTTTTTGCGTTCTTAATGTTGCCCTTGGTGAAGGAAATGAGGTTAGTTCATGTAAATGCGATATTAAGCCATATTGTGTTTGACATTAGGTCTATGATAATGCACGTATAATCAAGCTGAGGTAAGATATGTTCATGGAAAGGAGGTTATAACATCGTTGCAAGACATAACGAGATAATTTATGGAATTCGAAGAAAGTTTGAGAATAAAATAGGATATTTGATGGATGAATAACGGCGAGGATGTAATGTGTGTCAAGTTAAGGTGAACTGTGATGTTGTTACAGTATCAAGATGAGACATGAGGCGCGTTATATGAAATAAATGAATTGTATAGGAAGAATAGTAATATGGTAGGAGTAATGATGATAATGATGATGATGATGATTATTATTACATCGCAAATGAAGACAGAGACAGTTTCTACAAATGAAATGAGGTCAGTTGATAAATAATAATATAACTGGTTCTCAAACATATGTTAATCTTTCGGGAAGCTTTATGCAATGTCAATTACAATCCAAATATCGTAACTAACTTAGCAACTACTTATATGATCATCGAAAAGATTCCACACATAGATGATATTAGGAATGCAACTACTACCAAACTACTACCAATCAAAGATGTAATGTTTGATTTTCCTTTCTTGTTAATTACTTGGAGGCCTCCAAATTTAAAAGACTTTGAAAGCGTTTGATGGGATGCGACATTGGCGATTTATTGTACATTTCTTTAATGGTATTTCAACGCACTTAAAGTTCTTTTTCAAGATTTCATTCATTTTTTAATAAATGGTATTGTTTAAAACTGCTAATTTTTTCAATGACTTACTAGATTATGGACTTTGTTCGTAAGTAAACATAGGTTAAGGATTGTGCTACTTTATTTGTATACGAACCGATTTCGCGATTTGGGGACGTCCGTTTGCGTAGGTTTGTTCATCCGATTGTTTACCACGACGGTGTTTTTCCTAGTTTCGGAACTCATAGCCCAGAATTCTTTTTGTTATAATTTTGGAAATTGACATTGTCTCCAAACTAGCCTGGATCTCACGCGACCCTACCTGAACGCGGGACGGCGCAGTACATGTGGGCTTTTTAACCAGTTTCTTATGTATCTAATCGATCCAGGTTTATGTCCGTGATGTGCTGTCATCGTGCATCATAGTCTGTATTTTCACCTTGCATTTGAGAGCCATTGTGTTATTAGTATGGTGTGATTCTTCAGATTTTCTCCAAACCTAGACATTTCTTCTATTTTGTTGTATAGTACCAGAATGCTTCTGTAGAAGGTCAACAAAGTCGGGCTTGTGGACCAGTCAACAAACAATGAATGAACTTTTTTCTCAGGTAAGGCTGCGGTAGAGTTGTAACCACATTACCTTACGTACCTAAATTGAAAGTGTCGTCAATATTGGTGCCTCTGCTAGTGTAAACAATGAAGTCCAAAATAAAGTCTGTTTCAACATCACAAAGCACGAACAACGTTATTCTTAATCAATGACATTTAACAGGGATTTATTGTTTGAATCCTAATTGACCTTCAAGGGTTGCCAGGCATTTCTTTGAAAATCCTTATGTCACGATCAATTAAAGGCTCACCTTGTATTATTTTTCAGTCATTTTCAGGAGCAAGAGAAGAAAAGTGAAGCATCCTGAGAAGATTTACATAGCTATTTCTTGGTATAGTTCGTGGAAAAATTGTAGTTTGAGGAAGACCCTTTATAGACCAATATTCCTAGTATATAGAAAGCTTTTTTAGTGATGGGCAACGCTCTCTCTCGACGACTGACGTCGCAGATCTCGAGAGTCTCGCGAGAATCTCGAGACTGATTCTCCTGTGCTGTAATCTGTGTGACATCCCAGTAACTACGAGTGTAAACTTCTACTGCATGTTCAACTATGAACCCTTTAATACCGTTAACGAATGTGAAAACAGAATGTCGATATCTTAAACTGCTCACGATGTATTTGAGGTAGACATTTTAGCTGAATAACCCTGTATAATTTGTGAATAACAGTAGATAGTATATACACCTACCTGGATACCAGAGGCGTGCATTTGAAGCGGAACAAGATGGGCTTTGCTGCATATGCAACCTCTATAACACATGAGTGGAACGTGTAATCTAAACTGCCCGAGTTTGCTCCAATTCTTTCGACAGGGTTGGTGGGCAAACGCTCTTGAGGCTGATCCTCCTGGGCTGCGAGCTGTGCAATGTTTCAGTAACTACGAGCGTAAGCTTGATAGTATATCATCAGCAGTTATATGGAAATGTGTGCGCCGGTAAATTTTGTCAAAAGTCTAGGAACTATGATGAGCCCCTTTATGTTATTAACGAAAATGAAAACAGAATATCAGTATCTTAAACACTTCACTACTTATTTGAGGTGGGCATCTTAACTGAATAACCCTGTGTAATTTGTGAATAACTGTAGATATGATGTACACCTACCTGGATACTAGAGAGGTGCATTATTTGAACTTGAAATGGGGCAGGATGTGCTTTGCTGCATATGCAACCTCCATAACACATGAGTGGAACGTGTTATCTAAAATGACCGAGTTTGCTCCAATTCTTTCGACGGGTGATGGGCAATGCTCTCAAGACCAGTTCTCCTGTGCTGTGAGCTGTGCGATGTCCCAGTAACAACAAGCGTAAGCTTGATACTATACCATTAACAGTTCTCATATGGAAACGTGTATGCCGATAAATTTTGTCAAAAGCCTAGGAAAGTAGTGCATGTTGAACTATGAGCCCCTTAATACCATTAACGAAAGTGAAAACAGAATGTCAGTATCATAAACAGTTCACGAGTTATTTCAGGTGGACATCTTAGCTGAATAACTCTTATAATTTGTTAATAACAGTAGATAGGATATACACCTACCTGGATACCTCGCAATTGTTGTTGACAGAGTAACTTCTTGTGATGCATACCGGGCTGGAGGTGTTCTGTGACGATTCACCTTCATTGATATTATGTGTTTTGAAGTGCCGGATCATCCCAGAAGTATTTCTGCCGACGTATTTCCTTCTTTTGAACGAACGAACAACAGAGTGGGCTGTGCTATATGGCATCTCTCCAAAATAACCGACATCCATGGCTTACATTGCGTTTCGAACGTCGCATTAAAGTTGTCACGTACAATTAGACACAATTACACATTGCACCATCATATACCGAAGTACATAATTATGAGACGAATACTTTACAACGTTGTAAGGAATTGTTTCCTTCATCACCAACATATCGGCAAACACAAGCAATAATAATAATAATAATAATAATAATAATAATAATAATAATAATAATAATAATAATAATAATAATAATAATAATAATAATAATAATAATAATAATAATAATAATAATAATAATAATAATAATAATAATAATTGGTGCCGCTTCCGTACCCGGTGTGCAGACTTAGGGATGGTAAAAATCATATAAGAATGATGTGCAACGATAACTTAAGTAGCAGAAAGGATAGGTCCTTCCTTCATGCTTGCCATAAATCCACAATCCCGCCCCAAAAAGTATTTTTATATAGAAGAATTAAAACTGAGACTGAGACTGTGTAAATGAGATGATAGCGGCCATGTGCTGTGTTCCTATTGATCGGCTAATGTTCACAAAGTGTTCCTACTCGCCGGACAAGCTTTCTAATGTCTCCGACAGTGCTCCCATAGTTTGCAAGTACAGTACAGGGCTGCCATATTCGCTAAAAGTAAGAGAACAATTAATTCCTAACTC
Organism: Anabrus simplex; assembly: GCF_040414725.1. Taxonomy (NCBI): domain Eukaryota; kingdom Metazoa; phylum Arthropoda; class Insecta; order Orthoptera; family Tettigoniidae; genus Anabrus; species Anabrus simplex. The sequence continues at coordinate 367,554,654 of NC_090268.1, read as the reverse complement.
GCTGTAACCTTTGCAAATCCAGGCCAAGCTCTGTCATGAGAACAGTGGCCGCCTTCGGGGACCACACTCCCTTCGAGAGGCTCTTTACTATGGCCGGGGCGCATACTGCCCGCACGACAAGAAAAAAAATAATTTAGCAGCTCTAACCTATCTTTGCAAATCCAGGCCAAGCTCCGGTCTTGTCACTAAGAATGCGTAAGTTGGCAAGCCTCCCGAGTGTTACGTGACGTCGCCCGTGTCACGCCATGTTGGATGTCTAACCCCACTTTCTCACACCGGGTACGGAAGCTTTACCTAATAATTTCGTGTTGCTATTTCTAGCCGGGTGCAGCCCTTGTAAGGCAGACCCTCCGATGAGTGTGGCGGCATCTGCCATGTTTAGGTAACTGCGTGTTATGGTGGTGTAGGATAGTGTAATGTGTGTTGTGTGAGTTGCAGGGATGTTGGGGACAGCACAAACACCCAGCCCCCAAGCCATTGGAATTAACCAATGAAGGCTAAAATCCCCGACCCGGCCGGGAATCGAACCCGGAACCCTCTGAACCGAAGGCCAGTACGTTGGCCATTCAGCCAACGAGTCGGAAAATACAAGCAATGGTCATGTGGTATTGAATGTGGGGTCTGATAACGATGTACACCTACCTGTCAAAAGAATTGGAGCAAACTCGGGCATTTTAGATTACACGTTTCACTCACGTGTAATGGTGGTTGCGTATGCAGTAAGGCACATCTTCCTCCGTCTCAAGTTCAAATGATGCACGCCTCTAGTATCCAAGTAGGTGTAGCTACAGTAGCCGTCAGTTTCTTTACATAGCCTACACATTCATGTACTTACCGCTGCATACAATGCCAGAATGCATATCCTTTACAATTATGTTATGCTGCGTTAAAATAGACCTCGGTAGAAATAAAAGAAATAAACGCCCTAGTCGTTTGTTGACACGATTTTACGGAGTGGAAAAGTCCCGTGGTTGGCTTTTCGCATACTCTTGACAAACAGCATTCAGCTCCGTCTACCTGTAAGCCTATGGCATGCTGCTCGTCACACAATGTGGAGACAATGCTCTCGAGATATCTCGAAATTTCTCGCGAGAAATAGTGCCTGCGCTAGTCTCGTGAAATCTGGAGACCTCGTCTCAGACTGCTCATCAGTAGCTTTTTTACCCTCCACCATCATCGTTAGTGCAAAAGAACACATACATTTCTATGGTTTGATCTCCCCATGACTAGCCTTAATTTAGAGGAAAGGAGGAGTTTTTCAATCACCTGTTTGTAGTAATTGATGGTTACTTCAACTGTAACTTGGACTATTGAGTGAATTAGTAAGCACATGTAAAAGTCAATCTCTGGTGAAAAGACTTATGTCAGTGACTCTGGAACTGGTGTCATCACAATTGTGAACAGTTAAAAAAACATACCTGAAATCCAAGAAAATGGATGTGTTTGCTTAATAATATGTAATATCATTATCCTTTTCTCAGATTCACCAGTTACACTTTGACATTTTCTTGCAGTTCAATATCACCCACCATATATTCTCCACCTTCATCTGCAAAAACATTCCTGTTCAGAACACTGTTTTTGAGGAAACTTCACACACAAAATAGAATGGTATATCTGCAAAACCGAATCTCTTTGAATATTCCTGTAGAAATTTCAAAGCATTATTCTTTATCCCATAGATATAGGATTTTGGAAAGTAGGCTGTGCATCGCGTTCAGGAACTCGTATACTCATATTTGGTTGTGAATGGGTTATTGAGTTCCATTGCACACTTTGGAGCAACGACATGTGCCAACGTTGCAATAAGAACATGTTTGTGTATAAAGGATGCTGGGAGTCAGTGCGCATACGTGCAAGAACGGACATGCAGGGTTTTAAAAGATGTGAACGACTACAATCCGTAATTTAAAAATAGCCTTGGTAGCTCCGGTCACTTGAATACCAATCGTGAGCTTACACCTCTTCATCCTTTCCATTATTACTGTAATCATAATCTTTAATGCATTCTCTTCCAGTCTAGTTAATCGTGTATTTGGGTATCTATTTCCTCTATATCCTTTTTTAAAAGAGTTTTTACAAGACTACTGCTTAGATTTGATACAATTGTTTTTCTTATGCCATCCTTTCTCCCTCATTAAAGGACCTGTAGAAAATGTACTATTTTGATCTCTACCTCCGATATTGTAAAATAATATGTTGAAGCCGAAACAGGATTGGCAGTGGTGCTCACCTAGAGTACTAATGAAAAGTTACCAAACATTGTCTCTCTTATGTCGGTGCAGTCAGCGAGAGGTCTCTGAATCTGATCTCCTTGATGACTTTTGTAGGTATGTGCAAAGTCATTTAAATTATAGTAATAATTAAACAGTATGTTGTGAATATCCTAATGCTAACTTTCAAAACCCATTCAGAATTCCAATCAAAATTGTCATATCAGACATTTCATTTGAGAGAAATTCTACTTTTGTACTGGTTTTGTATGATTATATTGCAGTATTAACCCTTGCTGAGCAGATATAGTTTCTGCTCGTGAGTGGAATAAATTTTTGTAAAAGTCATTTGTTATATTAATATTCATGAATATCCTAATACTAATTAACCATGAATAGGTCATTTTTGTGTATTTCTAGTAGAAATATTTTCAGGAAACTATTTACTTTTGCAAATCATGATATTTTACTGTCCTCTGGAATATATAAACAGCCCATAAAATACCACTCAATTGTTTCCTTATACTAGTAAATACAACCTGCCATTTTTTATTATTTAAAAAATGTTGTTTCTTCACTGTAATTAATTGCCTTTAATGTTATAATTTGAAATACATTTATTTGTTAATGTATTCAGATATGTGAAAGCAGTATCTGATACGTAAAAGCTGTATCAATCTACTTTCCGACTGCAAGTGTTTTCAAGTATGCACCTTTACACAGATACAGTAGAAGTCCTAAGAAATGCCTCTTCAGGAATGTGAGAAGTTTTATTAGTCTATTCTGCTTCAGTTCAGTAATGCTCAGTGTTGTGATAAGCCCCCTTTCTGGATCGGCAGTAGTGTCAGCATCCAGATCCCAAGATTACTGGTTGAAATCTGGCAGAGGAGAAAAGGACCATTGGCACTCTATTTCATACAATGTTGGCATGTAAATGATCTCTGGTGATACATTTTGTGGTACTATATGAAATTAATTAACAGTTTGAGTATTGATCTGAATGATTCTTGTTACTGCTATGATCTGATAAAACTGACTTAATTACCGGCGCCAAACCGTTCAGAGACTACAACCCTTCAAAGAAATAGTTGGATATTTATGTTATATTAGTCTAGCTAACTTGCATGCTTACGAATAGTGTGGCCCCCATGTGGAGTTGTTGCACTATTATAAAAAGTGCTTAACATTTTATGCAAAGCACAATTTTTGCAATATTTTCAGCCCTGACCAATAATGAACAAGTTCCATTCGCACACATAAAACAAGGAGCTTCTTTATTCCTTTTTTCATTGTGTCTACCCTCCTCATCATCATTAATTCCTTCCAGCAAGCCGAGTAAGATGATTAAGAACAATGTGTCTGCATTTATTATGGTCCTGGTCTGCTTCTTTCCTTTCTAGGGCATCCCATGTTTCTCCTCTCTTCTCTAGGTCTTCTCTTATCTGATCTAACCAAATTCTGTCCTTCCTTGTTTTCTGTACAGCTGGTCTAAGGAACTTCGTTTCAACACCTTGCAGTTGACTTACTTCTCTTTTACGTATGACGCAACTCTCCAGATTGTATGTCATGATCGGCAGGAGATAAGTTTTAAACAGGGTCTGTTTAGCCCTCTGAGGAGTTCCTTTATCCCATACTATGTTTCATACTTGATGTAAGAAGTTGGATTCTTTTTGCACCCTGTTCAATACTTCGTTCTTGACACTTCCATCATTTGATATCGTACTCCCCAGATATTTAAAGGTATTCACACATTCAATTTTCTCTCCCTCGAGAGTGAGGTTACAAGGTGTATTTGTCCTGTTAACTTTCATTACCACTGTTTTGCTTTTGCTCACAGTTAACTTATATTCTTTAAACTTCGTGTTCCAAAGATCCAGTCTCCTCTGAACATCTCGCTCAGTTTCTCCCCAAATGGCAACACCATCAGCTAAAACAAATGCATTAAGATCTTCCTTATCTATTTCTTTGAGTTCCTTTATAATATTATCCATGAGCGAGATGAAGAGCAATAGGGAAAGAGAACTTCCTTGTTGGACACCTCTTCTTGTTTTAAACCAGTGAGATCTTCCATCTCCTACCTGCACACTACTTTCACAACCATCATACAACATCTGAACTTTTTAATTAGTGCTTTTGGAATGTTATGTTTTTCTAAACATTCCCATATTTTCCCTCTCTCCACTCTGCCATATGCTTTTTTCAAATCCAAAAACACTGTTATCAAGTCCTCCCCCTTTTCTCAAAATGTTTCGTTTAGCTGCCTGAGTGAAAAAATAGGTCTGTGGTTCCTCTATTTCTTCTGAATCCATATTTTTCCTATTCAAATTGAACTTCCATTATTGTTAGAAACGATTAATATTAAAAACCTCTATGGGGAGGATATTTTTCGATCAATGTCTACATTTAGTAGATTACGGCGCAAGAAGGTGTGTCTAATTTCCTCTCTCACTTTTCTCCTAAGATGCCGGGACCACGATATACTACCAAATTTTGTTATGTTTAAGCATACCTTCAGAACACCAAAAGCTTTTGCGAATCTATCGTCGTACAAGCAAGGCGTTATTGATAGAGAGGATACAGCAGACTCGAAAGGAGTTGGATTTAATCTCGAGGGAGTTGTTTCAGCTGCATCTACGCCTCTCAAACTTCGTAAATGAGGAATTATGGAAGGTCTTTGATCGTATTACTGCAGTGCAAGCCAACAGCATACTAGATCAGGTAAGGTGCAGGCATATTTGAATGAAACCCAACAGGCATTTCTCGCCAAAGTTCTCAACGTTGCTGTAGTGCCTATCAGAATTCCAATTGAGGAACTTATTACATGTATAGAATCGTCGGTACATAACCTCACACCTGAAGAGGCAGAGGAAGTTAGACAAGAATGTTCCAGAGTTCTCAAGACCGCTACTCCATCTAAGTCCAACTTAAAACAAAGCGAAATCCAGGCGCAAAAAGATCTAAGGGACAATTCTGATATAATCGTTCTCCCCGCTGACTAGGGTAACGCGACAGTGGTGATGGATAAGGATGATTATGACAACAAGATCTTGTCTTTGTTAGCTGATCCTATATACAGGATTAACAATCGTGATCCCACAACTCGCTACTCAAATTCGACCCTGAAATTGGTCAAGCAATCTTCTATTACAGAAGATACAGAGAAGAGTCTCCTTCCAGGTGATGCTATTCCTCCGAGACTGTATGGGCTTCCCAAAATACATAAGAAAGGTGTTCCTCTTATGCCTATTGTTAGTACGATTGGTTCCCCGACATATGCCCTTTCTAAATATTTAGGTAGTCTACTTCAACCACACCTGGATAACACCCCTTTCTATATTAAGGATTCCACATATTTCATTGAGAAGTTAAAAATTATATCACTTCAGCCAGGCGATATCTTGGTGAGTCTCGACGTGGTGTCTCTGTTTAAGAAAGTACCTATTGATGGTGTTATGTCTCTCATTAATGATATTTTCACTGAAGAGATCGCAAGGCTTTTCTACATTGCATGACCTCCTCCTACTTTCTATGGAATGGGAAATATTATGAACAGACAGATGGTGTGGCCATGGGAAGTCTTCTCTCTCCTGTTGTGGCTAATTTCTTCATGGGAAACTTCGAAGAGAAAGCTTTGTCGTCGGCACCTTGCAAACCGAAGATCTGGTGGCGATATGTGGATGACGTTCGTCGTATGGACGGAAGGTGAAGTCAATCTTGGCCACTTTCTGGATCACGTTAATCGCCAGCACCCTTCCATTTGTTTCACCATGGGAATGGAATCTGACAGCAAAATACCGTTTTCAGACGTTCTCGTCACCAATAAAGAGGATGGATCCTTAGGATACAGCGTTTATCGTAAGCCTACACGCACCAATAGATATCTCCACGCAGATTCTCACCATCACCCTGCTCAGAAACATGGTATCCTGACAACTCTGACTACCAGGGCCAGGAGGATTTGTGAAGTGTCAGCTCTACAAGAGGAAATTAACACCTTGAGAACCACCTTTGAGAGCAACGGTTACAGCAGAGCTTTGATCTCAACGGTTCTGAAACCGACACAATCGGACGTCTGTTAAGGAAAAAGATGTAAAAGGAACTGCTTACCTACCTTACATACATAACACGACGGATCGTATTGCTAAAATCTTACGTAGGTACCATGTACGAATTGTTTTTGGAACATCAATTAAGATTAGGCAACTCCTGCGACCAACTAAGGATAGTTTGCCTAAATTGCAACAACCTGGTATCTACAGAGTTCCCTGTAATTGTGCCAAGGTTTATATTGGGCAGACTTCGAGAACGGTATGTACTCGCATCAAAGAACATACCAGATGTATCAGACTCAACCACCTGATAAATCAGTTGTTGCTGATCATGCCTTAACACCTGGTCATGATGTCTTGTTCCAAGAAGTGGATGTTCTTGCCCTATAAAGCAATATCGCCCAAGAATTATCAGAGAGGCGGTTGAAATACGTAAACACCCAGATAATTTCAACCGCGATACAGGCTACAACCTCAGTGAATCATGGCTACCTATTATCAAAACCATTAGAGAGTAATGCTTTACTGTTGCCATTCGTTGTCTCTAGCTGGGGCTAAAATGGCGTCCCGTTTACATCTTAGGGCACCATTTCAAGTTCCTTGTTGCTTTCTCCTAGCAACCTGTTATGCGTCGTTTCATTTCGCTGTTGTCTCCTGATGAAGAAAGGCAAGGTTCCTTTCGAAACGCGTTGAGTGTGTTTTATAATTAATTATACGGCATAAGCCCAAAAATATATCTCATGAATGATCTTCCATTATTTATCTCTTCTCCATTATCCTAAGACATTCGGACAAAATGGTGACGCCTCTCTAATTGGTGCACTTCATTCTACTTCCTTGTTTAAACAATGGTATTATAATTCTTTTCTTCCAATCATCTAGCAACTTGTTTTCTTTCCATATAACAGGTGGTGGTGGTGATTATTGTTTTAAGAGGAAGTACAACTAGGCAACCATCCTCTATATAACACTAATTAGAGGGAAAACGGAAGGGGTCCGAGACTTCAAAAAATGAAGATATCGGCCAAAGGAAGACAAGGGCCATGAAGGGCGCGAAAATGAAAGACTCCGTAGCCCTCGCAAACCTAAAAGCGTCGGGGTCGGAAAAGAACAAGAGTTGACCAAGAGAGGTCGGATAGGATAGATGAAAGTGGGGAGTCTGGCACAAGTAAGTGGAAGCAATGCCAGGACTCAGCTGAGGGCCCTGTGGTCGCCAACCCACGCTCCAAAGTTAGACCCCCTGAGGCCCCTTTTAGTCGCCTCTTACGACAGGCAGGGGATACCGTGGGTGTTATTCTACCGCCCCCACCCACGGGGGATTCCATATAACACCCAGTGTTTGATGAAGCCACTGTATGCCAGAGATTCCTACTCCCATAACCATGTCTGCTGTTAGTTAATCTGCTCCCGCTGACTTTCCACTTTTCATTTTCTTCAGGGCATTTTCTGTCTCTTTCCAAGTAATTGGAGGTTGTTCCTTCTGTAATTCATTAATGACTTTGGTAACTTTCTTGATCACACTTCCCATTCAGTAATTTTTCAACATAATTCTTCTCTGATTCCTACCAATGTCTCTGATAATGATCCCGTTCTCTGTTTCAATAGCTTTAATTTCTTCCCTATTTGATGTTTTACTTTTCATTAACCCATATAACATTTTCTTATTTCCTTTACTATCTTCCTCAATTTTTTGTGTGAACAGTTCCCAGCTCTTCTCCTTTTCTTCTTTCATTACTATTTTCACCTGGAGTTTCTTATTCCTATTCCAGTCATGTTTTCATCATCCTTTGGTACAATTTCCTGAGCCTGATTATGTTTCTCAACATCTTTCTTTTTTCTTTGCCATATTTCTTTCTTCACTTGTATGCTTTACTCTGTCTGCTTAATCTGCTTAATTGGTAGGATAATAGAAATTCCTGAACATTACAGTGTGTTTCCTACACCATTAAATCAGTAACTTCTTCACTAATAAGCAAATTAATAAATACCTTATGGTGAAGCCTCTGCTGCATTCTTAGGCCCAGGATTGAGAGTTTCAGCTCTTGTGAAAGGAATATCAGCCTGACTGGAAAAGTAACGCCCCCCAGTTATCAATTACACTTCTGTAATCTGTGTCTTGCTTTGGAAAAACCGAATCACTTTCCTTGCTTTCAGAATCATCACTTTGCGTGTTATATTTTACTATCTATACTCTGCTCCAAGTCACTACAGTTAAAATCATCACCCATTGTATTATTTAAAAAAATGATGCAGTTCTCCTTCACTAATAGATCGCCCGCCTCCGTAGCGTAACGCTTAGCACGATTAGCTGCCGTCCTCGGAGGTACTGCCAGAAATTTAAGAATGTCATGAGGTGTGTGGTTCAAATGGTACATCCAGCTCACCTCCATTGGGGGTATGCCTGAAAAGAACTGCACCGCCTCGGGAAGAGGACACGACTTAGTCAGGCTCCATGTCTAAATGGTTAGCGTGCTGGCCTTTAGTAACAGGGGTACCGGGTTCGATTCCTGGCAGGGTTTGGAATTTTAACCATAAGTGGTTAATTCCCTTGGCACGGGGACTTGTGTATATGCCGTCTTCATCATCATTCTTGATCAGGCAGTTTATATGTGGTTCGTGCAAAGGTGAACTGATATCAGGTCTGCTGCTATGCAAAAAGCCATTAAGAACTTTGAGTAGGTCTTCAAATTTCAACGCCGGTACTGGCTGGTTAAAAAAATTCATATAACTACATGATATGGGAATTACTGATTGAGGGAAAATCCTTGTCTAGTGATCATATAGCTGCAAGTAAAATGAACAAAATATGCTCGACATTGTGGAAAAGAAAGGATATTTAAGAGATGATGTTTATAATGCAGATGGGACATGATTGAATTGGGAATCAGTACCGCAAAAATAGCCTGCTATATGATTTACAGTTAGTAAAGAAAAAATGACGGTCATGGTTTCTGCCAATGCTAGTGGGAAACATAGGTTACCATTGCTGATGATAGGAAAATCCACGACGTCTCGACGCGTCAAGAATGTTGCTTGCATTCCTGCTGTGTACACATGGCAAAAGAATACATGGATGAATTCACAGCATTTGTGTGAATTATGTGCAGAATATTTCTTACCCAAGTACTCTGAACGGCAAGGTAAAAGGGGTAAAATCCTCCTCCTCGACAATGCACCGTGCCGTCCGTCAGTTGAAGTCCTGAACGCTATTAACACTGACTTTAAGATTACGTATTTCCACCAAACGTATCTGCCTGTATTCAACAAGTGGTCCAAGGCTCGTTGAACTACTGAAGATATTGTATCAGAAACAAGTCCTCCACCGTTTACTACTCACAGACAACAGCCAGGAGTGCGTTACTGCTGTTAGCTCAATCTTAAAGACTTCTGCTATATGTTAGAAGAATCACAGGAACTTATGAACGATAACAATCTCAAAATAGCTCGTAAAAATCTGTGGCCATTAATAGAACATACAAAAAATGACACCAAAGAGCAGCAAGTTAATGAATTTACAGGATTGTTTCAATCAATGTCTGAATTTGAAGAGTGCAATGAACTAGATGAAAATCAGTGGCTGGAAAGAGATGCAGATCCTGGTTTTCAACTTTTTAAATGAGACTAAATCATATAATGTGCTCAGGGAACGACCGATGCCTCGGAAAATGAAACAGATGGAGATGTTTCCAACAAATCAAAACTTTCAACGGTTATCCAATATGTATCATCATCTGGAGTTATTTAGGAGAGATTCCTGGACTTAACATGTGAGCCTGCGATCCGTTTTAACTTCTCATGTTGTCTCTACAAATAAAGATTTGAATTGTGTAGAGAAAGTCGTGGGTAAGGCTGTTGGGGCTGCACTGTTTCCTGGAATGTTGGGCGGATAACAAGCATTAGTAAGACTGTCTTTTTCGAATGCTCTGTTTTTCACTGTCTAGCTCATAGACCTAACACAATCAGTTAAGAACATAAAGGAATGCAAGGTATTTTTCAGTACCTACCCTTTTCTTATTCCAATAAAATAACCCAATTACTTGATGATATTTCAGGCCACCACTTCACTCACCGGCGGCAGCTCCAACTCGTTGAAATTACAATGAAATATGGATAAGTGTAAGAAAATGTGACGACGAGAATTTCCTTAACGTTTTCTCTTCAGGTCTAGATAATAAAGCTTGTTGGGATAATGACTCCATTGCTGCAGCCAGAGTATTTATTGACTTCTAGAGGACTTTGCAAAGTGCTTCCTAATAGCATTTTCTAATATATTTGATCTGACGAAGAGTCTTTTTAAGACATTCCAAGTTAAAGAGATGAATATTGAAGACTGTTCTAAAGATGTGAGGGAAACTTGTAAACTGTTGTGCGATATGAAAGGTGGGCCACCGCAGCAGGCTTAGAAACGCAGAGCGGTTACTCTTGATCAGATCAAGAACTTCATTTTCGGAGACTGCATGACGATTTTCTTGATTATAAATGGATGCAAATAAATATTCGGTTTGAAAACAAGAGTTCAGTGAAGTTTATAGAACTTTAAAATTCCTCGAAGTCCCCGCAGTAAGATCAGGCGCTTTAACCGCTATAGGAAAAATTTGCGGGGGAATTTCCGACACTGCTTCTCTTCGAAGTGACTTTAATGATTAGAACACAAATAGTATCCGGAAAATTTTAAATTACGTATCATCAACTGGGAGCCTCCGTGACTCAGACGGCAGCGTACCGGTTTCTCACCGCTGGGTTCCGTGGTTCAAATCCCGGTCAGTCCATGTGAGATTTGTGCTGGACAAAGCGGGGGTGGGAGAGTTTTTTATCCGGGTACTCCAGCTTTCCCTGTCATATTTCATTCCAGCAACACACTCCAATATCATTTCATCTGTCATTCATTAATCATTGCCCCAGAGGAGTGCTTCGGCAGCAGGCACAATTCCTATCCTCTCCGCTAGATGGGGCTTCGTTCATTCCATTTCTGATCTGGTCGAATGACTGGAAACAGGCTGTGGATTTTCATCATCAACTGGACTCCAAGAAGTTCGCCGGAAGTATATAAATTACGGTATCTTATTCTCGTAATCCCAGTAACGATCGCTGGCGTCGTTTTCCACTCTGAAACAGTAAACTGTGCAGTAAACTGAAACTGTGCACGAAATTCTGTGAGTGAAATCCGTTTTTTTCTGATTTTATAGTTATCTCCATTGAGAAAATATGTTAAAGGCCATGAATATAAAGTCACACTTTATCGTGCCGTCATTGAAGAATACGTGAAAAAGTAGCGGTAGCGGGATTTCACGTACTAGTAATTAAAACTGATTATAATATATATTATAATAATTTTCTCATTCTTTAGCGTTTGTTCCCCATGGCGGAAGTGTCTACTGAGTGGATTCGTTGTCTCCATTTAGTTCGGTCTTGGGCCATGTCTGGATGGAGATTTACATACAGCCTTCAGGTCGTTGTGCACTCTATCGGCCCATCGCTGCCTTGGTCGACCCTTGAGCCTCTTTCCAGCAACTATCACGGTATATGCTGACTTTGCCAATGTATTGTCCTGTGCATGCAACACATACACAAACCATCACAGGCGGTTTTCCTGCATTTTCTTCTGGATCGGTGCAATGCCAAACCTTTTGCCAATAACATCGCTTGGAATGCGATCCAGTCTAATGATGCCAGCTGTCCACCTAAGCATCGTCACCATGACTCTTGGTCGGCGTTCGACCTCCTTTGTAGATGGCCAACATTCTGTGTCGCAGGAAGCGACAGGACGGATAACAGTCCGTCCGAAAGATTTTAGACATACTGTATATATATTTACAAGTTGCTTTACGTCGCACCGGCACCAGGTAAGCCTTATGGTGACGGGATCTTAGATTTCATATGGTCCTTCATCCGACGGTCGCAGGTGATGCCTGTTGTCATTGGCCACTTCAGCCAGGTTGCTTGTATCCTTATGTTGACCACGTCAATACGTCGGCGATTGTCAGGTTATGGAGCCGAGATACTTAAATTCCTCGTGGAAGATCTTTACCGGCAATGTGGATGATTCCAATTTCTCTAGCACCTAATGTCCTGTCTTCATCTTTTTGTTGAGACGCAGGCCGTATGCGCTTGTTGGTTGTTCCACTCTTCTGTTTGACGCTGTAGACCAAGCTTATTCTCCGCAACCAACATTGCATCATGGGGATAGAGAACTTATGCACAGTAGTGGCGATTGGGAATCAAAAGTGCGGAGAAAAAGTATACAGACAACAAACAGCACCCATGTTTGTGGGATATAGAAGGGGACTTATATACACCAAAACTAAAATAAAAGCTACAAACTGGTAAGTTTTTAATGCTGTCTCAGCGAATTTCGACAGAGAGGTAAAGATTGACATTTTACCAAAATGAGTGCGGTAATAATGGTTTTTTGAGATTTTGATTCAGTAGGTACTGTACAATAAAACAATCACCAAAGGAACAATATCTCTCATTTATTACAATTAAAAAGGAATACGGCGTGATTATGCAATTAAAATCATTTAGTATTTGACTACACACTAAAAAGCTAACAGACACTAAAGAGACTGCCAGACTGACGAATGCGCGCGGCAAGCGGGTGAATCATTCCTCAGTGTCCATGACCTTAGAAAAAATATACCCCTGCTACCCTTCCTCACAGCACAGACAAAGCCTCCTCTACTTGCTACGACGCTATACAAATCGGTTAGTGGGGACAAACGACATTTTGTGCGTATTTTCACTACCAATTTTGTTAATGATTAAAGAAGATAAAGGAAAGAATTACCTTATAAGACAACAGGGGTAAGGTTATGACGTCACAATGACGTCTTAACCTAACCTGCAAACACGGACGCTCACCTCTCCTCCCTCCATGGGGGCTACCTCCCAGACCCCTACCATAAATAGGGGAAGAGTGAGTGAGAGATTTCTCTCTCTCTCTCTCTCTCTCTCTCTCTCTCTCTCTATCTATCTATCTATCTATCTCTCAGAGGACCGCACCCTGGTCCTCGATCAAAAATTTTGCCGGCTTCTTAGCCAGGCATGGCCGTCTTCCCTCGCGGGAAGACTGGAAGCTCGATTTTTTTCGGGGCCCACGAAGGGCGCTCCCCCCGCGTGGCAATCAGCTCAATCTACATTGCTTCCGACATGTTATTATTTTCTAAGAAGAAGGGAAGATAGGGAAGTGATACAAGTAGTATATGCCTGTTTCCATGTCAAACATGCTACGGTACTAAGTCCAGAGTTTGTGTTGGGTATTTTGTGTTGAAGGGTGGTATTGAGGGTCAAGGAAAAGCCACATAGGCAGAAAGAGAAATAGCCTGCATGTAAAACCTGACATCTTTTGATAGCACATGCAAGGATGTGGGCTAGAAGACTCCAGAGGTTGTGTTAGTTAGGAATATGTGCCATGCAATCATAACCATCCTTGCTATTGCCAATTATTGTGGGGACCAGTCCTTCTTGTCACTGCCGGGTGCGGTTCGGGTCCACTAGCATCTGGGCTTTTGGCCACAGGTTTGTCCCATTGTCCAGCCATCGGCGGTTCCTGGTTTCAAGTCTTCGTTTGGAGAAGGGGATTGAGAGCCAAGCCTTACGTTGTGTAAGGGGCTATCTGCCTCCGCCTGGCGATGTCCTCGTGCGGTGTTGCTGGAGCACACTTGTCACTGCAGATCTGGAACTATGCTAAGTTTATTACATACAATATATTTACATACGTATAGACGTCCGTTTGAGTGCTGGCTTGCTTGCCTGTTCTCGCGTCCAGGATACTACCTAAGTACAGAATAAAAATAACGCTGAATAACCATCTAAATGAGAACTGCTGTCTTCGTTATAGGGCGCCAGCTGCTTTCCCGCTCCCATGTCTCTGTCGGGGGCAGAGGTGGATTGATTCGTCCTTGGCCTTCTGGCTGTATTTCCATCGTCGTCTTGTGTTGTGTTTCTTATCAAGCTTTCCTCGCCTGGGTCCCTCGGAATGAACACAGCTGTAATCGTAGGAACATATTTACATAAATACAAGGTGTCTGTATTATAGTGTGTGCTTATGTAATGAATATGTGTCAGCTTAGGGAGGGGGCCCGCTATCGGCCTCCCGCCTCCTAACCCGATGACTGAACAGAATGTGTTTCGGTGGGGGTACTTGGTGTAAAGATCAACGTCATAGCGTCCTATCCCATTTACTAGTGGGTTGATCTTGTTACCCCATGACTTCTTGTATATTCGGAGTGTTTGTTTACGAATATGTTGTCTGATCGTGGGAGCGTTCGCTATTTTGTAGAGATGTCGTAATGGTGTGTCTCGGTAGTTTAGCCGCTGCTCGAATGCATTTTTGTATGTTTTCCAGCTTATCTAGGTTCGTAATCGCTGCGAACCTCCACGTAGGGGCTGCATATATGATTATTGACCTAATTAAGGCCTTATACATGTTTACAGCTACCTGTGTATCTATACTGAACTTTTTATTCAGTATTGGATACAGCTGGATGAGTCTTATGTGTACTTTTCTCTGGATGGCTTTAATGTGATATAGCATGGTAAGCTTTCTATCTAGGACTACTCCCAGGTATTTGCCTTTGTCATGCCATGCTATATCTGGATTAAACAGCTTTAGTGGTTTAATATCGGCTGGCCTGTGTGTGCGTCTGTTCTTTCTTGTGAATAGCACAGCTTGGCATGTCTACATTGACCTTGATGTGCCATTTCGTTAGTCAGGGCTCGAGAGTTCGTAGCGATACCTGTAACCTCTTCCGAGTGCACGCTAGCTGTGGGTGTTGAACTGTGATAGCAGTGTCGTCAGCGTAGAGGTGTGTGGTAGTAAGTTCCGCTGTTGGCATGTCATTTGTATATAGAACGAAGAGGATTGGGCCAATAAGGGAACCTTGGGGTACGCCCGCTCTAATCCTTCGCGTGCTTGACAGCGTGTTGTGTGCGTCAACTTCGAACTCTCGGCCCTCCAGATAAGATTTTATCAGTCTTATATAGCCTGGGTGGAATTCGAGGTCTATTAGTTTTACTCCTAGGCCTCCGTGTCAGACTTTGTCGATTGCTTTCTGGATATCAAGGAAAACCGAACCAGTGTCCCTTCGTTATTGAAGCCGATGGTGGCTTGTTCTACGAATCGCGTGAGTAGTTGTGGAGCAGAGTGCCCGTTCCTGAAGCTAAATTGCTCGTTGCGAATTATTCAATTTTCCTTGATATGCCCTATTAACCTTTTCAGTAGTATTTTTTACTTTATACTTTACTGAGGGCGTCCAGAAGGCTGGTGGGTCTGTTATTGTTTGGGTCTGACTTGTCTTTGCCTGGTTTCCCAAATACGAGTATCTTAGCCCTCTTCAATTGTTCAGGGTAGTACTGGAGCCTGAACATTGCATAGTAGATGCTGGGGAGTACGGTAAGCGCTTAGTGAGTTTCTTAAATATAATATTTTGGATCTCGTCCGGGCCAGGCGCCTTCTTGGGGTTGAGATGGTCCATTATCCACTTGATTTCGTGTATATTGGTGCTCTTAACCTCCAGCTTAGGTGCATTTTCAAGGAATTCTGCTACCTTAGCCTCATTTTGTCTGGTGAAGGCGGGTCAGATGGTATTTTGTTTGGGGTAAATGCCGCCTAAAGCGAGTCCGCTATGACTTCCGCTTTGTCACGGTTCTCGTATACCGGGCCGCTGGGTCCCTTAATGTTAGGGATGATATGTGGCTCTCGTGTCTTGCTAACTTCCACACAGGAATGGTATTTGTGTCGAATAGACGCAGTTTATTGTTCCATTCGCGTGACCTGCATTATTGTAGTTGTGTTTGTATTTCTATGTTGAGTTCGTTTTTCATTTCACGATCGTGGTTTCGATGGTGTCGTGCCCAGTTACGTCTTTGGCTGTTGCGCTTACGTATTAAGTCATTTATGTGGCCTAGAATTTCGAAAAGAGGGTCCTCTTTGTTTTTGTGTTCCGCTATGCTAGCTGTAGCGACTGTCTAAATCGCTTCTACTAGGGACTTGACTGATTCGGCTATTCGGGCTGGGCTTTCTAATAGCATGCCCTATTTTCCCTGTAGAAGTGTATCTAGTTTGTGTTCGAATTTACCCCACTTGGCGTCCTTGTAGTTAAGCCTTCGCTTTGGGTTGTGTTCGTATTCCTCGGGTTTATCCTTCAGTGTAAATAACACAGGCTGGTGCCTCGAAACTAACTCGTTTATTGAGGTGATAGTATGTCTCTGAGGAATGTGTTGCAATAAGGCTATGTCGAGAATGTTGGATACCTGTCCGGTGGTGCTAGGAACGTGGGTTCGTCTGGGATTGTTACCATGTATTCCTGGGATATCATATGGTTACACGGTGCTGTAACTTCAGCATTGGGCTTCAGGCACCACCAGGTATCATGTTTCGAGTTAAAGTCTGCTGCGAGTATTGTGTTTCTGTTCAGCCCGAATACTGTTTCGATATCTTGCGTGTTTAAGCTTCTCGGTCTGGCGTATGCTGCGACGACATTAATTAGTGTCCCTCACACCGGCATGATAATTCCACGTGCTTCGAGCTCTATGAGTACTTATAAGTCTAGTTCCATACGTTACTGTAAATATCTTTTCTTACCACGACTGCCACGCCTCCGACGTGGTTTGCTTTGTCACGTCTGTGTACTTTGTAGCCTCTCATATTGAATTTCGAACCCGGTGGGAGAAAGGTTTCTGTTATGAGTGCTACATGTATCGAGATCGTAGCAAGGAAGGCTTCGAGTTCGGTTTTATGTGTTTTACTGCCCTGGCAATTCCATATAAGTACCCGAAACCCCTGCGTGTTATTATTATTATTATTATTATTATTATTATTATTATTATTATTATTATTATTATTATTATTATTATTATTATTATTATTATTATTATTATTACCGTGGTTCGGTGGATCAGCAGAGGTGAAAGAAGGTGCCGGGGTAAATGGGTCTAACTACTTGTTAAGGAAGAATTTAAACTGAAATACAAGGTTATATTTTCGAAAAGCAACAAGTTAACAAATTCTCACTTAGTGAGATATCAATTACATAGCAAATTAAAAACAAGACTTTAGAAAAATCCAAGACTTCAAATCCTTACACTTGGGCTACCAGCCCTTAGTTTTACAATCTTTGAGCTTCCAGATCAAACTTTACAGAGGAGCATAAATTTACAAAAGGGCAGAAATCCCCTAATACCTGGAGCACTTGCTCCCTCATTTACAATATGAAGCCTCCTAGAGGCACTTTTACAATACTTGAAAAGAGCCGACATGCTCTCAGCTTTTCCAGCCTAGTCAAGGCAACACCAAAAATGTCTTATTCTTTCTGGCCTTCCATGGCCCAGCTTGCAAATTGAAACAGGGGTATCTCGTACCCAACCTACAGAGCCTTCGAGTAAAAGAAACAACCGTTAAATAAATGGTCCAAACAAAAAGGAAGGAGGCGGATACTTGCACCTCTCTATGTAGCTTCCTAAAACCAAACGGGCACAAGGCCGATGAAACAGGGGCTATTCTCAAACTATGGAGGTGACCCGTATAAGAAAGAAATTTTAGAACATTAAGGAAGAGAAGAAAATCAGTTACCAAATCGTAGTCACCTCAAACCAAAATGTAGGGGAGCTCGAGAGGGTAAATCACTCTCTATCCCCGAATGACAGTTACAGATTTAATTAAGTTTTTACATAAGCCGGCAGAAAATTACATGTTTAGAAAGATAGGTTACATACTAATGGTTTCGGACCTTTCCCGCGGGTTAAACTGCTGAGCTAGCAAGAAATAAAGATGTTAAATGGCCATTACCTTGCTGAAGACCTGCTGCCTGATGAAAGAGGTGCCTCCCGCCTCCTGCTTCACATCCACGCACTTAGATAGACGTTGATCAAATGGCCAAGAGACGTGAAAATCCGCAGTTTATAAACCCTCGGGGAAAGTTTGAGACCTTTCATGAATAAACAAGCCACACCCTCTCACTTTTATTGGCAGATGAAAAGTTACACACAAAACCGATGAAGAAACTGTGATAGGCTGAAAATTAATTACAGAAATTAGGGATTGGCTGAATTCAAAACTGTCGGAAAGAAAAGGTCAATATTGCCAACCCAGAATGAATGAACATAATTTAGTAAAGGGCAAACTTATGAATACAAAATTTCTTCAAAAAAGTTCCTTAACTTCGCACCAGGGTGCATGATCATAGGTTTTTAGCAGAGACATCTATGAGAGAATGTCCACACTTCTTGAAGAACGGAAAAAAAGCACGTTGAAATTCACACAGTATTGGCAACTTTATAATCACAAAATTAAGGTAGTGACATCTTCTGAGCAAAAGATTAAGGAGGTTTAGTTTTAAGTTCAGTGTTTCTCCTGTAGAGGAGGTTTTCGGGGCGCAAGGTTTAAAACTACGGCGTAGGGGTGTACCGCCCGGTACAGACCTCCCCCCCCAATGTCCTTCCAAGGGGAGACGCAGAAGAATTTTGAAAACAGTATTATTTAAATTTGAACATTTTTTTTTAAGTAGTTCGGAAGCAACTAGTTGAACTTCAGCATTAGAGAGCCTTTGTTGCTGTATACTTTGAAATACATGCTGCTAATTTTGACGGCAAGACCTGCCGCCGCTGCCGACATCCAGTTTGAGGTGTACCGGACCCCTCAAGTACCCTCAGATACACCCCTCCCGCTACTATGAGAGGGGTAGTCGTGATGAAGGACGCCGCAGATCCAAAATATATGTACAGTCCCCAGATGAGTTGGCGGTTGGTGCTCCGCACTTCAGCCTTTGCCGGGCGATGGACTCCGGCTCGCCGTACACAGGAAGACCTCACGGGAGTGGAGTGCGCCCGTACCCCACCTCGGTTCCGGTACGGCGACGAAAGGCTGCAGGGCACTGAAACAGTAAGATCTCGGCGACAGAGATATTGTTGGTGACTTGTGATTTTAGGGTACGTTCTTTGTTGGTGAGGCTGAGGGGTCAGCGGCGTGGAGGAAGGCAATTAGCCACTAGTGTGGATTAGCAGGAGATGGGGGCTTGGTAATGACCACTAAGGAATTGACAGCAGGATAACCAGAGGGGAAGATCGTACATACAATATACAAAATACCATAATTGGGGCTGAAGGCCACTCAAAAATATAGCCTTCAGGTTGCTGTTAAATGTTGAAAGCTAAGTTAACAATGACGTTACACAGGTTTTACCTGAGAGATATGGACCCTAAAGATCCTCCCGGTGGCTGGATTGCTCACCAACAAGGTTACTGGAGTCAGGAAATCCAAAATGTTGCACGGCCCATGGAACCTGGGGGCAATCTTGCCCGCGGGAACAAAGTTTTTAACCATGACTAGATCTCCTACTTTTAAATTGGTGGGCCTCTGTCCACGATCATATCTTTCCCTAACCTTTTCATTAGAAACTTTAAGATTGGCTTTTGCCTTCTTCCATAGATCTCTGATATTATCGTGATTTATTGTCTCTGGTAGAATATCACTAAGTGACCAAAGGTTAGAGAGCAGCGAGTTAGGCACAAACTTAAACATCAAGGAAGCAGGAGTGAACTTATGAGATTCATGAACCGCCGAATTTAAAGCGAAGGCCAACCAATGCAGGGATATGTCCCACCTGGAATGATTATCATGATGAAACGCAATGAGCGCCGATCTCAGATTACGATTGACCCGTTCAGCCAGGGATGGTTGAGGATAATACGCTGAAGTAGTTACGTGTGATATAGACAGGTCAAAACAGAATTTACGGAAGAGATTGGAGGTAAAGGCTTTAGCATTATCAGAAACCAAGTATTGGCACGGACCAAAGAGGCAAAGATAGTATTTAAACAAGCAATGGTGGACTGAGAGGTAGCCAGCTTAGTCGGAAATAACCAGGAAAATCTTGTGAAAGTATCTACATACACGAGAATGAATTTGTAGGCATTCCCCTTTAATTGGGGGAAGGGTCCTACGTAGTCGATATAGAGGCGTTCCATGGGGCGCGACGCTTGATGAGAAGACAATAGACCTAACTTAGAGGACAAGGTGGGCTTACTAAGCAAACAAGATTTACAAGCCTTTACCAATTCATGAATTTCACCGTCCATACCTTTCCAAATGAACATTTCTCGGATGCCTAAATGTCCCCCTAGTGGGGTCTCATGGTAGTACTTGAAGATCATAGGTACAAGAACAGCTGGAACCACAACTTTTATCTTCTGATCATGCCTCGACGGGCAACGTAATACCCCGTTCCTCAACACATAAGGGACGACATGCTCCCCAGAAGAAAGGGTTTCCATAGTGGGAGCCATCACTGGATCTTCATGTTGATATTTTTCCATATCCCTAAACAACATGGGGGCATCAGTTAGAATGGCATTTACACCAGGAAGTATGAACTCGGGAAGAAAATAACTATCTTTCTGTTCAGAGGTCTCCACATCATTGGAAAACATACGGCTTAGTCCGTCCGCCACAACATTTTCAGATCCTCTTATATGCCTAACATCAAACTGGAAGGCAGAAATCCTGATGGCCTAGCGGGCTATACGACCAGTACGACGTGGCCTAGCTAAGACGCAACTTAAGGCTTGCTTATCAGTTTCCAAGTCAAACTTGACGTGTTCCAGATAGAGGCGGAACTTCTCTAGTGCAAATAAGACTGCCAAACCTTCAAGTTCATAGATGGAATACTTGGCTGCTTGAGCCGATAGTGTCCTAGATGCATAGGCAATAGGTCGCCTTCCGATTTCGGTCTCTTGAAGAAGCGCAGTAGCCACCGCCGAACACGACGCGTCGGTCTGAACGATGAATTTCTTCGAGAAATCCGGCATAGCAAGAACAGGGGCATTATAAAGGGCTAATTGTAGGTCTTCGAAAGCGGCTTGTTGAGAAGGCTCCCACTCAAATTTGACGCCTTTCCTACGAAGTAAGTTCAAGGGCGCCGCTCTGTTAGCGAAGTTAGGAATAAACATCCTGAAGAAATTTACCATGCCTATGAACCTGGCAAAACATTTCATGTCCCTAGGAGATTTGAAATCACGGAAGGACTGTGTTCTAGAATGATCAATGGAAACGCCATCGGGCGACACAATATGCTCTAGAAATAACATGGAAGGCTTAGCGAAAGCAACCTTAGATAACTTCGCCGTTAACCCTGCCTTACGAAGGCGATTAAGGACCTCTTTCAGATGATCTAGATGTTCTTCAAAGGTCTCAGAAAATACGACGACATAATCAAGATAATGGTATAAGTATTCAAAGTTAATGTCGGAGAAGACCCTATCTAGCAGTCTCGTAAGCACCGCCGCTCCCGTGGAGAGCACGAATGGCACGCGGTTGTACTCATACAAGTTCCAATCCGTGGCAAAAGCTGTCAGATGTTCGGATTTTTTAACTAGAGGGATTTGATTATACGCCTGATTAAGGTCTAAGATGGTAAAAAACTTAGCTTTCCGAAACCTTGAAAAACACGAGTGAAGGTCGGGATGGGGCACAGATTGTAATACCACCTTCCGATTGAAAGCCCTATAGTCAATCACACGCCTGAAGCCGCCTTGGGGTTTCGGAACTAGGAAAATAGGCGAGGAATATGCCGACTTAGAGGGCCGAATTATACCTTCTTTCCGCATCTGATCTATGATCTCCTTGAGAGCCTTCATTTTAGGTGGGGATAACCTATAAGGTGGAAACCTAACTGGGATCGAATCAGTAACCTCAATCTTGTATTCGACAAGGTCAGTAACACCAAGAGTATTGGAGAAAACTTCTAGAAACGACTGACACAACTTACGAATACTCTCGGCCTGCTCCTCAGGTAGATGTCTAAGGTCTAACAACATCTCATCCTGGATAGGCGATACAGATGGACATGACGCAGAATTACATTTTAGTAAGGGGATTTTGAAATTACTAGCAAATTTGAAAGTGCACGACTTACTCTGAATATCGGGCACTAGACCAGTATGAGACATGATATCCGCTCCCAATATAATGGGGCAAGACAAGTGCTTGGCCACAAACAGTTTAACTTTCCAAGTGAATTCAGCAATCCTAAGTTTGGCAAAGATGTAACGTAAAATTTCTAATGGAGAAGAGTTAGCCGAAACGTATTGCACCGAAGACGAACAATAATCCGAAAATTTACAGACCGACTTTAATTTAGAGTACCATTCCTCCGAAATAATGGAACACACACTCCGAGAATCTAATAGAGCAGTAATCGGTTCATTATTCAACTCAATTTTGAGAAAGGGAACCAGTGCGGGGGTCTCCGCCACAATCCTAAGGCATTCTTTGGGACCTTCGAATGATAAATTAGGAGAGGCCTGACTTTTCCCTGAGCTTTCATCGGGTTTAACAGGGGCTGAGCCTGAAGAAGGTGAGCACGCCGACTCAGCCGATGCCACTAGTCACTTTTGATTATTTACGTTGGTGGAGGTTGCACCAGAAGTTGAACAGGAGGGGGTGCTGTTAGCATTCGGGCAATTATTGGCAATATGAGAAAACGAGCCACATTTAAAACAGCCTTGGGTGACCCTGCTCCGTTCTTTGTCCCACGGGATTTAATCAAAGGACACTTGTTCCGGAGATGATCTGCCGACCCACAAGCATAACATTTGCGGGTTGTGATGATTCGGCGAGGTGAAGGCCGAAAATTACTCGAGGACGGAGGGGACTCCTTAGCGACACGTAATGTGTCGACATACCTAACTCCTTCGGCTGAGACAGCTATAGCTTCTAACTCCGCAAAAGTTTGCGGACGCGACGCAAAACACGAATATGACCTGTAGGGTGGTGAAATTCCTTCCACAATGGCCTGTACAATTGGGTCTTCTGGGAAATGAAAAGCAAATACCCTTGTGTGGAACTTAATGTCTTGTATGAAGTCGGCAAG
Source organism: Anabrus simplex (assembly GCF_040414725.1). Taxonomy (NCBI): domain Eukaryota; kingdom Metazoa; phylum Arthropoda; class Insecta; order Orthoptera; family Tettigoniidae; genus Anabrus; species Anabrus simplex. The sequence goes on along the minus strand of NC_090268.1, from coordinate 367,531,524 downwards.
ATTCTCATCCAGGCGCTGTACTCGATAATAGTACTTCTGTATTAGAGAGGACCTTGCCCTAGCCGGAATGAAATTAGCTAGCAGATGGGCGTGGAAGTATCCTATAGATGACTGTTCAGCAATTGCTCTTACTATTTTGTCTGAGAGGACACCAATGGAATATGGATAAATAATCTGGAGAATTTGAGAAGGTGAAAGAGAAAACATTAGAGCGTGATCCTGAAACTCAACTAAGAATCTTAAAAATGAAATGATATCACTAGTAGAATTGATCGAAAATTTATAAATTCCCCTAAGTAACATCGCCAAAGGATGAGGCAAACTACTAAACCCAGGTGATATAGTAGGTAAAGGCCTAGGGGGCGAAGAAGTTGTTTCAGATATTGCAATATTCAAAAGGAATGGTGGAATGGATGTACGACGCAGATGTTTGTTGAATAGCTATCGACCTTCTACCTTCTTCACCGTTGGAAGAATCCTCCTCATTAGCTATGTTTACCACAGTGGGCCGGTTGGATTTGGGAGTACCAGACCCAGTTAACAATTGACTAACATTACTAGACATTTTAGAAACATGTTCAACAAGATTACTTGTCTCCTTACCCTGAACTTCGTTTAACTTAAGATAAAATAGATCGCTAACTCTATGGTAAAAATGGAACAGTCTAGCTTGCACCTGTTTAAGTTGATTGGGCGATGGATCACTTACTTAAAAAACTAACTACAGATGCTAACTCAGTGGTGTTGTCAGTGATAGTGGAGAGAGCCTCATCAATATCTTTCTCTCCCAAGGTTGGGATACTGATTGGCAATCCACGGGATACTTTAAGCTTGGTGGTATCGGCCGCAACCGTGCCTCCATACTGAACATTTCTAATAGCTAATTCATAAATCAATTCCTCCTTGCGCAAGTAGCCGGGATGGAGGACTTCGCGAGGGCCGGACATGATGACAGAACTTTACAAATTCAGAAAATAGGAAAGAAAATTCCAGCGACAGAGAAAATAGTTAGATTACAAGTCAGATCGAATGTTTAGCCGTCAAAAGGGGCTAAATTAAGACCCATTCAACCACGCTCTGCTACCACTTGTTACCGTGATTTGGTGGATTAGCAGCGGTGAAAGAAGGTGCCGGGGTCGACCGACACCAGCATACTCAAGAGCATCCGCATTCTCCGCAAGTTGTCCGCTCCTGGGATGTCCGCCACGGCAACCAGGAAGAGGCAGCCTTTGACTGGCCTCTATCCTGTTCGCATCCGTGACACGGTAAGAACATGGAGACCATGGGCTTGCATCACACACCCGACCTCCGACTCATATGTGTTGATGGGCGTCCTCACTACAAATCGCTTCACTGTGCTATTGGGCAATATCCTTACAAATTTGATATTAAGCCCGTTCAGCACTCTGATAGTGATTTCATAGCTGTCAAAGCCGGACATGTGTAGCCGGACTGCTTCGTGCGCATCTACTCTCGGCCTGGAGAAGTAATAATTTCTCTGTTCGTGTGTCAGCTTTTTGAGAAGCTCTGTTTCAATTAACTTAGTTTTGTTAGTGTATACCGCAAGGGGTGGGTTAATTGAACATTTACGGGCGGCTGCTTGTGTTGGTTGTGTTGGTTGAGGTAGTTTCTGATGTGTCTGCCTTGCGTTTGTGTACTGTGGTTTGTTTGGTTGTGACTGTATAGAGTTTATGGTGGTGTCTGCGGAGCTTTCGGCTCGGGTACTCTGTTTTCGAGCCCCGCCTGTCTGGGTCTTGCGGCTCAGGGGCGTGGGGTCTTTCCCTTCCTCCTTCCCTTTCCACCTCCTCCCCCTTAGCCTCCATGAAAACGTCACCCTGGTTTCACGGCTGGGTGGCTGGGTCCAAGGTTTCGGTCACATTGTGCGCGCATAGCTCCTCTCCCTTGGATCTTTCAGAGTCGGCCTCCCGGGATGTACCTGACAGGTCCATCACCAGTTGAGCCTCGTCCGAGTCTAAGTCCATGTTGTCCGCTCGCTTCGGGGGGGGGGGGGTGGACTTTAAGAGGTGTCATCTGCCAAGTTCGTTCCTTTTCGCCTCTTTCCTTCCCCGGTGCGCAGCCACTGCGTTCAGTTTGGTGGAACTAGGTCCCGCTTTCCCGGCGTCCGCCAGGCTGACCAATAGGTTGGGTATGAGGGGATGGTTTGTATTGGGGAGAGAGGTAGTCTCCGGTTTGTGTTTCTCCTTTTCAGTCACTGGCTTAGGGGAGTCATGTGACTGCTCCTTCCCATGTGCGAGATCCGGCGCGTCGGGGTTCAGCTCTGGTTCCCCTTCGTTAGCACATAACGTCAAGCCCTCCTGTTCGCTTTCCCAATGTGGCGTGCTCCTGTTTCGGGTCTCAGCCCGAGAGCTGGCTGTCCGAATGGGCAGAGGATACACTGGTATGTGCTTCCCAGTGGCCCTTGACGGGGTGGTTGTAGGAGTGGTTCCTGTTGTGGTGGTGGTAGTGAGCGCAACGTTCCATATGGCCTTCCCCGTTACGTAAACGTCCTGCGTCAGGTTTACTTGAAGTGAATCAGGGGTTAGGTCTGTTCGCTGCTCCTCTGATGCATTTCGTTCACTGCTCACGGAGCACGTGCGACGGTGAGTCACCACCGGTCTCCGCTCGGCCGGGTCATTGACCTGAGTGAGGACCATTAGCGAAATGCTATGCGCTCTTGTTGCCTGTGTGGGGTTACCTTGGGGCAACCTAAATAAGCTGCCCTGAAATATATCCTGGTGTGATGGCATGGGACTGATCATCCCTGCCAGTCTGGGAGTGGTTAGCGGGGAAGAGTGCGGTGAGAACTGCGCTGTGCCCTCCACTGGCTGGTTGATGTCCGCTGAGTGGTCAGATTGCCGTAACAACGGAAGCTCATCACTCTCTGTCAGTTCTCGAAGTTCTTGGTGTTCGACGAGAGTCTGCGTGGTACCAGCTCATTGACAAATTGCTTTTTTGGAAAGAATGAGTCTGATCCTGTGTGTATAATTGTAGGGATATGCTAGTTCGAACTAGTAAGCGCAGGCTGGTCCAACATGAATAGGGCCCTGACTTATTGCATTCCCTATCTAAACCTAAGTGCCGAGAGGCGGCAACAGGCGTGTGTCTGTCTCGAAGTTCTGGAAGTTCTCGTAGCAGGGCGAGTAGTGCATAGCCCTACCCGCAGTCGTCGAGAGGAGAGATGGAGCGAGAGTGAGAGGCACACGTTCCTTCACTTCGACAGTCGAGCTGCTCCTCCGGCAACCCAATCTTTTTTCGGGGTGGGGGGGAATCCCGCTCCCGCGCGTGGCACTCAGCTCAATCTACATTTTCTCTGATAAGCTATTAGTTTCTGAGAAGAAAGGAGATAGCAGGGAAGAGTTTGCACGTCAGACGCGTTACTAGGCAAGGTTTGTGTAGGTAAAGTGGTGTTAAGGCGTGGCATTGAGGGTCAGGGAAAACCGTATAGGCGTAAAGAAAAAGAGCCTACATGTAAAACGTGACATCTTTTGATAGCACATGCAAGGATGTGGGCTGGAAAAGTGCAGAGATTGTGTTAGTTAGGAATATATGTCATGCAGTCACAATCAATTTCCTTGCGTTTGCCACTTGTTATGGGGATCAGTCCTTATTGCCATTGCCTGGTGCGGCTCGGGTCCACTAGCGTCTGGGATTTGGCCCACAGGTTAGTCCCTTAGTCCAGCAGCCAGCGGTCCCTCGTGCCAAGTCTCCTGTAAAGAGAAGGGAAATAGAGCCAAGACGTACTTAAGGTAAGGGGCTTCTTCTTTTTCGCCTGATGACGTCCCGTTCTTGGGATGTAGGTGGCACACACTTGTCATTGCAATCTGTAATTATATACATTTATACACATCGCAATATCATTAGAGTGCGAGCAGCTCTTCTGCTCTTGAGTCCTGTGAAACAGTGTAGAACAATACATGAAATAATAAGAAAAAGAACAATAACTGGAAATTTACACTCAGAAACATTAGAATTAATGAAATAATTGCATAGTAGAATGGTTAGTATATTCTAGAGGTGGCTTCCTGTCCACTCCCTTGTCACTGGCGGGAGACGGAGGTGGATTGGGTCGTCTCTTATTATATGGCTGTGTTGCATTCGTCATTTGTATTTCTTCTCTCTATACTTCCTCGCTTGCATCCCTCTGGTGGTTAATAATGTAACATAATGGACAGTAACATAATAGTCATGTACATATATACAAGTGTTTGCAGTGTGGGAGGTATGCGAAATATTGTGTGATGCTAAGTAGTGAGTGGGAGTCAGCTTAGGAGGGGGGTGTTTGGGGACCGCCCGCCTCCCAACCCTGTGCGTGAACAGAATGTGTTTCAGAGCGAGTTTTCTGTGTACAGATCGACGTCGTAGCATCCTATTCCACTGACCAGTGGATTGAATTATTACCCCATGACTTCGTGTACATTCCATGTGTTTCTTTTCGTATATAATGTATTATCGAGCTGACATTCGCAATTTTACATACTTGGCGTATTGGTGTGTCAGTTGGGAGTCTATCCGCTGCGTGAATGCATTTATTTTGTATTAGTTCGAGGTTATCCACGTTCGTCATAGCAGTGGCCACATGCGGGTGCTACGTACGTGATTATTGGCCTAATTAAGGCCTTGTACATGTTGGTTGCTACTTTCGTGCTGATACTGGATTTCTTCTTCAGTATAGGATAGAGCTGTATTAGTCGTTGTTGTTGTTGTTTGATCATCAGTCCATAGACTGGTTTGATGCAGCCCTCCATGCCGACCTATCCTGTGCTAACCTTTTCATTTCTACGTAACTATTGCATCCTACATCTGCTCGTATCTGCATGTCATATTCATACCTTTGTCTACCCCTACCGTTCTTACCACCTACACTTCCTTCAAAAACCAACTGAACAAGTCCTGGGTGTCTTAAGATGTGTCCTATCATTCTATCTCTTCTTCTCGTCAAATTTAGCCAAATCGATCTCCTCTCACCAATTCGAATCGGTATCTCTTCATTCGTGATTCCATCTATCCATCTCACCTTCAGCATTCTTCTGTAACACCATATTTCAAAAGCTTCTATTCGTTTTCTCTCTGAGCTGGTTATCGTCCATTTTTCACTTCCATACAATGCCACGCTCTACACGAAAGTCTTCAAAAACATCTTTCTAATTCCGATATCAATGTTTGAAGTGAGCAAATTTCTTTTCTTAAGAAAGCTCTCCCTTGCTTGTGCTAGTCTGCATTTTATGTCCTTCTTACTTCTGCCATCGTTAGTTATTTTACTACCCAAGTAACAATATCCATCTACTTCATTTAAGACTTCATTTCCTAATCTAATATTTCCTACATCGGTTGCCTTCGTTTGACTGCACTCCATTACATTTGTTTTGGACTTATTTATTTTCGTCTTGTACTCCTTACCCAAGACTTCGTCCATATCATACAGCAACTTCTCAAGATCTTCTGCAGTCTCAGATAAAATAACAATATCATCGGCAAATCTCAAGGTTTTGATTTCCTCTCCTTGGACTGTGATTCCCTTTCCAAATTTCTCTTTGATTTCCTTTACTGCCTGTTCCATGTAAACATTGAAAAGGAGAGGGGACAAACTGCAGCCTTGCCTCACTCCTTTCTGGATTGCTGCTTCTTTTTCAAAACCCTCGATTCTTATCACTGCAGACTGATTTTTATACAGATTGTATACGTATTTGTGTAGTACTGGTGTAGTAGAGGTATCCGTAGAAGCTCTTACTAAAATTCTGTTGTTGTAATTAGGATAGGCTTAATTGCAGTTTGGAATTGTGTAGTTATTGTGTATTCCTTTCGATATTCAGTAATTAACAGCAGTTTTTATCCTGTTGGAGGTTGTAGCATAAAAATAGGGTACGACTAAGTAGTATTGTAGTATAGTCGTATATTAATTACCTTATTGTTGTGTGATCTTTGAGTACTATCCCAGACAATATATCCCTCCGTTCATTCATTTTTTGCAAATAAGTTATATTATTTTTATTTTCATTTTGTCCGTAAAGAATGGCTAAGGAACGCAAGTGTACGAACTGTATGTGTGGCGAGGCATTGAGGGGTATGAGGGAGGAGTTGGAGAGTTTGAGGGAGATAATTAGGATTCTCACAGAAGACAGGGAGGAAGATAGGACTCCCTCAAACAATGTACAGGTTACAGTAGGTGTACAAGAGGGACGGGAAGGAAAGGGGGGAGTTGTAGAAGACAGGTGGTCTAATGTTCTAAGGGGAAGGAGATTGCAGGCTAAGGGCTCTATTCAGGATCAGAATTCAGGACAGGTGTCTATGCGAAATCGGTACGAGTCACTCCAGATAGAACAACAGAGGGAAGATGAGGGACAGGAAACTGTTGCTGAAATGGGTGGAAGTAGGAGGAATGGAAAAGGTAGGAAAGGGAAATGTAGAGTAGAAGATAGGAAAATACAGGTGGAACAGGGTTATGGGAAGGAGAAAAGGGAGGAGGAAGTAGCTTCTGCAGCTATCAGGAAAGATGGGGCTGACCAGGAGGAGAGGGGATCAAATGAGTTGGGTAGGTTTGAGGCTCTGGTCATGGGGGATTCCATCGTTAGACACGTGGGGAAAGTGTGTGGAGGAAAGGGAACCAGGGCAGAATGTTACCCAGGAATTAGGTTGAGGCAGATGTTGAGGAAAGTAGAAGAGAGGGAGGAGGGTAAGGAGAAGGTGGTAGTGTTTCATGTTGGTACTAACAACGTAAGGCAAGCTGATATAAGTACCAACATAGTTGGATATGTGTGGGATCTGGTAAATGCAGCACGGATGAAGTTTAAAAAAGCGGAGATTGTTATTAGTGGAATACTGTGTAGGAGGGATACTGACTGGAGGGTGATTGGAGATTTAAATGAGACTATGGAGTGGGTATGTGGGAAACTGGGAGTGAAATTTCTAGATCCTAATGGGTGGGTAGGAGATAGGGATCTGCGCTCAGATGGGCTTCACTTAAACCGCAGTGGTACGTATAAGTTAGGAAATTTGTTTGGAAGGGTAATTGGGAGGTACATTCAGGGAAACGGGGTGGCCTAGGGAGCAGTGATAAAGGAACAGGGAACTGGAAATCAAGTAGGGTTGACATAAAATTGTTAGTGTTGAACTGTAGAAGTATTGTAAAGAAAGGAATAGAGCTATAGATACATATTTACCAGATATTGTAACAGGAGTTGAATCATGGCTGAGAAATTATATCATGCATGCAGAAATTTTCTCACGGCACTGGAGTGTGTATCGTAGAGATAGGATAGGAACGGTGGGAGGGGGAGTATTCATTCTGGTGAAATAAGAATTTGTAAGCTACGAAAAAGTTAAAGATGAGACACATGAAATCTAGGTGTAAGGCTCATTTCTAAATATAATAGGCAACTTGGTGTATTTGGAGTGTACAGACCGGGAAAGGGTTGCACTGACACGGATTCAGAATTTTTGATAAGATAATCAGCTATGTAGGAAGCGACATGGAAAGGAATGTGATTGTAGCGGGAGATCTGAATTTACCAGATATCAATTGGGAAGGAAATGCGAACGACAGGAAGTATGACCAACAAATGGCAAATATGTTAATATGGGAAGGTCAGCTGACTCAGAAAGTGATGGAACCAACCAGAGGGAAAAATATTCTGGAGATGGTGCTGATAAAACCAGATGAGCTCTGTAGAGAAACTGAAGTAATAGATGGTATTAGTGATCATGAAGCTGTTTTTGTCGTAGTTAAAAATAAATGTGAAAGAAAGGAAGGTCTTAAAAGTAGGACTATTAGGTAGTACCATATGGCTGATAAAGCAGGCATGAGGCAGTTTTTAAAAAGCAAATATGATCGGTGCATAACGGTAAATAAAAATGCAAATAGACTCTGGGATGGGTTTAAAGAAATTGTTGAGGAATGCGAAAACACCTTTAAAGGTGATAAGGAATGATAAAGACCCACCTTATTCTACTAAGAAGGAGGTGCAAACTGGTAAGAAATAGAGTTAGAAATGGCTGTGGAAGTAAGGAGAAATTGAAGGAACTTACTAGAAAATTGAATATAGCAAAGAAGGCAGCTAAGGATAACATGATGGCCAGCGTAATTGGCAGTCATACAAATTTTAGTGAAAAATGGAAGGGTATTTTAAGGCAGAAACAGGTTCCAAGAAGGACATTCCAGGAATAATTAATGAACAAGGGGAGAGTGTATGTGAGGATCTTCAAAAGGCAGAAGTATTCAGTCAGCAGTATGTAAAGATTGTTGGTTACAAGGATAATGTCCAGATAAAGGAGGAGACTAATACTAAAGAACTATTAAAATTTACATATAATAACAATGACATTTACAATAAGATGCAAAAGTTGAAAACTAGAAAAGCGGCCGGAATTGATAAGATTTCTGGGGATATACTAAAGACAATGGGTTGGGATATATTACCATATCTGAAATACTTATTTGATTATTGTTTGGACGGAGAATCTATACCAGATGGAGAGTTGCTATAGTAGCCCTGTGTATAAAGGAAAGGGTCATAGACATAAAGCTGAAAATTACAGGCCAGTAAGTTTGACATGCATTGTATGTAAGCTTTGGGAAGGCATTCTTTCTGATTATATTAAACATGTTTGTGAAATTAATGACTGGTTCGATAGAAGGCAGTTCGGTTTTAGGAAAGGTTATTAAACTGAAGCTCAACTTGTAGGATTCCAGCAAGATATAGCAGATATCTTGGATTCAGTAGGTCAAATGGACTGTATCGCGATTGACCTGTCTAAAGCATTTGTTAGTGTGGTTCATGGGAGACTAGTGGCAAAAATGACTGCAATTGGACTAGACAAAAGAGTGACTGAATGGGTTGTTATATTTCTAGAAAATAGATCTCAGGGAATTTGAGTACCTGTAGGTGAAGCTTTATCTGACCGTGTAATAATTAAGAGGGAATTCCTCAAGGCAGTATTATCGGACCTTTATGTTTTCTTATATATATGAATAATATGAGTAAAGGAGTGGAATCAGAGGTAAGGCTTTTTGGGGATGATGTTATTCCCTATAGAGTAATAAATAAGTTACAAGATTGTGAGCAACTGCAACGTGACCTCGATAATGTTGTGAGATGGACAGCAGGCAATGGTATGTTGATAAACGGGGATTAAAAGTCAGGTTGTGAGTTTCACAAATAGGAAAAGTCCTCTCAGTTTTAATTACCGCGTTGATGGGGTGAAAGTTCCTTTTGGGGATCATTGTAAGTATCTAGGTGTTAATATAAGGAAAGATCTCCATTGGAGTAATCACATAAATGGGATTGTAAATAAAATTTACAGATCTCTGCACATGGTTATGAGAGTGTTTAGGGGTTGGAGTAAGGATGTAAAGGAGAGGGCATATAAGTCTCTGGTAAGAACCCAACTAGTGTATGGTTCCAGTGTATGGGACCCTCACCAGGATTACCTGATTCAAGAACTGGAAAAAATCCAAAGAAAAGCAGCTCGATTTGTTCTGGGTGATTTCCGACAAAAGAGTAGCGTTACAAAAATGTTGCAAAGTTTGGGTTGGGAAGAATTGAGAGAAAGAAGAAGAGCTGCTCGACTAAGTGGTATGTTCCGAGCTGTCAGCGGAGAGATGGCGTGGAATGACATTAGTAGACGAATAAGTTTGAGTGACGTTTATAAAAGTAGGAAAGATCACAATATGAAGATAAAGTTGGAATTCAAGAGGAAAAATTGGGGCAAATATTCATTTATAGGAAGGGGAGTTAGGGATTGGAATAACTTACGAATAAAACTTCAATAAATTTCCAATTTATTTGAAATCAGTTAAGAAAAGTCTAGGAAAACGACAGATCGGAAATCTGCCACCTGTGCGACTGCCCTAAATGCAGGTCAGGATTGATTGATTGATTGATTGATTGATTGATTGATCGATCGATTGATTGATTGATTGATTGATTGATTGATTGATTGATTGATTGATTGATTGATTGATTGATTGATTGATTGATTGATTGATTGATTGATTGATTGATTGATTGATTTGGTATAGCTCCTTCAACCAAACAATAATCAAATAAGTACTTCAGATATGGTACTATATCCCAACCCATTGTCTTTAGTTGTAATATATAAATTGTAATACTTCTTTAGCATTAGTCGCCTCCTCTATCTGGACATTATTTTTGTAACCATCAAGCTTTACATACTGCTGACTGAATACTTCTGCCTTTTGAAGATATCCGCCTACACACTACCCTTTTTCGTGATTTATTTCTGGAATATCCTACTTGGAACCAGTGGCGGTGGGCTCTCAGGAGCACAGGGGCACGTGAACACCCAGTTTTAATTCATATTTACGCATTCATGGATAATTTAAAACTTTTCTTTCTTTCGACCTGATTTCGACAATCGATCGAAAGCATTCGACTTATATCGAAGCTCCGTTACACCGACAGTTGTTCGTTTTGACTGACATTGCAGCGAGCAGACTGGATAATGCGCTATTGTGCTGAAGACTATACGCATGCGCAAAGCAGATGACGTCATGCTTTATGCACTGAATATTCCCATTAGCGAGGAGCACGGTAAGGTACGTGCCTTGCTGTCTAGAGCAACGCTCAACCCAGTGACAGTATTACAGTTGACCACAAGGGTCCGCCACCTCCCCTATTACGGTTAGCCACAGCCTCTCAGGAGCTACTATTGCATTACATTACCGGCAGATTTCGCTAGTACCCTAATTCTAAATAGGCATTTTCTAGCTCTTTGTGAACAGGTGTTTGTAATCGCGGGAAGAAGTTTGCTTTACCTTGTGACTGGAAAGTCTTTTCAAGTGAAATTAATTTAAGTGTTGTTTTGCTTCTCTCTTTGTATGGTTTGTGACCGTGGTACTCTTTGTGTAAGAGGAAATGAATTCCGTTCAGGTAATTTTAACCAGTGAAATATTAACCTATCAGGATAAGTTAGAAATTAAAAGGCTTGGACCGGACAGACCAGATTTGATTAACGAAAAAGTTACAAAAACTGACAAACGCGAGTATAGGCGTAAGTTTAAGAGAGAAATGTACGAAACATGCAAGTGGCTCTGTGGATGTAGATCTAGGAATGCCTTTTTTGTTTGCCCTGTTTATTGTTCAGCAAAGAAAGAAGTGTATGGAATTCAGCTGGGTGCACAGACCTTGCTCATTTGAGTGGAAAAATAAATAAACATGAACATTCTCTAACACACAAAAACGCGAGTATTGAATTCTCTATGCTAGGCCGTGTCAATATCACCACGCAGCTGGATTCCGCTTACCGTGAATCGATTAAGAAACATAATTAGCAAGTCGATGCAAATAGGTATATACTGTCTAGATTAATCGACTGTGTTAAGTTTTGTGGAGCTTTCGAACTATCCTTGCGTGGCCACGATGAAAGCGATACTTCTGGTAATCCTGGGATTTTCAGGGGACTAGTAAACTTTGTAAGCTCTATTGACAATGGTATGAAAGAGCATTTGGAATGTGCTACCGTTTTTAAAGGTACTTCCCACACTATACAAAATGAACTTGATTGCATGTTGAGCGTGTGCAGAGATTCGTCGTGCTAACCACACGACACCTCGTAATCTGCAGTCCACCGGGCTGAGCAGCAGTCGCTTTGTAGGCCATTGGGTTTGGTTCTACACTAACACCCAGGTGAACTTCGTGCTGTTTAAAAACCCAAGAAGTCTTCGCATCCTTCAATATTTGCAGTGTAGTAAAGTTATTGTGAATTTTACTTTTGTTCTACAGTAACAAATTAGTGTCGTATAAAATTTATCCTCGGTTACAGGGGTTATACCAAATTATTTGTGAAGAAGGAACCGTACAAGGAATTGTTATTGAAATGATTTATGTACCTATGTTACTTTTTTGCTGATTTGAGACATGAACAAAAATGTTGTTGTGAACCCCCTAAAAATTTTGTCACGAGCCGCCACTGCTTGGAACCTGTTTCTGTCTTAAAGTACCTGTACATACCCCACCATTTTTCACTAAAATTTGTATGACTGCCAATTATGCTTGCCATCATGTTATCCTTAGCTGACTTCTTTGCTAGATTCAAATTCCTAGTAAGTTCCTTCAATTTTTCCTTACTTTCACAGCCATTTCTAACTCTATTTCTTACCAGTCTGCACCACCTTCTTAGTATAATAAGGTGGGTCTTTACCATTCCTTACCACCCTTAAAGGTACTAACCTGTTTTCGCATTCCTCAACAATTTCTTTAAACCCATTCCAGCGTCTGTTAAATTTTTATTTACGTTTTGCACCGATCATAGTTACTTTTTAAAAACTGCCTTGTGACTGCTTTATCAGCCATATGGTACTGCTTAATAGTGCTACTTTTAAGACCTTCCTTCCTGTCACATTTATTTTCAACTACGACAAAAACAGCTTCATGATCACGAATATCATCGTCCTGCACGACGGCACTCTTCGTCTTCTTCTACTAACATTAACATTCCGTTCTTCAAATCACGTAAGTTTGATTTTAGTTCGCACGTAAGTTCGTTTCTAAGTTGGTCCTGGCTGGATTTGATTACGCTTTTGTGTTCATATTAACTAGATTTCAGTTCACTAAAGTGGTGGTGCATTTGGCTGTAAGTTCGTTCTTGAGTTCACTTGTAATCCTAAAGAAAAAAGTTTGAAGTGTTTCGGTATCCATTTTATTACTCCTAGAAATTTCTATAAACAACGAAACTGATGCTACCTGTTTCTCCAGCTCGTGACATACCAGTTTATTCCAATTATTCGGACACCAGTTGGTAAGTGTTGGCGGGGGTAATTAACCTTTAATTACTCGCGCGGGGTCTTTGAGGCCCCACTTCCTTTTTAAATTGTTATATTTTCTCGAAGTGACTACGTGTGACCTTGACACATGCAATAGCTTCATGTAGTGGGGAGGAGAGCTCAGTGCAGTAGTTGGCTCATTGTTGCCAAGTAAGGTACTCAGTGGAGAGCAGTGACCAGGCCTGGAAGACCCCACGCGAGTAATTACGTATGGAAATAAAATAAGGTAACTCTTTTCATATTCTTGCACATATTGCTTATAACTAACTATTTATTTAGTTTTGATTATGTGAACGTGTAACAAACATATTTTGGTCAGCATCTGAACCTCCTCTGATGTCTGGGAATTGTTATTATACAAGAAGTAAGCCTATTACCTACAGTATAAGGCGCTTCTACTTTGACATGAGATACAGTGCAGCAATTAGATTATTGATTTTCTCTCATATTTCCGGGATACTTCTATATGTATTTCGCTTTCAGGTGAATATGGGTGGAAGATACAGTCGTCAAGTACAGGATATTGAACAGTGGCTTTTAGAAGAAGAAGAAGATGTCCCAGTTGCTTCTGATTCTGATCCAGACTATGAAATATTCAGCAATCATAAAGCAGGAATACTGATCTCCAGCATGCATCATGATACCTATTGAAGAGGCTGAGAAGAAGAAATCGGAAATAGTTATGTTTGACAGCAGCACGACGTAGCACGACGAACCAACAGATGGACACTCGTTTTCTATCATCTCTTCAATGTGGTTGGTATCAACGCTTTCGTTGTATGGAAATTCAATTACAGTCACGAGAAAAACATGCCAAGGAGAGTATTTTTGAAAGACCTGGCGAAAGAACTCATGAAACCATGGCTTTTGGCGTGTGCTGCTATACCTAGCCTGCCTAGAAATATCAAGAAAAGACTACTGTACGTACAGATAATGATGACAGGGAAAATGTAGAGGATCTATACACTTCAAGAAAGAGATGCGTGATTTGTCCTAGGTCAAAGGAGAAGAAAATAAAAATTAGATGTGAAAAATGCAAGGAACCTGTCTGTAGAGAACACATGATGAAAATATGTGAGAATTGTGTGTAATGTGAGAAAAAAAAACAGTCATGAACTTAATGTTACTTAATGTTTATTGATTTCTTCTAAACATGCTTTTTAATGTGGTACAGTGTTTGCAGTAAAACAAGATGCAATTTTATTGTAATTAGAGTATTTTTTTATGCATGCCGTCCCGGAGGCCTTAAAGACCCCACGCGAGTAATAAAGGGGAAAACTGAGCGCGAGTATCTAAAGGTTAAATAAGCATATATATATATATATATATATACATACATTTATTGAACATAACAGGCGACTTCGCCCCTATACATGTTCACATGCAATAATAATAATAATAATAATAATAATAATAATAATAATAATAATAATAATAATAATAATAATAATAATAATAATAATAATAATAATAATAATAATAATAATAGTAATAATAATAATAATAACGATAAAATGAATAATAAATAATAATAATAATAAAATGGATAATAATAATAATAATAATAATAATAAGGATAATAATAATAATAATTAGCAGTCATTTGCTGAAGCAGTTCACTCACTCAGTGTTCATCCAGTGTCCTTATTTGCTCTGTACTTGCGTCACATTCTTGTTACTGACCTACACTTGATCAATAATCAAACAACAACACTCAGCATTTCAGCACTTGCATTCCAGCTAACTTTAAAACAAACAGACCATGCAATCCTGTCCTCTTACCCAACTCCACCTAACTAAGTACTCAGTCCCTATATTCCCTAATCCATTAGAATTTTAACATACTATCCCCTTCCCTTATACAGATAACTATTCCACCCCCCTATTCCCCTGCCCACCCTCTAACTCACTCTCCTTCATTTTACTCTCGCAGGCCTTTTTTGTCGCACAAAAATACCTGTTCAATTCACCCCCTTTTTCCCATTGTTTAATAATCCATCTCAGTATTGCGTTCTCATCCCCTCTCCCCAATATTTCCCGATGCTCGGCACTCAATAATCCATGTCTTAACCCCCTCGTTACCTCACAGTCTCTTAGCAAGTGAAACTCATCATTCACATCTCCACAAAGTACACACCTTGTCTTATCCCTCCCCTGTAACCAGCCTGTATTCCTTGGCAAACCTAAAAGCCACCACATCATCCCATATCGTTTTGACCTATCGACGTATCTAATATTCAACCCTGCTATCTCCTCTATTTTCGTCAAAACAGTCAGCGAATTTCTTAGTCTGCTTTCCCCCAATAATTTCTGCCTATGGATATCTCTAATTCTCCTTTCCAGTATATTCATCCCTCTCACTTCTGTCTTTGACCAAACCTCCCCCCACAGGTGACCTAATCCTATCCTCTCCAAATATCCCTTTATTTTTTCTAACCATCCACCCTTATACATGCTCTTAAATTGCTGTACATATGCTGCCTGTAATACTCTCCCACCTTCCTGTCTTTTTAAATTCATCCAGTATCTATTCTTTTCACACCCTCTGATTCCAAATCCTCCCCACACATTAATTCCGCCCCTACATTTGCTGTACACCTCGGTAAGCCCATCACTAACTTAGCAAAACTACTAACAATCCTTCTTACTTCCTCTCTTTTCTCATCCAGCCCCCAAACTTCTGCTCCGTATAATACCCTCCCAACGATTACCGACCTGAACACGAGTCTCAGTGTTTTATAACTGATCCCCGGGTACTTGAGTAGCAAATTTCTGACTGAGGCTAAGGCTGCCAATCCTCTATATTTCACTCTTTTGATCTGGTCACTCCAAGTTCCTTTATCATTAAAAATAACTCCTAGATATTCCAACTTCCTTACCTGTTCCAATCTTTCTCCCTGAATTACCCAATTTCCTTCTATCTTTCTTCTTTTGTCCACCTGTACTACCAATAGGTTAAATAAGCACAACAACGGGTAGTGTTCAAGTTTTAAAATGTATTGACTATCTACTCAATGTCCGGTTCCATGGCTAAATGGTTAGCATGCTGGCCTTTGGTCACAGGGTTCCCGGGTTCGATTCCCGGCAGGGTCGGGAATTTAAACCTTAATTGGTTAATTTCTCTGACACGGAGACTGGGTGTGTAGGTCGTCTTCTTCAACATTTCATCCTCATTACGACCCACAGGTCAACTAAGGACGTCAAATCAAAAGACCTGCGCCTGGAGAGACGAACGTATCCTCGGACACTCCCGGCACTTAAAGCCATACGCCATTTCATTTTTATCTACTCAATCTTACACACTAACATATAGGCACACTAGGGCCACAGCTTACACGACAAAACACACAATTACACTAGTTAGCGCTCTCTCTACGGTCAATGTGCAGTCGAACTAAATCACTCTCAGTCTTCCTCGGCTAACACTTACAAGGGGGCATTCCCTACTCGTCACCACCGATTTCGCTCAAATTTATAGAACATGCAGGGCCTGGCTAGAAATGGAAGTACCCGAAGTGGGAACTCCAGATGGCAAGCGTGTAGAAAATAAAAATAAAAATTTTGACGCGGCTCTCGCACAGTATAAGCCACTTACGTTAGTGCGCGCGCCGAGCAGTTGTTGGCGTAGCGGTAAAAGCTTGGACAAGTAATTCGATGGTCGTGGGTTCGGCTCGTGTGGAGAATATTTTTCTCAATTTTTATATTATTCATTTATTTTAATTTATTTTATTTATTTATATACATATTTATATTTTTAGGACGTCATTTTTTTAATGAACGCACAATTGTAGAAAATTTGGAGTTGCGAACTTTCCCTACGTATTCAAACAGAAATTCTTCTTTCTTCTCCTTTACTGGCTATCTCCCTTCCTTGGGGAATGTGCCATAAACGTGAATAGTCGTTTCGCTGTAAGATTCGCTTTCACCTGACAAGTGAAAGTTGTTCCTGGCGGCTGTACACAAACAATAGATTCTTGGCACAGGTAGAAAAAAAGTCTGAAAATGAAATCCCAATTTTTACCTTTTCTATGCCTTTTGCGTATAAATAAATAAATAAATAAAATGAATTATTCACCTATTTGCGTACTTGGAAAATGAATAATATAAAAGTCGATAGAAAAAACAGTCTCCACACGGGGAGTCGAACCCATGACCATCGAATTACCACTCCGAGCTCTTAAGGTCGATTCACACATCTCCGGGACGTGACGGCGCTTTCCGTGACGTGACGGCATCTTCCGTGAAAATAAAATATCGTCGCCATGTAAACGAAGGGATGAGTTCCAACACTTCCGTTGACGTCATTCGCCGTGACCTTCAGTGCTTTTCCGTGATCCGTGCCGGCAATACGTATTCGCTCGCCAACGATATGTTCTTGTTTTCACGGACGTGATTTCTCTCTTCCCGCCTTCCTGCTTCTCGGCTTTCTTCGAGTACTGAGGTTATCTGCGTACGTTTGAACTGTTCTTTACCTCCCAAAATGAAGGACGAGCTACTGATTGAATTAGTGAAGGCACATTATTTTCTATATAATTTAGCTGATTCGAAATATATGGATAGTGGTTTGAAGAAGCGTGTATGGGACGAAATTGGCGAGAAAATGGAAGCTGAAGGTAGATAACTAACATGTTTTGCTTTTAAGATTAAAAAGGAAATCAGTCTGTCTGTACATAGGCACCGACTTTGGCGCGGCAAGGCACTTTCTGCCCCCAATCTGCAAAGTCAGGGGTATTAAAAATTAATCAACAATTTCATTTATTTAATTTTTCAAGTGATTAAAATCAAGTGTAGTGTATCCGTGAAATTTTACTTCGTCGTCCTTCAAGCACTTAAATAGAGTAGAAAACTCTCCTTTCTTACCCCTGCGTTTCCATATAGGATGAACCCACTGTTTCTTCCTCTCTTTCTCCTCTTTATCCAAGATTATGGCTATCATTAACAGTTCATCATCACTAAAAAACCTCATCATGGAACACTTGATTGTCGACTTATAACTGCACGGAACTGCACGGAACTGAAGTGTGAGAACAGACGTGAAATATTCATGTCGGAAAGGACGGATACGGACACGGAGAGCACCGTCACGTCCCGGAAATGTGTGAATCGACCTTTACCGCTACGCCAACAACTGCTCGGCGTGTGCACTAACGTAAGTGGCTTATACGGTGCGAGAGCCGCGTCAACATTTTTATTTTTATTTTCTATACGTTTGGCCATCTGGAGTTCCCACTTCGGGTACTTTCATTACTAGTCAAGACCTGCATGTTCTATAAATCTGAGCGAAATCGGTGTTGACGAGTAAGGAATGCCCCCTTGTTAGTCTCACGCAGTCCCACAGCTACTCTTTCTGCCCTTATCACAGTCCTCCGTTCACAGACCGCGCCCGACCATCGCACAGTTCGGTATGCCGTACGCTGTCCGCTCACTTCAGTAGAAGTTCCTTCATTGTCCCATGTCCGGCTCCACGGCTAAATGGTTAGAGTGTTGGCCTTTGGTCACAGGGGTCCCGGGTTTGATTCCCGGCAGGGTCAGGAATTTGAACCATCATTGGTTAATTTCACTGGCACGGGGGCTGGGTGTATGTGTCGTCTTCATCATCATTTCATCCCCATCACGACGCGCAGGTCGCCTACGGGTGTCAAATTAAAAGACCTGTACTTGCGAACCGAACATGTCTTCGGACACTCCCGGCACTAAAAGCCGCATGCCATTTCATTTCACTGTCCCATGCGGATACCCAGTGTTTTCTCCTTTTCTACACAGCGGCTGGCCCGAGAAACTCCTCCACGGCGAAAGACAGTATTACGTTTATGACGTGGGTAGTATGTTTAATGCTGATAATCCCTACTGTTATTTGCGATACATTGTAACGTTGGGGAACTTCTGTTAATCAAATGTAAACTACGCCAATAGAAGACGATGATGGTGAAGTAACTCTGTAACCATCTGGAGGGGCTGGGCTTACAGAAAATTCCGTTTATCGTACAAGAGAGAAAGGGTAGGGAAAGTAATGAAAGTTACGTAAAAGAAAAGAAGAAAATATTTAAATAGCGCGTATATTATTTCCAAGCGATAAGTGACCAAGCACGAATTTGCTGTTTTCGTACTCATTTAACAAGTCTTCTATCAAATAATCAAATAATACAAACAAAAAATGAGCCGACCTAATACAAGTTTTGTGAAGCGAAAGACGCTTGCAAGACCACCAAAGTTTCAAGGTTAAATTTTACACTTAAGCAAACACCTTAAAAACATCGATTTATAGGGACTATTCCACTGAAGCTCAACTTGTAGGATTCCAGCAAGATATAGCAGATATCTTGGATTCTGGAGGTCAAATGGACTGTATCGCGATTGACCTGTCTAAAGCATTTGATAGGGTGGATCATGGGAGACTACTGGCAAAAATGAGTGCAATTGGACTAGACAAAATAGTGACTGAATGGGTTGCTATATTTCTAGAAAATAGATCTCAGAGAATTAGAGTAGATGAAGCTTTATCTGACCCTGTATTAATTAAGAGGGGAATTCCTCAAGGCAGTATTATCGGACCTTTATGTTTTCTTATATATATAAATGATATGAGTAAAGGAGTGGAATCGGAGGTAAGGATTTTTGCGGATGATGTTATTCTCTATAGGGTGATAAATAAATTACAAGATTGTGAGCAACTGCAACGTGACCTCAACAATGTTGTGAGATGGACAGCAGGCAATGGTATGTTGATAAACGGGGTTAAAAGTCAGGTTGTGAGTTTTACAAGTAGGAAAAGTCCTCTCAGTTTTAATTACTGCGTTGATGGGGTGAAAGTTCCTTTTGGGGATCATTGTAAGTATCTAGGTGTTAATATAAGGAAAGATCTTCATTGGGGTAATCACATAAATGGGATTGTAAATAAAGGGTACAGATCTCTGCACATGGTTATGAGGGTGTTTAGGGGTTGGAGTAAGGATGTAAAGGAGAGGGCATATAAGTCTCTGGTAAGACCCCAACTAGAGTATGGTTCCAGTGTATGGGACCCTCACCAGGATTACCTGATTCGAGAACTGGAAAAATCCAAAGAAAAGCAGCTCGATTTGTTCTGGGCGATTTCCGACAAAAGAGTAGCGTTACAAAAATGTTGCAATGTTTGGGTTGGGAAGAACTGAGAGAAAGAAGAAGAGCTGCTCGACTAAGTGGTATGTTCCGAGCTGTCAGCGGAGAGATGGCGTGGAATGACATTAGTAGACGAATAAGTTTGAATGGCGTTTATAAAAGTAGGAAAGATCACAATATGAAGATAAAGTTGGAATTCAAGGGGACAAACTGGGGCAAATATTCATTTATAGGAAGGGGAGTTAGGGATTTGAATAACTTACCAAGAGAGATGTTCAATAAATTTCCAATTTCATTGAAATCATTTAGGAAAAAGCTAGGAAAACAACAAATAGGGAATCTGCCACCTGGGCGATTGCCCTAAATGCAGATCAGTATTGATTGATTGATTGATTGATTGATTGATTGATTGATTGATTGATCGATCGATCGATTGATTGATTGATTGATTGATTGATTGATTGATTGATTGATTGATTGATTGATTGATTGAAAGCGAAGTCATCTCCGTACAGGCCATGATGGCCCTGAGAGGGATGGAAGATAAACGTTTCCACTAGCCATAACCTCGGCGCTTGCTGGGTTAGAGGGTTTAACCTTACGCCCGACTGCCTTTGCCCCCAGGAATTAGCCTGGTACTCATTTTTGGTGTAGGCTGAGTGAACCTCAGTACCATTTGCAAGTGGAAATCTCGTTTCTTAAATTTTTCGACTTCCTAACCGAGAATCGAATCCACGTCCCTCCAGATGAACCGAGCACGCCTTTACCGCCTCGGCCAGACAGCCCCTACTGTACACATTCAGTAATCACAAAGGATGATTTGAGGAAGCTGGGAAGGAAGGGAGGAAGCAATGACGAGAATATAGGGATGGAGTAATCCTTAGAAACAAATAATTTTCCAATGTAATTTGGAAGTGAAGCAGGATAATCATCGCCGTCCACGACGCAACTAGTGGGATGTTTATTCTATTCATTGTGCTCTGTGTTCAGCGTTAATTCCAACACTGCACGAGGCCACGACAGTTTATCACTGTTTTAAAAGTTGAACCCCCAGGTGGATTAAGTGATTGACGAGAGGTGTCACATCAGGACTT
This sequence comes from Anabrus simplex, assembly GCF_040414725.1. Taxonomy (NCBI): domain Eukaryota; kingdom Metazoa; phylum Arthropoda; class Insecta; order Orthoptera; family Tettigoniidae; genus Anabrus; species Anabrus simplex. The sequence continues at coordinate 367,510,554 of NC_090268.1, read as the reverse complement.
CGTAAGTTAGTTCAATCGTTGTCTTGTCGGGTTCAGCAAACCCCAGGTTTCCTGGGCTTGCTCGAAGGTCAGCCGGGAATCTCCCACCACCCCTAATACCATGATCAGTACTGCCGTTACCACAACCACCAACGCGGCCAAAGTTTCCCTGTCATCCAGCCCTTCGACGATCACAACTCCAGCACACAGTCCTGGGGTCACATGTCCCAGCACAGAATTCATCCCCCCTCACCCCCCCCCCCCCGACGCCGTCATCGCAAAATATCTCAGCAACTTCAGACCCACAAAGAAATACCAGGATCCCCATGAAACGCTCCAGCTCGAATCCGATAGATGACTAGACCGGAAGTCATCGCAACACCAGAACCATCTACATCACCAACTACCACCCGCATGAACACACCAAATTTCAAAACAGACACTAACTCCATCCCTGAATTCTCACCCTTCTCCCGAGCCCACCGACCACTTACTAAACTCCGCACTCTTCACAAAACTCCCAAGGCACACATGCGAGGTATGATCAGACACTAAGGTTACAAGGCTATATTCCTGGACTTTCGTCAATAAATTAGGAGCCTGCGGAAACTCTAATACATGCGGTTGGCAACTGTGCTAGTTGTAGATAAACAAACACGGTGACTCGTTTTTTTATTATATAGAGTATTTTACAGATTTTCAGTGAATCCTTAAAGGTTAGCCTTACCTTCTTGTATTAGAATGCTCGAATAACTTCGCCATAGAGATAATAATCACAACAGGACGGCAATTAAGAATATCGACAGCATTGCCTGATATAAAATAATATGGGAGTTATAACATGTAATGTCCACATTTTAAAAAGAGACAGGTTTTTAAAACAAGGTTAAAATGAGTTGGTGGGACAGAATTTTCGCACGGCCTTTTAGTATGTATTGTATAGTGGTATACCATCAGGTATACCATTAGGTCTAATTTCTTGACAGCTGTTAAATAATTATCATTTTATGCACAATCTAAACTGAGAATATCTACTTGAGGTATGAGAACAGATTCAATCTGAATGATAGATCCGATATTGTAAGCAAAATTAGTAGTTTCGTACTTACCGACAAAAAGTATTCGGCAAACCCCTGACATGCCTTGTTGTTTATATAAGTATGATTGTTCAAAGAGTATGTCGAGTGGTAAGTATTTTCGTTCCTCTTGTTTTTAACATATGACCAGAAATGTTTCGTATTAAATCGAATTTTGCACTGTAATTGATCCATATGCTTATTATCTGCCTCATGTATTTTGTGTTCTGAGTTTTTTGCAACGCTCATCATTATATTTGGAATATTTCCTTTTCCGCCAGCATTTCTGTTTTATTTTTATATCCTGGTTTATTTCTCGAGTTAACCAATCTGGATATTTTGAGTGTTGTATTCTCGTTAGTTTTGGAATGTATTTAACAAAACAAGCATGGAGGGAGGAATCAATGGCGTATACTGAGGGCTACCAAGGCTATCGGTGAAGCCCAACCCTCATTTGAGAACGGTGGAAGTCTAAAGCACATAATAATATAAGCATCTGACGCATTGTTCCAGATTTAAAACTTGAAAACAGTGGAGAAAAAAGTCGCACGTATTTCTGAGACCTAAGCATCGGAGAATGATTTCGCAGCCCAGACTCTCGCCCCTCTCCCCTCTACTCACCCCTCGTGGCTTGCTGCTGTATATCGGTTAGGAGCGGAGACCAGGGGGGGGGATAGTTGTGCTAGGCTTCGCTCTGTCAGATCGCCACTGCTAACAATCAACCATGCGTTACTCATCGTATATACTTCATCTCATACTTCTGACTGAATCATATAGATAACAATATCCTTGTAGGATGACACTGCAGGGCTGCTGTTATAGGAGCAATATAGTTTTATTTTTATAGGTACAACTTCTAAAATGAAATGCAATCTTTCAGGTTATCTTTTGTTGGTTGGAATCGAACTCGTGAGCATGGATCAGACACCACCACTGATCTCCCGAGGAAGCTAATAAACCAATGAACAATGGGTTTGACACGGCATCATTGTAGGCTTGGTGGTCTCCTAATGAGGTTAAAATGAATGGCGAAGAAGTCATAAACCAAGTTCCCAATTGATCCGAGGCCATCGGACCAAAGGCAAGCATTCCACCCATTTAGCCACAAAACCAGACTTTAATTTGCTAATCCTTCGGCTACCCTCTGCACTGATTAAGGTGTTGAGCATTGGCAGTATCAGAGGCAAGGGCAGTAGCTTGTGAAGCAGCCTTCACAACACAACAGGCTTCTCCGTTGGCTTTTGGCTGCAGCTCAAAACACTGAAGACTTGACGTTCACTAAACCAACCATCGAAAAGGGGTAACCTAAGTCTACTGCTAGCCCACGTCTTGATCCTAGCATAAGCTACTGATCAATCAATCAATCAATCAATCAATCAATCAATCAATCAATCAATCAATCAATCAATCAATCAATCAATCAATCAATCAATCAATCAATCAATCAATCAATCAATCAATCAATCAATCAATCAATCAATCAATCAATCAATCAATCAATCAATCAATCACCACTGATCTGCATTTAGTGTGGTCGTCCAGGTTACACATTCCCTAGTCTTTCCTTCAATAATTGCAAAGAATTTGGAAATTTATTGAACATCCCCCTTGGTAAGTTATTCCAACCCCTAATTCCTCTTCCTATAAACGAATATTTGCCCCAATTTTTCCTTTTGAATTCCAATTTTATCTTCATACTTTTTTCCTACTTTTAAAGCATCACTCGAGCTTATTCGTTTACTTATATCATTTCACGCGAACTCTCCACTGACAGCTCGAAACATACTACATAGTCGGGCATCTCGTTTCCTTACCTCCAAGTCTTCCCAGCCCAAAGTTCGTGACATTTTCGTAATACTACTCCTTTGTCGGAAAACACCAAGAACAGATCGTGCTGCTTTCCTTTGAATTATTTCTAGTTCTCGTATCAAGTAGTCCTGGTGAGGATCCCATACACTGGAACCATACTTTAGTTGGGGTCTTACCAGAGACTTACATACCCTCTCCTTTGCATCCTTACTACACCCCCAAATATTTTCATAACCATGTGGAGAGATCCGTAAACTTTCTAGGACCTAGGGGGATGTTTGATGAAGGAAGGAGGTGGACAAAAGGAGTATATGTATTATAGGAGATGCGGGAATATGGCCTCTGGGCTAAGGGGTGCAGTTGTTCTGTGCTTTATTTTCAAAGTGTTACAGTTATACAGTGGTTACATTTCGAGATACATTTGGAGATACGTTAACATATACAAATAATGCTACAATTATATGTTGTTGGATAAATATCTGTAGGTTCGTTGGTATTATACTTACGAAGGCAGATTATCATAAGGAGTTGTAACTCATTGTAATTTCCGCCGCTACTTTTTCGATATTTCGTACAGATATCCGTTCAAACTATCACGAAGGTAATAATTTATTACATTAAATAACATGATAAGACTGTAAACATCGATTTAAAGAGAAGTTAAAGAGAATTCGCGGTAATTTCACTGGATAATTACGGCACTTAAAAGTTTTTTGGATTGTTTTGGATTGTTGACGATTGTTACTACATGCATATGATAGTAGTGTAAACAAATACAAAGTCAGCTGATTCATTATTCCGATAATTTGTAGTCTTAGTTCCCTGCATACTTTATACTTTCCACCTTCGTTTATTCATCGAGTAAAAGTTAATATCCCAATAATATTGCACTTCAAACCCGCGGCGTGGTTTTGACAGAATAGTAGACAACCTCTTATTCTCAGCATTTAAGGACACTTTTATTCTCCGTCCTGCGTAGTAGGGAAAATAATACTAATCCACCAGCGGTAAAAGTTCATATACCTAACCACACTCCAGCTAAAAATTGTAGTGTAGATGCATTGTAATATAGATACAGTATATTTAGATAGTGCCGCATCTTCCCTGCTATATTCGTGTGTTATCTTACGTGTGTATCTGTTAGAGAGTAGTATTAATAATAATTCTTCTAAGCATTTAGCTTTGTTGGTAATCTTTGAGTACAGTAGTTCTTCCAAATTTCATTTCTGTTTGTGCTTAGTAGTGACATCCGGTACCGGTATCGTAATTAGAAGACGTCTGAAAGTAGTTTAAAAATTACTGTAATGTACTGTACAGTAGTATACGAGTAATATCCTATTATAATTTAGTGTGTTTATTTTATTATTGTAAAATATTTGTGTAGTACTGGTGTAGTAGAGGTATCCGTAGAAACTCTTACTAAAATTCTGTTGTTTTATTACGATAGGCTTAATTGCAGTTTGGAATTGTGTAGTTCTTGTGTATTACTTACGATATTCAGTAATTAACAGCAGTTTTTATCCTGTTAGGGGTTATAGGATAAAAAATAGAGTACGACTAAGTAGTATTGTAGTGTAGTCGTATATTAATTACCTTATTGTAGTGTAATCCTTCAGTACTATCCCAGACAATATATCCCTCCCTTCATTTATATTTTTCAAATAAGTTATATTACTTTTATTTTCATTTCTTCCGTAAAGAATGGCTAAGGAGCGCGAGTGTACGAACTGTATGTGTGGCGAGGCATTGAGGGGTATGAGGGAGGAGTTGGAGAGTTTGAGGGAGATAATTAGGATTCTCACAGAAGACAGGAAGGAAGATAGGACTCCCTCAAACAATGTACAGGTTACAGTAGGTGTACAAGAGGGACGGGAAGGAAAGGGGGGAGTTGTAGAAGACAGGTGGTCTAATGTTCTAAGGGGAAGGAGATTGCAGGCTAAGGGCTCTATTCAGGATCAGAATTCAGGACAGGTGTCTATGCGAAATCGGTACGAGTCACTCCAGATAGAACAACAGAGGAAAGATGAGGGGCAGGAAACTGTTGCTGAGATGGGTGGAAGTAGGAGGAATGGAAAAGGTAGGAAAGGGAAATGTAGAGTAGAAGATAGGAAAATACAGGTGGAACAGGGTTATGGGAAGGAGAAAAGGGAGGAGGAAGTAGCTTCTGCAGCTATCAGCAAAGATGGGGCTGACCAGGAGGGGAGGGGAGGGGATCAAATGAGGTGGGTAGGTTTGAGGCTCTGGTCATAGGGGATTCCATCGTTAGACACGTGGGGAAAGTGTGTGGAGGAAAGGGAACCAGGGCAGAATGTTACCCAGGAATTAGGTTGAGGCAGATGTTGAGGAAAGTAGAAGAGAGGGAGGAGGGTAAGGAGAAGGTGGTAGTGTTTCATGTTGTACCAACAACGTAAGGCAAGCTGATATAAGTAACAACATAGTTGGATATGTGTGGGATCTGGTAAATGCAGCACGGATGAAGTTTAAGAAAGCGGAGATTGTTATTAGTGGAATACTGTGTAGGAGGGATACTGACTGGAGGGTGATTGGGGATTTAAATGAGACTATGGAGTGGGTATGTGGGAAACTGGGAGTTAAATTTCTAGATCCTAATGCGTGGGTAGGAGATAGGGATCTGCGCTCAGATGGGCTTCACTTAAACCGCAGTGGTACGTATAAGTTAGGAAATTTGTTTGGAAGCGTAATTGGGAGGTACATTCAGGGAAACGGGGTGGCCTAGGGAGCAGTGATAAAGGAACAGGGAACTGGAAATCAAGTAGGGATGACATAAAATTGTTAGTGTTGAACTGTAGAAGTATTGTAAAGAAAGGAATAGAATTAAGTAATTTAATAGATATATATTTACCAGATATTGTAATAGGAGTCGAATCATGGCTGAGAAATGATATCATGGATGCAGAAATTTTCTCACGGCACTGGAGTGTGTATCGTAGAGATAGGATAGGAACGGTGGGAGGGGAGTATTCATTCTGGTGAAAGAAGAATTTGTAAGCTACGAAAAAGTTAAAGATGAGACACATGAAATTCTAGGTGTAAGGCTCATTTCTAAAGATAATAGGCAACTTGATATATTTGGAGTGTACAGACCGGGAAAGGGTAGCACTGACGCAGATTCGGAATTATTTTATAGGATAGTAGGCTATGTAGGAAACGACATGGAAAGAAATGTGATTGTAGCAGGAGATCTGAATTTGCCAGATGTCAATTGGGAAGGAAATGCAAACGACAGGAAGCATGACCAACAAATGCCAAATAAGTTAATATGGGAAGGACAGTCAATTCAGAAAGTGATGGAATCAACCAGAGGGAAAAATATCCTGGATGCGGTGCTGATAAAACCAGATGAGCTCTATAGGGAAACTGAAGTAATAGATGGTACTAGTGATAATGAAGCTGTTTTTGTCGTATTTAAAAATAAATGTGAAAGAAAGGAATTTCCTAAAAGTAGGACTATTAGGTAGTACCATATGGCTGATAAAGCAGGCATGAGGCAGTTTCCAAAAAGTAACCATGATCGGTGGAAAACGGTAAATAAAAAAGTAAACAGATTCTGGGATGGGTTTAAAGAAATTGTTGAGGAATGCGAAAACAGGTTTGTACCTTTAACGGTGGTAAGGAAAGGTAAAGACCCACCTTATTATAATAGAGAAATAAAAAGACTAAGAAGGAGGTGCAGACTGGAAAGAAATAGAGTTAGAGATGGCTGTGGAAGTAAGGAGAAATTGAAGGAACTTACTAGAAAATTGAATCTAGCAAAGAAGGCAGCTAAGGATAACATGATGGCAAGCATAATTGGCAGTCATACAAATTTTAGTGAAAAATGGAGGGGTATGTATAGGTATTTTAAGGCAGAAACAGGTTCCAAGAAGGACATTCCAGGAATAATTAATGAACAAGGAGAGTGTGTATGTGAGGATATTCAAAAGGCAGACGTATTCAGTCAGCAGTATGTACAGATTGTTGGTTACAAGGATAATATCCAGGTAGAGGAGGAGACTAAGGCCAAAGAAGTATTTAAATTTACATATGATAATGATGACAGTTACAATAAGATACAAAAATTGAAAACTAGAAAAGCGGCTGGAATTGATAAGATTTCTGGGGATATACTAAAGTCAATGGGTTGGGATATAGTACCATACCTGAAGTACTTATTTGATTATTGTTTGGTCAGAGGAGCTATACCAGATGAATGGAGAGTTGCTATAGTAGGCCCTGTGTATAAAGGAAAGGGTGATAGGCATAAAGCTGAAAATTACAGGCCAGTAAGTTTGACGTGCATTGTATGTAAGCTTTGGGAAGGCATTCTTTCTGATTATATTAGACATGTTTGTGAAATTAATAACTGGTTCGATAGAAGGCAGTTCGGTTTTAGGAAAGGTTATTACACTGAAGCTCAACTTGTAGGATTCCAGCAAGATGTAGCAGATATCTTGGATTCTGGAGGTCAAATGGACTGTATCGTAATTGACCTGTCTAAAGCATTTGATAGGGTGGATCATGGGAGACTACTGGCAAAAATGAGTGTAATTGGACTAGACAAAAGAGTGACCGAATGGGTTGCTATATTTCTAGAAAATAGATCTCAGAGAATTAGAGTAGGTGAAGCTTTATCTGACCCTGTAATAATTAAGAGGGGAATTCCTCTAGGGAGTATTATCGGATCTTTATGTTTTCTTATATATGTAAATGATATGATAAAGGAGTGGAATCGGAGGTAAGGCTTTTTGCGGATGATGTTATTCTCTATAGAGTAATAAATAAGTTACAAGATTGTGAGCAACTGCAGTGTGACCTCGAAAATTTTGGGAGATGGACAGCAGGCAATGGTATGATGACAAACGGGGTTAAACGTCAGGTTGTGAATTTCACAAATAGGAAAAGTCCTCTCAGTTTTAATTACTGCGTTGATGGGGTAAAAGTTCCTTTTGGGGATCATTGTAAGTATCTATATGTTAATATAAGGAAAGATCTTCATTGGGGTAATCACATAAATGGGATTGTAAATAAAGGGTACAGATCTCTGCACATGGTTATGAGGGTGTTTAGGGGTTGGAGTAAGGATGTAAAGGAGAGGGCATGTAAGTCCCTGGTAAGACCCCAACTAGAGTATGGTTCCAGTGTATGGGACCCTCACCAGGATTACCTGATTCAAGAACTGGGAAAAAATCCAAAGAAAAGCAGCTCGATTTGTTCTGGGCGATTTCCGACAAAAGAGTAGCGTTACAAAAATGTTGTAAAGTTTGGGCTGGGAAGAATTGAGAGAAAGAAGAGCTCGGCTAAGTGGTATGTTCCGAGCTGTCAGCGGAGAGTTGGCGTGGAATGACATTTGTAGACGAATAAGTTTGAGTGGCGTTTATAAAAGTAGGAAAGATCACAATATGAAGTTAAAGTCGGCATTCAAGAGGACATATTGGGGCAAATATTCATTTATAGGAAGGGGAGTTAGGGATTGGAATAACTTACCAAGGGAGACGTTCAATAAATTTCCAATTTCTTCGAAATCATTTAGGAAAAGGCTAGGAAAACAACAGATAGGGTATCTGCCACCTGGGCGACTGCCCTAAATGCAGATCAGTATTGATTGATTGATTGATTGATTGATTGATTGATTGATTGATTGATTGATTGATTGATATTGGTGTAGATTAGATGGTCTAGAAAGGATAGAGGGAAGTGCTGGGTATAGTAGGTATGAGGTTAGGAGATGGAGAGTGGTTGTGCAGTTATGATGAGAGGCGATAAGGAGGCGAAGGAGGTCAGATGTGGGTGGGGGCGGGGAGGTGTTACCTATGTGTGGAGGGGGAAGACCGACAAGTAGATATGGGGGTTAGGAGGGGGTGGCCGGGGGCTGCTATGTGCGGTGTCTGCGGTATGGCGGGTGGGTGGGGGTGGGGAATGGGAGGGTTCCACTCTGTGATGTTGGCCGAATACTTGGGCGCCGAAACTGATGAGTTGTTGGACGTGGATGTCAGAAGGCAGCTGGAGGCGTTCCATGTATGTGGGACCATCGGTTTTACGTATCCGTATGGCCCGTTGGACTGGGACGCCAGCTGCACGTAGTTCATGTAATATTTCCCTTTCAGCGATGTTTGGTGTGATTCCACGTAGAACGCAGCTGGTCATGGACTGGGGCGGTGGGGGCTGCTGGGTCGGTGTTGGACGGTTAGTGGCGTTGTCTGGCGGCGATGGCGGAGCTGTATCGGTCGATTCCTGCGGAGTGGTAGTGGGTTGCTGGAGTGGCGAGGGGTTTGGGAGGGATGATGACATGACTGGGGAAGGGTGACAGGTTGTGCTAGTAGTGATTAAAGTTGTAGAGAGAGTGCAGGCGGATGTTGTGATGGTCGTGATGTGGTAGTAGTTGGGAAGGTAGGTGATAATATCAGGGGTGATGTCCAGCGTGGAGGCTCATGGAGGATGGGTATGTGTAGTGGGTCTTCAGATAGCTGTTCCAGGACGGACGACGGAGGTGGCACCACTCCGTAGGTCTTGCTTCGTATCGTTGCTCCGGAGGCGAAGAGGCGGCGCTGGGCTTGGTCTCCTGCGAGTTGTACCAAGACATGTGATGACGGTGTTGAAGTGCGGTCATCTGTCAGTCGGTATGCATTCATTACCTGGGCGTCAGCTGCGTGGAGCTCGGGATATATGTCCTCTTCTGAAATGGTGAAATCTACTCCGGGGATAAGTACATAAGGCATGGTTGCTGTGGAGGCGACTGCCAACGAGGCGTCTGCCTGTATATGCTTTATTGGAGTCGACTGGGCTGCGATTAAAGGTGAGGGCTACCCGGCCAAACAAAAAAGTTCGAGGCGTGAATTTATTGAGACGTGTCTGGCGCTGAGTGTGTTTGACCTTTCTTGACAACCTCCTTAATATGATTTCCGGAATATACCTTGCCCTGTACTATTCCTTAGTATCTAGTCAAAAAATCAGCAGTGACAACGTTAATATAACGGGGAATTACCTCCAGAAGACGAAAGATGAATGCTAGTCGAGATGTGATGATCGCCATGTCAGTTATTTATCTTCTACGAGACGTAAAGTTTGTGCGAGCGTTAATATACCTTAACTTGACTTGTGGGTGGGGGCAGTAGAATAACACCCACGATATCTAATAACACCCACGATATCTCCTGCCTGTCGTAAGAGGCGACTAAAAGGGGCTCCAGGTAATCTTAACTTGGGAACGTGGGTTGCGATCACGGGGTCTTTAGCTGAACCCTAGCATTGCTTGTGCCAGGCTCCTCACTTTCATTTGTCCTACCCGACCTCAGTTGATCAACTCTTGTTCATTTCACACCCCGACAATATTAGGTCACGAGGCCTAGGGAGTCGGTCATTTTCATGCCCGTAGTGGACGTTGTTCTTCCTTGGCCGATACCTTCATTTTTCTAATTGTCGGATCCCTTCCTCACCTCTGACTAGTGTTATCGGAGGAAGACTGCCCAGTTGTACGTCCTCTTAAAATAATATTCACTGTCACCAGCTCTGTGACAACAATGGTGTGGCACCACGTTCCCTGTGCGGTCCGTCCTTAATGTTATAAGTGGTGGCTGCAATAATATCCTAATTTGAAGGGGGTATGCGAAGTAGCTCCTTTGGGAAGAGCTTTCGCATTACTGGCCATCCGCATGGTCGTTTGCAAGACTACTTTTTATTTATTCTCTCTCGACCGCGCGTCAAAATTTCTTTGTTATTTTATTATCTCCTCCATTTTCTACCTTGAAAGCCTTTCAGGCGGCCATGGACCGGGGGTGACAGTGGCTCTTGAGCGGCAGTAGTCTAGCGCCGGGGATGTCTTGGTACAACCGCGACAGGGTAACCAGTGCCGAAAGGAGATATGGGATTGCCTGGTGGGTTTAGGGAGGTTTCTCATAACTTCTCCTTTACGGAGGGGTGGAAGTGGCTGGCAGAAGACTAGCCTTTGCACCTCAAGTTATTCTGTACTCTTGTACTAGACTATGTTCCTGCGTTAGTACTCGCTTGTCGGTCATTTGTCCAAACAGGTAGGTCACCACGGGCTGTGAGGCGGGGCGGAGCCTCACGGCACCCCCCCCCCAAACAAAGACACTAACACAGCTATATTATCTTTAAAGAGGCAAAACTTGTCGAGCTGGGCTGAGCGATGACCAGGCCTCCATTGATTTCCATCTCTTCGGATCGTTGATGAAGCACGAGGATGAACGTCCTGACGTGGCTTCAGAGACTGGAAGCAGATTTCTGTCTTGCCAACATCGATGGCTTGATGTAGAGGAACAAGAGCTTGGATAAGAATAGTGAGTGTGTTGAATAGCAATGCGTACTTCTATGTATTCTTTTAACCGCCTGTAAAATAAAGTTTCTCCGTGCAAGATCTTGTTTCCTTATTTTCAAAAGGTACCTACATTGTACTTATAACACATGGTGCCCGTCATCGTTGAAGGGTCTACCTTACAAAGGCTGCACCACTCTTAGATAAGTCATACAAAATACACCCCGGGCTGTACAAAATTCCCTGTACTTGTGGCAAGGTATACATTAGCCAAACATTCCTGTTCCATTGGTATTCGTATCAAGGAACAGCAACGGAATATCCGTCTCAATCAGCCGTACAAATTGGCAATAGCTGAGCACGCCCTATCAACGGGTCATAATGTTGTGGTCCAAGATGTTCGACTACTACTAACATGTTTTCATTCCTTCCTTGAAGAAGGAGGTGAGCCTCTTAGACGGTCACGCCGTCTCTCTGATCAGGAGATGCTTGGAGAAAGTGAGGGGGTAGGCGTTCGTTGCCTGTAATAGGAACTATCTCGGAATTTGCGTTAGTGCAGGAGAATGGAAAACCACGAAAACAATATTCAAGACAGCCGAAGGTGGGGTCCAGCCCCTGCCCGTCTCCCGAATTCAGAGGCGTAGAGCCGTGGCCATCCCTCCTTTTCTCGGTTGGCCGGTCAGAGTGGAGAGCTGTCGGACTACGGACCAGCCGTGGCCACTTGTGGGCCCAGACTTGCCCTGCATCCGCCGACCAGATGTTTGAGCTCTTACCCCCACTAAACACTGCAGGTCTGCGATTATACGGGAAGCTGCGGAGACACGTATTTCAACAGGGTCACTTTCTGTCACTTAAGTAATAGGTGGTTGCCAGCCATTAAGGATGTATATAGGTAATTCTCTTCCCTGTCCTTGCACTATTATTTCTTTCTGATTTTTTCCAAATTCGTATTCTCATCACGAGACGGTTCACACTGCGCACAGGGATCCATATAGTGGCAAACGAGAGTACCACTTACTATAGACAACGGTAAAGCATTCTTAAGTTCAAGTGATTCAAACCTTCATTAACGTTTAGAGAAGTCTTGCTCGTGAACAGATGAGATTATCTTTGGAAGACGCGGAGCAAAGTTCTCTGTGAAAAAAACAAAGCCCAAAAGCTTATTATCGCATCTACATACAAACTATTATTATCTATGTAATGTCATCATTCATTGTGCAAAATTTGAATCACCAGTATATTTCAAGGAAAGTGTGTGTATGGTGGTTACTTACACTAAAGCGTGTATTTTCTATACATCACCCTTTAATTGGCCAGTTTCATTTGTAAATGGTCTGAAGGAATGCAATTGACTCAACGGGGAGTATAACTAGGCAACCATTCTAAACAAAATATGAAGATTTCCAACAATGCTTAGAATGAATGTATTGGCCAAAGAATGCAAGCACCATAATACCGTCGGGACAGAGAAAGAACAACAGTTGACCAAGGGAGGTCGGATAAGAAATATGAAAGCGAGTAGCCTGACACAAGTAACTAAAAGCAATGTCAGGCTCGAAAATGCTAAAAAATGAAAGCCTCTGGGACCCCTCTTAGTCACCTTTTACGACAGGCTAGAGATATCGTGAGTGTATTCTACCGGCTCCATCCACAGCGGCAAAATAACATTATTATCCCTATCCTATTACTAAATTAATTAGCCAGCCCGTACCGTATTTTGGTCTAGTTTTACGGCTGAATATCATTCCTGGCGCTAACGCTGTGTGGTGGAACGTCATCACTGTTACGTGTTTCTGTGGTGGATGGTGGTGTAATGTGTTTTGTGTGTATGAAGTGTGTTTCCAAGCTATTTAAACTGCGCGCCTTCTCTACGGCCATCTATGGCAATGGACTTGAACTTGTAAACTCCCAAAGAATTTCGTCTTCTACAGTTAGATGGCTCTAACAACGATTTGCTAGCTCAGTCTCACGCACCAAAAACAAACCTAGAACTTAGGAAATTTCATTTTGGTTCTTGGTAAACCTTTTTCTGAAGGCTGCTTTCTTTAAATGTACCGAAGTTGTCAACAATTCAGCTGGTTCATCCTCTACTGTAATCTAAATATCAGATGCTTGTAAATATGTTCTCTAGCCAATCGAAACCGGGGTTGTGTACAGGAATCCAGCCTATCAGCAAAGTGTGGTTCGGTTTAATCTGGAAGCTTCCCCTTACAGAATTACATACACAGGGCACTTTAGGACCATCTCGTCTGAATTGCTCCAGTGCTTGGGAGTGAGATTGACGGAGGCCTAGGAGGCAGGGGCGTGGCCTGATTGAAGAATATCCAGTGATACAAGGTAATGGCAGAATTTACCTAAACATGTGATAGCGCCTGCGGGCAGTTTGATGGGAAGGTTTTAGCCGTTTTCTTTTAATGTAATTTTGTAAACTAGTGGTTTAAATGTAGGATTTTCAGCGAGGTGTGAGGACTCTGTTTCTATTCCTGACCGGGAAATATGTAATGTAAGGGAAAGAAGAGTGGTGACCCTATGCCGTCTCCCACTTAACCTTGCAATTGAGTGACTAAAGTTTTCAAACTCTAAATTTTGTAAATCTCGTCTTGGCTTTAAAGGTTCCTCCGTTAGTCACCCTCTTGTAGTATGGGATTAACCTCTGTATCTTTGGGCCGTAAGCCCACTTAGGTTTTTAGTAATTTCTATAAGGAGTGTTGGAGTTTCGCCTCCTTGCCTTTTGTATATAGCCGGTTTATAGTTATTTTGGGTGGGTCTTTGAAATCAATTACACTTGAGATTGAAAGAAAAGGATGATGAGTATCCTCGCGTGCCATAAGAATGTTCAATACTTCACAAGTTTGCTTGTCAAATGGCTGTCGATACTTGAGAAGTCTTGAAAGTGAATTAGAACATATTCTAATCGATCAAAGAATTGCCAAGTCTTTGACAGAATTGACCAGTGGGAAGCGAGTATTAACGGTGCGTGCTACGCCGCTAGGCATGCTCGGATTACGGAGGATCAAAACAACAGAAATGACTTCCTTTGCATGGCGTAGGAATGCTGTCCGTGAACTCATTTCGAAGCATCAGGCACACCCCTGCTTATATTCAGTGGGCTCCGTTGAATATCGTAATAAAATGAAGAAAATGACGTACGAGAAGATTGCGAGGGAAATATCTCAAGTAAACAAACAGCTTTCATGTTTATTACCGTAAGGTAAACTATAATTAACCACTATCAACAATATTCGATTTTGACGATTTTCGCAATATATGTGTAGCCTTAGCTGGTAGTCTAGAAGAAAGTCTGTGATCGCTTGAGACTTTGCATCCCATTTGTCTACGCGACAGTTCAGGTCACCAAGTATCAGGGTTATTATCTGTGTTCTCCAGTGTCTTCCCTAGCTCATCTATTACGACCTTAGGATCTGTATTGGGCGTGAAGTACACTCCTATTATGTTCATCCTATTAACGATTACTGTTAAAGTGTTGAATGTGCGGCTTTATGTAGCAGCTTAATCCGCCTAAGGGGCGGCCTCTGACGCCTTTCTTGGCTGGATAGTGAATACCGTAGAAGCCATTAATGCCTATTTCTTCCTTGCTGAACGTTTCTGTGAAGAGCAATATGTTATTTTCTAGAAGTGTGAGCCGGGGGGTCAAGGCCAATACATTCTTCAACCCTTCTACATTCCAATTCATTAATCTGATACATTTAGATACATTGCTGTTGTTGAAATTGTTGCTGTGTGATCAACGCACCGGATGATCTCTTGTAACGGTAGATATTGATCAGAAACTAATTTCAGAGTTAAAACTCAAGGGGGCGATAAGTAACCCCCTTAGGCCAGAAATTTTCATTGTCAACTATTTCTTTGTCTTTCTCCAGGAGTGCTATTTTGAACGCTTTGTTCCTACCTCTTGTTCGAATAGGGAAGCAAGCTTTGACGCTATTAATACCCTTTTCTGCCACATAAGAGGTGATGTCTTCTTTCGTGGACCCTTCATCTAGGTGTCCGATGTACATCCAGTATAGTCTTGGTGCTGATTTGAGTTTTCCACAATTGTTATTCCCACTCCCTATTTTGGCAGGGGGCATGGGGCGAAACTCTTGATTAGCAGATCGTAATTGATATCTGCTACTTTGGGTAACGCATTCATTTCTGATGAGCCTGTCAAGTTGCTGTCGGGCCTCTCGACTTGTTACTGTAGCATACTCCGTGTTTTCATTGTCCATTTCATATTCATTTGATGAATTACTCATCAGAGTGCTGGAGTCATAATGTAGATGATGAAATACAGACGGTTGTTGGGTCGCCCCTTTCAGTTCATTTCTAACCATTATGTGAACATTATCCAAGATGGACTGTATCTGCTGGTTAATATTCTCCATGATTCTTACCTCTATGTCCAAAGTTTCCAAAGACTCTCTATGATGAATGTCAAAAGACTCAGGTCGATCATGCGCAATTCCACCGCCTTCTTTGTGAGGCTTGCTTCATATATGAGAACTTCATCAGTCCGTCTGTGTGTCTCGTACGGTGCGGATCGTTCTTTGGTTGCAGTCTGGTGTTTGCCTGCGGTGACAAGTAGTGTGTGAGCGTTTGGCGAGTGTGTGTCTGTGTTAGCTTTGGCGATGGATACTGATAGTGGAGGAGATGAGGCATCGGATCCCTCATCCAATGCCAATGTTGGTCGTGAAGGAACTGTGCCGATGCAAACCTATTTGATTAATCTCACTTCAAATATGAATTCATTACAGCAGCCTTTACAACCTCAACAGTCTAATGACGCTTAGCCATCTCCCCCACCTACCCTACCTCCTGAAGAGTTGGAGGTTTATCAACAGGCTCATTTTGGTCCATTTATTGTCTTTGTTGAATCAACTAAGTCGAAAAATATTGGTGGGCTACATCCCATGGCGCTTGGGTGATTGTTTTACGATAATGATATTTTTGTGAAGGGTATAACGCCCAAAGGATGAAATAGATTATTGGTGGAATTTAGTTCCACGATCCAAGTTAATTCCTTTCTACGTCATTCAATACTTGCAACTCACTCTTTGAACGCATATATTCCCAGTTCCAATATCTGTGTTGGACTTATACGCGGTGTGGAAAAGAATGTTTCTGATTCTGACATTCTTAAATACCTCAAATCTGATGTTCGGGTCAAATCGGTCAAGCGGCTTAACCGTAAGGTTGTGGAGCCCAGTGGAGTGACCTACGTTCCTATTGGAACAGTTAAGATTGTTTTTCGC
Source organism: Anabrus simplex (assembly GCF_040414725.1). Classification (NCBI taxonomy): domain Eukaryota; kingdom Metazoa; phylum Arthropoda; class Insecta; order Orthoptera; family Tettigoniidae; genus Anabrus; species Anabrus simplex. The sequence goes on along the minus strand of NC_090268.1, from coordinate 367,494,169 downwards.
TCTCAGACTCTTCCTCAACACGTCTCTTTGTTTCAAGTGCATTTAGAGGTTCACCCTTTCATATTCTCTCCGATTATATGTTCAAAATGTCAGCGATATGGACACACGATCAAAAACTGTCAGGCTAAGTCACCCCGATGTGGGCATTGTGCGTTACATCACCTTACATCTGAGTGTCAGGAAAATATTCGCCGTTGTGTTCACTGTCATCAGGAACATTATACTGGCTCATAAAACTGCCCTACTCATCAACAGCAAACTGCCCTTAGAAAGCTTATGTGTACAGAAAATCTATCCTTTTCCGAGGCGTCTGCTAGAATACCCTCGACCCAATTTGACATGTACAATAATACCCATCATTTTCCACCTCTTCCTTCTACTAGTTCCTCTTCACCTGTGGAAACCCCCAGGAACCGTAAATTTACTCAGGTGGTTATGAAAGAGTCCCGTCCCATTCCAACACCTGGTTTTGATAAGTCTGGGTATCTTAATCTTATCAGACCCACTCCAGTGTCTTCACATACCTCGGTCTTTCCATCCACTTCATCTTCATCCTCTCCGTCCCCGATTCCGTCTACGTCCCGTAATTCTCCGTGTTTACCTTCAGCTCCTTCTCAATCATCTAGTTCCCCTGTACTACGCCAAAAGGCGTATCTCCAAAGTGGTATTCATAAACTATTTCTACAACTTATTCAATTATTAGGGGACCAGCCACATGTTGCACATACACTTTATAAGTTTCGTGACTGTGTGCACACTATGTTCTCTTTAGATGCTACGTATCCTGCAGTGGAATGCTAGGAGTATTCCTTCTAAACGGTATGAGTTACAATTTTTGATAAACGAAATTTCCCCTTTCATTATAGCATTACAGGAGACTTGGTTTTCCCCATCCTCTGAGTTTTATTTAAATGGCTTTATTGTTGAGCATTGTGATGGTGTTGGTTATGGTGGTGTTGCTTTATTTATTCACCATAGTTGATCCTATCAACGTCTTCATATCTCGTATTGTCTACCCCATACGTTTGTTATCGGTATCTCATATAATCGCCTTTCCATTATTAACCTTTACTGCCCTCCAGATCTTTCTATTTCTAATATTCAATGGTGTCGATTCTTGCAGCAATTTTCTTCTCATAACGAGCTTCTCCTCTTAGGGGACTTCAATCTTCATCATTCTATGTGGGGAAGCAGTAGTCATACATCCCTGGGTTCTTATTTCCTCACTGCTTCCCAATCGCACGACTTTGTTATTTTAAACGATGGTTATCCCCCGCGCCTCACTCCCTCCGGCTCTCCTCCCAGTGCTGTGGATTTATCATTATGTCGTCCTGCAATAGCTTCGGTTGTAACTTAGCATCGTCTTTCTGATACACATTCTAGCGACCATTTCCCTATTATTCTTACGTATGGTCTTGGTAGGTTTCCTTGTTATTCTTCCACTCCTACATGTATCAGTAATGTTCCCTCCCTTCGTCACTTTGATTATCTTTTATTTATTATGTTACCCATCTTATTGAGCTTATTTCGGATACTATTTTGCCCTTTTCTACTCTCTTTCAATTTATACAAGATTATCTCGATCTTTATCATCCCTATAAACCTATTTCTTCTCACTCTGCTCGTCCCTCTTCCTTTTTACGATGGTGGGACTCAGAGTGCCATAATCTGGTTCTTAAACGACACCGTTTATTCCGGATATAGAGGAAAACATTAGTCCCCATCATTATTTCTGTCTTAAACAACATATTGCTTACGCTAGACGAGTTTTTCTTTCTAAACGCCGTGTTTCATGGCGATCCTTTATTTCCTCCCTAAACGCTCATACTTCGTCTTCTCAATTATGGAGTGCAATTCGCTCATTTACCGGAGCTTCTCAATACATTCCACCCTCTGTCACCCCTCCACAGATTCTATCTATCTTTCTCAACTCACTCACTCCTGATTATGTCGTGCCCGACTTTACTATCCCCCTGTCTCCATGCTTTTCCCGCTTTTCTGTATTACTCCAACTATACACCTTTCTGAACTTGAGGCCACCTTGTGTAACGCAAAGAGTTCGTCTCCAGGCCCTGATTATATATCATATGATATGCTCCGGATCCTCCCTCTACGTGCTAAACAAGCTTTATTAGCTCTCTATAATAATATACTTCTCACTACTTCTGTTCCTACCTCTTGGAATGAATTTTTTGTGCCTATCTCCAAACCTGGTCAACTTCACACTGACGCTAACAGCTTTCGAGGGATTGTCCTTGGTTCGTGTATCCGCAAGGCGTTTTAAAAAATTCTTCTTCAACGAATCTTGTGGTCTTTTGAATATTATAATTTGGTTCCCAAATATCAATTCGCCTACTTTAAAGGTCGTTGTGCTCAAGATGCTATTAACATTTTAATTATAGATATCTTATTAGCGCAAATTCGTAAGGATTTTCTTATTGCTATTTTTTTGGTCATACAAGGAGCCTGTGACTCCATACCACTTCATCTTCTCTGGACTAATCTCGCACAGAAAAGTTTTCCTGCTCATTTGCTCCACATCTTGCGTAATTTATTTACGTATCGGAAACTTTCACTTATATCCGCTTATTCTTCTCTTCCTTGTCGTCTGTCATCTGTCGGTGTTCCTCAGGGAGACATTTTAAGTGGTCTGCTGTTCGCCCTGTATATGAGTAATCTTGAACAATTGGTTACACAAAAAGCTCACATTCTTTTTTTATGCTGATGATATAGTTCTTAATTATTCTCATAGTAATGTCGATGTATGTCGTCACCATATATATCAGCTAATGGAGCAAGTCATTACATGGCTTACTTTCCATTGTCTTCAACTTTCCATCTCCAAATGCTGTGCAATGTTTTTTACCTCTAAGCGTAGGTTTAACTCTGAGCCACTTGTTTTCTATTCTCATGTCATTCGTTTTTGTTCCTCCCATAAATACCTTGGTGTCATGCTAGACCGCTCGTTAACTTGGAAACATCATATTACTCAGTTACGTAATTCTTCTGATACGCATATTAAAATTCTCCAAGTGGTTACTAGACGATCATGGCGTGCTGACCCTGGCACAGCTCAGTTGTTATATTCCGCTACTATTCGCTCTAGACTCGACTACTGTGCGCATGTTATAGATACTGCGCCGGATTCTTTTCTTAACCACTTAAATACTTTACAATTTAAAGCCCTGTGAACTTGTATTGGAGCATTGTTGTCTATCCCTACTAATGCTCTCCTTGTCGAGACCGGTGAGCTCCCTCTTTCAATTCGCCGTAAAGTGATAACAGCTAAATATTTACTTAAAAGATTTGCCCTGGCTCAAAACCCATTGCTTCCTAAATTGCAGTTAGTAGATGAATACTCTCTTCTTTCACAGGCCCGCCGTCGTAAGATGCCTGCTTTGTTGTATGCGTATCAATTTCTTCTCTCCTATAAAAATATCATCTTACGCACTGCTTTTTCTCCCTTTTATTCCGTACATTTTGACTGTTTATTTTTTGTCCCTTCTATCATTATCTCCCCTACATCTTCTTTTTCCTCTTCTATTCCTGGTTATTCGTTGACTGGCCCTCCTTTTAAAAAGCTACGTTTCGCTCTAAGTGATTCTGGCGTCAACATATATACCGACGGCTCAAAAACCTCTTCTGGCGTTGGAGCAGCGTTCTATATTGTCAATACCAATGTTGCTGAACTCTATCGTTTACCCAGTGACTTTTCTATCTAAACTGTGGAAATTTTTGCTATTCGTCAAGCTCTCATGTACATTAAGCATCATTCTATACCTAAAGCAGCTATTTATACGGATTCTCTCATTGCCGTTCAGTCGCTCATGTCCTCTCATCTTTCTTTTAACTGGTATTTGTATCATGTTAAAAGTCTCATTTATACCTTGCATCAATCTGGGGTGGTTCTCACTTTTGTCTAGATCCCTAGTCATATAGGTGTCTATGGTAATGAACAGGCGGATTTATTTGCTAAGTGAGCTGCTCGTGATGGAAAACCCCTACTTAAACTTGCACTTCCTCTACCCGATTTTTACCCTGTTCTTAAACATTCCGCTTATCGTCAGTGGCAAGAAGATTGGACTCGATCAGCTTCTTATAAAGGTCACTATTATTACAATATCCAGCCTTGTATTCCTCCCTATCCTTGGTATTTGAAGGGTAACTATTCTCGCCGTCACATTACCAACATTATTCGTCTTCGCTTTAATCATGCCCTTACTCCTCTGTATAAACATCGTTTTAACCTCTCCCCCCACTCCTCCTGTCCATGTGGTACTCCGTGTGCTGATGTAAATCATTTATTATTCCAATGCCCTGCGTATGATTCTTTTCGTCCGGCTTTTATTTCTCGTCTTATCAGTCTTCAGAAAGCTCTCCCCACCAATGTCTCCTGTTTGCTTACCGATATGTCTCCTGCTATAATACATGCTATCAATCAATATTTGGATGACTCTCATATTCATTTGTAAATTACTGTCTTTTTATTGTTCGCACGGTTACATACTCCTGCTTCCACTGTTTTTTGCTTCTACGCACTTCCTTTGTTATGTTACGCGCTACTTAAGATGTGTACCAGGCGCGGCTCCATAATAGGATCTGCAGAGCTGCAGAACCACCAGAATGAAAGATATACAGTACCTAATGTAATATATAGCGATTAGCGATCCCATCCTTCATATTGAGTGTGTATATCGAAAGATCGATACCCACACAGTTGCTGGTGATCTGGCAACCGTGTTTAGATCTGTGAACGAGAAAATATTAGGAGAGCAAACTTAACTACAGCTTTCTTCCGGTGGGTGGCTAAGAGTCGTCCATAAGGTTCTGTATGAACTGCACGCCTTGCAGTACGTCTGGCCTATTCCCGTGACCATAGAGTTAGTAAATAATACACTTGACAGCGCCACCATCCGTAAGAGAATCGCTGCAGCGAGTGAGCCTGTTGAAATCTCAGCTGCTTAGGAAAAGCTCCCTCCATTGTACTCACCAGTGTAAATAGAGAACTTTTGAACTTTTAAAACTGTGTGGATATTCATATGGTTTAAAATTCTTACATGTCAACATTCTCACATATTACAGTAGAGTTGTGATGCTTCTGTTCAGTAGAAAGAAAGCCCAAAAATTTTAATTCATGATAAATGCGTGATAAAAGAGAATGGTTGTGATTAAGTAACACAAAATCAATTTACTGTCCATGTTAAGTCTTCAAACAATGTACCTTATGATTAGGGTATGCATATTTTTCTATCTTTTATGTAAATGACCAGGCTTCAGCAAAATTCTATCCAACGACCGAAAACATTCTCTCTCGTACGAAGCGAATGAGCGAGTTCTTAGGCTTACAAGTAATCATGACTATGTTTCTCCGTAATGGTAGTGAATTCTTCCGAGTTAGGTAGTCACGAAAATGAAAACAGAAACGCTAGTACCATCAGATGATGTTCCCCCTCCATTAAGAAAGCCGGCTGCCAAAGATGTATGCAGGTCTCGGAACCTTTGTAGATATGAATGTGTCGATAAGTCAACTTCTTTTTTTCGATAAGCGGAAGGGGGGCTTTATTTTTTGTAAAATTGTATTGTTGTTTTTTGTACAAGTCAGTTATTTATATTTATATTCGGTACATTTTCGAGGTAATTTCGAGAACTGATAGGACATGGAGAAAAGCGTTTCCGCGGGATTGGAGGACGTATTCACACGAGCTCAGCTGACACTTCCTGTACAAAATACGAATTTAAATTTGTCTATTACACTTACTGCAGTGGACTGGGCGTCACAGAGCAGAACCACCAACATTGTTCCATTGTTCAGCACGAACCGCCACTGATGCTCAACTCTGTTCTTGTGACCTTCGTAGTGAGACTCATTGCGTGTGACCTTCCTATTTGTGAAACTCACAACCTGACTTTTAATCCCGTTTATCAACATACCATTGATTGCTGTCCATCTCACAACATTATCGAGGTCACGTTGCAGTTGCTCACAATCTTGTAACTTATTTATTACTCTATAGAGAATAACATCATCCGCAAAAAGCCTTACCTCTGATTCCACTCCTTTACTCATGTCAGTTATATATATAAGAAAACATAAAGGTCCGATAATACTGCCTTGAGGAATTCCCCTCTTAATTATTACAGGGTCAGATAAAGCTTCACCTACTCTAATTCTCTGAGATCTATTTTCTAGAAATGTAGCAACCCATTCAGTCACTCTTTTGTCTAGTCCAATTGCACTCATTTTTGCAACTAGGCTCCCATGATCCACCCTCAAATGTTTTAGACAGGTCAATCGCGATACAGTCCATTTGACCTCCTGAATCCAAGATATCTGCTATATCTTGCTGGAATCCTACAAGTTGAGGTTCAGTGTAATAACCTTTCCTAAAACCGAACTGCCTTCTATCGAACCCGTTATTAATTTCACAAACATGTCTAATATAATCAGAAAGAATGCCTTCCCAAAGGTTACATACAATGCATGTCAAACTAACTGGCCTGTAATTTTCAGTTTTATGAATATCACCCTTCCCATTATACACAGGTGCTACTGTAGCAACTCTCCATTCATCTGGTATAGCTTCTCCGACCAAACAATAATCAAATAAGTACTTCAGATATTGTACTATATCCCAACCCATTGTCTTTAGTATATCCCCAGAAATCTTATCAATTCCAGCTGCTTTTCTAGTTTTCAACGTTTGTATCTTACTGTAAATGTCATTGTTATCATATGTAAATTTTAATACTTCTTTAGCTTTAGTCTCCTCCTCTATCTGGACATTATCCTTGTAACCAACAATCTTTACATACTGCTGACTGAATACTTCTGCCTTTTGAACATCCTTGAGCAGCATTGGTTTCTTTACAGGCTTTTTGGACACCAAATCAAATTTTTGCAATCTGTTCCTTACAGTTCTAGAACAAACATTAACCCCAGACGTTTCCCTCCATTTGTCTCTAAGTACTTCCGAGGTAGCAAATCTATTTTCCAGACATAAAAGATGCAAAGCATTGTCAGACCTTGGTGAAGTTTTCAGTTTTCTACCACTTTTTCCCACTCTACCGCCCATAAGACCAGCCGTTTTTCGAAACTTGGCCAATTGTCTCCCAAACTGTACTTATGTGCACTCCCACAATTTGACCCCTCTGTGGGTGGAGGCGGTAGAATAACACCCACGGTATCCCCTGCCTGTCGTAAGAGGCGACTAAAAGGGGCCCCAGGGGCTCTGAACGTGGGAGCGTGGGTTGGCGACCACGGGGACCTTAGCTGAGTCCTGGCATTGCTTCCACTTACTTGTGCCAGGCTCCTCACGTTAATCTATCCTGTCCGACCTCTCTTGGTCAACTCTTGTTCTTTTCCGGCCCCGACGCTATTAGGTTTGCGAGGGCTAGGGAGTCTCTCATGTTCACGCCCTTCGTGGCCCTTGTCTTTCTTTGACCGATATCTTCATTTTTCGAAGGGTCGGATATCTTCCATTTTTCCCTTTGATTAGTGTTATATAGAGGATGGTTGCCTAGTTGTACTTCCTCTTAAATCAATAATCACCACCACCACCACCTCCCACAATTTTTGCTATCTCAGAATTAGTTTTACCACATTTACTTAATGTCACAATTCGTGCAGCCTTTCTTGGTGATATATCACATTTTCTACCCATTTTTATTACAATTTGGCACTCGAACTCTTTCAAGCAAAAATAAACAAACTGGTAAACACGAAAACTTCTATGAGGATTCAGAGGGATTATTAACAGACAAGAAGTTGAATCCACAGCAGGAGCACCTAGCAGCTGTTTATACAACAGAGACATCTGTGGACGGCCAGTAGCACTAGTTATAAGCATTTACTTCTATCTGGCGGGTCAGTACACACTAGCGTGTAAAGTGCAAAATTTTTGTTTTTTCCCTTCAATTAAGAAATGCTACACAGACTGCTATGTGAAGGGCAATAAATTAATTTGCTACCTTGCATTAGAGAGGCAATAGAACAAGCTTTCAGAAAATATATAGATTGTATTACCTTGTAATGACATGTCACACTGAAACATGAAATAGTTTGATATGAGGAGACCGAGCTCGATAGCTGCAGTCGCGTAAGTGCGGCCAGTATCCAGTAATCGGGAGGTAGTGGGTTCGAGACCCACTGTCGGCAGCCCTGAAGATGGTTTTCCGTGATTTCCCATTTTCACACCAGGCAAATGCCGAGGCTGTACCTTAATTAAGGCCACGGCCGCTTCCTTCCACTTCCTAGGCCTTTCCTATCCCATCGTCGCCATAGGACATATCTGTGTCGGTGCGACGTAAAGCAAATAACAACAAAAGATATGAGGAGAAAATTCACCGAGTTGCTATTAGTTTTTCCGGCAGTGTATATTTCGTATTGTTTTACATACACTTTAAACAATTTAAACTGTTGCTAGTAGACAATATTTAGTTATTACAAGCAATGCAACTTAATTCCTGGAAGGATAGCGCCAGAAGTTCCAAGAAAAGGAACCCACGATAGCTTTGCTGTATTTATGATCATCTAGAGGTTTGGTGGCAATTTCGTGTATGTTTGTTGTCTCCATAACTTAATTTTTAATACACAATAATTGTGAGTTATTGGGTACAAGGACGAGTAATAAAGTCGTTATAATTTGACCACTATGATCACATTTTAAGTCTACTTCTCCTACCTTAGGAGATATGAAACGATTACAGGTGTTAATTGTCTCACCTGTTCCATTAATGCAGCATTTGAGAATATTGTTTCCTAACTACAACGCGCAGACGTATCGTGCTTGGTTTGCTCGGGTTGGACGGAGCAACGTCACCCGAAATACAGTTCGGCCTGTACATAACGAAGTCAGTGGTATTTGCCATGGCACGCTATTCCATAAATAAATCCCTGATGGCCATAGAATTCTCTGTACTGTGATTGATCATCTGGCCTGTTGTAGCCATTGGAAAATTTGTTAAGGTATCTAATTCACTCTCGTTTCAGATGGCCTAGCCTCTGATAGACAATTTCGAACGTTTGAGATCACTCTCCCATTTTAACCTTATATGTACATGAATAAGAAGCACCATTACCGTGAAATGGGAACGCCAAGTACTATCATTGTACGAGGTAAGAGAAGGTCGCATCATCAGGATATGTGAAAAATCTTCACTTCATAACCATATCAAGTCACATGAAGGAGAGAAGCGAAGCCTAACATGTGTAAACGTAAACTGTAAGTACACTGAGTCGTGCACAATCAATGAACCTTGAAGAATCCATGAACAGTGTTACACACTCGCGCAAGTTTATATAAGCTTGCTGTACGAGGCGATAGTCTCACCCAAAAGTAACTGGTAGCAATGCTTTCCCCGACATATCTCCTAGTGTCTACCAGTCAACAAAACTCGTTCAAAATCAAAACCTTTCTCCAAGTCCGTATTGGCTATCAAACAGCTGATACATAAGTTCAGCGCTATCACGTGTTCATGATGCATCACAATCTTCAGCTTGTATATCCCGCCTGCACCCCAGGCTTTCAAGCTACTTTTAGCAACACTTTCAACCGGCTTCAACCGCCTTTCTCAATTTAGCCACTGTTTCCCATATTACACAATTTTGAGCAATCTTCACCACTATACTTTCTTTTCACATTTAAATTACACTATATACAGGTTCTCACCCAAAATTAAAAGTTATACAGCGACGTAAAGCCCCTAGCAAAAAAATAGTTATACAAGATACAATAATATACATATTCAATATTCCATAATAATTATAAATTCTCCATATGAAATTACATTTTTACATATTAATAAAATCACGCTGCGCTGAGCGGCTCAGGCTGAGAGGCATTATCTCTTTCTGAGTATAATTGTTGAGCGTACATGCTGCAAGAGTAATAGCTTCAACTTTTTCTGCTGACAGTGCTATTGTGGTCAAAAGGATACGGAAGCGATTAGCCAGTATAACAAACGCATTTTCAACGTTACGTCGCACTCTGCTGAGCCGATAATTAAAAACTCTCTTCTGCTCCGACAATTCTCTGATGGGGAATATTTGTAATGTTGCAGAAGTTGCAGTAGATAAAAGGTGGACGGAGGTTCTTCTTCACTTCAAGGAAAACAATATAAGACACAGTCAACTCTCAATAGTGACACAGTCCAGTTTTTCTCTTCCCGGATTCTCTCAAATGAACAAACTCTGGACATCTGAAAAATCTCACCTGCAACTTTCTACCCTTAAGGCTTTGTTAATCATCAAGATTAACTTTTCGCAGAATTGTTTAGAGTTTTGTAAGTTTTTGAAATCATCACCACAGTTGTTACAGCTAATTATATCCTCTGTGAAGTACGGGTAACACTCGAATGTATCACAAGGATAGGTATTGTATTATTATAATTTTATCTTAAAATGTGTAGTGGAGAAATATTGCTATACCAACTTTAACGTGTAAAAAATAGCTGTGTCAAAATTTGACCTCTCGTTTATATGCAGGCTGTCGGAATCACAGTGTCCCGCTTTGAGTCATGGAAAAAGATGGTCAGTTTATATATAAGAAAATATAAAGTTCCAATAATACTGCCTTGAGGAATTCCCCTCTTAATTATTACAGGGACAGATAAAGCTTCGCCTTTTCTAATTCTCTGAGTTCTATTTTCTAGAAATATAGCCACTCATTCAGTCACTCTTTTGTCAAGTCCAATTGCACTCATTTTTGCCAGTAGTCTCCCATCACCTACCCTATCAAATGCCTTAGATAGGTCAATCGCGATAGAGTCCAATTGACCTCCTGAATCCAGTATATCTGCTATATCTTGCTGGAATCCTACAAGTTGAGCTTCAATGGAATAACCCTTCCTAAATCCAAACTGCCTTCTATCAAACCAGTTATTAATTACGCAAACATATCAATATAATCAGAAAGAATGCTTTCCCAAAGCTTACATGCAATGTATGTCAAACTGACTAGCCTGTAATTAATAATCTTGACCATAATGGCCAGTATTTGGTCCGTATTGACTTAATCACAGTAAATATAGAGGTGGATGATCCGCCTAGTCAATACAATGTGTTAAATTTATATATATATATATATATATATATATATATATATATATATATATATATATATTTAACTTTCACATTTTCATTAAATCTAGTACATGTTTCGAGAATATGCACATTCTCTTCTTCAGCTAGTTAAGTTAAAAGTCGTGCATACAATAAGACCTAGTTAAAATGGGCACCCCTTTTAAGAAATCTAACTACATTGTGCTTGTTATTTCGAACTCTATTTATTTCCAACTTGCACCTACTTCCTAGTCTCCTTACTTCTCTGTTCTAATATAGTGGATTTTAAAAGGTACAAACTAATTTTCACATTCCTCAACTATTGCTTTTAAACACATCCCAGAGTCTGTTTTCATTTTTATTTACCGGTATCGTTTTCCACCGATCTTAGTTGCTTTTTAAAACTCCCTCAAGTCTGTTTTATCAGCCATATGGTACCGCCTAATAGTCCTAATTTTAATATCTTCCTTTCTTTCACATGTATTTTTAACTACCACAAAACAGCTTCGTGATCACTAATGCCATCTATAATTTCGGTTTCTCTATAGAGCTCATCTGGTTTTACCAGCACCACATCCAGAATATTCTTCCCTCTAGTTGGTTCCATCACTTTGTGAATCAGATGCCCTTCTCATTTGACATTTGGTAAATTCAGATACCCGCTACAATCACATTCCTTTCCATGTCGTTTACCACATAGCTGATTATCTTATCAAATTATTCTGAATCCGTGTCAGCGCTACCCTTTCCCGGTCTGTACACTCCAAAGACATCAAGTGCCTATTATCTTTAGAGATGAGCCTTACACCTAGAATTTCATGTTTGTCACCTTTAAATATTTCGTAGCTTACAAATTCTTCTTTCACCAGAATGAATACTCCCCCTCTTACCATTACTATGCTATCTCTACGATACACTCTTCAGTTCAGCGAGAAAATGTCTGCATCCATAATGTAATTTCTCAGCCATGATTCAACTCAATTACAATATCTGGTAAGTATATATCTATTAAGTTACTTAATTCTATTCCTTTCTTTACAATATTTCTGCAGTTGATCACTAACATTTTTATGTCATCCCTACTTGATTTGCAGTTCCCTATTCCATTATCACCGCTCCCTAGGCCACTCCGATTCCCTGAATGTACCTCCCTATTACCCTTCTAAACAAATTTCCTAACTTATATGTACCACTGCGGTTTAAGTGAAGGCCATCTGAGCGCAGATGCCTGTCTGCTACCCACCCATTAGGACTTAGAAATCTCACTCCCAGTTACCCACATACCCACTCCATAGTCTCATTTAAATCCCCAATCACCTTCCAGTCAGTATCCCTCCTACACTGTATTCCACTGATAACAATCGCCGCTTCCTTAAACTTCACCCGTGCTGCATTTCCCAGGTCCCACGCATCCCCAACTATGTTGGTACTTACACCTGCTAGTCTTACGTTGTTAGTACCAACGTGGAACATTACCACTTTCTCCTATCCCTCCTCCTTCTCTTCTACTTTCTTCAACATTTTCCTTAACCCAATTCTTGGATAACACTCTACTCTGGTTCCGTTTCTTCCCTACACTTTCCCAACATGTCTAGCAATGGAATCCCCTATGACCAGACCCTCATCCCTACCTACCTCATTTGATCCCCTCCCCTCCTCGTCAGTCCTATCTTTCCTGACAGCTGCAGAAACTACTTCCTCCTCCCTATTCTCTATCCCATGACACTGTTCTATCTGTCTTTTCCAATCCACTACTCCAGGTTTCCATTTCCTAGCTCTTCCCTTTCTCCTACTTCCACACTTCTCAGCAACAGTTTCCTGTTCCTCATCTTCCCTGGGTTTTTCTACCCGCAGTGACTCGTACCGATTTCTCACAGACATCTGTTCTGAATTCTTATCCTGAATGGAGCCTTTAGCCTGCAATCTCCTTCCCCTTAAGACATTAGACCATTGTCTTCTGCATTTCCCCCTTTCATTCGCATCCCTCTTTTATATGTACTGTACATTATTTGAGGGGGCCTACTTTTCTTCCTGTCCTCTACGAGAAACCTAATTATCTCCCTCAAACTCTCCAAATCCTTCCTCATACTCCTTAATGCCTGGCCACACCCACAATTCCTACACTTGCACTCCTTAGGCATTCTTTACTGAAGAATGAAAAGAAAGGAAAAATAAGATAACTTATTCTGTGCAAAATTAAAATTAAAGGAAATAAATATTGTCTAGGATAGCTCACAAAGATCTTACGAGGTAATTAATATAGGCTACTACTACATACAATCAAATACAGTAGAGACAATACGCGACATTCAGCGAGATATCGAGGGACAGCTATTCGAGCTCTCTCTAACGGATTGACTTGAGTACTACTGATTCTGTCTTAAGAGCACGTGTATTTGTGTTTGAAGTTTTCGGTGTTATTTACGCGTTTTTAGTGAGTTGACATAATTGAATAGTAGCGTGTGTCATTCCTTGGTATGTGTTGTGTTTGGCTGCAGTAACTATGAAGTAGAGAAGAATGCGTGGTCTTTCTTCAGGTTCCCTCGTGACAAGAAAATGTAAGTAATATTGTGTTTGCATATATATTCTTCCAGTGACAAAGAGATTTTTATAGTACTTCATAATCAATCAATCAATCAATCAATCAATCAATCAATCAATCAATCAATCAATCAATCAATCAATCAATCAATCAATCAATCAATCAATCAATCAATCACTACTGATCTGCATTTAGGGCAGTCGCCCAGGTGGCAGATTCCCTATCTGTTGTTTTCCTAGTTCTTTCTTAAATGATCGCAAAGAAATTGGAAAATTATTGAACATTTCTGTTGGTAAGTTATTCCAATCCCTAACTCCCTTTCCTATAAACGAATATTTGCCCCAATTTGTCCTCTTGAATTCCAACTTTATCTTCATATTGTGATCTTTCCTACTTTTAAAGATACCACTCAAACTTATTCGTCTACTGATGTCCTCCCACGCCAACTCTCCATTGACAGCTCGGAACATAGTACTTAATCGATCAGCTCGTCTCCTTTCTCCGAAGTCTTCCCAGCCTAAACTTCGCTACATTTTTGTAACGCTACTCTTTTGTCGGAAATCACCCAGAACAAATCGAGCTGCTTTTCTTTGGATTTTTTCCAGTTCTTGAATCAAGTAATCCTGGTGAGGGTCCCATACTCTAGTTGGGGGTCTTACCAGAGACTTATATGCCCTCTCTTTTACATCCTTTCTACAACCCCTAAATACCCTCATAACCATGTGCAGAGACCTGTACCCTTTATTAACAATCATATTTATGTGATTACCCCAGTGAAGGTCTTTTCTTATATTAACACCTAGGTACTTACAATGATCTCCTAAAGGAACTTTCACTCCATCAACGCAGTAATTAAAACTGAGAGGACTTTCCCTATTTGTGAAACTCACAACCTGACTTTTAACCCCGTTTATCATCATATCATTGCCTGCCGTCCATCTCACAACACCATCAATCTCACCCTGCAGCCGCTCACAACCTTGTAACTTATTTATTACTCTGTACAAAATAACATCATCTGCAAACAGCCTTATCTCTGATTCCACTTCTTTACACATGTCACTGATATATATAAGAAAACATATTCCAGTAATACTGCCTTGAGGAATTCCCTTCTTAATTATTACAGGATGAGATAAAGCTTCGCCTCCTCTAATTCTCTGAGTTCTATTTTCTAGAAATATAGCAACCCATTCAGTCACTCTTTTGTCTAGTCCAATTGCACTCATTTTTGCAACTAGGCTCCCATGATCCACCCTCAAATGTTTTAGACAGGTCAATCGCGATACAGTCCATTTGGCCTCCTGAATCCTGGATATCTGCTATATCTTTCTGAAACCCTACAAGCTGAGCTTCAGTGGAATAACCTATCCTAAACCCAAACTGCCTTCTGTCAAACCAATTATTAATTTCGCAAACATGTTTAATATAATCAGAAAGAATGCTTTCCCAAAGCTTACATGCAATGCATGTCAAACTGACTAGTCTGTAATTTTCAGCTTTATGTCTATCACCCTTTCCTTTATACACAGGGCCTACTATAGAAACTCTCCATTCATTTGGTATAGATCCTCTGACCTGACCTGCTCGACCCATATTTTAAATGGCTTAAAATATAATACGCAAATTTTATTGTAAAGTGCAGCAGTTAACCTTCAATACCAATGTGTTTTTGTAGGTGTGATCTGTGGGTTTGATTTAATTCAGGAAAATACATACGCATATGAGTGTGGCTGGTTGTGTTCCAAGTTACCGCATTTGGAATGCCGTAACGCGTTGTCAATCACTGAAGAAAATATGGATTATTTAAGAAATGTACCGTAAATATTTTGTTGAAACAAATGATGATGCAAATTTGCTTTACCCTAATGTAATGGCATTATGGCAAGTATTGCTTATAGGGAAAGTGTGAATGTTTTTGAGGCTAAATTTATAGATTTTCTTTCTGTCAGTACCGTAGGCTTCAAGTTAAAAGGAAAATTGCCCAGCTCTTAAATGTAAATTCATTGAATCATGTGTGTAAGGAATGTGCCGATATTTTTGTTGACAAGTGTTTTAATATAATGATACAATGTTTCTAAATGAGAAAAAAAGAAAAATATAGATGTGAACGTTCAGGCACGAATTCTACAGCTAAAAAGTAATGCATAAATGAAAGATCAAGCCCTTTCACAGCATTCCATTTCACATATTGATTATATGTCTAATTTCAGTCTTTAAATAATAACCTGTTAAATAATTTTTCATTCATTTATCCAGAATTGCTTTAGCAACTTTGAAGTGAATATCTTAGTAACACTATATTTCTAGACGTAATTTATTTATCCATTTCCATATATATTGATACATTTCCATTGAAATTTGAATTTAGTGCGAATTTTCAAGTCAAGCCACTAGGAGCGCCACTTGCGACTTATCTCCCATTTTAACAAGGCTAAATCCGGAAGTGTCGCGTATTGTGTCTACGGTATTTGATGCAATATTACTTAGTTGTACGACTTTTTATTCCTACAACACCCTAACAGGATGAAAATTACTGTTAATTGCTGGAAACAGAGAATAATACACAATAATCACACAATTCTAAACTGCAGTTAAGTCTACCCTAATTATTACAACAGAATTCTAGTAAGAGAGTTACTACAGATACTATACTACATAAATATTTCACAGTAATAGAATAAACACACTATTTTCTAATAAGATACTATAATACACTACCATAATTTTAAACTACGTTCAGACTACGTTCAGATACTACAATACACGACAATAATTTTAAACTGCGTTCAGAGGAATTCTAATTACAACAGGTTATTACTAAGCACAAACAGAAAAGAAAATTACAATTAAAGTTCGAAATTCGCAAGACTACTCAAAATAATAGAATAAGCACTCTAATGTTTAATAAGTTACTATAATACACTACAATAATTTTTAAACTACGTTGAACGTATCCTAATTACAATGGGTTATTACTAAGCATAAATAGAAATGAAAATTCCAATTTGTAATGTGTCGCCAGGTATAGGAATCCTTCTTATACAAAGGGTTGAGTGGAATGTGAGGTTGTAGTTGATAATAAAATTTTCCTTTATTCCGAGCAGATTTATACCAATCCTCTAGCCAAGTATAATATGCCATATCTTTGATAAGGGAATACTAATCGGGGGAAGGTGTAGCTACAGTAAGGGGTGCCGTCGGAAGCTGGGCCGCTTGTTTAGCAGCAACATCTGCTTTTTCATTGCCTAATACACCAAAATGCCCAGGTATCCATACCAGTGTTAAATAAACTCCAGATTGCTCGTGTTGATGAATAAGATACTTAGCATTATATAAATATCAATTAAAGCAAGAGATGAATAAAGATAGAGATTGTAATACACTTGAAGCATCAGTGTAAATGGTTACTTTCTTAAAGGAGCGTTTAAAAAATATAAATTAGAGCTTGTCGGATTGCAAATAATTCGGCAGAATAAATAGAGAAGTTGTGGGGTAGATGGTAGATGATATTGTTCAGAAACAAGAGTATTGAAAACAAAGAATGCGGTGCAGACTCTCTGCCGGGTTTTTAACCTATCGGTATAAATATAATTCCTACGTTCCAAAGTGGTTAATCGCAACCTTTTTGTTACAGGCTCTAATGTTGTCGTACCGGTCCTGGGATATATTTCTGGAAATTTCTCTGCCAGTGGGATAGTAATATGTGGAGTGAAAGGGAGAATAGCGAATGAAAAGGAATACGAATGAAGTGTTGGGGTTCTCAATAAGGAAGCGCGATGGATAAGATGGTATAGGCGTACTGCTTCAGTATTGTCAAGGATTCCTTGTTTGCGGAAGATAAAGTTGGAATTCAAGAGGACAAACTGGGGCAAATATTCATTTATAGGAAGGGGAGTTAGGGATTGGAATAACTTACCAAGGGAGATGTTCAATAAATTTCCAATTTCTTTGAAATCATTTCGGAAAAGGCTAGGAAAGCAACAGATAGGGAATCTGCCACCTGGGCGACTGCCCTAAATGCAGATCAGTATTGATTGTATTGTATTGTATTGTATTGTAATATATTGCCGGAGTTCCATCCAGGAATATAATCCTTCCTGTATCTTCTTGGGATATGTTTTTTCGCCATGACGGATGTTAGTATGACAAAGCGCTCGTAATTTCCTGTTGTAGGAGGAATCCACTGTACATTATGTTCCAGTTCGCTGGTGAATTTAGACCAGTTGGCTTTGGAAAAATTCCAGCGAGGAAGTGGGACTGATCTGATAACAGGTATTTCCAGGCCGACTTTGACAAGCACTAGTCTGTGTTGGCTTCGAGGAAAGTTGTTCAGAATTTTCCTAGTGTAGTGTAAAGGTCTTCCAAGAGAATATTTTGATACAAAACACAGACCAGAGTTATAGTCCTTATTCCATCTAGTAGAGTGGAAGGAGCACTTTTCTTTGACATCAAACAATAGATAAAGATCTTCGGCATCAGCCCATTCAGACACATCTTGCCCCTCTTTGTTGGTACAGTTATAGCACCATTTAGTGTTCTGACGGTTAAAATCACCAAAGATTACGTCTGGGTTCTGTATGTTCAGGATGGTCTCATTTAGGCTCCAAGTTTGACATGGTGGTTTGTAGATGTTTACAATTTCGGTATTTGCAATCTTCGTTTTAGAGCAAAACATGTTATTATCAGCATTTGAGCTTATTATTTCAGCTTCCTCTATATAATTTTTTACATATGTTGCTGTTCCGTACTGTTTATGAAACGTTGCATTAAGCAGAGTGTATCCGGGAATCCTACATCTGGCATAAAGCTGGTCCTGGTTCTCACAGTGGGTCTCTTGTAGAAGAACAGTATCCGCCTTGTGGTTAGTCAATATTTTTGTTAGATAGTCACTTTCTGGTCGACTTGCTCCTTCGATGTTGAGCTGCAGAATGTTTAGAGTAGGATCATGATTTTCAGTGGGGCTTTGAAAAGAGCCATTTAAGATTTTAATCATTGAATCCTCTGAATTGCTTGGATATCCACAAAGCAGAGCTTTAGGTCCAGCAGCCAATGTTGTTGCTCTCTTAGCACCACCCAGGGGTCACGTGTAGGGTAATATGAGGTTAAACCTACGGACGTGTAGCAAGAGCTATATGAGGAATATATGCTCAGTAATGACCCTGAAATTGCAAATGAATTGATTCAGTCTCTAGATTCATCTAGAAAAGAAAAATGGTTCAATCTCATGGAAAATATGAGTTTTCAACATTCCAGTCGAAAAGCATTGTCACTTCTAAGGAAACTTGGCAACAGCACTCCCAAATTCGGTCCCAAGAGCTCTAAGACAAAACCAAACGAGGTGGTAAACAGGTTAGTTAGCCTGCCAAGAAAAACTGTCGGTACAAAGAAGAAAGAGTCAAAAAGAATTCAACAAGAGCTAAAATCGAGGATAACCCAGGCCAAAGCAGTCCCTCAGTTTTCCACTGATTTCACAGCTGCTGAGATCTCAACTGCGCCAAAAGAAATAAAGCCAGGTAAAGCAGCCGGATTGGATAGAATATACCCAGAATTCCTAATACATTGTGTCCTCCGAACAATCGAATGGCTTGCCAAATTTTACAGCAATATCTTACATGTTGGACAACTACCATCAATACTCAAAAGAACAAAAATAGTAGCAATCCTTAAACCAGGGAAAAGTGGAGACAGTGCAGAAGATTACAGCCCATAGCCCTTTTAAGTGTCTGCTACAAGCTACTGGAGAGAGTAATATACAACAGAATTTCAGCCAGAATCCTAGAGCACATACCACTTGAACAAGCTGGCTTCAGACCAAGTGGCAGCTGTACTGACCAGGTGTTAGCCCTAACCACCCATATTGAGAGAGGATTTCAAGATCGAAAGAAGACCGTAGCAGTGTTCGTGGATCTGTCATCAGCTTATGACACAGTATGGTGAAAAGGAATGATCCTCAAATTCCTGAAGTTAATCCCTTGTAAGACACTTGCCACCCTGCTGAACAATTTGTTGGCTAATAGAATGATTGAAGTACACCTTCACGGCAACATAAGTAAAACTTACAAACTGAGTGACGGATTACCATAGTGATCGTTACTGGCCCCATTGCTCTTCAACATATATACAGCAGATCTACCTTCAACTAATGCTAGGAAGTTTATATACGCTGATGACATCTGCTTGGCAGCCCAGTCTGGTGATTTTGCCGGAGCAGAATCCACACTCACTAAAGATCTCTGCAGAATTGATAATTATGTTAAAACCTGGCGACTGAAACCAAACATAACAAAAACAGAGGTCAGCTGCTTTCATTTGAGCAATAAACAAGCCAATTATGTGCCTCAGGTTCAATTCAGAGGTCATATTCTGAAGTTCAATCCACATCCAAAATATCTAGGCGTTTCCTTGGATCGACCCTTGACTTACAGCGAACATGTACGCAAAACATCAGCCAAGATCAAAATACGCAATAACATCCTGCACAAACTCACAGAAACAAGCTGGGGCCCATCTGCATCCACCCTCCGAACTACAGCACTTGCGTTAGTATACCCAGTAGCCGAATACTCCTGCCCAGTGTGGCTCAACAGTGCCCATACTGTTGCCTACGAGATACTCAAGGCCGGTAAATAGGGAGACCTAAGATACACTGCCATCTAGCACCACGTGTGACGTCACCCAAAGCCGAACATAGCCGACTCCGCTCCGACCCGAAACAGTTCGCTGTAGCACCCGAGAGGTGCCAGCGGCTGCGCACGCACTGGGACTCGCATTAGTGTAATCATTTAAGAAAATTCTGAAATATACACTTTCACTGTAGTACGCTTGATGACATGAAATCATCCGCAGTAGTCATTATCAAAAGTAACTTCAAGTATATTTTAAAATTCGTTCTTTTTCTTTTCAGAAATATAAATACAAAGTACACAATAAATTTTATATTAAATATCACTTTGTCAGAAACGTAATGCTGAACTTCAGCGGGATAGGAATATATCATAAAATAATTTTATTCAGAACTGTTCTGTTAGTTTTGTGCCTTCAGTCAGAATCCTTGGAAAACTCTCTGTAAATAAAGAATATTTATTCACTGTTACAAAAAGAATATTTTCATGACAGCAAACAATATGTTTAAAATGCAGTGTAACTTTATTATTGATGTAAAACGAAGATTCGTTTAGATACCAGTCTTCAATAAAAAATAAAATTGTACAATAAAATACACAGTTATTATTCGTGAAGAGCTAGTTATCTCCCTAGAAATAATGTCTTAGTTAATCTCCGTTTAAACCCAAACCTCGTAATTATCTCTGTTTCTGTTTATATCTCCATAACAGTGAGAAGGTGGTGGTTATTAAAAACCAAACCCCAAACTCCATGGCACTACAGCCCTTGGCGGGCCTTGGCCTACCAATCGACCGCTGCTCAGCCCGAAGGCCTGCAGATTACGAGGTGTCATGTGGTCAACATGACGAATCCTCTCGACCGGTATTCTTGGCTTTCTAGACCGGGGCCACTATCTCACCGTCAGATAGCTCCTCAATTCTAATCACGTAGGCTGAGTGGACCTCGAACCAGTCCCCAAGTCCAGATAAAAATCCCTGACCTGGCCGGGAATCGAACCCGGGGCCTTCGGGTAAGAGGGAGGGACGCTACCCCTACACCACGGGGCCGGAGTGGTGATTATTGCTTTAAGAAAAATACAACGGGCAACTATCAACGCTTAACAAACTGATCACAGAAGGAAGTCCGACACTTCAACAAATGAAGAAATCTGCCAAAGAAAGACAAGGGTCACAAAGGGCGTGAAAATGAAAGACTCCGTAGCATTCGCAGATATAATACCGCCGGAGTCGGAAATGAACAAGAGTTGATCAAGAGAGGTTGAACAGGACTGATGAAAGTGTGGAGTCTGGCACAACTAAGTGGAAGCAATGACAGGACTCAGCTAAGGGCCTCGTGGTCGCCAACCCAAGCTGAAAGCCCCAGGGACCCCTTTTAGCCGCCTCTTACGACAAGCAGGGGTACCGTGGATATTATATTCTACAAACACTGCAACCCCAGAGGATACCGGGCGAGTTGGCCGTGCGGTAACGGGCGCGCAGCTGTGAGCTTGCATCCGGGAGATGGTGGGTTCGAATCCCACTGTCGGCAGCCCTGAAGATTGTTTTCCATGGTTTCCCATTTTCATATCAGGTAAATGCTGGGGCTGTACGTTAATTAGGCCACGGCCACTTCCTTCCCATTGCTAGGCCTTTTATATCCCATCGTCGCCATAAGACCTATCTGTGTCGGTGCGACGTAAAGCAAGTTGTAAAAAACCTCAAAGGGCTCCATGAAAACGTTATATATTACCAACAATAACCCTATACAGTACTTCAGTGTAAATTTAATAATAAAGATTTCTATATTGGATATATAATTCTGAATTTTTGAAAATAATGTGCATAGCTACAACACATGCAAATGTTTATTTAACACATTATTCTACGTTGCTATTAGCTCCGTAGCTTAATGGTCAGCGTCAAGACCTGCATTTCAGAACGTCATAGGTTCTATTCCCGGCCGGATCACTTTTTAACTGCGTCTAGTTACTTTAATTCGGGGACTGAGTGGATTGTTTTGATAGTGGTTTAACGTCGCATTAACGCATTTTTAGGGCTGCCGACGGTGGGATTCAAACCCACCATCTGCCACATGCAAGCTAACAGCTGCGCGACCCTAACCACATGGCCAACAAACTCGGTACTTGTAATATTGAATTCATCCCTCCACATATATTTGGCGTTAGGAAGGGCATCCGGTCGTAAAGCAGGCTCCAGTCCACATGTGCTGCACAGCACAGTTGGCACCCGACTTCACAAGGATGTGGGAAAAACAGAAGAAGAATAGGAAAATTCCATGGCACTATTGCTTTCCTATTGCATCTGTTATAGCTATGAACATTTTTTTAAATTCAGAAATGTTTGTTTGTTTGTTTGTTTGTTTGTTTAAAGGGGCCTAACAGCTGTAATCGGAAAATTCAGAACTAGTATCCAATCTAGAAATCTTTAATATTGAAGTTTCACTGAAGTACTGTATAGGCTTATTGTTGGTAATATATAACGCCTTTCATGGAGCCCTCTGAGTTTGCGGGGTCTGTAGAATATAATATCCACGGTATCCCCTGCTTTTCGTAAGAGGCGGCTAAAAGGGGTCCCTGGGGCTTTCAGCGTGGGTTGGCGACCACGAGGCCCTTAGCTGAGTCCTGTCATTGTTTCTACTTAGTTGTGCCAGATTCCACACTTTCCATCAGTCCTGTCCAACCTCTCTTCTTCAACTCTTGTACATTTCCGACCCCGGCGGTATTACATCTGCGAATGCTACGGAGTCTTTCATTTTCACGCCCTATGTGACCCTTGTCTTTGTACAATTTTCTTATTTACTGAGAACTGATATCTAACCAAATATTCGTTTTACTTTAGCAATAAAGTTACACTGAATTTTAAACATATCGTTTGCTGTCATGAAATGAATAAATATTCTTTATTTACAGAGAGTTTTCCAAGGATTCTGGCTGAAGACACAAAACTAACAGAACAGTTCTGAATAAAATTATGTTATGATATATTTCTATCCCGCTGAAGTTCAGCATTTTGTTTCTGACAAAGTGATATTTACAGTAGTATCAAATTGATTGTGTAGGCGTACTTTGTATTTATATTTCTGAAGAAAAAACTTTGAATTTTAAAATATACTTCCAGTTATTTTCAACAATTTTCAATAATTATTACTACCGGGGATGATCTCATTTCATCATTTATAAAATGCGTTTCTTAAATTATGACAATGAGAGTCCCATTGCAACCGCTGGCCTCTATCGGGTGCTGGAATAAGATACTGTTCCGGGTCGGAGCGGAGTCGGCTATGTTCGGCTTTGCGTGACGTCACACGTGGTGCTAGATGGCGGTGAATCTTAGGCCTCCCCCGGGAAATACAGCACACTAGACTCGTCCTCGAGATACTTCCGGCAAGTGCCGCTAGAGTTCTCTTTACTATTCTGTCTCGCCCGCACATCGCAACACGTTCGAATACGAAAAACTATAAAAATTTATTAAAACTAGTAATTTCATAAGGCAGCAAACAGATATGAGATCAAAGATAGACCAAGAGCAATTGTTTGACTTATTTTCTACAACGTATTTCTTACAATATGGTTAAACGAAATAAGTAAATTACGAAATAAACAGATAAATCTAATAGCGAGTTTGTCACTTCTTACCGATTACTTTAATTGTGCCTCAGAGTATCCGATAAGCGGATCGAGATTGCGGTCATAAATAACTTTGGGTTTAATCGTCCTTTCACCAATTATCAGCGATCCAATCTTTTCCTCCGTACATCTGATATTTTGACATTCGTATTGATGCCGCTGTTTGGCGAGCGATGTTATGCCCGTTACGCACATATTTAGCGTCGTTTCACCGTATTTCTCTTTTTTCTTCCCGTAAAATTAAATGGTGTAGTGGTTAGTGTGATTAGCTGTCACCCCCGGAGGTCCGGGTACGATTCCCGGCCCTGCCACGAAATTTGAAAAGTGGTACGAGAGCTGGAACGGGGTCCACTCAGCCTCGGGAGGTCGACTGAGTAGAGGTGGGTTCGATTCCCACCTCAGCCATCCTCGAAGTGGTTTTCCGTGGTTTCCCACTTCTCCTCCACGTAAATGCCAGGATAGTACCTAACCTAAGGCCACGGCCGCTTCCTTCCCTCTTCCCTGCCTGTCCTTTCCAATCTTCCCACCCCTCCACAAGGCCCCTGTTCAGCATAGCAGGTGAGACTGCCTGGGCGAGGTACTGGTCATCCTCCCCAGCTGTATCCCCCGACCCAAAGTCTGGTGCTCCAGGATACTACCCTTGAGGCGGTAGAGGTGGGATTCCTCGTTGAGTCCGAGGGAAAAACCTACCCTGGAGTAAACGGATGAAGAAAAAAACATTAAATTCGTTCTAACAGGAATAAAGCTCCTAAATGACCAATTTTAGCAACCTTTTCAATTCGGTTTGCTTTTTGGTCAAGTTCAGATACCGTAAAACTTTTTTTTCTGATTTCATTACCCGTATCCTACTTCTCAGTTTACAGATTATTTTCTGTAATCTGGTATTTAATTTTCTCACCCGTATTTTTTGTAGATTTAACAGAGATACTCGTAGACTTTCCTTGATATAGAAACGAGACTTTTACTCCTGTTTCGTTTGTGGCTGACGTACCGTATGAAGATATGGTATGTTCATCGTTATCTGAATCGGAACCGTTACTAAATTTTGATGACAACACATCATTTTTGAGAGCTGGACGCTTCCTGCGTTTGACATTTTCCTGTTTGTGAACAGGATACACAATGAAACAGAAGGAAGTTTAATTGATGTGTTTACACTGAAATCTGTTTTATGAGAGGAATTGCTAGGTACCTAAAGAGATCCTACTATATCATCTTGAGTGGAAATAGTTTGCTACCATTTCTCCCTTAAACCGCACTCGAAAGGGAAACTATGGAACGTCAATTTTCATGCTTTTTTAGTGTCATCCGAAATACAGAGAGGTACACAACAGTGCACCTTCTTCTCAACCTCACAGACACTCACCGACAAAAACAATATTCACAATAAATTGCACAAAATCAACACAGCATCACAATTACTCCGCATATCACGAAGTTAAAAGTCCGCCAAGAACAGAACGGAAACCTGACATCTAGCGGCCAAACCGTGAACACGGTCGGGCCGCTTTTTCAGCGACAAATTAGTAGCTCCGTCCCGGCCTTGTATATCTCGTAGGCAACGCCCATACAAAGAAGATAGACACTCAGTTAAACGATACAATGAGGACTATACCAGGAACCATCCAATTTACACCTCTGGATTGGTTACCACTTCTTTCAAATATTCCACCTCCTCATCTCCGAAGACAAATGGCACTGAAGAAAGAATGGCTTAAATGCTGTGATAATCCTCTCCTACCAATGGATCAAGACTGCTCACATGAAGATCTCAGGCTGAAATCTAGGAACCCTTTTTGGTTACTAGGAAGGAGGCTAGCCCAAGATGAATTTCATACTAACACTGCCTGGCGCGATGGGTATGCAACTTCAAACCCTGACAGATTCGGTCTAATTTCGGATCCAGTTGTGCAACCTCCTGGTTTCAACTTACCCGGAAAAATTTGGTCATCACTTAATCGGATCAGAACTCAACATGGCAGATGCAACTTCTGGAAACACAAGTGGAAGATTATCAGCGACCCTTATTGCGACTGCTCTGACGTGCCTCAGACCGTTCAACATATCATCACAGAGTGCCTACTCCGAAGATTCAGTGGGACAATAAAGGACATTCACGAGGCCAGTGATAAAGCTGTGAGTAGGATAACAAAACTGGACATTCAGCTTTAGCAGCAATGCAGTTATTGATGAATTCAAATGTACAAATATTGTTTGTTTTATTACGTACTTGTTTTGTGTGTATAGATGAAACATTTTCTTATCCTGTAATTGTACATATTTGTAAATAACCAAATTGTAACCATGTATCATCATGCCATACGAAATATATATTGCCAGAGTGCGGCCATTCTTAGGGGCTTCCTCTTGATAATATTCATGCAGGAGTTGTAATTTCGGAACTAATGCGGTAAACGAGAGGGCAAGTTTTTTTAACGAGATATTTCTCGGTTAACATTCGTCGGCGGATCCAGAGCGGATATTCGCCTATTCCACTAGTACCCTAGTGCATTTGCGAGTGTAGTTCTTAGGCCTCCTAGACAGATACGTAAAACTTGATAATATATTTAACTGTGTTAGTGTAGAGATCGGCACGGTATCAATAAAATGTGCGCTATAATCCATATATGATCCGTATCGTCACGCGATATAAGGATATGGGGATATGGCTATCGTGGTGTCTGCTCCCCAGTGTCGTCTCGTGACTGTTTTGAACACTTTAATGTATTCGTCAGCTTTGTATCGTAAGCTCCAAGTGAGTTTGTGATCTAAGATGACCCCCAGGTATTTATGATTTGTAAGAGGGGAACGGTCACAGTTAAGTTTGTTAGTAAAAAACATTGCTCTTGTAGATGTTCATTGCAGAGAAACATTGGTGCTTTAATTTGGCGCCTGTTTGCCAGATTCTGCCAACAGTAGAGTCATTGTCTGCCTGTCTTGCATTTGTCTGTGTTCAAGCAGTGGCTGTGCCGTGTATTGATTTTAGTGTTGACACATCTGCCACCATCTAGCTCGTCGTCACAGTCCTTCCAGACCAACGGGCTAGGCGCTAGAGAATATTATTCTAGTCATTGTTCCATGGGAAACTTTTTTTGTAGGAATATTTTAAATTACACAATTGTTGGTCATTTTGGTGGGGGAAAGATGAATGTTAGAAAGGTTGGCCAACATATAATCCGATATGAAAGAATGTGGTTCCGATTGATGTATACGGCTGTTTGAAGACCGTAACATGATCAGTGAATACTGATGTATATTGATTTTCCATTCAAATGTATGAATCCATTTGTGATTGTAATTGAACGATTTTTTTGATGATGACAGTTATATTTTGATAGTCGTTGGTTGTACTGGAATTATTGCAGCCAATCACGTATCAACACATGCAGGTGCGATTGTCTGTAGTGGCCTGCCAGACAGCAGAATGGCAGTAATGAGGAGTTATGTTTTTTACATTGTATGTTTCTGTTCCTGTGTGTTAGTTCTTGCTGGGTGAGTATAATTGCAGTTTTCTGCTAGTATATGAATAGTAAATTCAAAACGAGTTGTTGGTTCTATTAGTACCATTCAGTGAAATGGTTATTACCGGCAGTACGTGGAATATTTAAAGTTTCGCCAGTTTTATTGTTATTTATAAATATATTTATGATGAACACTTAAATTATGGTCATATGTTATCACATCCTTATCTGGTAGCATGAAAAAATCGTTCTGGCGAAAGAGCAAACTGCTAATAGGTATTCTCGATTATACCTTTGTCGTTTTCACAGTGTAAAAAATAATATTTCTGTTGATTGATATGCGGTTTTCTTTCGATCCAAGAAAAAGATCTTCAATCTGACTGGAATTGGATACAAGAGGTTTCTTTCTTGCTAATTTAATGTTAGAATTGACTTCACATTCTCTTTAGGCTATATATTTCTGTCAAGTGTGATAATTGTATTCTCATTTTTGAAATAAGAAAAATATTATCCCACATATGCCTAAAATATAGCCTATTACGGAATTAGCAGGTGATCGTATTACGGGGCAATTATAGCTCACTGTGACAATGAACACCTGGGATTATAGGTTAACAGCTGTGATCTGTCATGTTGCTGTGCCATTCACAGGTCCAGTGTCTATGTCTTCAGTGTTTGAGTTTAAGAAAAGCTTTTATGGAATTCAGTAAATTTACAAGGATGTAGAATCTTGTTGTCGCTTGTTCATTTATGGATAGCTCTAGCAAATTTATAAGAAGGAAGTTTCAGTGAAATTTATTAAAAAGGACTGTAAATCTTTCAAATGGCGGATTCCACTAACTACCTATTTTAACTTATTAATATTTAAATGTAAGCTTGAAGTAAGTCCAAGTTCTTTTGTTGAGTGAATGGTGACACACACACACACACACACACACACACACACACACACACACCTGATCGAAGTCTAACCCCTTATGCCTTGCCTTGTTCTACATATTATCTGCACACTTTTTAGCGATAGATTTACACCCTAGTGCTGATCGGTCGACTTTGGTCATCTTTGAGATTCGTATTGGCAACCTTTGAAACACAAACTAAGAATCGCTTATGATTGCTGTGCGACATCTGGCGTACACTTTACGTACTCGTACTGTTGTTTACACAGCAAAGCCAAACTATAGAATTCATGCTAGGAACACGTTCCGCATCGAGAAATGTTATATAGTATTATATATTGTGTGTGTAACACAGTTGTTGGCGTAAGATAATAAAGGTTTAGAAAATTCGTATCGATCGATCATATTATCGATTCAGTTCAGATTTCATTTCCATTCAGTTGGCAGTATTACCGGAACCGTCAGTGCTCCCTCCTTACTCCTCAACCCAGTACACAAATCTATCACTAAAAAATGTACGCACAATATATAGGGCCTAGGCCTACTATAAAGAGACTAGTGACAGTAAATGAACAAAAAAACACACACACACACACACACTTAAGTGAAGTCTAACTCTTTAACTTGTGCTTTGCTTTGCATGGTGTGTAGGCTGTAAACACAACCGTGATGGTAATTAATAGATACATGCATCTAAAAAAATGACTAATCCCTTATGCTTTGCTGGGTATGCGTACTGAAGGACCCCCTGTGGGCAGGGACTGTAGACAAAGAATACACCCACAGTATACCCTACCTGTTATAAGAGGCAACTAAAAGGAGTGATCTAGGCGCGGAAATGGATTATGGCATTGGAATCGCTGTGGGAGGGTTTGAATACATCCACAGGTAATCCCTGCCTATCGTAGAAGGATAACTAAGAGGGCCATCTTGCCATCGGTCCTCTCTGTGTGTGCTGCTTGGGGAAGGGCCTCTGACATGTGTGATTACACTCAAAAGCCCAGACTGTATCCACAACCCGTCAGGTGGAGGGCCACGTACCCTGTAATAGTATCCACATGACAACACAGGTCCCCGCACAGCCGAATGCAGGAGCGTATTATTGTTGTTTTGCATTTATCTTATAATTGTTATTTTGCTCTGTAGCCCTATATGCTATGGGCTACATGCCTTTATGGATTATTTGAGGAAGGGAGCTATGATGCTCATTGCCTCAGCCTGCCTGTCGTAGGCATCATTCAACACTAGACCCCGGGGGCAATACCTGCTATGACCAGGTGGGCAATGTTCTCCTTAGGACCTTTTTAATGGACGCACCGCCCTGCCGTTTTTGTAGACCACCTGTCTAACATAACTTAGGTGTGTGCTACTTACACAATATCTATATATATAAAAACTAGCTGATGTACCTGTGCTTCGCTACGGGATTCTCAGAAAGACTGACTTTGTGGTTTTCGTAACTGAAGTCAACATAGTTCATTACAAAAACGTCAGTAGGAATGTGGCGATTTAAAGCAATCATATAAAATACTCAATCAAATGAAAAACTGCACTGTTTTCTCACTTTTAACGAACAGTACTGTGGTGCAGATCTAACAGTCCAAAGTTCCAGAGCTGGAATGACCAGGCCACAGACAGCCGTGAACACTCCTCTGCCATTATTCCGTTAAATATGCACACTTCTCATTCCAATCAGTGCCTCAGAGTAGGGATTGAATAGCTCGAATGTTATGATGAACCAGTGTGTTACGTAAGTTACCAGTAGTATCGGAAAATTTGTGAAACGGAGGAATGGCATGCTAAAGAAGAAAGTTACCTAACTCCCCAGCTACTTCCCATCAATATTTAGGCAGACTGTTACACTTCGTACAATTGGGCGAGTTGGCCATGTGGTTAGGGGCGCGCAGCTGTGAGCTTGTATCCGGCAGATAGTGGATTCGAACCCCACTGTCGGCAGCCCTGAAGATGTTATTCCGTGGTTTCCCATTTTCACACCAGGCAAATGCTGGGGCTATATCATAAGGCCAAGACCGCTTCCTTCACACTTGTAGCCCTTTCCTATCCCATTGTTGCCATAAGACCTAACCGTGTCAGTGCGACGTAAGGCAAATTAAAAAAAAAATACTCAGTACACAGCAGTAATCCTATCTATTGGAGATGAGTGGCAACAGAAGACAAAGCACATCACAACAAACAATGGTCAATGTAATGTTATTGTTGATCAGTTTTATGAGCTTTCTATATTGTAGGCCTTCACATTTAGTTTTCTTTAGACACTGTGATATTAGGGCGTCCTATAAAATTATTTATAGTGTAGACTGTAGTTCCTTATTCTCAGACTTTACGTAGCCTACCGATTTTCATTAAATCCTATTTACCCATTTTCTCGTGACTCGGCGCTGATAAGGACTTAGTTACAAAAATCCAAATTCATGAATATCTCTGATCATAGCCGGTATGGTAACAATGTATAAGACATAAATGATCGGAAATCAAGTTATGTAGTATTTATCGATACGACGACTAATAACATAATTATTTGGGAATTACATTTTAGGCCTTCCCTAAATTACCAGTTCACTCAGCGTGAATAAAATTGGGCTAGATTATAGTTATAGATTAGATTATAGCATACTCGTACCGATTTTCAGTAAGATATGACCATTAATAACGTAAATATTTGTGAATTCCATTGTAGGCCTTCCCCTAAACTTTTATTTTTCTCGGTGTGAATACAATTATTTATGGCCTAGATTGTAGTGACTTATTCCCCGACTTCCCCTACCGATTTTCGTTAAGATACGACCATTAAAAACAAATATTTGTGAACTAAATTTTAGGTCTTCCCCTAAACTACCATTTCACTCAGCGTGGGTAAAATTATTTATGGTCCGGATTATAGAGACTTATTCCCCGACTTTGTATACTAATTTTCATTAAGATACGACCTCTAATAACATAAATATTTGGGAATAAAATTTAAGGCCTTCCCCTAAACTACCATTTCAGTGAGCATGAATTAAATTATTTATAGCTTAGATTGTAGCAACTTATTCCCCAACTTTGCATACCGATTTTCATTAAATTCTCTTCAGCCGTTTTCTCTTGATGCGTGTACATACACACAGACAGACATTACGGGAAAGTAAAAAGTGCCTTTCCTTGTTACTGATGGCACGACTGTGAAGAGTTTTGTCTGTACATTGCTCAGAATTTAAAAAGGATGGTATTTCTGTATCGGCCATGTCCACAGTAACAAGGAAATGCACTTTTTAATTTTCTGTAATTCCTGTCCGTCTGTATGTATGCGCATCACAAGAAAACGGCTGAAGAGATTTTAATGAAAATTGGTATGTAAAGTCGGAGAATAAGTCATTACAATCTCGGTCTTAAATAATTTTATTTACGCTGAGTGGAATTGTAGTTCAGGGGAAGGCCTAAAATTTAATTCTCAAGTATTTGTTATTAGTGGTCTATACACAATTATAAATATGGGAATCTTCAGCCTAATCATTACTTTGTCGGCACATAGCTTTTAAAAATATCTATATCACATTAGTATACAGGATCGGTTTCGATGACCTGAATAGGGGTCGAAACCGGTCCTGTATACTAATGTGATATAGATATTTTTAAAAGCTATATGTCAATAAAATATTGATTAGGTTGAAGATTCCCATCCTTATAATTGTGTATACTAAACTATCAATACGGACGTGAAACTAATAGACTATAATAATAGTGGTCCTGTCGATAATTACTACATGTTGTTGTTGTTTGAGTCATCACTCCATAGACTGGTTTGATGCAGCTCTCCAAGCCACCCTATCCTGTGCTAACCTTTTCATTTCTACGTAACTATTGCATCCTACATCTGCTCTAATCTGTTCGTCATATTCATACCTTGGTCTACCCCTACCGTTCTTACCACCTACACTTCCTTCAAAAACCAACTGAACAAGTCCTGGGTGTCTTAAGATGTGTCCTATCATTCTATCTCTTCTTCTCGTCAAATTTAGCCAAATCGATCTCCTCTCACCAATTCGATTCAGTATCTCTTCATTCGTGATTCGATCTATCCATCAGCATTCTTCTGTAACACCACATTTCCAAAGCTTCTATTCTCTTTCTTTCTGAGCTACTTATCGTCCATGTTTCACTTCCATACAATGCCACGCTCCACACGAAAGTCTTCAAAAACATCTTTCTAATTCCGATATCAATGTTTGAAGTGAGCAAATTTCTTTTCTTAAGAAAGCTCTTCCTTGCTTGTGCTAGTCTGCATTTTATGTCCTCCTTACTTCTGCCATCGTTAGTTATTTTACTACCCAAGTAACAATATTCATCTACTTCCTTTAAGGCTTCGTTTCCTAATCTAATATTTCCTACATCACCTGCCTTCGTTCGACTGCACTCCATTACTTTTGTTTTGGACTTATTTATTTTCAACTTGTACGCCTTACCCAAGACTTCATCCATACCATTCAGCAACTTCTCGAGACCTACTGCAGTCTCAGATAAAATAACAATATCATCGGCAAATCTCAAGGTTTTGATTTCCTCTCCTTGGACTGTGATTCCCTTTCCAAATTTCTCTTTGATTTCCTTTACTGCCTGTTCCATGTAAACATTGAAAAGGAGAGGGGACAAACTGCAGCCTTGCCTCACTCCTTTCTGGATTGCTGCTTCTTTTTCAAAGCCCTCGATTCTTATCACTGCAGACTGATTTTTATACAGGTTGTAGATAATTCTTCGTTCTCGGTATTTGGTCCTTATCATCTTCAGAATCATAAATAGCTTGTTCCAATCAACATTATCGAATGCCTTTTTCAGATCTACGAATGCCATGTACTTGGGCTTGTCCTTCTTGATTCGATCCTCTAAGATCAGTCGTAAAGTCAGGATTGCTTCACGTGTTCCTACATTTCTTCTAAAGCCAAATTGATCTTCTCCCAGCTCAGCTTCAACTTGTTTTT
Source organism: Anabrus simplex (assembly GCF_040414725.1). Classification (NCBI taxonomy): domain Eukaryota; kingdom Metazoa; phylum Arthropoda; class Insecta; order Orthoptera; family Tettigoniidae; genus Anabrus; species Anabrus simplex. The sequence continues at coordinate 367,460,980 of NC_090268.1, read as the reverse complement.
CCATTCTTCTGTAAATAATGCGTGTTAAAATTTTGCAGGCATGAGATACTAAACTAATGGTGCGGTAGTTTTCACACCTGTCAGCACCGGCTTTCTTGGGAACAGGTATAACAACATTCTGCCGAAAATCGGATGGGACTTCTCCTGTCTCATACATCCTGCACACTAAATGAAATAACCTTACCATGCTGGTTTCTCCTAAGGCAGTCAGTAATTCAGAAGGAATATCATCAATTGCAGGTGCCTTGTTCCTAATTACTACATAACTAAAGGTATATAGTATTAAATTTCCGATCATTTATGTCTTGTACATTTTCACCGTACTGGCTTTGATAACAGAGATATTCATGATTTTGGATTTTTGTTGCCAAGTTCATATCGGCGCCGAGTCACGAGAAAATGGGTAAACTGAATTTAGTGAAAATCGGTATTTAAAGTTGGGGAATAAGGAAGTACAGTCTACACTATAAATAATTTTATAAGACGGCCTAATATTGAAAGAAAACTGTGAAGGCTTACAATATCGAAAGCCCATAAAATTGATCAACAATATCACATTGACCATTGTTTGTTGTGATGTTGCTGCTCATCTCTGATATATGGGATTACTGCTGCGTACCAAATATAACAGCCTGCCTAAATATTGGCGGGAAGTAGCTGGGGAGTTAGATAACTTTCTTCTTTAGCATGCCATTCCTTTGGTTAATAAATTTTCTGATACTAATGGTATGTAACACACTGGTTCATTATAGCATTCGAGCAACCAATTCCTGCTCTGAGGCACTGATTGGAATGAGCGATGTGCACATTTAACAGAATAATGGCACAGGAGTGTTCACGGTTGTTGCGGCCTGGACATTCCAGCACTGGAACTTTTGACTGCTAGATCGGCACCATAGTACTGTTCGTTAAAAGTGAGAAAATGTGCGGTTTTTAATTTGATGGAGTATTTTAAATGATAGCTTTGCTTTTAATCTCCACATTCCTCCTTACATCATTGTAATGACCTTTCTTGACTTCAGTTGGGAAAATCACAAAGGCAGTCTTTCTGAGAATTCCGTAGTGAAGCACGGGTACATCAGCTAGATAATACATGTTTAAGCTCTTGGGTGCTCCAAATCAAAGTGTAGGCCTAAATATTGTAAAACTGTTTAAGTGATAAATCTTCATTTTTGTCAGCATAATTGCATCAATTAAGTTACATCGGAATTTAAATGTTTAGCTTGACTATCACATAATGAGAAGATGTACAATATTAGAAGGATCCACCTTTCAATACTCCGTTGTAAGTTGAACTAAAAAGAAGTCACAACTTGTTTATTGGGACCAGTTTCGACACATTACAAGTGTCATCATCAGCCAAATAGTAAAATAGGGCAAGATCTTTATATCTTTTACTATTTTACTATTTGGCTGATGATGACACTTGTAATGTGTCGAAACCGGTCCCAATAAACAAGTTGTGACTTCTTTTTAGTTCAACTTACAACGGAGTATTGAAAGGTGGATCCTTCTAATATTGTACATCTTCTTATTTCTCTATTCAATACGGAACGATCATGAAGTTTTTAACTTTAAATATCACATAATGTGCGTGAGTCATGCCTTAGCTTGAATATCACGTAATGTGCGTGAGCGATGCCTGGATTAGCGCGGAATCGCATGTGAGCTCTCGATTAGTCATAAACTCATATGCCACCCACAGCAACTGAGTGGTAAGCCCTGATGTTACATGATTATGAATGAGCAGTAGAACACTAGTTCCAAATACTCTGTTATGTCTTGTTCATAATGTTGTTGTTTGAGTCATCAGTCCATAGACTGGTTTGATGCAGCACTCCATGCCACCCTATCCTGTGCTAACCTTTTCATTTCTACGTAACTATTGCATCCTATATCTGCTCTAATCTGCTTGTCATATTCATAACTTGGTCTACCCCTACCGTTCTTACCGCCTACACTTCATTCAAAAACCAACTGACCGGGCTAGTTGGCCGTGTGGTTAGGAGCGCGGAGCTCTGAGCTCGCATCCGGGAGATAGTGGGTTCGAACCCCACTGTCAGCAGCCCTAAAAATGGTTTTCCGTGGTTTCCCATTTTCACACCAGGCAAATGCTGGGGCTGTACCTTAATTAAGGCCATGGCTGCTTCCTTCCCATTCCTAGGCCTTTCCTGTCCTGTCGTTGCCATACGACCTATCTGTATTGGCGCGATGTAGAACAAATAGCAAAAAACCAACTGAACAAGTCCTGAGTGTCTTAAGATGTGTCCTATCATTCTATCTCTTCTTCTTGTCAAATTTAGTCAAATCGATTTCCTCTCACCAATTCAATTCAGTATCTCTTCATTCGTGATTCGATCTAACCATCTCACCTTCAGCATTCTTCTGTAACACCACATTTCAAAAGCTTCTCTTCTCTTTCTTTCCAAGCTAGTTATCGCCCATGTTTCACTTCCATACAATGCTGCGCTCCAGATGAAAATCTTCAGAAACATCTTTCTAATTCCTATATCAATGTTTGATGTGAGCAAATTTCTTTTCTTAAGAAAGCTCTTCCTTGCTTATGCTAGTCTGCATTTTATGTCCTCCTTACTTCTCCCATCGTTAGTTGTTTTACTAACCAAGTAACAGTATTCATCTACTTCCTTTAAGACTTCATTTCCTAATCTAATATTTCCTGCATCACCTGCCTTTGTAATAATAACAGTAAAATAGTTCGCATTTAATGTTTACTTGTCTGATATTATTGTTAATGACCTGAGAGGAATGATTTGAAATTTTATCATATTCAGTATTTACGCAGTATTCTCTGCCTGGCTACTCATTCCTGCCACCCAGCTGATGAAAATTTCTGGAGAGAACACTGAGCTGGGTATTGCCTTAGCTGCTTGGTTTGGCTACAGACACCTGATCAGAGGCTGTGGCATTCTGGAAGGATGTTTTCGGACATTGCTTTGAAATGACCGAAACTTGTCCAGGGTGATCTTCCACCCAAGTCTAACCTTCAATTCCCATAAGGGGTCAACCCTCTGGGAACAGGTACAGCGTGAAAATTTGGGATCCATCTTCCCTAGGTTCCTGATTGCTACCAGGACCAATGGAAATGATTCCAAGCTGTTAAAACCGATCCTTTTCAGTAGACACATCAAGGGTATCTATGGCAAATTTGATGACCTCAAGAAGATGTGAAACTGTAGTTTGTTGTTGAAGACGCGCACTGCAGATCAAGCTGATTTGTTACTTAAGTGCGACCACTTTGCCGAAATCTATGTTCATATATGTGCTCTGTTCTGCACCATGCGCTTCTCTTCCACATGCACCACACACAATGAAAGGCACCGCATAGAAGGCGCAATGTACGGCCTTACATCACAACAATAGTTTGTTACCTTGACTTTCTCTGGTGACACTGGCAACTTGAAGGAGACAAAGAAAGCACCGGTGATAACGTAAAATTGAAAGTGGAAGAGCACAAATCCTTGAATCTCGTTTGCGGAGTTATCTTCTACCGCGACCTGATGTTGAACACTGATCATTAGCTTATGAAAGACATGAAGAATCGTGATGTGACACGTGTCCGACACATTACGCGCAAAGTCAACATAAAGACTTTGTCTATCTTAGTGAGAAGATTCAGGAGATCAAAACACTGCTTTCACACCAGATAGCTTGCCGTAAGTTTAGTTGTTTGAATGCATCCGTCATGCCGCTAGACTTCAGCGTTATAGCATAGAGTCTGCCAGGTTCGTTATTTCTTTCAGCAATATTTTTGAAGATCGGTGTGCCTAAGGCAGCAGTTGCTTGAAGGTGGGGACAGCCCAGCCTTCGATCACAAAGAAGCCTGTGCCAGCTAAGTAAAATAAGCCGGGACAGCAGGGTTGTCTTCCACTCCGAAGAGATCGATGAAAGCCGCACCCAAGCTGGGGGAGGCAGCATCGTCGACTAGGGCTGGATATTGCTTACCAGCCCATCTAAACTAGGAGAGGAGGTGGGGAAGAAGGGAGCCCTTCCCAGGCACTCCTTCACCCCTCCTGTGAAGGTGATGGACGTAGAGCATTCATCTTCATCCTCTGATGGGTATGTTGGTGTTTAGGTTAGGAGTCTCGCCGCTTACAACCTAAAACATTTTTTAAGTCCGCACTATGACACTGTTGCAGTGGAATTGTAACAGTTATGAAAGGCATCTTACTGAACTGTGCCAGCTAAGCAATTGTTTTGTGACGAGTGTAGTCTTTATTCATGAAACTAATCTCAGACCCCAGATCATCATATTGTCTTAAGAAATTTTAGACTTTACTCGAAGGAATGGGATTATGTTAACCAACCCAGTGCATTGGTATTTTAACTCATTCTGACACCTACAGTGAAGCGGTTCCACTAAGAACCCAGCTGGAGGCAGTAGCGGTACATGTTTCTTTGCCTGTCATAACAATATTTTGTAATGTTTATTTCCCACCTGGCCAGCCTCAGAATGTCAATGATGTAATTGACCTTGTAGATCAACTACCCCCTCTTGCCCCCTTACCCCTTTCTAATGCCCATTACTCATTATGGGGCTCTAATATACCTTGCCCCAGAGGAATGAAGTTGGAGAAGTTGATAGAACCGGATTGAATACTGAATCAGCAGACTTCAACGTAGCCCATGGAACCTTCTCTCACCTGTAAGTCTGTGCGCTTATTCTCTTTCTTTGGTGGGATGTACACGATGACCTCTGTGACAGTGACCATTTCTGCATTGTTCTTACTTTGTTGCATCATAAATCCATCGAGGCTCCTCCCTGATCGATTTTAAAATGCGCTGATCGTATCATAAGTTATGAATTTCATTATGGTCCGTATTGACAATTGATCACTATCAAAGGGTAGAGAAGGGTCCACCTATTCAATACCATTATCAGTTGAATGTTATTTATCTGGTCCGTAGATCTGTGTTTTTTAGTGTGAATTTCAGAAAATTGGGAGTTAGATTATTGGTTATGCATTGTTTGAGAGGGTTAATATCTTTTCCAATTGTCACAATCTTAATTTTTAGGCCTAAATTTAAATAAGCCTTTTTTTTCTTGCCTGGTTGGCTTTCAGATCATAAGTTATGAATTTCATTATGGTCCGTATTGACAGTTGATCACCATCAAAGGGTATTCAATATTGAATAGATGGACCCTCCTCTACCCTTTGATAGTGATGTGCTGATTGGCCAAATATCTCTATCACTAGCTGTCTTTAACTATCCAAGTAGCTAGAGTGTAGACTATAATATATCTTATATCACAAAAGTTATTCTTGCTGCTGCTGAGGAGTCCATTCCATCTTTTTCTGTGACTCCTTGATAAAAAAATCGTTCCTTGGTGGAACGAAGAAATGGCAGCTCATATAAAAGTATGATATTGCACTCATAAATGCTATTGCAGGCAGCCTACTGTGGTTAACTGGGTAATATTTAAGAAACTCTGTGCTAAAGCGCAAATTTTTATTTGACCGAGTAAGAAAGCTACATAGGAAAGGTATGTGTTGTCCATGGCTGCACATATATAGTCGTCTCAAGTGTGGACTAAACTTCGATGCATTTGGCTGTAAAAGGCCCATCCATTGTACCGGGAATCGCCACTGATCCACCCACGGTTGCTAATCTTCTAGCAAGTCACTTCGCGGCCATGCCTGGTTCTGGGAATTACCATGCCAATTTCCGTGCTCTGAAGCGAGGCAGAATGCCATTGTCTAGGTTTTGTTACTCACGTTTCAGAGTATTACAATGTGCCATTTACAGAGTGGGAAGTCGTCCGCAGTGTCTTGGCGCTTTGCAAGGACATGGCTTCCGGACCAGACAATGTCCATTACCAGATGTTGAAACACCTCGGTGAGGATGGCCTATTATATCTTCTATGGGTATTCACCCGAATCTGGTTAGAGTGTGAGTTTCTGTTACAGTGGCGAGGAGACAATAATTCCTCTCCTCAAACCTGACAAAGACCATAAATATGCGGAAATGTACAGACCTGTTTGTCTCACCTACTGTCTTTGTAAACTGTTAGAAGAGAGGATGTGGAATCGATGACTGGTGATGTTTGGAGGAAAGGACTTTTGTCTGAATACCAGTATGGTTTTCGAGCTGCTCACTCCATCACTGACCATTTGGTACACTTGGAGACTTCTCTCCAGAACACTTTTCTCCAAAAACATTTACGGCCTGTTTTGTTTGATTTGGAAAAGGTCTCTGACACCACATGATAATATGGCATCCTTTCTGCCGTGCATCAATTGAAATTCGAAGGTAACTTACTGGTTTTTATTAAGAATATTTTTGTCCCATCTATTCTGTGTCTGAGTAGGAAGGGCATATTTACAATATCACATGCGTCAGTTAAAAGTTAAACGTGACGCGCCTCTCCTGCCGGTGTACTTCCGGCGGTCATCTGACCATAGTACACATCCTTATGGAGTGTGCAGATCTGGCCGATCTGTGCCGTAGTCTAAAACTTCTGAGTACCATCTCCCTCATTCTACGACATGATGAGCAATCAGTGTATGTCATCTGTTTTATGAGGGATAGTGGTCTGTTGTATCGTCTGAGTGAAGTTCTTATGTTTGTTTTTTCATTGTTAATAACACTTTTATTTTTTTGATTAGGTCCTTATCTATCTTTTTGTAATTTTTTAATGTTTTGATCTTTTAAGCTAAATGAAATACATGATTTTACTTCAAAGGCAGTGCCTTATTCAATTTTATTACATTTTTTCTATTTTTAAATCTTTGTAAGAAAATACTGATGATTTTAAATCTATAGTAATCTACCTCATCATTATCATTAAAAATATCCTAGTCAGTGGGTACATTTTAAATTTTAATCCATTACTGATATTTCATTTCATCTCATACCATCAGGGGCTGATGAGCTAGATATTTATTAGGTCCTTTTAAACAATAATAATAATAATAATAATAATAATCATCATCATCATCATCATCTATACTGAAAGGGGGCCAATCTTTTTACATTTCTCATAAATTCAAGTTTGATAGTTTTGATTAGTGTGTTACGCAACATTCATCACAACACTGAATTGGCACCCCACTGTCAGAGAGTTTTACTGGTAGGACAGATTTGTTGCATGATTGACCTAGTAGAAAATACTTTAGTTACATATGGTAGTAGATTGTCTTTGTGAAAGAATTTGATACAGAGAAATTATTGAAGTATTGCATTATAATGTTATAAATTCCTTTAAATTACTTTGCTTGTTTTCTAGGCGAGATTTCTACAATATACTTGGAGTCCCAAGATCAGCTAATTTAAATCAAATAAAGAAAGCATATCGACGTTTGGCTAAGGAATTGCATCCCGACAAAAATAAAAATGATGCCAGTGCAGAAGAAAAGTTTCAGGACTTGGGTGCTGCTTATGAAGTATTGTCAGATGCAGAGAAGAGAAAAAAGTATGATAGGTGTGGTGAAGAGTGCTTGGAGAAAGATGGCATGATGAATTCAGGGGATCCATTTGCAAGTTTTTTTGGAGATTTTGGGTTTTTTGGTGGTGGACCCAGTAATCAGCAAGAAACGCCTAAAGGAGCTAATATTGTGATGGATTTATATGTCACTCTAGAGGAGCTTTATAGTGGTAACTTTGTAGAGGTATGTTGACTGCATGCTATAATATTCATGGACTACAAATTGGCTTTTTATGGCTGGCAATAATTAATAGGTAGAACTGTGCTAACAAGAGTGCAAAAGGGAGGTAAAAAATCCAATATGGCACTGACTCTTAATATCCCCTGAGACAGTATTGCTTAGTGACAAGACCATTCGTCTGGCTAATAAATAGGTGAATTTCACTCATTTTGTACTAAATATATAGCTATTCACATCACAGATGCATGTGGCACACGCCCTGACAGTTTCAAACTTTGTGGTCTTGTTATTTTCACAGAATGTGGCAGCTCTGTGGCCACACGATATGAGCTCTATTGGAGAATACAGCAAACTGCCCTGATGAATAGGAACACAGAAAATAGTCCAATTTCCTAGATTAACATAGTCTCTGTGTTAAATCAATAAATCAGTCAATCAATCAATCAGTATTGATCTGCATTTAGGGCAGTCACCTAGGTGGTGGATTCCCTATCTCTTGTTTTATTAGCCTTTTCTTAAATGATTGCAAAGAATTTGGAAATTTATTGAACATTTCCTTTGGTAAATCATTCCAATCTCTAACTCCCCTACTTACAAACAAATATTTGCCCTATTTTGTCCTGAATTCCAAATTGATCTTCATATTGTGATCTTTCCTAACACCACTCAAACTTATTCGTCTACTAATGCCATTCCACTCCATCTCTCCACTGATAGCTCTGAACATATCACTTAGTCAAGCAGCTCGTCTCATTTCTCTCAAGTCTTCCCAGCTCAAACTTTGCAACATTTTTAACGCTACTCTTTTGTCGGACATCATTCAGAACAAATCAAGTTGCTTTTCTTTGGATTTTTTCTTGTTCTTGAATCAAGTATTCCTGGTAAGAGTCCCATACACTGGAACCATACTCTAGTTGAGGTCTTACCAGAGGCTTATATGCCATCTCCTTTATATCCTTACTACAACCCCTAAATACCCTCATAATCATTTGCAGAGATCTATACCCTGTATTTACAGTCTCATTTATGTGATTACCTCAATGGAGATTTTTCCTTATATTAACACCCAGGTACTTACAATGATCCCCAAAAGGAACATTCACCCCATAAACGCAGTAATTAAAACTGAGAGGACTTTTCGTATTTGTGAAACTCACAACCTGACTTTTAACCCCGTTCATCATCATACCATTGCCTGATGTCCATCTCACAATGTTATCGAGCTATATAATATCATCTGTAAAAAGCCTTATCTCTGATTCCACTTCTTTACTCATATCACTTATATGATGAGACCGTTTCAACAGCTAAAATCGGCCCCTGATACAGGTTGTTTTCTCTGCTTTACAAGAAAAATACAGTGACATGCTCACAGTCAAGAAAACATAAAGGTCCACTAATACTGCCTTGAAGAATTCCCCACTTAATGATTACAGGTTGAGATAAAGCTTCTCCGACTCTAATTCTCTGAGTTTTGTTTTCTAGAAATATAGCCACCCTTTCAGTCACTCTTTGTCTAGTCCAAGAGCCCTCATTTTTGCCAGTAGTCCCTTATGATGTACCCTGTCAAATGCCTTAGATATGTCAATTGCGATACAGTCCATTTGACCTCCTGAGTCTAAGATATCTGCTATATCTTGTTGGAATTGTACAAGGTGAGCTTCAGTGGAATAACATTTCCTAAACCTGAACTGCCTTCTATTGAACCAGTTATTAATTTTGCAAACATGTCTAGTATAATCAGAAATTGTGCTTTCCCAAAGCTTACATGCAATGCATGTCAAACTTACTGGCCTGTAATTTTCAGCTTTAAGTCTATCACCCTTTCCTTTATACACAGAGTCTACTATAGCAACTCTCCATTCATTTGATATGGCTCCTTCATGCAAACAATAGTGAAATAAGTACTTCAGAATTGTTTCGGCACGAAATAGTGTTGTTTCTTTTGACTGTGATCATTGTGTTATGAACATCAACTGCAATTGCTTCGACACGAAATAGTGTTAATTATTTCTACGTACTCTTTTTGACTCTGATCATTGTGTTATGTGTTTTTAGAACTTTATGACTTAATTTTTTCTCTGCCTTGCTAATTGGCTGATAATAACACTTCAAATGTGTTGAAAACTGGTCCCAAATGAACAGGTTGTAACCTCTATTTGGTTCAACTTAATAACAGTGTATTGAAGAGGTGGATCCTTCCTTCTATTTAATATTGTATATTGAACAACAATTAGTCGTAATGTGTTTACCACGTTGAAGGATGAGAAGTCACATGTTCCTAAAGTTCAGGTATGTTCAGTATTTAATATTCACATATAAATAAGGAAAAATATATATATGCAGGCCAAGTAAAGTTGTTAATGTATTGAATTATAATGAATTAGTACATGTTCTGCCATCAGTGATGTGTTGTAATATGTCATGAATCGCTGCCAAATTTCTCCTGATTTTTTACTTTTGAAAGTTGGCATGTCTGTATTTCTAACTCTATTTCTTTCCAACCTCCTCCTTAGTTTCTTTACTTCTCTGTTATAATATAGTGGGTCTTTACCATTTCTTACCACTTTTAAAGGTACAGTACCTACCTGTTTTTACATTCTTCAGCAATTGCTGTAAATGCATCCCACAGTGTGTTTTCATTTTTATTTTCTACCGATTATACTTTTCTTTAACTCCTCCATGCCTGTTTTGTCAGCCATATGGTACTGCCTAATAGTCCTACTTTTATGAGCTTCCTTTCTATCTTTTTTATTCTTAACTACTACAAAATGGCTTCGTGATCACTAATGCCACATATTACGTTGGTTTCTCTATAGAGCTCATCTGGTTTTACCAGTACCATGTTCAGAATATTCTTCCCTGTAGTTGGTTCCATTACTTTCTGATTCAGCTGTACTTCCCAGATTAACTTGTTTGCCATTTGTTGGTCATGCCTCCTGTTGTTTGCATTACCTTCCCAATTGACATTTGGTAATTTGAGATCACCTGCTACGATCACGTTCCTTTCCATATCGTTTCCCACATAGCTGATTATCTTACCAGATAATTCCAAATTAGCGTCTGTGCCACCCTTTCCCGGTCTGTGCGCTTCAAAAACATCAAGTTGCCTATTATCTTTAGAGATGAGCCACACCTAGAATTTCATATTTGCCATCTTTAACTTTTTCGTACCTTACAAATTCTTCTTTCACCAGAATGAATACTCGCCCTTCTGTCATTCCTATCGTATCTCTACGATAAACACTCCAGTGTAAAAGTTTCAAACACATTTATTAAAAACCACCATTCCAATACTTTATAATCTTTAAGTTTAACATACAAATATTACATATATGTTAAAATGGGATATGTTTCACTTAGGCTTTGTAAGCATCTTCAGCCATACTTAAACTAAAGCTAAGTCAGGGCCCTGAACTGGGTTCCTCATTAAAGTATAATACATGCTTTAATACAAGATAAAACAGTCATAAAAATCTAGTCTGTGGAGAAAGCGATGCTTAAATGCAACTAAATGATGATTTACTGACCCGGCATGTTTTACATGCTTTAACAAGCTCCCGGACTTCTCTGTCAAGACCCTTTGAGATGAAATTCTCCCTAATCTTTTCCTTAGTTTTAAACAATCCTAGATGGCCCGCGAGAGAAGTTTCATGATAGTACTTGAAAATCATAGGTACCAACACTGAGGGTGTAACCACCTTCATCTTATCAGAAAGCGAAGGATAGCAGAGAACACCCAAGACATAAGGGGAATTGATCATGCCATTAGTTAAGTCTTGATTAATAGGCCCTAATATAGGATCTTCCCTTTGAATCTTAGGAATGTTATGGAATAACAAGGGGGCATGTGACAAAATAGGACTGGAGAGGGGGAACGAAACTGTAGGTTCAGATTCAGAAGAATTACTAAGACGGGTATCGTCAGAAAACATTTGGCTAAGGGAATTGGCCACCACATTATCCGATCCGCAAATATGGCAAACATTGAATTGGAAAGCAGAAATCCTGATGGCCCATTGAGCTACACGACCAGTCCTCCTAGGCTTCCGTAGGACCCAACTCGGCGCTTGATTATCCGTCTCAAGTGCAAATTTAACGTGCTCGAAGTACATGCGGAATTTCTCTAAGGCAAACAAAACTGCCAAACCCTTGAGCTCATAGACAGAATACCTTGATTCCAGTGGGGAAAGAGTTCTGGAAGCATATGCGACAGGACATCTACCTAAACCAGAATCCTGCAATAAGACAGCCGCAACAGCGGACGAAGAGGCGTCAGTTTGAACGATAAAGGGCTTAGAAAAATCCGACCAGAGCATTAGATAGCGCTAACTTCAAGTCCTCAAAGGCAGCTTGCTGAGAAGAACCCCACTAAAACTTAACCCCCTTACGGCGAAGAGAGTTAAGAGTTAGCAAAATTAGTAAACTTTTGAAAAAAATTGATCATTCCGACAAAGCGGGCAATACCCTTAACATCCGTAGGTAGTCTGAACTCGTGAATGGCCTGGTTTCGAGACTTTTCGACGGAGACCACTCGATGGAACAACGTGCTTGAGAAATGGCATCTGGGGCCTAGCAAAGGATACCTTGGACAACTTGACCATAAGACCAGCTTTATGCAGCCGCGACAGAACTTCTTTGATATGGTGGAGATGAACCTCAAAGGTCTCCGAGTAGATAACGACGTCATCCAAATAATGGTAGACGTAACTGAACTTGATATCCGAAAATAGATGATCAAGGAGCCTGGTAAGCACCGCTGCGACTATCGAAATTCCAAATTGCACGCAACAAGATTCGTAAAGGTTCCAGTCAGTAGCAAAAGCGGCAAATGATGAGATTCCTCGCCTAAAGGGATTTGGTAATGAGCCTGATTAAAATCCAAAACCGTGAAGTACCTGGCCCTTTTAAACCACGAAAAACAACAGTGCAAATCCAGAAGCGGAACGGATTGTAACACGATCTTCTTATTTAAAATCCTGCAATCAAGAGCAGGCCAAAACCCGCCTTGAGATTTGGGCACGAGAAAAATAGGAGAGGAGTAGGCCGAAGTAGAAGGATGTATGATCCCATCCTCGAGTATTTTATTAATAATCTCCTTCAATGCCTGCGTTTTAGGAGGCGAGAGACGATAAGGTGGATTTCTTACAGGGATGGAATCAGTGACGTCGATCTTATACTCAAGGACATTAGTCACTCCTAATTTTTCGGTAAGGACATTGGGGAACGCATTATCTTCCTAATGCACGTACTCAGCCTGATCCTCAGGTAAATGGCTAAGATCGGACACCAACTCACTTTGAGGGGGCGACACCAATGAAACAGATGCAGAACTACGCATATGGAAAGGAATTTTCACAGGGTTCGAAAATATGAAACAGCAGACAATTCTGCATATCTAATATAAGCCTGGAATGAGCAAGGAAGTTAGACCCAAGAATGACAGGGCAGGACAAATTCTGAGCGACATAGCGACAAAACTTCCAAGTAAAATTGGAAATACAGATTTTACTCTTAACCACTCCTACAATTTCAATTTTAGAGAAATTAGCGGAAACACATGAAAAGGAAACCGGCTCCATATTAGGAAATTTATAAACGGCTTTATGTGAAGAGAACCAGGATTCACTTACAAGTGAAACTACACTTCCAGAGTCCAAGAGGGCTGAGACCGGTTCATTATTAACTTCTATCATAATAAAAGGGGCAAAGCCCTTAACATCAGCAGATATTTTCAAACACTATGGCGGGCAAATCAGAGAAGGCTGATCAGAGGAGACCAAATTTTGATGATTATTACAAGCAACTGGGTCGATGGCTCCAGCTGATACAGACTCCCTGTCTAGTCAGCTGTTTCCTGGAATTTTAGGGCAATGTCTCGCAATGTGACCCATTAACCCACACCGAAAACAAACGATGTGAGTTGACTCAAGGTTACGTTTCGTGCTAGAACTGGCACTAGGCTAAGGCCTGCTAGAGGATAGAAAAAGACACCGGTTACATAAATGGTCCGGAAACCCACAGCCATAGCACTTTCTCGAAGGAACGGGCTTCCCAGAAGTAGAAGGATCCGTTGCATTAACAGGGGAGGGTATACTCGACTCGCGAAGAGTCAGCATGGCGAACTCCCTCAGCAGATACTACCATAGCTTCCAATTTGACGAAATTACAGGGCTGAACCACAAAACACAAACGGGATCGATAAAGCGGAGAAATGCCTTCTACCATAGTAGACACCATCTGCTCCTCGGTATAACGTAGAGCAAAAACACAGGCGTAGAACTTAGTATCAGAAATAAAATCCGACAAGCCTTCGTCTAGGCGCTGTACTCTAAAATAAAATTTTTGAGTTAAGGAATTGAGGGCACGAGCGGGGATAAAATAAGTCAACAAATTATAATGAAAATCGTGTAAGGAAGTTTGTCCAGCTATAGCGCTAGGCCTAACTATCTTATCAGAAAGCACACCAGTAGCATAAGTTTAATTAATTTGCAAAATCTGAACGTGTGACAACTCAAAAACTAAAGCGTGATCCTGAAATTCGACTAGGAAATGGAGAAATGCAACAACTTCACTCGCTGAATTTACTGAGTAACGAGGAGCATCTTTTAACATTAACTTAGTGGGTGTGGCAAATTAAAAACACCAGGATTAAGAATCACTAGACTAGGCTGTTGATCCTTTTGCTGAGCCCCCCGGAGGTCATTTAATGGAAGCAAAGGCCATTTAACTGTACACTGTCGGTCAACTTATTTAACTCTAGTTCAACTTGGGTAGTTGGAGGGAGCCCCTGCTTAGATCTAATTGTAATCCTAGCCAACCATGAATCTGTTTTTTCCAAGACGGAGGTTTCCGATCTTAAGGTCTCGACTTGATTCTTAAGGTCTTCTTTAAGATCTAGGGTAAGCAAATCTTTAGTTCGGTGTAATTAATGGTTCAAGCGACCTTGAACCCGTTTCAAATGGTGAATAGAAGCTATATCGCTTTCTGAAAACTCCATCACCGACACATTCTCCGTTAAATTTTTGTGAATCAAGGACACCGCACCACTGACCTCACCATCTGTATAATGGGGCACAGAAATAGATTTACCTCGTTCAGTAGATGCTCCTTCTGTAAGGAGCCTGGATATGGCACATCTCGAGTTGCCATGATGTTGACTAAGAAAAACAATTTTCAACAGCACAGAAAGAATTTCCAGAGTGCAAACAGAGAGTTAACTTAAAGACAATGAAAAGTGCTCAGTCCCGACCCATTCAACCATGCTCTGCTACCACTTTGTACCGTGCTATCCGGATAGAGGAGGAAAGAAGTGTGCAGGCCAAGTTCTGGACAGAGAGAGCACAGCATGGGGGTAGTACGTAAACTTTATTTCAAGCTATTTCCCCTTTGAGGCCTTTCCTTTTCTTTCAAATAGTATAAAAGTGCAACATTGAGGAAAATATTTAATACATTATTTAAAGAGTAGCTTTCAGCTATGTCTATGAAACATAGGACTGGGAGTAAACCGAAAAAGATTAATGAAGCTTACGGCTTCTATTTAAAACTGTTAACAGATGAAACTTGCTGTTAATGACGTGAGACGCATCTGACGTGCTATTAATAACGTGAGACGCGTCTGACATATACATAATTTGTTTAGAACCAGCTAATTCTGGAAAACTCGTAACATGTATCTTCAATAAGCTAGGTAATAGGAATTTACACGTACAATATTTTAAACCACAAGGAAAAAAAATATAAAAGAGGAAAACGATCGAAAGCACAAGGCTCCCAAACGCGCCAAATCACCTAAGAAAATGAGCAAAAAGGGATCCAGAATACACTGGGTCTTTACATCAGTGAGGCTGGTCATGGCCAGAGATATTGCATTTTGATTTTACAAGTTTGCTTGCCGACTCTAAGCGACCTAGAATCAGTCATACGAGGGCCATCCGGAAAATAGTACCCGCTAGTGCCGCATGAAGCGCTGACGACTCGGGTAGCCGCTTGGCAAGGTCAGACCGCGTCAGTGGCTTGTCTGCCTGCTCTGTGCGAGGTTGCGTGACGCTAGCATTGCCTGTGTTGTGTCCGTGATCGTTTAAAATGTTTAAACAAATTGAGAACCCCGCCAGTTGTGAAGTGAGGGCTGTGATTAAATTTCTTAATGCACGAAACGTTCGACCTTGTGATATTCATCGCCAGTCAACGGAGGTGTATGGAGACAATGTGATGGAAGAGTCGTCTGTTTGGCGCTGGTGTCGCAACTTCAACCTGGGGAGGGGGAATACACACGATGAGGAGCGTTCAGGGAGGCCATCTGTCATTACAGGCCAACTGCTGAACGCAGTAGACGAATGCATGAGGAACAATCGGCGCGTCACAATTGATGAACTCTGTGAACATTTTCCTAATGTGTCTCAAACAATTGTTTATGAAATTGTCAAAGACCATCTGCATTATTAAAAAATCTGTGCAAGGTGCGTCCCTCACAAGCTTATAGAGGAGCACAAAACCAAGCATATGGCTGCAGCACTGACGTTTCTGGGACAATATTCCTATGAAGGAGACTCTTTCCTTACTCGCATCATTACTGGGGACGAAACATGGGTTTGTTATGCATCACCTGAGAGTAAACGACAGTCAATGGAGTGGCATCATGCTCATTCACCAACCAAACCAAAAAATTCAAGACAGTTCTGTCCACCAGGAAACTCACGGCAACCGTTTTCTGGGATCGCCGAGGTGTACTGCTCATTGATTTTATGGCCCGTGGAGACACAATTAATGCTAATGCGTATTGTGAAACATTAAAGAAATTACGGCGGGCAATGCAAAATCGACGGTGAGGTCTATTGTCTACAGGCGTCATTCTCCTTCATGACATTGCCAGGCCTCATGCAGCTGCGATAACACAACAACTTTTGCAGCAATTCAAGTGGGAAACCTTCAACCATCCCCCGTATAGCCCAGACTTGGCCCCTTCGGATTTTCATCTCTTTACAAAGCTTAAAGACTTTCTAGTGGGGAAAAAAATTTGACAGCGATGAAGAACTTAAACAAGCCATGACTACGTATCTCAATATGCTGGCGGCGGAGGACTATGACGCTGGAATATAAAAACTCGTCCCACATTATGACAAATGCCTAAATTTGCTTGGAGATTATGTGGAAAAGTAGTGTAAAGTATGCTCTTTCCAATAAAAATTTGTATATTTGTTAATATTTACTTGTGTCTTTATTGCGCAAACGGGTACCACTTTCCGGATGGCCTTCATCGTTATATAACCCAACTATTGATAAAAGCCCGGATTCCACCACAACGCGGCTATCCAATAAAATTAGGCAGAGTATGACCTACGTGCCCGAGGGCCAATGAAACGGTGGCTATGCCATACTACGAGTTAATTAAGTTAACTTGCCAAGAGGGCGACATCCAGTTTGAAAGATAGTGACTACATAAGCAACAAGGTGTTTACCAAGGGTACTCGTGTGCCACAGTTACATACTTTAAGAACTTCACATGACAAGTCAGAATAATCCTCCCTTCGTTCCCGTTGACTTTGAAAACATTACCTCCATGCCCCGGCAGTGAGGAGTTTGAGCCCACAGTAGATCAGAGCGAAAAGCTACAAGTAAATACCGGCGATCCAAAGACCTATGCCGAGGCGAGGGTCACAACATATATAGGAGGGGAGGTTGGCCCTTATTGGTCAGCAAGGAAGGCGGGGCACGTCGCCATGGAGGCAGGCAGCGAGTGCGTCACGAAGGCCGAGCTTTGCGATGCACAACTCACAATTGAAAACATACATGGCATACACAAATCCAATCTCTTGGGGACGGCGGTAGATAGGTACATATAATTCCAAATTTAAATTTCACACCAAATATGACATCAATTAAGAGGCATTACCTCAAGATATTAAAAATAGGAGTAGCAATGATAATTTACCAGGATGCTACAAATCTCGCAGCAGTATTATTAAGGAGGGGATAGAAACTCATGGTACAGTTACTATAGTGTAAAATGTTTGCACTTTCTACTCATCGTGTTATCTAGTTAGGTTAAGGGATGATCAGTACAGATTAATGCATTCTTATGGCAAATACAATAGCCTTTCACACTTCCATGGTTTTCATGTAACTTCCAAAAGTGATTCCACTGATTTACGAGGAGTAAGCCAGCCCTCAGTATGTAGAATAATCAGGAGAATATCGATCCTGCCCGAAAGAGACCAGTTTGTTTCGTTCCCAAATGAAGCTGAATGTTGAAATAATGCACGTCGTGTGTATGAAAGATCCCGTTTCCCTGGAGTGGATGGAGCTATTGATTGCACCCATGTACCAATACTAAGTCCAGGTGGCAACCATGCTGAGGTTTTCCGTAATAGGAAATGAATTCTTAGTTTCATTTGTCAGGGCATAGTCAACCGTGATATTAAGTTTATTGATTTCATGATGGGTTGGCTGGGTTCTGCACAGGTTAATAGAATTTTCAAAAACAGCAGGATTTGTTTACAGTTTGAAACGGGACAGTGACGTAGATTACTTGTTAGAGATAGCGGTTACGCTTGCAGGCCATTTTTGATGACACCCCTTATTAATCATCAACCACCACCTAAGGAAGCATGCAATGCCTCTCACATTCTTGCTGTAAACATAGTAGAGAAAACATTTGGAAGCTGGAAGAAAAAATTTCTGTGTTTATCAAGGGAGTTACATTGAAAGTAAACAACATACCTCCGGTCATTGCGACTACCGTTGTACTTCATAACATTGCTGCAGATCGTGGTCTCCTGGAAGAACCTGATGAAGGGAATGACAATGGTGAACATCATTACCGACCTACACCCCAAATGTCGGGAGCGGTAGCCAGAAGACGTATCATGGAACGATGTTTTAACTGAAACGGTTCTGTCCCTATCTAAAATAAACAACGTTAACCTTTCATAAATGCATTACCACAATTATATAATATCATTGCCTCATAAAATTGTTTTATTAATGCCCTAAATTCAATTTCATAATAATTCTGCATATTTATATAATAATAAATAGTGTGTCCATTAATATCAGTCATTTCAGGTTAGGTTAACACATACATTATTGGTTATACTGTATTTTGCTTTTTTTATTTGATGGAGTTCATTCATCTGCATGAAGTCAACTTATGCACCTCCTCTTGGAATCTCATCCTTGCTACAAGGAACTCCTCCTGTTGAATCTTGAGTTGGTGAAGCTCTTTCATCTGGTCTATATAGTTCCTTCCTGGCTTGCAGATATGACATTGTCACAGCTTGTGGTTTAGTCACACATTTGGACATACCAGTACTCTTTCTTGGTTTGTGGCTTCCTTTTCAGCTGATGATTCTGCCAGTAATGTAGGCCCACTCTCAGCTCCAGATGTTCTTCGTACTTCAGAGAATTCATCATACAATACCTCCTGTTCCGTATCCTCTTCACCCATGAATCCATTGGTGTCAGTTAAGGTGAGGTACTACACTTTCCACCATTGCCAGAAAACTGTCATCCTTGTGTCATCTTTTGTACTAGGCCCTCCACCAGTTGCAATACTTCCCTTTCTTTGTTCCATTTTACATTGTCTGGATCTAAATTGAATGTTGATCCAACACTTTTTCAACCGGTCTCCACTTCTCTTGCTTGTATTAGCTATGCTAAAATTTTTTGCACTAATGTCCTCCCACGCTTTTAATTTTTCTCTCATAAGTTTTTTTTCTAGTGGTTTTACGTCGTATCGAAACAGATATGTCTTATGGTGACGATGGGATAGGAAAGGCCTAGGAGTTGGAAGGAAGCGTCCATGGCCTTAATTAAGGTACAGCCCCAGCATTTGCCTGGTGTGAAAATGGGAAACCATGGAAAACCATCTTCAGGGCTGCCGACAGTGGGATTCGAACCCACTATCTCCCGGATGCAAGCTCACAGCCGCGCGCCCCTAACCGCACGGTCGGCTTGCCCGGTCTCTCTCATAACAACACTGTCTGTCTTTTTGTTTTCAACTATATCTTTCTTCTCTTTTACTAATTTTAATAACACTTCCCATCCATCGTCGAGAAATTAAATTAACTGTATTGGATTGAATTAATGTAGAGTCCAGTGGGATCTGTAATGCAGGGAACAGCTGAATTTAAGGGGAAAAAAACCAAAACCACAACAACATTGATTGATGGGAGACACTACACTGCGCTCCCATTGTATTCATTGCCAACTTCATATCTGATTCTTCACATAACTTACCAAAGTCTACTCGTGCCAGAGTCTATTTTGTAAGAGTTGCGTCTGTGAAACAGACTTCCACGAAACTCAACTGAGCGAACTTACGTAAGTCGAAGTCAAAGTCTCATTCATGAATATGACCCTAAAGTGTTGCACTTGTTCATAATATCACCCATTCACAATCATTGACAAGTTTATGCAACATAAACAATATTGTACATATGCATGCGTGGTTAAAAGTGATTTGATAGAATTTGAGAATGTTTTTGTAGAATGAAACATGTCATTCTGCTGCAATTTTTTTTACAAGGATGTCATAGTGTTATATTTCGTGTTTTAACAGACTGGAAAAACTTAGTTTTATTAACTGAGTAAACACTGAAAAAGAATGGCTTCCTTCGTAACAAAATACAGTATAATTCACATATCGGATGAATAGTACAATTCAAGAATAATAAATGAAAGTACAAAAAATACAGGACAAATTATTGTTCACCTCACAAAGTCTCATAACTACCAAGGATAATCAGCTGTCTAGTTTTATGCAGCGATGTGGTGGATTTGAAACGTGCACTGATTGGAGGACTGGAGAGTGAGACAGAGGAATGAACAAAGGCAGGGACCTTTCAACTACAAAAGCCTACCTTTAGATTACGGCTGACATTGAGATCAGGCAATTTTTTTAATTAGGAAGAACACAAGAACAAGACTGTTTTGAAAATGTAGGTGATGTGTACTGCATTTTTTACTGTATTTACATTGCTCGTGTATTCTGTATAGAGTAAGAAGAGCTATGCGCATCACAGTACAATATATTGCATCTCGCAATAAGTGCCACAGCAGTTATAACGCAATATATTGCGTATCAAACTTGTGGGTGTTATATCTTTGCTTCTCTATGCCATTGAGTAATGATTCACAAACATACGGTATGTGCCAACTGTTGGCTATGTTACTGAAGCTTGCGCTTATTCGTATCCTCATGCGAAGTGCTGTAAACTGTTTTTGTGTGTGATAACTATGGTTTTTGGGAATCAACTGCTAGCTGATGAACATGGCTGCTTACAGTTGTGCTCAAATAGTACTAAATATTGAGAAAGTGTTAAAAATCTTGATGAATGGTGTAAGTGAGGATTCTGATTTTTCCTGTGTGAATGAAGAAATTGATGACTTCCTTTCTGAAACTGTCATAATCAAGGGTGAAGGAATAAGTGATTGTGACTAAGAAGAATTACAACCACCATCTGCAAAGAGGCGCAAAACGTGTATTGTGCACAGTTCATGGAAAATAATTGTCTGGGAACTCCTCTCTCAATGTGAGTACAAAAACAGACTGATGTAATAGTGAAAGGACTGGGTTGATTTTTAGGAATTATGCTAAGGGTCATGTACACAAACATATGATAGAAGTATAAGGATACTGGTCCACTGATCCATTCATCCATACTATTATATTTTCTTGGCTCGTGCTCTGTAATTATTACAAATCAATTCTACAGTTCATTCATTTCAATCATAATAGTTCCCTACCTCAAAATGAGAGAAAATCATCTCAAAAAAGGAACCAAAGGTCCATATATTAGTGCAAAGACTGTAACATTTGTGTCCACCACTATATTTTGTGAAATACCATGCAAAAGACATTATTAATCATGAAGATTATGTGATACTGTGATTTTTAACTTTTTCCTGTACGACTTGGCCATTTTTAAAAATATAGCATATTATGTGCTCTACAGTAATTCATAATGGGGTTTATTTATGTGCCTGCAAAAACCTAAATTGAAGGGTATGTCAGTGCTTTGAAAATCCACACCTCAAAGGGTTAATTTGATTTCTCCTGTAGAATTGTTACATTAAAAACATTGAAATTAACGTTTTACTGAATTAATATCATAGCTAGCTGTAGTCACTGCACTTATCAGTGTAATCTCCCCCCCCCCCCACCATAATCAATTTCTTACCCTTTACTTTGAAATAGAAATTTGGGGAAAAATACAAATTTGCACAATTTTTCTGCCATAATTATGCAAATGTTTTCAATCATGAGTGTTTTCCATTTATTTTTTGCACACAGGGTGATTGTGAAAATATCAATTGTTTGGATGGCTGGTAATCCGTTTGTAGGCAGTGATTGAGCAGCACAAGTGGCAAAACTGCAGTTAAAGCACTGCACTGCAAGCTATGCGTAGTGTTGGTCTAATCACATTTCATTAGTATGTTTGTAGTAACAATGTGGGAGATGTACGCTTGGTCTATAATATATACCAAACTTTGTGCTAATACTTTTTTACATTCAGAAGTGAATAGTAGTTGGTGATCGATTAGAAAATGAAGAGTTACAATCCATTGTTTAAATTAACTGTGACCGGGGGAGTTGGCCGTGCGGTTAGGGGCGCACAGCTGTGAGCTTACATGTGGGAGATATTGGGTTCGAACCCCACTGTCGACAGCCCTGAAGATGGTTTTCCGTGGTTTCCCATTTTCACACCAGGCAAATGCTGGGGCTGTACCTTAATGAAGGCCATGGCTGCTTCCTTCCCATACCTAGCCCTTTCCTATTTCATCGTCGCCATAGCAAATAGCAAAGAATTTTTTTTTTTATCAGTGGTCACCAGCGAACTGATTTATATGTTATAATAATTAGTGAAATATGTACAATGTACATATATATGTATCGAACTATAGAATTATATATGGACTTGAAACTACAAAAAAAAAAAAAAAAAAAAAAAATCGTTTTAATATTAAAGTTCAGTGAAGCTAAACATAGCCTACATGAAAAATAATGTTGCAGTTGTCATTTTTATATGACTTGTGAAGAACATACAATCTTTTATTCTCTGTTACCAAACGAATGGATTACAAAATGTACCTTTTAAGTGCTGGAAAGCGATTCATCATCTATTGTCTGAGGGCAGATTTATACTGACTGAAACTGCATTTAACATCAGAAGAGGTAATAAGGGAACTTCACAGTGTCTACTGGGTTTAAGTCCATTGTTAACTCCACATAGCATTGCAGCAATCTTTCCCATTTTTTCATATCCAGGGTTCTTTGAAACTACAATGTCCAGCTTCATTTTTGCTACATTTGCAACTTTACCTCTACCACAATCCAGCTATTATACAGTACTGTTCACAATTTCAAAACTTTCAGAAAGTGACAGATGCAAGTTTTGGGGCCTTTTGAGTGCTTTTTTGATGCACAAAAATTTCACAGAAAGTAAGTCATTCCTCACACTTATGTCTGTGACAACCTGTTTTCAGATTGTTGATGAATGGGATTTCCCAAGTGACAAAATTTTGGGACAGACGCAGTCTGTTAGTTTAACAATTTTTAGTCGAAATATGGACTATATTGACTTTAATGACTAAGAATGTGGAACATATACTGGTATGTGCTAAACTCCAAAATATGGAAGAATATGGAAAATAAACATTGTGTTTTTTAAAACTCTACACGTCATGATTTGTCGAGATAATACAAAATATAATTCATTTTAGTTTTCTAAATCGATATGTATTTATATAGAAATCTGTTCGCTGGTGATCACATCTGTAGAAAATAACAGCAAACGTGCCACAGCGTGCAAGTTTTGTGTAGAGCTGGCTTAAAGAAAAAGAATAGTTGCAGTGTGTCAAGAAGTCAGCCTTATCATTTTAGGGATCAAAATCAGGCCAGCATCCAGAAATTGAAAAAAGAATTGTAAAAATATGTGATTGGATTGAGAAAGAACAGTTCAATTTTTCATGGAATGCTACAGTTAAAGGGCGCTGGATATCACAAAGAAAAGCAATATAAGAATTTCACAGTTTGAAGCAAGCAAAATTTGGCTGTGTAGATACATGAAGACGAAGAGGAACAACCTTTCTCTTTGAAGAGAATATCTGCATGCTTGCTATTGCTAAAAGACTATACAGAAAACCAATGGAATTCCATTAGTATTTTAGATTCAAAATTAAATTCACTTCACTTTGTTTTTAAGATATAAAGTCATATACGGTATACATGTGAAAAATGGTTGGTTTGATACAGAATCACCAATTTCATGTAATGAGCCTGTAGAATTCAATCTAATTAGGGCAAGTGGTACTGTGTTTCAAGATGATTTTAAAGCACTGAACACTGTGAATAGCCTAAGTATGGTGAAACTCTTGGTAAGCCAGCATATCACCATTCAAGTACATATTGTATGAATACTTCCCTAACCATTTATACTGAACAAATAATATGTATGCCAATAATCTAAGCATCACTGGCCAACGGTGATGAATTACAGTAAAATAAAAAATATCCTTGCTGTGCTTGGCATATTGGTAGACCAGTTATGTCTCTCCCCAAGATTTAATCATCGGAGGCCTAATCTTTGATGATTATTTCCCTAACACCACACAAATTCACCACAGTCCTTTTAATAAGCAAATATGCAAGTAAATATGCTCTTAAAAGTAGCTAAATATAACCCAAAAGTGGAAAATTTAACCAAACAATATGTACTTCCAACAACATTTTTTTTGGCCACTAGTTATTTTATAATAATAATACAGTTCATTATACTGGGCAGTGCTCAAATTTACAAAGCAAATAACTTTATAATCTTGGGTTGAATGCTGTTTAAATTTTGTGTACGGCTGGACTATTTTTCTGGAAAAACCTGTAGAGGCTGATGTAACCAACCTGTCAGTTGTTTTCTCCCCATAATGGACTACAGCTGTCTTTCTGTTGAACAGCTTGCCAAACCAGTGTTACTTTATGCTGAGACAAGAAGTGTTACAGTGGCGCAAAGGAGATTTCGAGCTGTGTTTCAGGTTTGGTGGATCCCCTGCACATAAAACTATTCTTCGTTTGTTCTGAACATTTGTGGTGACAGGCAATGTAGCAAAAGAAAAGAGACCTCAAGCACCAGTATTACGTTCTCCTGAAAACACTTGAGTGCTGCGAGTAGCCGTGTAGCGAAGCCTGGGTAAGTCTACCTGATGGGCTTCAAGAGAACTTGGAATATCTTGCTGTACAGTGCAGGTTTATTACATAATGATCCTAAACTGTTCCCGTACAAAATGACCATGTTACACAAGCTGACACAAAGTGACAGGGAGAGGAGGTTAAGAATGCTTTATGGCTGGAGCAGGGTTGCCAGATACTTGAAATTAACATATGGGACAGATGTATGGTCGAGGAAATCGATGCGCTTGTATTCTAGGAATGGTGATATTTTCAGGATCTTGTATTCCATGCAAATATGTGGCAATGTTCATATTTGTGAATAAAGTTTTGACCCATTAGTTTTACACCATTTAAAGACATTAACTTCTTATAGATTTTTTTTTTTTTTTTTTTTCCCGCTAGATATATTACTATTTCTTTAAATGCAGTTCAGGATGCTGGTTTCAAACTGATATCTTCTTCTTCCTCAAGTGTCATATCCAGTTCCCCAGATGTTGGCGATAACCCTGGAGAAAGCACCCTTTCTTTAGCTAACTTGAAGAGTTTTTCATGTTGATGCAAGTCCAGTCTTTGATGTTTTGAAGCCATGACATTGATGGTCTACCAGCTTCTTGCTTGCCTTCTATCTTTCCTCATAATATGAGATATAGAAGCCTGTGCTTTTTACCTCGTAGAACATTGCCTAAATAAGCTATTTTCCTGGCTTTGATAATGTATGATCTTGATCCTTCTAATTTTTTATTATTTCCAGAGCTATATGGAAGTATTCATTCTTTGAGAACATTTTTTGGGAAATGTTAAATAATTATTTAGATCTCTGATAATTATATTTTTGCTTTCAGATAACACGCAATAAGCCTGTGATGAAACCTGCAAAGGGAACTAGAAAGTGCAATTGTCGGCAAGAAATGGTTACGCGACATTTGGGTCCTGGTCGTTTCCAGATGATGCAGCAGAATGTTTGTGATGAGTGCCCAAATGTTAAGTAAGTTTCCTTTTTTGGCATAGGTTTGTTTTGATATTTGCATGGACTTAAGGGAAGGAGATATCCAGGCGAATTTCAGATTTCCTTGGATTGTATCTATGAAACTACAAATGTCATTCTGAAATTAATGAACAACAATTAAAAAGAAATCAGAGTTCATCAATATAGTACAGTAAAACTAAGATCATCATCATCATAATCTGCAGACTTTGCAAAATATGTTAACGTATGGACATCATTAGTTGGCAGTTACTAAAAAAACTGTCAGACAGTAATATTTCCTTTTGGCAGTGAGCCATCATTGAATTCCTTGCTAAGGAGGAAGTTGCTGCTGGCGTAATTCAGCACAGACTTCAGCATGCATATGGAGACGTGTGCATGGGCCCTAGCAATGTTAGAAAATGTGTGAAATATTTCAAAAATGGTAATATGAGCATCTATGATCAATCTCATAGCAGTCACTGTAGAAATGCCTCCACTGAATGTATCATTGAAAGAGTTGATATTGTTAAAGAAAATTGTTGTAATCATGCACAATTGCATACCAAGGAGAGGGGCTATGCTGATTTTATTGTTGAGAGGCACACAGGGCCAACTCTAGGCATTACAGTTTGGGAAGCTATTGGCTTCTATATGAAATTGCCATAGGCGAGGGCACAACGATTGCTCGACTGTATGTGGACAGGGTTGTCAATCCAGTTGTTATCCCTGTGATGGGGACTGTTTACATTCGGGATGTTTCAGCAGGACAGTGCCCGCCACCACACTGCAGGCATCTCGTGGGAAGCTTTCCAAAATATTATACTTCTACAGTGGCTGCTAGGTTCCAAGACTATTGAACATGTGAGACATGATTACCTGCGCAACTTCTCTCAGCCACACCAAACTGTGGATGAACTGACTCTTGCAGTGCGGCAAACCTGAGTTGCAGTTTTACTGGATGTTATTCAGAGCCTTCATAACTCCATACTTTGCAATGTATTACAGCTTGGAGTGGACTCGTCTTGTACTGATCTGTGTCCACATGTATGCACAGAGTCACCTGAACATGTTATAATGGGTCATACCCAGTCAGTCAGGACAAGCTATTTTATATATATAGATATGGAAGGTCTTAAACTGATTTTTCTAACACAAAATTAGCTGTATGTTGCGCAGGAAATTCAAGGTTGCCCAACATAAAAGGTCAACAATTGAACAAAATCAAACTAATAATTAAAAATTCAACTTACCTGTTTCAGTGGCTACAGGTGGTCCTAGCTGTCCACTTTCAAGCCCCGATATATAACTACACTGAAGACAATAAATTCAGGGGTATCTAAAATGAGTAAAAATGTATCTAAATTTTATGGTAAAATATTATTCAAGATAAATCACTGAGAATGCATTAAAAATTCCTATACATCTAGGTTTGATATCAAAATAACAAACGGTCCAGACCAGTTGATCAAGGGTTGTACAAAACTGGTAATTCCAAAACTGTGGGTAGCCTACATTTTTTTCAAATCGCATGTCTTCTTTGGAAGCGTTCATTCGCACAAAACAAGTTCATCTCCTTCAGTACCTTACTAGGTTATGGAAGTTTCCGTAGCAGGGGTGTACACGGAGTCCAACACCGCATTTTTCACACATATATCTACTTTCCTCTTTTTCTCATCAAGCGTGGTGTTTGAACACACATGAAGTACCTGGCAGGAAATCTCTTCTTCGGGGTGGGTGGTACAGGGGAAGAAAAATGTCTCTCTGTCAGTTTAAGCGGTTTATCCTCGGCTGAAGGGCATCCTCTTTTGCTTGTAGGTCGGGGTGAATGGAATTTCTTGAAAATCTCTCGTAGAAGTTTGAGCTGAAAATCGGCAAGTGAAATGTTTTCTCCTGTTTGCATATTATAGTGTGTTTGACAGTTCAAAACTGTAATATCTAGCAGGTGGAAGAAGAATTTCCTGTACCATTTCAGGGACTTCCAGACACATTCTATGGAACTAATCATCATATCGACTCTGTTAACTGATCCCATGTTCTTATTGTACTGAAGAATACACTGTGGCTTTAGTTTAGGTTGCTTTGTCTTCCTGTCTACTTTTCCTGTCGATTCCATTGCATCTGTATGCAGCGTAGTCAGCGTACACACTTCCTTACGGTCCATCCATCTCATGAGCATCATATTCTCTGTGCATTTTGTTTCAGTTTGCTCCAGTTGTATTTTCTTTGTAAATTTAGGCATTCCCGTACGGTTCCTTCGTACTGTTCCGCATGCGTTTATTTTATTCTTATGGAGGTAGTCGTACAGTAATGGGCTCGAGTACCAATTATCGATCCACAGAGTATGCCCTTTATTCAGATACTTCTCCATCAAAGTTTTGTCTACTGCACCAGATACACCCATTTCACGTTCTGGTAAAATTTCTGTTGCTGCCCCTGTGTACACAATAAAATCGAACACATACCCAGTTTCACAATCACAAATAACGAATGATTTTATCCAAAACCGGTGCATCTTGGAGGGTATAAACTGGATGAGAGAGAGCCTACCCTTGAATAGCGTCAAACTTTCATCTGTACACACGTTCTGAAATGTTCTAAAAACTTCACTGAACTTTCTTCTGAGATTGTCAACAATTAGTCTTATCTTGTACAGTCTGTCACCTTCAAGTTGAGTATTATTGTCACAGAAGTGAATCACTGGAGAAGTAATAAGTACCTATCCCTTGGCATATAATCTGAAAACTGAGGGTTGGCTAGGAGCAGATCAATAGGCCAGTACTCCGTGATATTCAGCTTCTTCATTCGAACCATTAGCATTGTCACTGCAAGAAATATATATAACTCTTCAGGAGTAGTGTCTCTCCACTGTTGTAAACATGATTTTGAACTCGGTGGCGTTTTCTCCAACACAAACTTGTAATATTTGTTTCATTAGCTATTTCTTTCATAAGAACTGGTGTAAAAAATAACTGAAAAATATCCGAAGCTGTTGTTTCGTTCTGTAAGAGACCTATAGTATTACCACTGTTTGCGTCATCAAAATCATGTACAACTGGAGTAAACACATTATCCTGCCATTTGAACATAGGAGAACAGGTACGGCTTCTCTTTCTCATGCTTTGCACAAGTGATTGGACAACTGTACTTTCATTATAATCGGTGTCGTCACTATCATCATTATTCTCGAAATCACTAAAATCGGAATATTCATCTTCCGATTCTAATGCAGATAGCACTCTTACAACCTCGGATTCGGTAAGATCGCATGTTTTACTGGCGGTCGACATACTGTAGCTTACTCATCCCTGACGCGGGCCTCTCTGCTAGCTTGCACGCCGGGCATACCGCAGAGCAGCTCGTAAAGCAGAGTGTCGTATTTATCTCAATAGCTCATGAATGAATCAACAGATTGTCATTTAGTAAGCTCCTATCTACTGCAGAGATATGCGTGTATCCATCCACGGAGTTTGCAATATTGCGAGCGCAGCAATGTAAAGGTTAAGGCTGCCGATGGGGGGATCCAAACCCATCATCTCTTGAATGCAAGCTCACAGCTATGTGACCCTAACCTTATGGCCAACTTGCTCTGTATTAGGGTCTTAATACTGTATCGTTTATAATAGAAGTGAAAGTGTATAGTATGAAATCTTGGTCATCTGTATATAAAAATGCATGCTAATAATAATAATAATAATAATAATAATAATAATAATAATCATAATAATAATAATTTCCCCTGCCCACCTATTGGCCCCCCCCTCTAGGGACACCATGACCTTGACGTCTGTGTGGGGGCTTGTGTGCTTGTTGATCCCGAGGGCTGTGCCAGCTCAGGGTTACCCATGCTGGATAGGCCTCGGTGTGGGGCCAGACTAACAAGGTGTCCCCCGAGTTGCTTGAGAGGTGTCTGTGCTCTTTATTCTTCATCACTATTTCTACTCTTCTATTCTCACCTTCTTAAATTTCATTCCTCTCCCTGTCTGGCCACCCTCTCTGCCTCGGGTAGATTAGGTTAGTATGGAGGTTTTATCCTCCCCCAATCACAAGTTTCGGGTCGTGGCGAGGTGATGCATGGCTACTGGGTGAGTAGTTCCTAGCGACCCCCTCCAGATACCGGGCGCCCTCTGGAGTATATAGCCTTGCCTTCGGCACTTCCCAGGAATGTTCGGCTGGAAAGTCCTCTCCCAACAGAGCAGGGGGAAAGACTTCCCCAAATAGGGCTGGGAAGTCCAGCCCTCCTTCCAATGCCCAGATCATAAAGGAGGAGAAGGTGAAGCCACAGAGCTCCCTAAAAAAATTGGAGAAGAAGCCTTCTCCAACTCAGTCGGGGTCCACTGGATCCCCGAAGAAATCTGGCAAGCCATCTGCCGGCTCTCCTCGTAAAAAGAAAGAAACGGTGGGCAAGAGCGAGAGGCCCAGACGCCCTCTTGTTCGATCACTTTCTGGAGAACTGAGTTCTCCCAGGAAGAAGGCCCACTGTTCCCAAACAACGAGATCACCGTCCGCGGAGGATCCAGTCACCGTGCCTCCTCCTTCTGAGGAGACAATGGAGACTGAACCATTCATTGTCATGGATGGTGATTGTGACAATAACGATAGCGACAAAGACGGCGGAACCTGGCAGGTAATGGACCGAACGAAGGGCAAGAAATTGCTCTGAATTCGAGGCTTTACCTATCCATACAATGGCACTATTGCAGTGGAACTGCAGTAGTTATCACTGTCGCCTAGCTGAGTTACGTCAATTGATATCTGTCTATGCGGCCTCCATAGTCTGTCTCCAGGAATCTCGTTTGAGACCTGGACATGACACGACTATGAGAGGATATCGTCTTTATTCCAAAGACAACTGTGGATGGCGCGGCAACTGGGGGCGTTTGTACCCTAGTTCGCTCTGACATCTTCAGCGAAGAAGTACCGCTCCGTACTCGGCTAGATGCAGTTGCAGTTCGCATTCCGTTGCCAGTAATGACAACAGTTTGCAACGTGTACATTCCACCAGATTACGACCTTGAAATTTGTGCACTACAAGATTTGATCACTCAGTTGCCTCCTCCTTTCCTCATGCTGGGAGATGTGAATGCCTGTAACATACTATGAGGTTCTCCGTCTTCCTGTGCTAGGGGGAGGGTGCTAGAGCGAATGATCAACCTGTTGGATCTTTGCGTGCTTAATACAGGGGAACTGACACATTTCAGCAGTGCACATGGCACATTCTCACAACTAGATGTCACTTTGTGCAGCCGTGCGCTAGTTCCCCTGCTATGGTGGCAAGTACACGACAACCTCTGTGATAGTGACCACTTCCTGATAATTATTTCTCTCTTGAATCAAAGACAGTCCGAAGTACCCAAGCGCTGGTTACTTCGGCAGGCAAATTGGCCAGAATTTTCAAAACGCGCAGTGATGGCTGATGATATGCTGGAGTCTGTTGACAACCCCGTTTCTTACATTACTACTGGAATTTTGGCTGCTGCGGAGGAAACAATTCCTTCCTCATCCGGTATTCGTCGCCGGAAACAGGTCCCATGGTGGACGGACGAAATTGCAGTGGCCATACGTGATCGCCGACAGGCTTTTAAGCATTATCATCGGAATCCTACAGTGGCCAATCATATCACTTTTAAGCATCTGCGCGCGAAGGCCTGTTTTTTGATTCGAGAAAGTAAGAAAGCTACGTGGGTAAAGTATGTGTCGTCCATCACGGCACATACTCCGTCATCACAAGTGTGGACAAAACTCCGCCGTATTGTCGGAGTGCTGAATGTGCCCTCAGTACCTGGAATCTCCATTAATGGAGATATAGTTACGGTTCCTTCAGTCATTGCAGACCACATCGCGTCACATTTCGCAGATATATCCAGCTATAGGAGATACGACCCTGCATTTCTTCCAATTAAGCGCGAAGCAGAGGCACAGCGTCTCTCTCTTTTGCCTCTAGTGCTTCGTATCCCTGCAACGTGCCCTTCACGGAGTGGGAGTTGCGGAGTGCACTCGCGCTATGCAGAGATACGGCTCCTGGACCGGACAAAATCCATAAACAAATGCTTAAGCATTTGAGTGAGTGACAGATGTCTCAAGGATATTCTCACCCTTTTCAACAGAATATGGAGTGAGGGAGTGTTTCCATCTCAGTGGCGTGAGGGAATAGTGATACCAATTCCCAAGCCAGGTAAAGATCCAAAACTTCTGGATAGTTATAGGCCAATATGCCTTACAAATGGCCTCTGTAAGCTATTTGAAAGGATGGTTAACCGGCGTCTTATGTGGGCTATGGAAAAGGTGGGTCTCTTGTCTAACTACCAGTGTGGTTTTCGCTCTCATCGGTCTGCCACTGATCATCTGGTCAGACTGGAGAGTGCCATTCAGGAGGCCTTTCTCCGGAAAGAACACCTAGTCACCGTGTTTTTTGACCTGGAGAAAGCTTACGACACTACCTGGCGATATGGGATTCTCTCCACACTACACTAGTGGAGATTTCTGGGAAATTTGCCAACGCTTATTGAGAACTTCATGTCCCTCCATCTCTTTCGAGTCCGAGTAGGGAATGCATTTTCTCAATATGACGTTCAGGAAAATGGAGTACCTCAGGGATCGGTACTGTCACGCTGTTCACAATCGCCATCAACGGCATAGTTGCCGCTGCTGGGCCCGCAGTTGTTCCTTCGCTGTATGTAGACAACTTAGCTCTACATTACAGCTCCGAAAGGGTGGCGTTTGCTGAGAGACAGCTACAGCAAGCAATTAACAGAGTCGACAGATGGGCCCTGTAAGACGGTTTTCGATTTTCAGCAGCGAAAACCTCTGTTGTACACTTCTGTCGACGTCGGCCTGTGCATCCCGAACCAGAGCTCCACTTGCTAAACAGTGTCTTACCAGTGGTTGACACCTGCAGATTCCTGGGGTCTTCATTTTGATAAGAGACTTATGTGGTAGCCCTGCATCTGTCGGTTGAAGGTTGCCTGCATGAAGAGACTTAACATGCTTAAGTTTCTCAGCGGCACTTCGTGGGGGCTGACTGTGCGGTACTGCTACGATTTTACGTGCCTACGGTCCTCTCCCGGATTGACTATGGAAGTGTGGCTTATGGCTCAGCATCAAAATCTACGCTTAGCCTTTTAGACAGTATTCACCATAGTGGAGTAAGGCTGGCAACGGGTGCTTTCCATACTAGCCCCATTCCCAGCCTACTCGCTGAAGTGGGAGTTCCACCTTTACGGATAAGGAGGCAGCAGTTACTCCTCATGTACGCTGCCAAAATTCATGAAATGCCACTACATCCAAGCTATCAATGCATCTATCGTACCCAATACCACCAGCGGTGCCAAGACCGGCCGAATACCACACGGCCGGTTGGGTTTCGGATTGATAGCTTGTGTCATGATTTGAACATTGATATCGGTGGTTGTCTTGAACAAACTCTTAGTGAGGTACCTCTGTGGTTGGTTCCGCGACCGGATATACATCTAGATCTGCTGCGTGGACCCAAGGTGAACACGGATTCCTCTGTTTATCGGAGGTATTTGCAGGACTTCATTCACCAATATCCAGCTGCGAGACTTATTTTCACGGATGGTTCTAAAATCGGAGATAATGTTGGTTGCTCTTTCGTCATTGATGATATGAATATGAAGATCTTCCTCCCTAAAGTATGTAGCGTGTATACTGCAGAGCTTTAAGCCATCGTAGAGGGTCTGCAGTTTGCACTGCGTGATGAAAGAAGCCACTTTCTTATGTGTACTGATTTGTTAAGCTCTCTGCAGTCTGTTGAAACCTGTTTCTCGCAACACCCACTGGTGCAGCAGATACATGACCTTCTAGCCAGGTTAAGGAATGCTAGCACCAGAATCACCTTCGCGTGGCTTCCAAGCCACGTTGGGATTGCGGGAAACGAACTTGCGGATGAAGCTGCAAAGGAAGCTGTACTTTTACCTCCAAGACCAATCAATGTACCTGCTAAGGATATTTGTTATCAGCTACGTTGAACCATCTTGGCATCCTGGGAATTGGAGTGGCTAGATATCCGAACTCCCAACGAGCTGAGAGCAATTAAGAAGACGACTACCATGTGGCGGTCCTCTTTCCGACCTTCATGGAGAGAGGCCATAGTACTGTGCAGGCTGAGGATAGGTCATTTACGATCCATGCACTCTTATCTTCTAAAGAGGGAAGACCCCCCAGTGTGTTCTTGTGGTGCCGACTTCACCGTGGCCCACATCCTCACAGAGTGCGCCGATCTCTCTGGCCTGAGACGGAGCCTCAGTCTGCAGGAAACACTCGAACGCATACTAGCCGATGACGCGACTACTGCTGATCTCGTCACCCGCTTTATGTGCGACAGTGGACTTATCAAAGGCATATAAATTACAAGTGTACTGTTACTCAGGGAAAGTATGTTCCCTTTTTATACGTTAGAAATCCTTTCAGCCTAATTCTATAATTGTTTTTTGTTTTATTTTGTACTGCGTTTCCAAATTCCTTTGTTGAATAAATAATTTTGTTTTATATTTAAAATTTATTTTCCATTTATTTGTTCAGAGAGGATGATTACCTCGTTGTACTTCCTCTTAAAACAAAAACCACCACCACCACCTAGTGGCCATGACCATCAAGTCTATATGGTCTGACACTGTGATTACCATGTTCGAGTCCTGTTCATGGAAAGAAGTTTCACTGTTGGGAATGTTGGTGTGGTAGTATACAATTATTAGATTGTGCTTTTGCTGGTGAGACCTAGTGTTTACCATGCACTGTGTCTTCTGGTATGGGCTAGAACAATTTTTTTACTTTCATTGAGCTGTCTCTCTCATCCTTGGCTTTGACAATATGAAAGTGACTGAGGTATGAACGATGCTAGTAATGCTTTTTCTTATGCAGTCAGTCCCTACTATGAATAGTGTGAAAATGTTGCTCATAGGGTTGGTTGGTGCATGCATTTCAGTGTGCTTGGCAAATACATATGTAATAGCAACTTCTGACTTGGTGAGAAAAGCAACGGGGAAACTATCTCACTGCTCATTTCACTAGTATGCCTCCTCAGTGATGCCTAGGCCATCTATGACAGTTAATGGTTCAGCTCTTGAGGTTCCAACCAGCCTTAGAGCTGAGGACTGAACATACATACAGATTGTGTGTACATTCGATTCCAAACCTCTACGCAGTGTTCATATGGAGTGAGAGCGTATGACATTGTTGATGGTGATTCATATGTTGGTTACAGACGTTAAGCCTTGAACAGGCCTCTTTGTGGTTTTCGACAGGAGTAGGCTATGTGCCAACACCGGGTTTCATCCTCTCCCTACCTAGTTATCTTCTTGTCTTGCACCCAGTCGTGCAGGTCACCAAAGCCAAGTCAAAATTGTGCTCTGGCACTCCTGCCATAATGATAACCAACCAAGCGACTGACCACTTAATGTATTTGGGGCTTGTATGGTTTCTCTCCACCTTTCTCCATTCACTACTGTGGCATAGTCAGTGTTATACTTTCTAAGGCTGTTCTTCACTAAATCCATCCAACTTGTTCTTGTCTTTCTCGACCTCTCTTCCCCTCCAGCTGAAGTTCAATTTTTTTTTTTTTTAAAATCTGAGTGGTGTATCCAAATATTTAAATAGTTCAACCTGTTCTTCTCGATGTTATAATTCATTTTTTCATTTTTATTGCTTTCCTTTTATCTTCATTGTTTAATCTGCCTCCCTTTTTTAATCTTGTGAACCATGTTCTACAAAATCTATTCATTTCAGCTGCCTGGGTATGGCTTTCATCTCTTTTCCTCATAGGCCAAGTCTCTGCCTTATACGTTGTTATGGGGGTAAAATATGTCTTGTATATTTGCTTACCCACAGCAGCTTTCCTATTTGTATTCTGCTGACTTCTGCATCCATTTACCATTACCTCTCTTCCTAAGTGCTTAAAGTGCTCTACAACTTTTGCATTCTTGCCTACAGTTTTTACTTTTCCTCTTCCTTCCAGCTTTCCTCTGGTCATTACCATTGTTTTACTCTTTTCTGCAATGATCTTCATTCCCCATTGTTCAATCTTTCCCCTTATGAAGTCCGTCTGTACCTGTACTCTCATGCTAATCTTTTATTAGCACAAATGAGGAAACTGTTGGATTCCTGTTCAGAATCACTCCTTTTGTCGTGCTGTGGATTAGCGCGGTGTGCAGATGTACAGTGATGTTCTGTTGTTTTAATTGATCATCCAACTCGAGCAGATCTTTAAGCTTCAGACACTGTTATCTTAACAATTATTTGTAGTCTGTGGTAGATGGATTAAAAAGTGTTCTGCAATTGTCAAACAAGCCATACGAGACATATTTCTCTCATGTGGTGTATAGATTTTTCATTGACTTTTACTATATATGTAATATCACATTGCTTTCTGTTCATCTTGTTTATTTTTGTTTTGTTTAATAGGTTAGTAAATGAAGAACGGACTTTGGAGATTGAAATTGAACCTGGGATGGTTGATGGCCAAGAAACAAAATTCATAGCAGAAGGTGAACCACACCTAGATGGAGATCCTGGAGATTTGATCTTAAAGATTCGGACTCTGCCTCATCCGGTATTTGAACGTCGAGGAGATGATTTATATACTAACGTAACGTTGTCTTTACCTGATGCCCTAGTTGGTTTCTCAATGGAAATAGAACACTTGGATGGTCACAAAGTGGAAGTGTCTCGTGATAAGGTGACATGGCCTGGTGCAAGGATACGGAAGAAAGGAAAGGGAATGCCAAATTATGATAATAACAATCTCTATGGCACTCTGTACATTACATTTGATATTGATTTTCCAAAGTCAGAATTGTCTGAAGAAGATAAGAAAGGTAACTTTTTAAGCTTTATTTATTCAAGAATACATTTTGGGTGTATGATGTGTGATCCTAGGATATAAACTTCATGGTTTTGATCCGTATTGAATTGTGATCACAACAAGAACTAAAGTTATGTCACAATGGTAAAACTTTCCAATACTATACAGTAAAACCTCGATTATCCGTCCCTTGATTAACCGTTCTGCGGATTATCTGTCACGTAAAACTTATTTTTAAAAGCAGTGTACAGTCACTCCAAAACTGAATGAGCG
The DNA here is from genome assembly GCF_040414725.1 of Anabrus simplex. Classification (NCBI taxonomy): domain Eukaryota; kingdom Metazoa; phylum Arthropoda; class Insecta; order Orthoptera; family Tettigoniidae; genus Anabrus; species Anabrus simplex. Next base: position 367,424,135 of record NC_090268.1, on the reverse strand, counting down.
TAGTCTTGATGTCAGTAATAATAATAATAATAATAATAATAATAATAATAATAATATCGGTTTTACATCCCACTAACCACTTTGATGGTTTTCGGAGACGCTGAGGTGCCAAAATTTTGTCTTGCAGAAGTTCTCTTACGTGCCAGTAAATCTACCGACACGAGGCTGACGTATTTGAGCACCTTCAAATACCACCGGACTGAGCTAGGATCGAACCTGCCAAGTTGGGGTTACAAGGCCATCGCCTCAACCATCTGAGCCACTGAGCCACTCAGCCCGGCTCTTGACGTCAAAGTATCTTGATACAGTATTCTGTTTTGGAGTGACTGTACATTGACTCACAGACTCTTGAGTCCACGATCATAATGTACAGTAACTACTGTACATACACGCACATAGACTGGCAATCGGCATTGGAGACATGACTTCATACATTTTTTTTACTACGTAATTTTATGTTGTGTAAAATTATTTCAGTTTTAACTGTTACAAAAGAAGAAGGATGTTATTCAATTTCAACAGTCACAAACTTCATTATCCATTCCATTGTTGACAAGTAATGTACTGTAATGTGCCCTCTCCCAGCCCACGGAGCGTAGAGTGTTGCATGCTGGTCATTTTATAATATTATAATACCTCATTATAATAGAGAAATAAAGAGACTAAGAAGGAGGTGCAGACTGGAAAGAAATAGATTTAGAAATGGCTGTGGAAGTAAGGAGAAATTGAAGGAACTTAATAGAAAATTGAATCTAGCAAAGAAGGCAGCTAAGGATAACATGATGGCAAGCATAATTGGCAGTCATACAAATTTTAGTGAAAAATAGAAGGGTATGGATAGGTATTTTAAGGCAGAAAGGTTCCAAAAAGGACATTCCAGGAATAATTAATGAACAAGGGGAGTGTGTATGTGAGGATCTTCAAAAGGCAGAAGTATTCAGTCAGCAGTATGTAAAGATTGTTGGTTACAAGGAAAATGTTAAGATAGAGGAGGAGACTAAGGCCAATGATGTATTAAAATTTACATATGATAACTATGACATTTACAATAAGATACAAAAGTTGAAAACTAGAAAAGCAGCTGGAATTGATAAGATTTCTGGGGATATACTAAAGACAATGGGTTGGGATATAGTACCATATCTGAGGTACTTATTTGATTATTGTTTGGTCGTAGGAGCTATACCAGATGAATGGAGAGTTGCTATAGTTGCCCCTGTGTATAAAGGAAAGGGTGATAGACATAAAGCTGAAAATTACAGGCCAGTAAGTTTGACATGCGTTGTTGTATGTAAGCTTTGGGAAGGCATTCTTTCTGATTATATTAGACATGTTTGCGAAATTAATAACTAGGTTCGATAGAAGGCAGTTCGGTTTTAGGAAAGGTTATTCCACTGAAGCTCAACTTGTAGGATTCCAGCAAGATATAGCAGATATCATGGATTCTGGAGGTCAAATGGACTGTATCGCGATTGACCTGTCTAAAGCATTTGATAGGATGGATCATGGGAGACAACTGGCCAAAATGAGTGCAATTGGACTAGACAAAAGAGTGACTGAATGGGTTGCTATATTTCTAGAAAATAGATCTCAGAGAATTAGAGTAGGTGAAGCTTTATCTGACCCTTTAATAATTAAGAGGGGAATTCCTCAAGGCAGTATTATCGGACCTTTATGTTTTCTTATATATATAAATGATATGAGTAAAGGAGTGGAATCGGAGGTAAGTCTTTTTGCGGATGATATTCTGTATAGAGTAATAATTATTTACAAGATTCTGAGCAACTGCAACATGACCTCGATAATGTTGTGAGATGGACAGCAGGCAATGGTATGTTGATAAACGGGGTTAAAACTCAGGTTGTGAGTTTCACAAATAGAAAAAGTCCTCTCAGTTTTAATTACTGCGTTGATGGGGTGAAAGTTCCTGTTGGGGATCATTTTAAGTATCTAGGTGTTAATATAAGGAAAGACCTTCGTTGGGGTAATCACATAAATGGGATTGTAAATAAAGGGTACAGGTCTCTGCACGTGATTATGAGGGTGTTTAGGGGTTGTAGTAAGGATTTAAAGGAGAGGGCATATAAGTCTCTGGTAAGACCCCAACTAGAGTATGGTTCCAGTGTATGGGACCCTCACCAGGATTACCTGATTCAAGAATTGGAAAATATCCAAAGAAAAGCAGCTCGATTTGATCTGGGCGATTTCCGACATAAGAGTAGCGTTACAAAAATGTTGCAAAGTTTGGGTTGTGAGGAATTGAGAGAAAGAAGAAGAGCTGCTCGACTAAGTGGTATGTTCCGAGCTGTCAGCGGAGAGATGGCGTTGAATGACATTAGTAAACGAATAAGTTTGAGGGGCGTTAATAAAAGTAGGAAAGATCACAATATGAAGATAAAGTTGGAATTCAAGAGGACAAACTGGGGCAAATATTCATTTATAGGAAGGGGAATTAGGGATTGGAATAACTTACCAAGGGAGACGTTTAATAAATTTCCAATTTCTTTGAAATCATTTAGGAAAAGGCTAGGAAAACAACAGATAGGGAATCTGTCACCTGCACGACTGCCCTAAATGCAGATCAGTATTGATTGATTGATTGATTTCTACTTCAGAATGATACAACTTATTTGGTAGCGTGTAACATATCCAAGTACCGTACGTAGATCTTTCATATCGTTCTCTGTCAAGGTTAAATTTTTTCACCACAGGCTACTGCATTGTAAATGTTTCTCAATGCACAGGTATCGGAAACCAGCCTAGTGGTCCGTCATTGTCAACCTCTGCTATTAGTAGACAGATAGGCTACATTCTGTACTGTAGAGCAAAGTAAGGAAATGTGAGACTGACTGAAAAAGTTAAACATTTATTTTTCATTGTAACAGCTGAGAAATGTTGAGATCGAAATCTGCAGTAAAAAGAAAACTTGTAGTTTTAACCATACAAAATAAAGTTAAGATAATAGTACGAACCACACCCGGGTGACTGGAGTGGGACATTGATGATGATGATAATCAAACGGATGAAGAAAGGTGAACTAGTTTCAAATTTAGCATCAGAGTTCGGTGTGGGTGTGACAACAGTGTGGGACCTAATGAAGAATAAAGACAAAGTGTTGCAGTTTGCGGCGAGTTCTGACAGTTCGCATGGAATTGATTATTTTCACCATGTTGGTTAATCCTGTCTGTATTGACTTATATTCAAATTTCTATAGAACACTTTCCCACCTTGTCAATACTTTACATGTTTTATTATACAGTAGAGTCTTGATTATCCGACCTAAACGGGACCTGGAGTACGTCGGATCACCGAAAATGTCGGATAATACAGAACAACTTTGAAAATGAACTGAAACAAACAGGAAGGCTGTACTTTAGTACTAAAACAATGGCATGTTTTATGGTACTCTATTTATTGAATTATCAGTTCAATTGTACAGTACATGCAGTATTGAACGAAAGACATTTCAAATGTCTTACGAAAAGAAACTTGCGAACAATGTCTGCTTGCCTGCTGATCCACGTTTTCTTGCTGCGAGATCCCGCCATCGACGAAAAATCAGCACCTCCGTTGCGCTTGCTTCTGGCTGTTGCTCAACGTAGGTTAATGCCATTTCCAATGCACTTAATCCTTCACTATGAGTCATCGTTTTCTCCTCTTGTTCTGCAATGCTTTGTTCTTCATCATCATCATTCTCATTCCCAAAAGCATTCACAAAATCAATATCAGGGTCGGTTAGTTTGAACAGCTGATCTTGTGCACACAACTTACTCACGTCGTCAGTCGTAGCATCCTCACAGCCAGGAATGCAATTCAGTAGGGGCACAATATTTTCCATGTCTTCTTGTACCACCTCCTCTCGATGTTCAACCTCACTCAACAATTTGTTCCAAGACTTTGCTAATGTTGTTGTTTCAACTTCTTTCCAAGACTGCGCTATCCAGTATGCCACGTCTTTCATGTTGATTCGTTTTAACTTTTCTATCACGTCGTTGCCATTGTCCATTTTCTCTATCAGGGATGAAAGGAGTGTCCGCCGATATTTCCTCTTCAATGTTACCAGCACACCTTGGTCCATTGGCTGGCATAATGACGTTACGTTAGTAGGGAGGAACATGACTTTGAGGTCACCACTTCGAAGTTGCTCTTCATTTGGGTGTGATGGAGCGTTGTCTAGTAGAAGAAGCGCTTTTCTAGGGAGATTGTTCGAAGCAAGAAATTTTTCTACATCTGGAACAAACTGTGTAAAAAAAACAGTCTTTAAAGATGTCAGCAGACATCCAGGCAGTGTTCTGATTCGTGTAATGGACTGGAAGAGCATTAACAGACATGTTTTTAAAAGCCCTAGGCTGCTTTGGTTTACTGATCATAAACAATTTTGCTTTTAAGTTCCCAGTAACATTACTACAGGCAAGAACAGTAACTCTTTCCTTACAACGCTTGTAGCCCGGTGCAGACATCTCGGCTTGGGCTCCGAGAGTTTTTGATGGCAGCATCTTGAAATTTAGCCCAGTCTCATCACAATAAAAAATCTGATCACCGGTTAATCCTCCAGCAAGATTATTTCTTGAAATTTCACAACCTCATCGGATTTAGCTGACAGTTTTTCTCCACAGATATTAAGCTGCCGAATGCCATACCGCTTCTTCCACTGATCAAGTCACCCCGCACTGGCAGTAAAATTAGGGTCCCCTTCATTAAACTCCTTCTGGAAATACACTGCCTTTTCTTGCAGAATGGGGCCAGATATTGGCAGGCCCTTTTCCCAGTGTTGAGTGAACCAAAGAAGCACTTCACTTACTTTTTCGTATTCACATTTTTTCATTGTTTTTCTAATTTTCAGTGCATCACTTATTGCTCTGGTAGGGCACCACTTTTCAATTTCTTCCCTCTTTCTTTTTTCCAGTCTTCCACTGTAACATGTCCGATACCATAATCTGAAGCCACTTTTGAAGAGTTTCCCCTTTGTCCAGTCTCTTTAATGCACTCAACTTGTCCTCCACAGAAACAATCACTTTCTTCCGTTTACTCGCCATACTCACAGAGGAAATGCAAACTATAAAATCCGCACCCAACCAATACTACAATGAACAATGGCTGAAGACTCGCTGCACCTGTCCTTGAGAGAAAAACCGGTCCTACCGCCAGCGGTCAGACCAGTGCTTGTCCCACGGTCGCACCCTCAACACCGGGTGTCCCTGAATTTAGTCTCCACCAAAAGTTCAAATTAAGTCTACCAGTGTCGGATAACACAGAAGGTCGGATGAGCGGGACCCTACTGTACTTAATTACCGTACAGCTTTCGAGAGCTAACTACTGTCTTCTTCAGTAGTGCCAAACATCAATTAATCTTTGGACTTGGTATGTTGGTAAAAATATACTTATCAACAGAACAATTATATATAAATCGTGAAATTTTAAAAATATTTGTGTTTCAACTTTTACTTACTTACTATGTCATTTATTACAAACTTTAAAATATAAATTTTCAAATCATAAATGAATAAAATCTATTAAATTGGTCACGATATGCTAAAATTTTAAGTCTACTCTGCTCTTGGAACTTACGTCCTTATTTACATTTATAAAAGAAATGGAATGTTTCTTTGTGTCTAAATTTACCTTTGTCATTTAGTAAAACACTTTAAAATAGAATAATTTTCAATTCATAAAATAAATAAATAAATAAATAAATAAATAAATAAATAACACCTATTAACTTAGTCACTATGTTGAACTATTTTCTGCTCTCTTCTTGAAAATTTCTCCTTTGCTTAAGTCCTAAAAAAACCCATTATATTTAAATTTCTAATCTGTAATTCCATTACCTTATTTATTCGAATAAGTCACTTAACTTACTGCTATATTTCCGAGCCCTCTCACATAAATCGGAATTTCCTCCTCTTAATCCTGTCCGACCATGCTAGCCATTTTAACTGTCCAATTCCTTTAAAATAAACAACCAACAAACCAACTTTAGAGACATTTTTTTTTTTTTTAAAATACAAAAAAGACGGCTTAGATGACCGGGGAATTTTATTTTACTTATTTCAGTTTCAACTAAATTTATCCACAAATTAAAATTACATAACACTGGTCTGAACCAAACAATATGTCCTCGCTTGCTGTCAATGACCTTACGTGTCAAGCTGCTACTATAGTAATAGCCCCATTCCAAAGAGTGGGGGCAACTGCCCCTGCACACCCCCTCTTGTTGCTGCCACTGTATTTGTCAACGACGATAACCATTTGAAAGTGACAAGATTGTTAAATAAAGTGATTAGCACCACGTACGGCATCAAACAGACACAAGATATTGTAAAAGAAATCTTAACTATACCCAATGAGGGTTCAAATTCAGGCCCTCTCAAGTTACAGATAGACGCCTTAGCAGTCACGACCACAGAAATGCGTATTTCGGCGCTAAAGGAAGCAATACTACAAATTAAAATCAGAAACAGCCCATTAATTTTCAGTGGCGTTCGATATTAAGTGTTTGCATTGAATGAGCCTCATGCATCGAATGACCTTTCGATATTATAAAATGGGAGTCAAATATCAAACAGTATTTCATTTTAGAAATAAATATGAAGACAGGTAAACACTCACAACACAGGAAATTAATAAATATGTATGTATGTATGTTAATACAACTATTATTTAAAGGATACCTTCTGAAGACACTATTTTACCAGCAAAAACAGATAATCACAGGGACACTGCACCTTAGTAACAATACAACAATCTCATTGAAATCCCTCCAACACCAAAGTTCTGCGACTTTCCCACACTTGCCAACACGGTAACGACTTTGACCTATCGATTGACATAAAGCTAGGTTTGGAGGGCTAAATTTAGAAATCTCAAATGTTATTTAAAGTTATCGATATCCTCATTTTGCAACAAGGTATGTGAAGTGTTTGATATTTAAAGGGCGTTCGATATATAGTGCCATTACCCTATTTTTAAGAACTTTGTTTTATTTAAAGTGTCCACGTCATCAATACACATCACTTCACAAGTGAAAATATATGTAATTTTAGCGTCTAAACGTAATTCGGTACATCTTTAGTCTTGCTAGAAGACTTCTTCAGCCGTAGCATCTCACTGTAACTAATAACATAAAAGCACTATTAACCCTTTCCACTCGAGTGTCGACCTGAGGTCGACCGCTATTGAGCGACAGCTCATGTGTAGACCCTCAGTCGACACAATGTTTCGCCGCTCGTTGCTAGATTACTTGACATGCCAGGGCTTTTGTACTTCGTTTGGTAAGTGCTGGTCCCTTCCAGAAACTGAAAGAAACCAAATAAGTGTGTTTTAGTTTCTCTTTGCTCGGCAGAATTGCTCAGTTTCTTTGACAATGGGAAGCAGTCACGGTGAAGCAACATGGCGGCACACAGTCTTGACCGAAGCTGAGATTCTTGCGTCTATCTTGGCTGATTTTTATGATAGTGACCATGAAAGTGATGAAAATTTTGAATCTGGTGATGAAAGTGATATATCCGTGAGTGATTCAAGTAACAATATTGATATCTGCGTTGCAAGAAATCGTGGAGGAGGCGATAATATTATGACTCGTCCTGGTCCCAGTCATACAGTGCTGACTTCAAACATACCTTGGATATCATGTAGAACGGTTGATGCAGGATTACCCAAATTTCCTTACAGGTTAGTCAGTGGATTCATAAGTTGTGGCAATAGACCTAAAATATAATTAGAGTACTAGCAGCTATTTTTTACTGATCAGTTGCTAACCTCTATTGTCCATGAGTTAAACAAATTTGCTGAATAAGGCCACGGCCGCTTCCTTCCTGTTCCTAGGCCTTTCCTATCCCATCATCGCCATAAGACCTATCTGTGTCGGTGCAACGTAAAACAAATAGCAAAAAAAAATAAAAATGCTGAAATGAAAATACAGAATAATACTCCATTTTAGAAGAGATCAATCTGGTTTTCTTGGAAAGCTGTGACTTAAGAAGACCTGAAGGCATTTATTGGTGTAATTATTAACATGGGGATGAACAGTAAGGCAGAAATGCAGAATTATTTTAGTGAAGACTGGTTGGATAAGCAGGTGTTCTACAAAGATGTGTTCTCTAGAGACAGATTTCTACAGATATTCTTGAATCTCCATCTTTCTTCCCCTGAAGCTGATAAGGCAGGTCCACAATCTAGAGGTTTGAAGGTCAGAAATATAGTGTCTTACCTGGACATAAAATTTAGGGAACACTTCATTCCATGAAGGAATCTGAGTGTTGATGAATGCACTGTAGGCTTCAAGGGTCGTGTCGTGTTCAAGTGTTACAATAAGCAGAAACCAATTGTGGGGACTACGTATTTATGTTCTGTCAGACTCGAGTACTGGATACGTATGTGCGATTGAACCATATTTACTGTAATGGTAAATAGGAGAGGTCTGCCATTACAAGCGAGAAAAGCCGCAACAAAGAGAATGAAACAACATGACATTATTGCACTCCGAACAGATAACACTTCACGCTTGGTTTGGAAGGACAAGCGTATTATTGCTATGCTGTCCACTTTCTATGACAATGCCACTCAGCCTGTGCAAAGAATAAGACATCAAGGTGCCGAGGAAATTGTGTGCTTATAATCAATACATTGGGGGGGGGGGTTGTCTTTCTGACTACTATGCTAGCTCATACCCATTCACACATAAGTCAGTGAAGTGGTGGAGAAAAATGTTCTTCTGGCTTCTGGAGATCATAATAGGTAACAATGGAATGACCCATCTGAAGTTCAGGAAAAACTTGGTAATACAACTTGTAGGAAATGTGCAGAATTCACAGAACAGGAAAAGGGGAACTTCCTCAACAGATGAAGAAGTGAAGCTGTGGCAAACTGCACCTGCTTTACCCCCATCCCGAAGGAAAAAACTAAGGATTGCAAGGTTTGCAGTGACAGGAAAGTTGTTGGAGGGAGACGAGAGACAGTCCACTTCTGTAAAACCTGTGAGAAGCAACCAGTGCTCCATCCAGGCATTTGCTTTGAACGCTTCAACACATTCAAGACATACCGTTAAAGAAGTGAAAAACATTATTTTGTGTCCTGTGAATACCATACATTCATTAATTTTGTATTTCCTTCCTGTATATATTGTTACAACCGGTACTTAATACCAGGTTTTAAAATATGAAGAACCGGGCGAGATGGCCGTGCGCATAGAGGCATGCGGCTGTGAGCTTGCATCCGAGAGATAGTGGGTTCGAATCCCACTGTCGGCAGCCCTGAAGATGGTTTTCCGTGGTTTCCCATTTTCACACCAGGCAAATGCTGGAGCTGTACCTTAATTAAGGCCACGGCCGCTTCCTTCCAATTCCTAGGTCTTCCTATCCCATTGTTGCCATAAGACCTATCTGTGTCGGTGCGACGTAAAGCCCCTAGCAAAAAAAAAAAATGAAAAATGCTGACAAAATATAAGTTGGAAGAAATCAGGACTTACAAATAATATGAGTGGAAAGGGTTAAATATCACTATTGAATATTATTGAGTACATCAGCTTGTCTTCTGAGGAATCTTTAGAAAATATATGTGCAACGGTTTGTTTTGGTTACATTCTACACAATTTCTTAAGAATATTTTGAGTGTGCATTTCTTAAGAATATTTTAAAGATTATTTTAAGTGTGTATTTTAAAATATTCTTAAGAAATTTTGTAGATTGTAACCAAAACAAACTGTCGCACAGACATTTTCTAAAGATTCCTCAGAAGACATGTTGATGGACTCAGTAGTATTCAATATATTCAGTAGTGATATCTAATAGTGTTTTTACTTTCAAGTTATTATTTTTAGTCAGATACTTCGGCTGAAGAAATCTTCCAGTAAGATGAAACATGTACCATATTATGATTAGATACTAAAATTACATGTATTTTCATTTGTGAAGTGATGTGTGTTGATTAAGTGGACAATTTAAATAAAGTTCTTAATCAAATTACATCAATACGGACCATTACAATGAAATTTGTCAATTGTAAGTGGTATGTTCCGAGCTCTCAGTGGAGAGTTGACCTGGACCGACCTTAGTGGTTGAATAAGCTTGCGTAGAATTTTCAAAAGACCGAGCTCGATAGCTGCAGTCACTTAAGTGCGGCCAGTATCCAGTAATCGGGAGATAGTGGATTCGAGCCCCACTGTCGGCAGCCCTGAAGATGGTTTTCCGTGGTTTCCCATTTTCACACCAGGCAAATGCCGGGGCTGTACCTTAATTAAGGCCACGGCCGCTTCCTTCCAATTCCTAGGCCTTGCCTATCCCATCCTCGCCATAAGACATATCTGTGTCGGTGCGACATAAAGCAAAAAAAAAAAAAAAAAAAAATTCAAAAGTAGGAAAGATCGAAATATGAAGATAACATTGGAATTCAAGAGGACAAATAAGGGCAAATATTTATTTATAGGAAGAGGAGTTAGAGATTGAGTAATTTACCAAGGGAGATGTTTGATAAATTTCCAACTTCTTTGAAATCACTAGGTAAACAATTGATAGAGAGTCTGCACTAATGCAGATTAGTGGTGATTGATGGATTTATGATTGAGATCAGGTTTATACTTTAGTCTCCATACAGTGGATATGAATGTACAGTACTCTGTTCATTGGCATAAAAACATGGAAACATTCTTTCTTCCCAGTTCATTAGGGTGTGTGTGTTCTTGTCATTAGATCTGTAGTTCCATTCCTGTTTATGATTTTTGAAATCTCCTACGTAAACAGTTGGGTGTGACCACACACAAATACTTGATTAGGCGAGTTGGTACTAGGTGGTTTGCAGATGTTGGAAACTTCAATATCGCTTATTCTGGTACAATGGTATGAATGTCCTCATTTAATGGACTTGGAACAAGGAAAGCATTATCTGGAGTGTTTCACATTTAGGTGGCATTACCGTGTGCATGATACGTAGCTCCCAATAGGCATAGTTGATACTGAAACCAGCACATTCATATTGTTGGTTGGGAGAAATTTAGATAATTATAATGTGTTTATAATGTCTGTTTTGTGCAGCTTCAGTTTTCTTAAGCCTTCAAGGGCCAAACATTGAAAATAAATGCTCTTTATTAGGGTGATTTATGGTGAATTAATGTAGACAAAGAGTTAATTGCTCTTTGTAGATGGAACAAGTTTAAAGATTATCTTGTCTAACTAGTGAAGCTCCCTGAGCCTTTAGCTGTTGTGGGACTGTGCTGTTTACAAAAGAACAGACACCACCTTTCTGTTGCATTGGCCTTCTCTTTAAGCTTATTGCAGTTAATAGAACTGAATTTCCTAGAACATTCATTCATCCACCATTTTTGCTTGCTGGGTTGTGCAGTTGTGACTAGAATCACTTTGTGGCCTGCAAGTCACATGGGGATAGTTAGAACATTACTGTTTCTCGGTTGAAACAATGAGCGAGCCTAGCCTAGCAGGGAAGTGGGTGGGAAAAGGGGTGGTGGTGGAGCACTGCATCTATCTAACAACTACTCTGTTGAATTGTTCTCTGCTGTTCTCAGTCAGGTTTATTGCACACATGCACCATCCTACAGTAGAGCGTATTGTTTAGACTTGGGTGGAAAGTATTTCATGTAAACAGACATTTTTTGAAGGAGTGAGTAGGTTGCTATCTTTGTGAGAAATTCCTTAGTGCAATATATTATAAATTATAACCTCCACTTTGTGAGACTTATTGTTGATTTCCTTCTTCTTTATTTTCTTGCAGATTAGTAGAATGTGGAGATTTTCCTTTTTCATTTGCGTTTCCATGTTTGTCTTTTTCTCCTCTTTCTATTGCTCCCTCTTCCCATTCTGACCTGTCATATTTGTCCTATTATGTGTTCATTTTCATGTTCCCATTTCTGTATATTTATGAAATTCCTCAGTGGACATTTTTTATTGACTCATCCAAAGGCATGTTACTGCATAATGGAAATGGAACACCACTAAAGCACAAAATTGATAATGTGGGATTTTGATCACAACATTATCATTCATTGTGTGGCAGATCAGTACTGTGTATTTCCACTTTAGGCCCTAAGGCATGCTTAAATATACTAATGATCATTTTCTGCAAATCATTGGATTGGTGTGAGAATGAATGGTGTTTCAACCAAAATTCTTCTATACAAGTTGAGATGTTAGACCTATACATTTTCTCAAGTTTGGTGGCATCTTAGACATACCAGTTTCAGCTTTATCACTGATGAACCAACTGTTGATGATATTTAAGTACCACATATTGGTTAGCATAACTAATTGTTCTTTTTTTCTGTTTCTCTTGTAGCAATAAAGAGTATCCTGAACCAGAGTTCAAACAACAAGGTATACAATGGTCTCCGTGGATTTTGATGATACTTGAAATATATATCTTGTGCAATTGACATTAACTATGTGAGACATTACAATATGCAGGAACTATATGAAGCAGCTGTATGTTGGTCTTGGGTACAGTATGTTCTGCCCATTAGTGAGATTTATGGGAAAACATATGTATGGAAGGTTTGTTCCACTAGTGGCTAGATGTGCAACAGATTATGCAGTTGCTGAGTTATGACTATCATAGTGATTTGATACTGATCCTCCGAACAACAGCACAGTTTTCTTACCTTTATTTCCAAATGTTTACTACCCTTGTGCAACCATTTGCCCATTTTGTTTTGTTTTGTTTTGTTATATTTCATTTTACTGTATTATTTCGTTTTTGATGAAAAGCTTTTCTATACATAATGTACTGCATTGCAGAAGGATACTTACAGTGATATGACATGACTAGGAAGTGGATTTTTGGGCAAACCATATAGTTAGATTGCTTCATGTAGACCACATAATATGCAGAAATATTATTTTACCTTTCAAATGTAGACTTTCTGGATGTTCTACAATGTGTAGCTGGATACACATTTAGAGAATAGCTTAATGAAGAACACTGCATTGACCTGTAAATAGGGTTGCCAGTTTGGATTGGGTCTAAACCCAGAGACTTGGTTAACAAAAACAACTTAAAAGAAGCCAAATAAACAATATGAATGTATCCATTCATAGTAAATAAATAAATAAATAAATAAATAAATAAACAAACACACCATATTGATACTTCTCAGAGCTCCTAGCACATTCCAGAAGAGACTTTTTTCCAGAACCATGTTATTGAAATTTTGACATGACAATTTTAAATTCAGCTGGACACAAATCTCAGCAGTTACCAGTTCTGTTGGAATTCTGTTCCTATCATCTGACCATAAAGCTTTCATAATACTAAACTCTTGCTCGTCATGTGCATTACTGATTGGGATAGCAAGCACATGCTGATTATTCCAAGCATGTTCGGTGAATCCACATTTCTCAAAAATTCATATCACAGTTTACTACAACTATTAGTTTTCCTATCAACTGTTGACATTAATGAGTCCAAAATGGTGAACTCATATATTTCATTGCCATCAAAATATACGTGAAGTTTATTTGCTACATCAACCAAAGTATTGAATAGAAATAGGTTTTCCTCACATCAATCCAGTACAGATACACTTTTGTACATGTTATCATTGAAGTCATACCATTTATTTATGTTTTAACAACCCGTCATAAACCGTTGTGCACTCTGTGATTTCATTTGTTTTTTAAATTTCTGTAAGATTTCTATTGATATACATTAACTTCAAATCCAAAGAAGTTATCCTCTTAGCAGGTTTTTTTTTTTTTTTTCATCAACCATTACCGTATACATGTCTGTGAAAAGAGTATCCTCTTTCTCCAGAATTTTTATTTCTTTGCAGAAAATAAGTAGCGTTGCATTTAAGACATACGAAAGCACTGTGGCAGTGATAAAGAATATTCATTGAATTTATTTGGTTGAGAACTAATAAATTTCCAAATAAGAGAGTGTGATTTTTCTTCTCTTCGAGCTAAATAGTACATCTTTACAGGCCACCACATTTTAACAATACGCTCAGCAGTCGACTGTTAAGACAACCATTGCACAACAATGTGATATAATATTTTTGCTTTTTTTCTTGTGCTAGTTCACAAAAAGTCAGAAGGTCTTCATCGCTTTTTGATGATGAGGAAGAGTCTGCACATACTTAAAAAAAAAAACAAAAAACGACTCTACATTGTACTTTACCATATTTAACACAATTATGAAGCTCATGACCAATGGGGCTTCATTCACATTCATTCCATCCTTGACACGGTCGAATGACTGGAAACAGGCTGTGGATTTACATTTTCATGAAGCACATGACTGCAACAATTGGCTTTAATTATGTTGGTATTTTCTTGTTTCATTTTTATAAATATGAAATTATGTCTGCCGAAATTTACAGAAGCATTGTCGGCTGAATATGCAACTACATTGTTTAAACTTAAACCATTTTTCAACAATTTTATTTTATTAAAAATACCTTCCATGGATTCATTAGAATCATCGTAGGATTCGAGATCTTTATTAAGTTTCTCTTGTGTTTAGATAAATGAGTAACAGCCAATGGAAAATGTTTATTTCCCTCATTTGATGGGTCTGTTCGTATTGAAAATGGAATATTGTCTTTTATATTGCTTACCAGTCTCTTTTTAGCATATGGTTAAAAGCATTCTTTTCACTAATAACTCACTGGTTCCTTCACAACTGATTTTAGCTGCTGTGGGGACTCTTCGAAAACTTGAAAATATAATTTGTTACTGCAGTCTTGATAGTTATATGCTCGACTCCATGAAATGTCAAAGTTAATTCCGATGCTATAAATTTGTCCTGTTCTGCGGTAGGCCTACTTTTTTTTTTGTGTGTGTTTGGAAAGAATTGAAGGAGGGACTGTTTCCACTTCTCTTGCAGTCGTGTGTATGTGTATTTTTTAATTGCCTTTATGCCATCATGTTTAATAGTAAATGAAATAAAAGATATTGTACATTTGCACGTAATATTATCACTCTTCTGTAACCACTGATTATAATTTTCATTCTCCAGCTACTCAACCTGGAAAGAAGACATATCTCTTCTTTGCCAGATTATCCTTGTCCATTATACTCTCTGTATCGGTCACAATAACACTAATTAATTTGCACAACTGCCTTGACCAATCGCTTGATTATTAGCAATTGTCTCGCTGTGCCTCAAACGGGAAATAAGAGTCGGACACAGCATAGGCTGCCGACTGACCTTGAAGAAGAGACTTGCATGTAGTAAGTGGAGACCAGACCTGCAGTGCATATCACCCAGAAGTCATGTTACTACAGCGACAGTAAAACAGCTCTTAAATTTAATTTCAAATGTAAAACAGCCCTTTTGTAATGGGTTATAACATTAGATAGCTGAAGCCGTGTACCAATAATAGCGACCTTTCTTTAAAATGAGAAAACATCCTGAGATAATTATGTTAACCCAAAGACCCGGAATTTGCACTTGAAACCTGTGCATTCTCCGGGGATCTGGCAACCTTATTTGTCAACCTTTTCGCTTCTACAGTCTGATTGTACTCAAAAGTGGAAGCCACTGCTATGAGGTTACAGATTTCATTCAAACTTGGGGAGGTTGATCTACATCAAAAATAAACATATGCCTGAAGGTTTGTATCATTGGCCCTTATTTAGCGAGAAAATGGCCCTTTAAATTTAACAGCCTATATATGTGTTGGCATTGGGGGTGTATCTGTAGCACCGCTGTTCTGGTGGTCAGGATTCCTGACTTCTGTGCAGGTGTCTCGGGTTCAAGGCTTGTTGTGCCTCATTTCTTATTTTCTTCTCCCGTTTTCCGTTATCTTCTATCTGTTTTTGTCTTATTCCATAGGAAATTCACAGATTAAGTATAAGTTCAAACATGTTTGTTATGATACAGTTTATATTTAATCTATGAAATAAATTAAAAATTACTCTTCAGTGTACCTTGAGCCCGATATGCCTACATATAAGCCAGTGCATGCTGACCGCTAGACCAGCGGTGCTACAGGTATATAGACTGTTAAATTTAAAGGGCAATTTTCTTGTTAAATAGGGCCAATGGCACAAACCTGGTTATTTTTTATTTAGACCAACCTCCCAAAGTTTGAACGAAATTGGTGACATGTGGCCTCTCCTTGTCAGTATCCCATTTTTTGTAGGCCTAATTAGTCTAGTTTTCTAATCTCATTGGTATTTTTTTTAAACACAGCTTTTCAAAGGCTTTAATTGTATTTTTTTCCTGCACTTGGCTGTTCTTCATAGTTTATTACTGGGGACACTCAAATTATTTGAATGAAATGGTGCTGAATTCTTGAGTAGAAAGATAAAAAATTCCTGGGTAGGTAATTAAAATTGAATAGGAAACATAAATTCTTGGGTGTAAAAGACAAATTCTTCAATAATGTGGATCTTATGGAAATTCAAATGCAGGCAGTATTTTCAAATTATGCAAAATTATCACTACAAAAGACAGAGCCCGCCTCGTGGCCATGATCATTAAGACGTTGAAGTATAAATGGTCTGACACTGTAGTTAGCTGGTTTGAGTCCCATTGGTCGAAAAAATATTCACCATTAGAATATTGGCCAGCAGGGTAGGGGAGGTGGTGGTATACAATTTCTAATCACTAGAGTCCATGCCAAAAGCCTGGATTAAATTCCAATCCTGTCCACAATGCTCTTATGGAGTGAGGCATTTGACTCTGTTGATGGTGATTCGTCTCTCGGATGGTGATGTTAAGCCTTGAGCAGACCCCTTGGTGCTATTCGACAGGAGTAGGCTATGTGCCGGCACTGGGTGTCACTCTTTCCCTTCCTACTGTCATATGTCATGTCATTTATTTCATATCATTAATTCCTCTGATGAAGTTGATGTCAGGAAAGGCATCTGGTCATAAAAATCCGCCATGATAGTTTCATCTCACCTCACACCCGACTCCGTAGAGGAACGGGACAAGGGTTGGACAAACAAAACAGCACTACAGAAGACAGAAATTGCAAACTTTAAAGACAAAAAAGATATTTACAAACTTTACCTCCCTACTACCTTTATGCGTTACATTCATAATTGTAGCTTGACAGCAATTCTAAATTTGTCATTGTGAGATTAGTTCTGAAATCGGTCAACACACAAGAAAAGTTTGAAAAGAGTCTTTCACAATTTACGTGCCCTTAATGCACCATCAACAAAGAGTTGATGATCTTTGCGTATTGCCTTTAGAGTGTCTTCCACCGATATTTCCGCTTTCTTCAGAATATTCTGAAGACCCATATATGCGAACACTCCTTCATCAGGGGGAATACCCTTCTGTGGTGGTATTTTGCTGAATAGGGCCTTCAGTTTGTCTCCTGCTGAAGACTGTGACAACATATTCTATCTGTAGAAGAATTCAGACACGGCTCCAAAAATGTACGGGCTGGGTCCCCCAACATCAGGTTGTCCAACTTTGTATGCATATGGCCTGCTTTCTCCTTTTTTCCTCCATCACTCTGCCCCTAAAATTACCTTCCAGGGCATCCAGCTCTTCCTGAACTCCGTTGCTGAAAATTTCTGCAGCAATCACTTGTAACCGCTTCTTCAAATTCTGAAGTTTGGGATACTCATCCGCAGCAATTGGTTTGGAATTCGTCTCCAGTCTGAGCAATAGAGGTTTCATTACCGATGCTTCAGATTTAACAAAAAGAGCTTGCACATAAAGTGCTTGTAACTGATTCAGTTTTATTCTGCAGATGTGAAGATGCAGTGGTGAATGATTCTTTTCCATCATTGGATTGGAAAAACTTGAAAAGAATGGCCAAGTTATCTGCCAGCCACTCAATTGCTTCCAGCCAGGAATTCCGCCTTGTGGCAACAGGAATTGGGAACATCTCCGCCCCCAATTCTTTCTCCTGCAGGAACTGTTGGAAGGCGTGCCGTTTCTTGCTGGCATGGAGAAATGTTTGCTTAACGGAAACAACTAATTTGTTGAGGGACGACAGACAGGCTTTCACCCCAACACCAACCAGATTGACCTTATGTGCCCAGCATTGAATGTAAGGAGAGTTGTCTGGCAAGAGGAGTGAAAACCCAGCAAAACACAAGGTCATGTATTTGGCCGAGCCAATTACTAAGGCCACAATTTGGTCAAAGTTCATTTTTGTGCCCCGCAGTACCTCTGTAATTGTTCGAGCACACGTCCGTCCATTCACTGCCTCCAACGAAGTGACTGCTGCCACATACTGGTGCTGTGATGCGGAAGGTTCCACTCTAGACAGCAGAACAACAAAAATTGCCCTGCCCATCTTGTCGGTTGTTTCATCATACATGACAGCAGTTTGTTTGTTCTGTACAGCTATAAAAACCTCTTCAATTTTGCCAAGAGAGGCAAATATTCCCTACGAAGAACACTTCCTGGAAGGTCTCCACCGCCTACAACATTCTTCTTCACCAATTCCTTGAAAGCTGGGTGATCGGCCTTTTCCAAGCGAACGTTAGTTGATATCATCATCTCTATGGTTGAAGAGACAAAATCCAGTTTGGCAGCATAATAGCCAGAAAAAATGCAAGTAATTAATCCGTGCAGTTAAATTATCTGTAGTTCATACATCACAACCAACCATTACAGATACACGCATTAGTGAATACATCCCTCCACAGAGGGGGTTGGCAGCAGCAAGGGCAGAAGGGGTCAAGTCCGCTCGTGCAGCACAGTTCACACCTGTGACCTCACAGGTGTGGGAAAAGCGGAAGAAGAAGAAGAAGATTAAATATTAAGGATGAATAACTACTGCTTACAGCTTAAGTGAGAGGTTAATATTACAAAATCATTGCCGAGCTATATCAAGTCTCTTTGAAAAAAATAACATTGTCATGCTTTCGAGAGTTACTAGTCATGCAGCTTTACTTCACCCATTTTTGATTAATTCCTGATAGAATGCACAGTTTAAGAACAGCTTCATAGAAAAAACAAATTTGCTCCATATGTTGCCCCTTTAAAGCAACTGTATGGTGCACTGCAGATGCATCTTTCGAGTGAAGTTTTAACATGGAAGTGATTGATCTCTGTTATATGATACTAGGTCAGAATGCAACAAAACAAACACGCAATAAGATACCGATATTGCATTCATTATACACTCAATATCGTGTATCGGGCCATCCAGTGCATAAATAGGCCGTCACTTTCTATCTGACGACTCCTTGAGTGTTGGAAATGGTGTGCAATCTCTACTTAAGATATTTTGCAAACAATCCCTAACTCACTTTGCCGCCAAAGTTGGTGGTTTAACAGACCACTTCACCCACAACAAAATAAAAGTATTTACAAGAATATAACAATTGAATGTTAAGTTTCTTTTGCTCCTTTTGAACATCAGCCGCCTCGAACATTGTTGTCTGCTGCTTACGTGTCTTTGCTGCTTCCACATGGTGGCAGCTAGAAATGTGCTTTTTTTATGCCAACAGAAGTTTCCCATGGTATTCTTTTATTGCAGAAGCATTACTTCTCCAGACCTCTTCATTCTGTCCTGCGAGAACTGTTTGATTCGTTCATCTAAGCTCATTTTCGGTGGCATAGTGAACTAACCTGTTAAACTTGCGTGCATGCGTACTTATCCTTGCTGCTGTTCAAACGGAATTGAACTGAACGAGAACATGCAAATGGTTGATGAGCATTTGAAAACAAGCTATCCCGTGATGCAATGCTTCAGGAGAGAATCACATAATTAACAAACCAACGACTATGTGTTACGCGCCCGCACCTTGGTGGTTAGGATACAAATTTCATGTGCAAATCGTGGAATAAACACAAACACCTGCACATTTGGGTATTTCTGTATATCTTCGTATCTTCACCGACGATGTTACGTGCCCGTGCTTTGAAAATGTTTTAATAAAAGTCTGATAACTGTCTAATGCATGATTATTTCTCTAGTTGCAATAAATTTCACAAATAAACCTAAAAATTTGTATATGGAGCTGAAATGTCAACATTTTGTGAATAGTGTGTCAAATTACATTTCAGTTTGTAACACATGTCCTATATGCCTTTCCCCCATCATATTTAACACTTTGAAAATTTCGCGAGTATTGTGAGTCGTGAAATTTGAGTGTCCCTATTCATTACATACTGTGCCATGTCCCTGAGAACTACCATATTTTCAGAGATTACTTCTACGTTATATACCTTGGAAGTAACAATATATCTTTTTCCAGCATTTGGGCTATTTATATTTTGGATTATCCTAACTTTTGCCGTCATAGGGTATTTTACTTCTTTAGTTGCATAATTTACCTACTGCCTTGAAGGTTTCTTTGTTGTATCTGATATTACATGTATCTTGTAACTTTAATTACGTTCCCGAATCTTTGTTTGTTTATCATTTACTGACTTCTTGTCATTTAGCAACAGTCATTTCAACAAAAATGAAGGCTTTTCAAGCATTATTACATCCTCCCCACGCCCCCCAGAACTAATTCTAATGCCTTTATAGATTTCTTTCAATGTAAAATATTATGCAGTCTTATTTTCCTGTTTATTTATAGTGTTTTAAGGTCACACAGTACTGCTAAAGTTGAGATGTAGATGAAATATAAAACTTTTGTCTGCAATGTCTGTCGATGTGTGTGTTTGTGTGAACTGCAATCTAACCTTGATGTGCCTAACAATCTGTTCTCTAGAAATTACGTATAAGCAATAATTTACTGGAGAAAACCTTATATTGCAGATAGTCTCAATGCTGTGAAACCACTCTGATAAGTCATAGTGTGTTCATGTTTTGAATATTCCAGCTTAGTATGTAATATATTTTTATGAAGTTGGATGTTATTCGTTATTTATTAATGCACTGTCTGTTTCACGCAAGTCTTTGGAAGGATTGTCAGATATTGTGACCTGCTCAGTTTGTCAGTTACTGCTGGAATAATCTGTCCTTTTAGTACTGGGTTGTAGGAGAGTTCCAGGAGATGTGAATCCGGTGTGTTTGTGTCTGTGATAAAAAAAAAAATTGTTTGTATGCATGATTGCACCAATATTGTATGCATATGGATGAGTAATTGTTAAATCATATTTGATCTGACTGTAAATTAATTTTTGCAGTTGGACCCTGTATGAATGAATAAAGCCATTTTATAAAATAATAATAATGTTCATTATTGTTAATTATTTCTGAAATAAATTTAATAAATTACATTGTACATTTACTTCCACTTCTAAAGACAGTGAGCTGAAAAGGATAGGAAGACCACAGAAGGTGTGTGTGTGTGTGTGCGCATGCGCGCATATCCCTCAACCACAGATGTGCGGTCTCTCCGACCGCGCCAAAATTTCAAATGTTCATTTCAAAAGATTCCTGCCACTGTATGAATGTGAATGCACACGTACTTTCTGGCGGGAATCCAGTTGCGCTGTGCACTTAGTGGTGTTAAGTTATTTCGTGCAGTACTCAAGATATTAGGCATAGAATATCGCTAGCAGTCTCATAGACCGCACGTCTGTGGTAGCGTGATTGTTTCTATCCGTTCTCAGAATGGATACTAGACAAGGTCTTTCGCATGTCAGAGTTATTGATGAAAACTTTGATGACACAGTGCTTGAGTCCTTGAGAGTGATCATACTTATTATTGTACCAACAATACTAAATACAACAGTGTCTGTGTTGACGGCTCATTACGCACGTCTGTGGTTGAGGGATATGATACGTCAGTCTAGTTACAGGAAACAACAAAGAGGAGAAACACACAAGTACCTGAAAGCACAAGCTCGGTGTCTTCACATGTCGTCATCTTTATAGATTAACTCTCTCCTCATCAAACATAATTTTCCTTATTCTTTCCTCAGTCCTTGTCAAGATCATTCCTGTTTCCTGGCTTCCACAAGGGGTAGTGTCTCATGATTAAAAAAAAAAAAAAAAACCAATTTGCTTTACATCGCACTGGCTCAGTTAGGTCTTATGGCGACAATGGGATAGGAAAGGCCTAGGAGTGAGAAGAAAGCGGCCGTTGTCTTAATTAAGGGACAGCCCCAGCTCATGATTTATTGGAAAAGCTATACTGACCAATCATTGTGCTTTTCTTGATGTAAGTTTCTATACTCTTCCATAGCTTCCTGTCTAAGATTAATACTTTTTACACTTTCGGTGTATTCTGTTCATTATTGACTGTATTTCAATCAATATAGTGCTTGTTTACTTCTGTGTTTGTCTTTTGTTCATTTTATTTAACCTTTTTCTCCCTTTCCTGTGTTTATCTTGATGCATCCTGAACTTCTTACGTAATTGTGAGATTGTTTTCGAGAAAGACTCCTCACTGAATATTATTTTATCATTTTCCTTTATGAATTTGTTTGTAATGTGTATTCCTAAATTGTTATTTTTAGACATCTGTTTTTTACTATTGTTTATAATTTACAGTACTTTCATTATTAAATTAATTTTTACCACCACTATTTACTGTTATCCAAATGCAGCTGCGTCTGGGCATGTGGTTCCTCTCCATTCTGCTCTGTATCACCACTCCTTCATCGTTACGTTCCAGTTCAGATTGTTGCCTTATCCTGTTCTCAACCAGCTCCGTATATCATAATCTTAAGTCTTCCTTGTCCTCTTTTCATATTTCCATATAGGATGCGAGGACCATCCTACAGTCCATAATTTATCAACATAAATGTTTATTGTCACAATTGAAAAAAGAAATGACAAACCACTGTTATTGAAAAGTATTCAAGGAAGAGCGTTGAGTTGATCCATTTGGTATTTGAAAGGATGAGCTTTATTAAAAGAATATTTTAAATTCATGAATGATAATCTCAGAATTTTTATACATGTTTCCATAACTCAACAATCTATTATATAAACGTATTGAATTCATTCACATGGCAGTAGGTATAAAATGCCTCTGAGTGGAGACTCCACCGTAATAATAGCCTATATATGGTATGTGACTTCTGAACGTGCCTTGGAAAAGGTTAGGGCATAACCTCCAAGCGATGTGCAGTTCCTTGGGCACTGTGGGAACTGTGAAAATTGGGGCTACCAGTAGCAAATATCATGAAGGTGGGCATAATCTCTCTTATGACCCTGGCAGGAACGGCAGAAGTGGTGGATTTTGTGGAGAAAGAGAGTATAGAAATGATGGGGTTGAACAAAGCTAAATAGAAGGGAAAAGGAAAGAAGAGAATGAGGAAAGGATGTACACTATACTGGAGTGATAGCCAAGAGGCGAAAAATGGAGCGGGCATGATAACTTCCAAACAGCTGGAGGAGTATGTGGATATGGTAGAGTACATCAGCGACAGGATGATGAAAATTAAACTGAGAATGGGGAACAAAGTGAAGGACTTAATACAAGTGTATGCACCACAGACAGGGAACTAAAAGGAGGATACTGAGGAATTTTTAGAGAAACTAGAAAAGGAGATAACTGATGTGGAAGTGATTATCTTCTTTTCTTCATTGGGCCTCGAAATATTAGTTCTTAATTAGCATCGACCTCTACGATCTTTTGCTACTGTGTTTTTCCTTCATTCCCACCTAGATATACCTGCTTCCTTCACAAAGCTGCAGGTTGTTGTTATTGGGTCTTCTTGGAAGTTTCTCTCTCTCTTCACCTGTTAGTCCTAGAGTGGAGAGTCTGCTTCTACCCAGCGCCTCACATTCGAAAAGTGTGTGTTCAGCTGATTCCTCTGCTTCATTGCATTTCCTACATATATTGTATCATATTACTCCAATTCTATATAGGTGTTTTTTCAGATGGGAGTGTCCTGTCAACAGACCTACTACGCATCTTATATTTTCTCTGCTGAGTTTATACAGTTCTTTAGTATGCTTCTTGTTTGGTCCTTTTATCAGTTCCTTTGCAAGCCTGCATCCTGGAATATTTTTCTAGTTCTCCATTTGTTTCTTTTGTACCCATTTTCCTATGTAGTGTCGGGCTTGTCCATAGGAAATCCTGCATACAGGTTCTGGGCCTATAAAATGTGTTTCTGCCCCTTTCCTGGGCAGTGTATCTGCCTTTTCATTTCCTTCTATACCTGCATGCCCTGGTACCCATATTATTTTGACAATGTTGTACTTTGAGAGCTTCAGGAGAAGTGAATGGCAATACCAGACAATTCTGGATATTATCCGGACTGCTTCCAGTGCCTTAATGGCCGCTTGGCTGTCCGTAAAAATGAAAATATTCTTATTCTTATAGTTCATTTTCAGATTTTCTTCAAGACGTGATAGCTATCACTTCCGCCGGAAAGACTGTAGTGTGTTTGCCCAAGCTCATCTGGATTGATCCCGTTGATCCTTTGTCCTGTGCCATCCCCAG
Source organism: Anabrus simplex (assembly GCF_040414725.1). Classification (NCBI taxonomy): domain Eukaryota; kingdom Metazoa; phylum Arthropoda; class Insecta; order Orthoptera; family Tettigoniidae; genus Anabrus; species Anabrus simplex. Next base: position 367,399,914 of record NC_090268.1, on the reverse strand, counting down.
TCTTTGAGCCATCAGTCCACCACACTATATCTTCTTTTTCAGTATTCCATTTATTGATATCCCAGTCTTCTTTTTTTATTATCAGGGTCTCAAACGGTTTTTCAAAATTGTACTTTGGTATCATATGATCAGAAGGCATGTGTAGAACTTCCTCTGTTATTACTCTGTTAATTTTAGTGTCCTAGATTGAGTCTTTTTGCATTCCAGCCGTCTGATTGTGCCACTTTATATGAACTCATTCTAGCCTGTCCTTTTATGAAATTGCATAGTGATGGGAGGTCTAGTAAAGCTTCTGTCGGCGTAGTTCTCATAGCCCCAGTTATGAGTATGCATGCCATTCTCTGTAGGCTATCCAGTCTACTCCTGACTTTTCCTTGGCTTACTTTCTGCCACCAGATGATTGCAGCATAGGCCATCAACGGTCTAATGATCATTGTATATATCCACATTATCATTGATGGTCTAAGGGCCCATGTCTTCCCAATGGCTCTTTTTACATGCATTCAGCAAGTTCTTGGCCCAGGTTATGTTCCTTTCTATATATGGATTCCAGGTTAGATTTTTATCTAACACTACACCTAGGTGCAGTGCCTGTTCTTCTATATATATATATATCTAACCCAAAGAGCTTCAGTGATCTCTTTCCCTCTTAATTTCCTCCTCCTTGTAAAAAGAACCAGAGTTATCTTGCTCGGGTTGACTGATAGTTGTTCTTCCCGACACCAGTTCTCCACAAGGTTAAGTGATCTTTGCATGAGGTCCTGGATAACACTCATCACCTTTCTTCGTACCACAATCACTAGGTCATCTGCGTATCCTTGTGTATAAAAACCTTGTTTGTTGAGCATAGCTATGATTTTGTTCACCACAAGGTTCCATAGCAGAAGAGAAAAAACTCCTCCCTGAGCACAGCCTTGGGTGTCCCTAACTGTCAGCGTTTCTTCAGACAGGGTTGCTCTTATCTTCCTTCCATCTAATATGGATTTAATCCATTTGATGACGGTTTTACTCACCTTGCTCTTTTCCAGTGCTTTGATCATAGTCATAGGTTGTATATCTATATCTAGAAATGCTGCCAGTGCAATTTCTTTATATTCTAGGCTTTCCTCCAGTGTTCAAACCAACTGGTGGAGTGCTACTTCAGTGGATCTGCCAGGTCTATATGCAAACTGATTTTCATGTAACATTGAGTTCAGTTGCACCGTTCTTCTGATATATTTATCCAGAATTTTCTCCATTGCTTTCAGCATGGCTTGGGCATAATATGCCCTTACAAGCTTAGGTATGAATACTGCTTTAGCTTCAGACCATGACTTCAGCATGTACCGTAAAGTTAGATTAGCTCTGAAAAAGTCCGTCAGGGCATTGACGAGTATCTCCCGTCCTTCCTGTAAGAGTATTGGAAGTATCTCATCTGGCTCTGGAGCCTTTATAGGATGAAACTTGTTGATTGCCCATTTTGCATGGTTATGTTTTATTATTCTGTTGGCACAGTTCCAGTCTGCTCTTCGAGCCCCGGTCTCTGTTCCAACCGCGTCTTCTTCTGTCATCTCCTCAGCCTCAGGAAAGTGACACCATTAGTATCTCCAGCATGTCCCTCCCTGCCTGAGTAAATGACCCATCTGGTTTCTCCAGTGTCCCCACTTGATTTTTATGGGTTGCTTTCAGAACCTTCTGGAGCCTTGCTGTTTCAGTGTGTGATTCCACTTTCTCACAGAACAGTCTCCAAGATTTTCTTTTTGCTTTCCGTATCTCTAGGTTATACTCAGTGAGTTTCCTATGATATACGTCCCACATACCATTTCTAGATGATATTCTATACAACATCCTAAACTCTTTTTTTCATTTTGGCTAGTTGTTGTTCCACCACCTTACTTTTTTGGTGTTTTTCTTTTCTTTGAGTGGACAGTTTTCATGCAATGAGTCTATAATGGCCTCCACTGCCTCATCCAATTCTTTCTCTCCTCTCTTGTTAGTTGGAATTTTTTGTACATCCTTCCCTAGAACTTCTCTGCATCTGTCCAGTTAGTTCTTTTTGAGTCTCTGTACATCTCAGTCCCACATAGTCTCTTATCTATTGCAAATTGGATGTGCTGGTGGTCTGCCAATGGTGGTTCCTCCAGCACCTTCCAGCCTTTAATAAAGTTTGCAATATGCGTAATGCTTAGTGTAATGTCTATTACCTCCCTACGATTTTTATTTATAAATGTAGGCTTGTTTACTAGGTTTAGTATCGTCAACTCAGTTCCAGTAATAAACTCTAGTAAAGACTCTCATCTTGCATTGCAGTTCGTGCTGCCCCATGCCATGTGGGGTGAATTTGCATCTGCTTCAAGGATTCCTTTCCTCTTTGCGTTGCAAAATAGGTTCTCAACTTCTTCTGATGGGGGCAGATTGAGTCATAATGGAGGTATGCAGAGCCTATGGTTATTTCTCTGGGTCCCTCCCAATTTCCAGGTTTAATCTTGGCCATGGTTAAGTCCCATGAACAGTGTTCCTGCAACATAAGACATTTTAATTTTCTGTTCACAAGAAGACATGTTCTGGGTATTTCCGATGTATCGTACATCACCTTACCTCCAGATTCCGCCAATCCTGCTGCTCTGCCCTTGACCACCTATGGCTCTTGAATGAGGGCCACGTCAATAGCCTCGGACTTGAACTTCCTGACGAAATTGGTCGAATCTGCTTTTTATGCTGAAGATTGCCTGAAAGACCTTCAACTCTATCTTTATCAACATTGGGTTTCGTTTTTCCTCTGATGACTTGAAACTTGATCTGGCCAAGTCTGAGCTTAGCCTTAAGGCTTCTCTTTTTGAGCTCTTCAAAGTCTCTTTCACCTAGGGCTAAAATGACTGTCCTTCCTGTCTTATAGACTGAAGTGGCATTCAGCACTCTCCACTCTTGTGTTACAAGTTTGGTATCCTGCTGATTGATTCTGACAGCAGTCTGCTTTACTGGAGCTTCTGTTGCCATTTCTTGTTTTGAGTCGGCGACAGCCTGTCCAATTGGGACTTCTGTCTCCATTTTTTCATCTTGGGCTTGCTCCCGGATCTGCTCTACTGGAGCTTCCTTGGCTTCCCTTGATGTCAAAATTTTTGAAATTGGTTCTTTATAAGCATCCATATTTCAATCAATCATAGGGTTTTTGCCCCTTCTAGGGTCCTGAGCGTCGTTCTCACCATCCGTGGTGAGGCATACAGCCAGACATTGTACCCCCACAACTCAGGCTCTCCGTAGCAGAGACCATGCCCCTCTGTCGTCCATCCAGCAGTCCGCCCCTGACCCGAACGTAGCCAGATTTGTTCCCCCTTCAGTGGGCCTACTCACGTGGTCTCCACTTGTCATTATCATGACTGAGTTCACAGCTATGACTTTCCCCCTAGGTTGGGATCGTCCCTTTCCCAACCCGTGGCTTGTCCAGGCTACGTAGAGCAATGTGATGTGTTGGTTCCAGTACCCCGCAGTGAGCCTCCACCTCAATCACCAGTCCCACTTCACCTGAACCACCTTATCACCCATGTGGAGGAGCCATGGATGCCTCTCTAGCATGTGTGGGCGTGGCCTCCACTTTCAAGCCTTGACTTGGGCTAGTAACAATCACAATGCCTCAAGACGTTTTCTGGCAATACCTGTTTTTGGTCCGCGAGAGGGTATTTTATTTCCCTCTGACCCTCCAGACAAGTCCGGAGGGCCCCCCTATCTGCTACCTGGGATGCGCCCGATAGGGGAACAGGTAAGAAAACCCCCCACGGGTGGAATTGATTATAATGGGAGACTTAAATGAACAGAAAAGAAAGGAAGAAGTAATCGGACCATGTGGTTATGGGAAAAGGTATTGAGAAAAACTAGTTGAGTTTTGTGAGAGGAATGGAATGACAGTGGGTAACACATGGTTTCAGAAGAAAAAAAAAAAAAAGAAAAAAGAAAAAAAAACAGCAGGAGAATTACAAGATGTGGCTGGAGTGACAGAAAAATAAAATCAGTAATTTATTGATTACTTTCTGGTGGAAAGGACAAATCGCAGACAGTTGATTGATGTAATAGCTTTACGAGGAGAAACATTTAATGGGGATCATAGAGTTGTGATGACAGAAATGAGAGTGGGGAAAATTGCAAAATTAAGGGAAATAAAGAGATAGTATAATAAAAGTTTGGGAAATTAAAAAATAAGAATGTAGAGGAAGTTTTTCTGGAGAGACTGAAACAACAAATTTTACTGACGAAGGGAATGTGGAAGATGAATTGTCCAACTTCAAAAGGGCTTTAGTAAATAGAGCAAAGAGTGTCTGTAGCACATCGATGAGAGTGAAAGAGAGACTCTGGTGGAATGGGAACGTAAGAGAAGCTGTGAAAGAAAAGAAAAAAGCATCGCAAGAATGGAATAGAGATAAAAAAGAAAAAAGGAAGATCTTGATAATAAAAGGAAATGTAAGAAATTGGTAAGAGAAGAAAAAAAGAAACGAATAATTTACACAAAGGATGGAAACAGAGCTGGCAGTAAGAGAATGCTGTATGAAATTATGTGAAGTAATTCAAAAGAAAGAGTTTATACAAAGCTATTGAAAGAGGAAGGTGGAGAGTTGTTAACACATCCAGAAGAAATAGAGGGATGATGGAAGGCGGATTTTGATAACTGCAGAGGAGACTGTTCCAATACCGTATGATGACTCAACAGTAGATGAAATGACCATATTAGAGATTGAATTAGCAGTCCATAAAATGAAAATTGGGGAGGCACCAGGGATGGAAGAAATTAGTGTGGAAATGATAAACTCTGCTTGACATTTTGAACTACAATAGGTGTATTGTTAAAGTGATATAGAAGCAGAAACAAGTGCCAGAAAACTGGGAAAAGGGAATAATAATATCAGTCTTTAAGAATGGGGACAAAAAGTGATAACTATACAGGAATAATACTCTTATCACAATTGGCAAAAATACTGGAAAGAATATTAGAGAGGAGAATGAGAAGAAAGGTAGGAGAGTTGCAGGAGGAACAGTATGGCTTTAGAAGTGGAAGATCTACAGTGGGCCCGATCTTCAGTAGGAGGCAATTAATGAAAAAAGGAATTGGAAATATGGAAAGGATCCAGTCACGACATTCAGAGATCAAAGGCATGATAGTGTTCCCAGGGAGAAGTTGTGGGAAACCATGATCAAAAAGAGACTTGATAAACAAACTGTAAAAATGGTGCAGGCGTTGTACAAAAATTGTCAGCAGCATACAGACCCCCAATTGGAAAGACAGAGTGGTTTGGAAATGATACTGGACTAACGAGGCAACATCTGCAATGCTGAAGTCTCCAATCACGATGAAACTTTGGAAAACACATTGAGGTACACGTAAAAAGATGTCGGCATCAATTTTGGGTGCCGACATTCTTTAAGGGGTAACTAAGGGGCCTAAAATTTGCAACATTTCAAATTCCGCATGAACAGAGATGAATACCTGCTGGCTAATGCTAAGCCGGCACACTGCCTGTCTCGTGCCGCACCTCCTCCCCTCCACCCTTCTGGTCCACTGCTGCACGTTTCCCTTTTCCCCTCACCTGCCCGTCTGCTTAGCTGTCGAACGGGACCAGTGCTACACTTTGCGAACTCTATCAGCTTTCATCATAGCTCTCCTTTGTAATTTCCACATTGTATTTGTCAGTTTACTTTTTCTGAAATGTTTAAGAAAACATTTGTAACGATTCTTTAAGCGTAATATTGTTGAGCTTGTCAAAAATTATTTATCATCTTCAAGCAAATCACAGAAGTCATGGTGAAGAAGGTCCGCTGAAAGTTCGGGAGCTGCCAGTTTATGACGCGATTGAGGGTGTGTTAAGCAGTCAACTGTTTTCAAATAGGTTTTGACGCTCATGGGGGCCGTAATGTCCGACTCATTGGCTAAATGGGCAGAACGTACTGGCCTTTGGTTCAGAGGGACCCGGGTTCGATTCCCAGCTGGGTTGGGGATTTTAACCTTAATTGGTTATTCCCAATGGCTCGGGGGCTGGGTGTGTGTGGCGTATTCAGCATTAGAAATCATCCTAGGTCTTCACAGACATGCAGGTCACCTAATAGGCCGTCTACTAGAAAAAGACCTGCACCAGGCCTCTCCGGAGGCCATACGCCATTATTATTATTATTATTATTATTATTATTATTATTATTATAGGCCGTAATAACGATTGAGGTGTGGTCCTTTGCGCTTGAAATTTTAGGTTTTAGTTTTCAGCACTGGACCGTCTGATATATTGATTCACAATCACAAAGAATGGGTACCTTCCACCCAACAAGATATAATAAAGTATTGATTAGGTGGATGGTACCCATTCTTTGTGATTGTGAATCCCAAGTATCAATACTGCCCCCATTTTTCCCGAGCTAAGCCCAGCCATCGAGCGAGAGATCCCAAGGTGGACCGTTCGATCGTTGGCTATCACTTTCTAGAGGCATTTAAGGGTTGTTAGGGATTGATGACCAAGCAGGATAAAAAGAAATGTTAAAACAACACTCTGACATTTATTCACATAAGCAAACAAACAAATGAAATACTCTTGCTGATGTGTTTACAAAAATAGAACTTTCATAATATTGCATTTCTTCCTCGATTTAGAGTGACACGTGTTCTTAATCTCCAGCCTTACTGTGCTGTAATGAAACCAAAGAACAATTAGGCCTCTTGCCTTTTCAAATCAAAATATTTGACTGAAAGAATTAAATAAATTAACATAGAACTTGAAAAAGAAAATGATTAACAGCTGTCTTGCGAACGAGGGTTTTACAATAAATGTGTTCAAAGCTTTACCAACTCAAAGTAGTCTCAACACGTGGTTTTAAGAGGTACTCAACTGAATTTGTCATTTACAGTATTTAATAATAGTCAATGACACCAACATGAACTTCAGTAGAAAATGAAAATTGATTTCAAAATTCTCAAAATTAATTAATTATTTTTCTGATTATTATTATTAATAATATTAATTTCTCATCATTTAATTAGCCCATGTTTCATTGTCACACGATCGTGTTCTTATTAATTTTCCACTGCATTATTTACCTAATGATCGTCATTAGCATTTCAGAATAATTAATTTGAATTAATTATTAATGACTTATTTTCACCATAACTCCAATTAATCATGCGGCTAACAAATTTCTACCTCTGATCTTTGTATTTCATTTCTATTCAAATTAATCTTAAAGTATTTCAAAATTTAGAAATTTGCATTACCAACGTGTGAGCTAGTTAAAAAAAAATTAATTTACAAATCGAGTGCCTTCATAAAGTAACGAGATGATCTTTCCTTTTAAATCTCGCTAATTAAGAAAATAAATTCTTCCTAGTCTTCCTCGACTTAACTTAATCAAACTTTCCCTTAAGGGCATGAAAATTATTTCTTAAGGCAACACACAACGATGAGTGTAATCTGCGTCACAGCGAGTGCGTGACCAGATCAAAATTAAATGAAACCAACATGACACAAGAGAAATATACATATTTACATACACACACACATTCACACTAGGGAAACACGTTTTTATGTACATTATTTACATCGAATCCTGTTTTGGCAAGTTTATTAATGATTTTTATTGGTGGTCGGGACGCGTAATGTCTAGCAGAAATAATCCGTGTACTGAAATTATCCTTCATTTATAGTGGCTAGTGATCGAAGTCATGGGTATCACTTGGTAGAAACACATTTCACATATCAATGTAAGTTCATCTAACTCATGAAATTATAATGGAAGATTCTAGTAAAATCCATAAGCACTACCATCATTTGGGCTACAGGTTGAAATTACCGCAAGCGTGAGCCTTACTTGTATTACTTTTATTTCCTACCTGTGAAATACACTCGCAACACGTGCTCCAATAATTATAATCCATCTTGCGCTCCCAATACACAAGAATAAGTCAAATATCATCATTAATTCATCAACTGCACAATTATACAACAAGTATCCCTCAGGATTGGTCATATTCCAGACCCTTCATGAACAGAGCACATTCAATCTCACATATAAGGACTCTACAGTAGTTTTATGGCTCACGAGCGTTTACTTCTGTTTTACCCGATCTTTAGTTAATATTATTATTATTTAAGTGATTATTACATCTACTGATCCTCATGGAATATCGTAAAATTAGATGACTTCATTATAAATGCAACAAGTGATCTTGAAAGACACTAGGTTCGACCCTATTCACTCAAAATGTACACGCAAATTTCCATCCAGTAACTTTCAACATTACAAGGAAAGTAGATTTATCGTGTGGTCAGTGATTATTAAATATAAAGCTCCTTAAGCATGGGAAATCATTCAAAGACAACCTACATGTCTACTCTAATAGATTCCAAAATTTCATTCACACGTACCTAGTCTACCGCGACACCTTAAGAAGTGGAAAAATGAAATATTTCTAACTACAACAAACTAATAGATCTACGACTTAAGAAGAAAGACCTCTAGTTGTACAAAAGGTAAGACAGATAAATTAAATTAAAAAGGTACTCAAGTTTTTGATGTAGTTCGATTCCCGTCGACAGTCAGTTATTCCAGCATACTCCTCCGGTCAGTCTCCTTCCAATTACCAGATACGCCTCACATTTTACAGCTCCATGGAGGCTCTGCAACAGGTGTCCCTCGATGAAATGATGTTGTCGGTGGTTGCGGAATTATCCATCTTGAGATGTTCAATTCTAAGACGACTTCCGTAGAATGCCGGTCACAAGCTGTAATTGAGATGACAAAATTAAGTATTTTGCACAAGCACACGCCGAATATAAATAGCTTGTCTACACTGTCACACTTAACTTGGCTCCTAGGCGTCTTTATTCCATAGAATTCACTAATGGTTTCTCTAAATTCTAGCAGAACGGCGTCGACTTGAACTGAAATTACTTCTCCACGTGGTCTGAGAACGTGGTGTCCCAGAAAGAGCTTCAGAACTTCAGAGTAAGAGTTTCAAGAACATTAAGAGAGCGATTTACTCGAAACAAGGCCTTTTATCTAATTAGCCTGGGAGGTGTGATCTTCAACGGGGACGGTAATTGGCTGATGGTCTCATTTAATTGGCTCAGACTATTCCAGAAACAAGCTGGGTTGCGCGCGTGCGAAGGCAGTCACGTGGTCTGCTCTGACCTTGGCACAGTCTTGCCGGTGTGTCACCCCTCTGAACGACGAAAAAAAACTCGTTCTCAGCTCGCCACAACTCCCCAAATGATATGCTGCAGTTCCACGCAGACAATAAAATTTTCACTTTCCACTTGTTAAAATATTCGTAATATCGCCAATTTTAACGGGGACAATACGGACATGAAACTGATAGATTATAATATGATATATAGATACCGATAACTCTCTTGTTCTTTTTTTAAAACAAACATTTCTGTTTTCCGTTGTTTTTGTCAATGAATATACATATAACATGTATTTTAATGATTTTTATTTTATTTTTCAGAGCTTATAAGTTATTGTCTTAAAGGTGACAGTCTCTATTTGGAGGACGTTACAAGTTTGACGTACAGGTCTGATCATGTGATACAAATTCTTATAATTTTGTTAAATACCACCTATTCAATACAATAAGCCTGATTAATCCAATAGAATAGATTCATGATCATATATAACCTTAAGTAAATGATAATTGGCTGATGATGCTCACGAAAAAGGAGCGAAACATGTACCATATCAACAACTTAATAAATATGTAAGTTTTTATTACGTTATTATTGTATTGAATAGATGGTATTTAACAAAATTATAAGAATTTGTATCACAAGTAGATCTTCAATACGGACAAAAAAATGAAATTTATAACCTGCAGGTCTGATCAGTCGGAGGAAAACAAAAAGAATATTGACTATAGTGATCCAGAACTGGGACAAAGCAAAGACAATGCCGATTCGACGGACACCGAAGACTTAGTGTATAAAACAAAAGCAATCAACCACTGGAGGAGTGGAAAGCAGAAAAACTTGAAATTTGCTACTGTGTAAAAAGAAATTCCGTGGTTTGCGTAGTGAGGCACAGCTGTCCGCCTGGAAAAAAGTAGTGGATGAAGGAGGCTCTCTCCGAGACAAATCTGGTCTTATTGTGATGGATTGCAAGGGAAAATTTGACGCGGAGTACTTTACATCCACCATCCATGACGTCATAATCAAACAGTGGGCAATGTGAAGTGCCCGCTCTCAAGGGATCCATGACTTTAAAGCGTCCTCAGGCTGGTTGTATGACTTCAAAAACAAATTTGGAATCACATTGTGAAAAATTACTATTGTAACTACATTTAAAAAACTTGATAGGGAAACTGATGTTATGGCGGCAGCCGAAATGTTTGTGGAAAATGTAAGAGATAAAATACAGTTACACAGCTCATCGCATGTTTTTAACAGTGATCAAAGTGGCTTTAATTTGGATATGTACAATGGTAGAACATTAACGCGCAAGGAGAAAAGTCTATTAGCAAAGTGGTCCAATCAATACCCTCTACTATACACAGCTACACGATTATAGCTACCGTGTCAGCAGAAGGTGAGCTACTCTCCTTGTTGCTGATATTTTAAAGGAAAGAAATGGTGTTTTTAGTTCCCTTGTTAAGAAAAGAATATTTTCTCACAAAACTATTAATGTCATATGTACCACGTCTGGGAAGATGGGCAAAGCAGAAGTTTAAAGGTGGTATAATGACATCTTGAAACGAAGTTTACACAATGGCCGAAACATTTTGTTGTCAGATTCTTTCTCTGGCCACAATACGCTTGTTCATGGTATGGAACTGGAAATTATGACGATTCCAACTGGTGCTACAGCAGTTTGTCAGCCATTTGACGTGTGTGGGTTTTAGATTTGGAAAACGTATACAAGACGAATTTATTCCGAGCTGCGACTTATGAATACCGGCATTGTGCTGCACCACCGTAACACCATTTTAAAGATGCAATCACTGTTACATTTCCAGCTGACGTCTCCTCGGTCCAAAAACACGTGGAAGTACTCGTGGTACTGCAGTGGGTACCTTCAAGATAATCCTGGACAATTTGAACACCCGGTAGTGTATTCTTATGACAGTGTTGGCTTGTTATATTCTTTGTGCCCGAATGCAGGTTTTGTCAAATCTGCTTGGTGTACAAAGGACTTGGGCATCAAACACTTCTATGAGGACCATCACTCTTGTAAAGCATACGTCCTGTGATAAAAGTATGGTGCCTGTTGTTAATTGTGTTTTGTTTCAGTTTCCCTTTCATAATTTTTTGATGTTTCAAATAGACCAAAGATTGTTTTTGTTTACTATCAGTTATTGACGGGAAGTTTGTCCACTGTAATGTATGTATATTGTGTTGTCTTGTAATATTTTGTTGTTGTACCAGTTCGTACAATAGCCGTTTTAATTGTTACGTATGTAACTGCCATTGTACCCAGACTGTAGTGTGATAGTTTAATATCGGTACTTGTTGAATACATAGACCTTGGTCAGCAATAACGAAGTTTGGCTCCATGGCTAAATGGTTAGCGTGCTGGCCTTTGGTCACAGGGGTCCTGGGTTCGATTCCCAGCAGGGTCGGGAATTTTAAGCATAGGCCTAATTGGTTAATTCCCCTGGCACGAGGACTGGGAGTATGTGTTGTCTTCATCATTATTTCTTCCTCATCACGATGCGTAGGTCGCCTACGAGGGTCAAATCAAAAGACTTGCACCAGGCCTCTCCGGAGGCCATATGCCATTATTATTATTATTATTATTATTATTATTATTATTATTTGTTTTATTTTGCTATTGGCTTTACATTGCACCAACACAGATAGGTCTTATGGCGACGATGGGATAGGAAAGGGCTAGTAGTTGGAAGGAAGCAGCTGTGGACTTAATTAAGGTACAGCCCCAGCATTTGCCTGGTATGAAAATGGGAAACCACAGAAAGCCATCTTCAGGGCTGCCAACAGTGGGATTCGAACCCACTATCTCCCTGATGCAAGCTCACAGCCATGCGCCTCTAACCGCACGGCCAACTCGCCCGGTTATTACTATTATTATTATTATTATTATGATTATTATTATTAGCAATGACTCAGAAGTACCGGTAAAGTAAGACTACAGGTCTGCCTGTGATTACTGTATATCTACTGCATATATAAATGCCCATTTTTTTAAATTTTTCAAGGCTTTTCTCATTGTGTCAAACTTTATTACATTTCATGTCATAGTCGTATCAACTTGGTCTATGCATTAAATTGATTTGTATTCGGCAACCATAGCTGCAATTGAAATGTGTTGTCTGTCACTGCAAAACATAAATAAGTCGTTCAGTAAAAGCACAAATAAAAACATTGTACCTATATTCCTATACCAGAGTACGCAATATGGAAAATACTAGTAGTTTCAAACTGAGTTTGTAACTGTTGTCCGCGATTTTGGTATGACACAACTGATAGTGTACACAAAGTGGGGGGTGGGGACATAAAAAGAAGGTCTGGACCTGCAATCAGGTTTTGGTATCCCGTGGTACCGGATCTCATTATATTCATTGAGATCTTCTACCTGGGCACATAATTTCTTTAAATAAAAAGATATTGAATGTTGTTTAAAGGTGGGTGATTTAATTTAATTAATTTCATAGGTGTGTCCACTCTAAAGGACACTACCGACAGCTTTAAGGCGTTTGTAGAAGTAAATAATCATTTAAGCGTAGGTTGGATACGGTACCCCATCGCACGTTTGACCACGCCCGATGGTGCTTAACTCATGTTTGTACCCACAAATGTAACAAACTCACCGGAATTGGCAGGAATGAAAGTATAACATTTGAATAAAATATGGGTACGTTATATTGGTTTAGGTTATTTATTATCGTTATGTGTGAAAAGGAATGCTGTTTACAGGATTTCAATATTTATAGTACAAAAAGAAGCAAAGTATAGTGCTGGTCCCTTTTAACAGCTAAGCAGACGGGAAGCGCCGGGTGAAAGGAAATGCGCGGCGGTAAAGCAGTAGGAGGGAGGGGTGGAAGTGCAGAGGTGTGGTACGAGGCAGGCAGTGTGCCGGCTTAGCATTGGCCAGCAGACATTCATCGCTGTTTGCACGGAACTTGCAATGTCGCAACTTTTAGGCCCTTGAGTTAAAGCCCTAATGAATGTCAGCACTCAAAATTGATGCTGATGTCTTTTTATGTGTACCTCAATGTGTTTTCCAAGTTTCATCGCAATCGGAGACAACCATTGCCGATGTTCCCTCGTAAGATACGAGTGTGTGCTGTCATCTCTTTCATTTCAAATGGTTATGGACGAAGTTGTAAAGTAGGCAAAGGAAGCATATGGGAATAGGGAGATATTGTGGGCAGGGGAACAAACAGCAAATAAATTGAACAACTTGATGCACTGATAAGAACATTGAAAAGTATGGTATGAAAATCAGAGCAGGGTACAATGTACAGGATACAGTAGGTATAAAAGAAGGATGTGAAAGAAGGGGGAATTGTAGAAGACAGGTGGTCTAATGTTTTAAGGGGAAGGAGATTGCAGGCTAAGGGCTCCATTCAGGATCAGAATTCGGGACAGGTGTCTATGAGAAATCAGTACTAGTCACTGCAGGTAGAACAACTGAGGGAAGATGAGGAACAGGGAACTGTTGCTGAGAAGTATGGAAGTAGGAGGAAGGGAAAAGGTAGGAAAGGGAATTGTGGAGTAGTGGATAGGAAAAGACAGGTGGAACAGGCTCATGGGATGGAGAAAAGGGAGGAGGAAGTAGTTTCTGCAGCTGTCAGGAAAGATAGGACTGACCAGGTTGGGGGGGATCAAATGAGGTGGGTACGGTTTAGGCTCTGGTCACGGGGAATTCCATTGTTAGACATGTAGGGAAAGTGTGTGAAGAAAAGGGAACCAGCGTAGAGTGTTATCCAGGAATTAGGTTAAGGCAGATATTAAGGAAAGTAGAAGAGAAAGGGGAGGGAAAGGAGAAGGCAGTAGTGTTTCACGTTGGTACAAACAACATAAGACAAGCAGGTATAAGTACCAACATAGTTGGGGATATGTGGGATCTGGTAAATGCAGCATGGACGAAGTTTAAGAAAGCGGAGATTATCAGTGGAATACTGTGTAGGAGGGATACTGACTCAAAGGTGATTGGGGAATTAAATGAGACTATGTAGTGGGTATGTAGGAAGCTGGGAATGAGATTTCTAGATCCTATTTGGGTGGGTAGGTGATAGGGATCTGCGCTCAGATGGCCTTCACTTAAACCGCAGTGGTATCTATAAGTTCGGAAATTTGTTTAGAAGGGTTATAGGCAGGTACATTCAGGGAAACGGGGTGGCTTAGGGAGTGGTGTTAAGCGAACAGGCAACTGGAAATCGAGTAGGGATGACATAAAAATGTTAGTGCTCAACTGTAGAAGCATTGTAAACAAAGAAATCGAATTAAGTAATTTAATAGATTTATACTTACCAGATCTTGTAATAGGAGTTGAATCATGGCTGAGAAGTGATAAAATGGATGCAGAAATTTTCTCATGGAACTGGAGTGTGTATCGTAGAGATAGGATAGGAATGGTAGGAGGGGGAGTATTCATTCTGGTGAAAGAAGAATTTGTAAGCTACGAAAAAAAAAAAGATGACAAACATGAATTTCTAGGTGTAAGGCTCATCTCTAGAGATAATATGCAACTTGATGGTCTTTGGTGTGTACAGACTGGGAAGGGGGTAATCCTGACACCAATTCAGAATTATTTGATAAGATAATCAGTTATGTGGGGAAATGATAAGGAAAGGAAACGTTATTGTAGTGGGTGATCTCAATTTAACAAATACCAATTGGGAAGGTAATGCGAGCGACAGGAAGCATGACCAACAAATGGCAAATAAGTTAATATGGGAAAGGCATCTCGTTCAGAAAGTGATTGAACCAACTAGAGGGAAGAATATTCTGGATATGGTGCTGGTAAAACCAGATGAGCTCTATAGAGAAACCGAAGTCAGATGGTATTAGTGATCACGAAGCTATTTATGTGATAGTTAAAAATAAATGTGAAATTAGGACTATTAGGCAGTACCATATGGCTGATAAAACAGGCATGAGGAAGTTTAAAAAAAGTAACTATGATCGGTGGAAAACAGTAAATAAAAATGTAAACTGACTCTGGGATGGGTTTAAAGCAATTGTTGAGGAACGTGAAAATAGGTTTGTACCTTTAAAGGTGAGGTAGTTTGCCATTGCAATCAATCAATCACTACTGATCTGCATTTAGGGCAGTCGCCCAGGTGGCAGATTCCCTATCTGTTGTTTTCCTAGTTCTTTCTTAAATGATCGCAAAGAAATTGGAAAATTATTGAACATTTCCCTTGGTAAGTTATTCCAATCCCTAACTCCCCTTCCTATAAACGAATATTTGCCCTAATTTGTCCTCTTGAATTCCAACTTTATCTTCATATTGTGATTTTTCCTACTTTTAAAGACACCACTCAGACTTATTCGTCTACTGATGTCCTCCCACGCCAACTCTCCACTGACAGCTCGGAACATACCACTTAATCGAGCAGCTCGTATACTTTCTCCCAAATCTTCCCAGCCCAAACTTTGCAACATTTTTGTAACGCTACTCTTTTGTCGGAAATCACCCAGAAATAATCAAACTGCTTTTCTTTGGATTTTTTCCAGTTCTTGAATCAAGTAATCCTGGTGAGGGTCCCATACACTGGAACCATCCTCTAGTTGGGGTCTTACCAGAGACTTATATGCCCTCTCCTTTACATCCTTACTACAACCCCTAAATACCCTCATAACCATGTGCAGAGATCTGTACCCTTTATTAACAATCATATTTATGTGATTACCCCAATGAAGGTCTTTTCTTATATTAACACCTAGGTACTTACAATGTTCCCCAAAAGGAATTTTCACCCCATCAACGCAGTAATTAAAACTGAGAGGACTTTTCCTATTTGTGAAACTCACAACCTGACTTTTAACCCTATTTAACATCATACCATTGCCCACCGTCCATCTCACAACACTATCGAGGTCACCCTGCAGCCGCTCACAATCTTGTAACTTATTTATTACTCTGTACAGAATAACATCATCTGCAAACAGCCTTATCTCTGATTCCACTTGTTTACACATATCATTGAACTATATAAGGAAACATAAAGGTCCAATAATACTGCCTTGAGGAATTCCCCTTTTAATTATTACTTATTCGCTTACTCTAGTTCTTGGAGTTCTATTTTCTAGAAATATAGCCACCCATTCAGTCACTCTTTTTTCTAGTCCAATTGCACTCATTTTTGCCAGTAGTCTTCCATCATCTACCCTATCAAATGCTTAGATAGGTCAATCGGAATACAGTCCATTTGGCCTCCTGAATCCAAGATATCTGCTATATCTGCTGAAATCCTACAAGCTGGGCTTCAGTCGAATAACCTTTCCTAAACCCAAACTGCCTTCTGTCAAACCAGTTATTAATTTCACAAACATGCCTAATATGAGAAAGAATGCTTTCCCAAAGCTTACATGCAATGCATGTCAAACTGACTGGCCTGTAATTTTCAGCTTTATGTCTATCACCCTTTCCTTTATACACAGGGGCTACTATAGCAACTCTCCATTCATTTGGTATAGCTCCTTCAACCAAACAATAATCAAATAAGTATTTCAGATATGGTACTATATCCCAACCCACTGTCTTTAGTATATCCCCAGAAATCTTACCAATTCCAGGTGCTTTTCTAGTTTTCAACTTTTGTATCTTACTGTAAATGTCATTGTTATCATAGGTAAATTTTAATACTTCTTTAGTATTACTCACAACCCCTATCTGGACATTATCCTTGTAAACAACAATCTTTACATACTGCTGACTGAATACTTCTGCCTTTTGAAGATCCTCGCATACACACTCCTCTTGTTCATTAATGATTCCTGGAATGTCCTTCTTTGAACCTGTTTCTGCCTTAAAGAACCTATACATACCCTTTCACTGTTCACTAAAATTTGTACGACCACCAATTATGCTTGCTATCATGTTATCCTTAGCTGACTTCTTTGCTAGATTCAATTTCCTAGTAAGTTCCTTCAATTTCTCTTTACTTCCATAACCATTTCTAACTCTATTTCATTCCAACCTGCACCTCCTTCTCAGTCTCTCTACTTTTCTGTTATAATATAGTGGATCCTCACCGATCCTTACCACCTTTAAAGGTACAAACCTATTTTCACATTCCTCAACAATTGCTTTAAACCCATCCCAGAGTCTGTTTACATTTTTATTTACCATTTTCCAGTGATCATAGTTATTTTTTAAAAACTCCCTCATGCCTGTTTTATCAGCCATATGGTACTGCCTAATAGTCTGAAATTTAATACCTTCCTTCCTTTCTACCACAAAAACAGCTTCGTGATCACTAATACCATCTATTACTTCGGTTTCTCTATAGAGGTCATCTGGTTTTATCAGCACCACATCCAAAATATTCTTCCCTCTAGTTGGTTCCATCACTTTCTGAATCAGCTGCCCTTCCCATATTAACTTGCATGCCATTTGTTGGTCATGCTTCCTGTCGTTCGCATTACCTTCCCAATTGACATTTGGTAAATTGAGATCACCAGCTACTATCACATTCCTTTCCATATCATTTCCAACTATGTTGGTACTTATACCTGCTTGCCTTACTTTGTTAGTACCAACATGAAACACTACCACCTTCTCCTTTCCCTCTTCCTTCTCTTCTACTTTCCTTAACATCTGCCTCAACATAATTCCTGGATAACACTCTACCCTGGTTCCCTTTCCTCCACACACTTTCCCCACATGTCTAACGATGGAATCCCCCATGACCAGAGCCTCAACCCTTCCCACCTCATTTGATCCTCTCCCCTCTTGGTCAGCCCTATCTTCTCTCACTGCTGCAGAAGCTACTTCCTCCTCCATTTTCTCCCTCCCATGACCTTGTTCCACCTCTGTTTTCCTTTCCACTACACTACATTTCCCTTCCTCCTACTTCCACATATCTCAGCAACAGTTCCCTGTTCCTCATCTTCCCTCGGTTATTCTAACTACAGTGACTTATACCGATTTGTAACAGACACCTGTCCTGAATTCTGATCCTGAACAGAGCCAGAGCCCTAATGTTTTAAGGGGAAGGAGATTGCAGGCTAAGGTGATAAGGAATGTTAAAGATCCTCTATATTATAATAGAGAAGTAAAGGGACTAAGAAGGAGGTGCAGTTTGGAAAAAAATAGAGTTAGAAATGGCTGTGGAAGTAAGGAGAAATTGAGGGAACTTACTAGGAAATTGAATCTAGCAAAGAAGTCAGCTAAGGATGATCTGATGGCAAGCATAATTGGTGGTCATACAAATTTTAGTGAAAAATGGAAGAGTATGTAGAGGTACTTTAAGGCAGAAACAGGTTCCAAGAAGGACATTCCAGGAATCATTAATGAACGAGGGGAATATGTGTGCGAGGATCTTCAAAACGCAGAAGTATTCTGTCAGCAGTATGTAAAGATTGTTGGTTACAAGGATAATGATCAGATAGAGGGGGTGACTAATACTAAAAAAGTATTAAAAATTTATTTATGACAACAATGACATTTACAGTAAGATATAAAAGTTGAAAACTAGAAAAGCAGCTGGAATAGTTAAGGTTTCTGGGGATATACTAAAGACAATGGGTTGGTATATAGTAACATATCTGAAGTATACTTATTTCATTATTGTTTGCATTAAGGAGTTTTATCAGATGAATGGAGAGTTGCTCTAGTAGCCCCTGTGTATAAAGGAAAGGGTGAGAGACATGAAGCTGAAAATTACAGGCCAGTTAGTTTGACATGCATTGCATGTAAGCTTTGGGAAATCATTCTTTCTTATTATATTAGACATGTTTGCGAACTTAATAACTGGTTTGAAGAAAGTTTGGGTTTAGGAAAGGTTATTCCACTGAAGCTCAACCTGTAGGATTCCAGCAAGATATAGCAGATATCCTGGATTCAGGAGGTCGAATGGACTGTATCGTGATTGACCTATCTAAGGCATTTAAGAGGGTAGATCATAGGAGACTACTGGAAAAAATGAGTGCAGTTGGACTTGACAAAAGAGTGACTGCCTGGGTGACTATGTCTCTAGAAAACAGAACTCAGAGAATTAGAGTAGGCAAAGCTTTATCTGTCCCTGTAATAATTAAGAGGGAAATTCCTCAAGGCAGTATTATTGGACCTTTATGTTTTCTTATATATATCAATGATATGTGTAAAGAAGTGGAATCAGAGATAAGGCTTTTTGCAGATGATGTTATTCTGTACAGAGTAATAAATAAGTTACAAGATTGTGAGCAACTGCTAAATGACCTCAATAATGTTGTGAGATAGACAGTAGGAAATGGTATGACGATAAACGGGGTTAAAAGTCAGGTTGTGAGTTTCACATATAGGAAAAGCCCTCTCAGTTTTAATTCCTGCTTTGATGTGGTGAGAGTTCCTTTAGGAGATCATTGTAAGTACCTAGGTGTTAATATACAGAAAGATCTTCATTGAGGTAATCACATAAATATGATTGTAAATAAAGGGTACAGATCTCTGGACATGGTTATAAGGGTGTTATAGGGGCTGTAATAAGGATGTAAAGGAGAGGGCATATAAGTCTCTGGTAAGACCCCAACTAGAGTATGGTTCCAGTATATGGGACCCTCACCAGGATTACTTGATTCAAGAACTGGAAAAGATCCAAAGAAAAGCAGCTCGATTTGTTCTGGGTGATTTCCGACAAAAGAGTAGCGTTACAAAAATGTTGCAAAGTTTGGGCTGGGAGGACTAGGGAGAAAGGAGATGAACTGCTCTGATCTGTTTTTGACATAAGTGGTATGTTCCAAGCTGTCAGTGGAGAGATGGCGTGGAATGACATCAGTAGACGAGTAAATTTGAGTGGTGTCTAAAAAAGTAGGAAAGATCACAATATGAAGATAAAGTTGGAATACAAGAGGACAAATTGGGGCAAATATTTGTTTATAGGAATGGAGTTAGGGATTGGAATAACTCATGTAGGGAGATGTTCAATAAATTTCCATTTCTTTGCAATCATTTAAGAAAAAACTATGAAAACAACAGATAGGGAATCTGCCACCTGGGTGACTGCCCTAAATGCAGATCAGTATTGATTGATTGATTGATTGACTGTTAGCTGCATTTCACGTAATACTCGCCACACAGTCATGTGCGAAACATCATTTCACGTGCAACTGCTCAAGTACTGATTGCAGACGCCTCATCCACCTGAGCAAGCGCTGAATCTTGTAAGTCCGAGTCCGTGTAATTCATCATCCTCCTTGGCCATTGTACTATGGTACCAATTGCCCTGATTCACTTAATCGTTGGAACAGTCGTGGAAACATGGTGTGAGCCGGATGTCTCCTATGTGGATATTTGGTTCTGTACAACAGTTCGGCTTCTCTGCTGCTTCTATTTGCTTGCCCATACACGAACACCGTATCTGCAAGTTCCGTAACCGAGTACAACTGCATTTGGATAGGGCTGATCAACGTACCACTTCAACCCGCAAACACAGGCTGAAGCCTACAGTACAGACATCGCACACCGATCACGTCAGTACACAGCATGGTAGCTGGAAGAGGGACGGTAGGTGTCACGCTCAGCCGGCCAGGAGCGTGTGACGTCAGCGGACCGTGGACCGTCTACCAGGCGCTGTAACTTACTACAACTCAATGTGCAGAGCGCCTGGCTTATCTTCCTTATCACAAGTACGTTTACATTGTAATATAATCTTTTCACACGGAAACCACTAAGATATTGCCTAAAACTATTATTTTTATTATTTTGTTTGTGTGCTTTTGTAAATATTGCAGACCTACTTTAAAACACAGAATAGTTTAAAAATCATTTTTAAATGGTTCAATACACTGGAAATGTTAGTATTTACAGTTCCCAATGGTATTACCGTTAATGAAGCATTAACTTGAAAGAATTTGACGTAAGTACCCTATGCAAGTAGGCCTACAGATTAAATAAACCAAAACTTAACAATCAAGAAATGAAATTAACCAAAGAAGTCTAAATAAAACACACAAGATTAAATACTGCATGTTGTTACTTTCCTGAAAATAGTAAGTACTGTACTAACATTATTGCTTTTTTATTAGTAACAAAATCAATAATAATAATAGTAATAATAATAAGGTAAGCCTAAATGAGTAGTAATGTTATTTTTGTTATGTAGATTTATTATTATTATTATTATTATTATTAGTATTATTATTATTGAATATCCAGTACAATATGGAGCCCAATTTCACAAAAGTATATTAAGGCTGTAGTTTATAATCACAAAATATTTCAAAATAAAAGATTAAGAGTAATTTTTTAAATAATAATAATAATAATAATAATAATAATAATAAATCTACATAACAAAAATAACATTACTACTCATTTAGGCTTACCTTTCAGGACTTAATTTTGTTCATTTTCTTCGTTTTTTTTTTTCGTGCAGCGTCAGCATGCGCATTCGTAGTCTAGCTTTCATTCAGTGACCTCTTGACTGCTCTCTTTTTATTCAGTTCTTTCATTCTTTAATTCTAATAAATAAACGAGTTCTCACAAAACACGTAATAGCGAAGTCGTCGACTTCACTATACTTAGGTCTGATGATATTTATCAGTTCCTTCATCACTTTTGGGCACTTCCTTAGACCATTTCCGTGGAACCTTTGAAAATCTTTTTCTAGTTCTCAAACAGTGTCGAACCACTGGGGAGATGGATTCATTAGGCCTCCTCTGGACAAAGCCGAGATCCAGTCAGAGTTCCTAATATTAATGCATTTTCCAGGTTTTCCTCCGTAGATGAAGCTAGTGGTGATTCCTTTCCTCGTAACTCCGACATTTTCAATAAGGTCTTATTTTCATTATGTAAGCAATCTTCGAGATTGTGCTGCTCAGTAAACTGATCTGTTAACGAGTCAACCATACAATTAAAGTCTTCATACTCTGAATCATAAATTTCCAAGTTAGTTTCGACTGCTTCTATGGTGTCATTAGTAACAGCACAGTCTACTCGGTCGATGACATCTACAGTTAATGTTTCACACTCTTCCCTGTTACAGTTTGCAGTTTTAATTATGTCATATGCACTTTTGCTCAGTAATAGGGACTGCTTGAGTGAAATCACTGACACCAAAGATATTATAGACTGATATTAGCGCACCAAACAATGCGTAGTGTAATGGGAGGGACGGGCCCGTGACGTCACGACCACGACAATCCACTGCCACTGCCTTCGTGATGTCCAGGCCGTACTGTAACGAGCGCGGGAAAGCAATCAGCTGATCGTTAGGGGGGAAATTTAGCACATGAGTTAGTAGAGTTAAAAGATTTTCGCAGTTTTATTGAAATTTTTAACGATGACCGCATGTTCACTCAGATATATGTGAGAATGAGTCGTCATCGACTGCATTATTAAGTGGAAAGTCGTTAATTTGTGAAGAAAACTTAGTGTGAGCGTGTATTTATGTGAAGCTATAGGTTAAGAAGATCGTTCTTCAGTGTTTTAATTTGGTAGTTTATTTGTGTAAAGTTATATTTATAGTGTAAAATTAATTGAGTTAGTGCATTCTGTGTTTTATTATTAACCACGAATTGTATATGCTTGAATTAAGATGATCAGTGAGGGAAATCACCATGCCTAAGAGTTGCTGTGTGCCTGGCCGCAAAGCCAATTATAAACAAGGAGAGTACACTACGGTATTTGTGTTTCCTTCTGATGAAGAACGAGTTAAGTTATGGAAGAAGGCTATTCCTTGCGAGAATTTAATAGTTAATCACAACACAGTTGTGTGTATCAAGCACTTTCCTGAAAATCACATCCTGAGAGAAATAAGTGTCTCGTCCAGATGGTGAGTTATTTTTTTTATTATGTCATAAACATGGGTAACATTCGGTAGGCCCTATATTTTTATGTAATCAGACCTACGACTTATCTGAATTCGGTGTATTCGAAAATGCAAGTCTTATTTATGAGTATCACCGAACTCGATAGCTGCAGTCGCTAAAGTGCGGCCATATCCAGTTTTCGGAGACAGTGGGTTCGAACCCCACTGTCGGCAGCCCTGAAGATGCTTTTCCGTGGTTTCTTATTTTCACGCCAGGAAAATGCTGGGGCTGTACCTTAATTAAGGCCACGGCCGCTTCCTTCCCATTCCTAGACCTTTCCTGTCCCATCGTCGCCGTAAGGCCTATCTGTGTCGGTGCGACGAAAACCAAATAGCAAAAAAATAAAAAATAAAAATGTATGAGTATCAAACAGCAGTGTGATTTATGTAAATCTTATCTTCTGACAGATTCAGATCTTATTTATGAATTACCTCAAGAAGTAAGATATCTGAATTTCCTAAATCGAGGGTGCTTAAAGTATCCATCAGACATGTCAATAGAACTTGGAATTGAGGTGTGCAAAGTATTTTGTGTGTTAGTGTCGGATACATATATAGTCCAACTCGTTGGCTGAACGGTCAGCGTACTGGCCTTCGGTTCAGAGGGTCCCGGGTTCGATTCCCGGTCGGGTCGCGGATTTTAATCGTCTCTGATTAATTCTTCTAGCCCGGGGACTGGGTGTTTGTCCCAACACATTCCTCTTCATATTCACACAACACACTACCAACCACCACAGAAACACGCAATAGTGATTACATCCCTTCATATAGGGTTGGCGTCAGGAAGGGCATCCGGGCGCAAAACAGGGCCAAATCCACATGTGCTACGCAGTTCGCACCCGCGACCCCACAGGTGTGGGATAAGGGGTAGAAAAAGAAGAAAAAGAAAGTGTCAGATACATATATAAGGTGGTATTTCTAAATTCAGACGATCCTAAGTGTGTCACAAAATCCTTGGCTTTGGAGTCAATGCAGTTGGCAGATTCCCTAGTCATTTGTGACTGAGGGAAGAAATTGGAAGACCTGGCCGGACAGTGTATGTATATTTGGGTGAATATATTTTTAAATAACTTTTCCAAAATTCACACCGACTTGTGTATTCAACAAAGTGCTTAAAAGAGAGCAGACCTACTCCATACTGGTGTAACTTCCTGTAAGAGGTCTAGGAAAGCTGCAGTGTTCATGGAGTGGAAACAGTGAGGTACAGAAATAATTTATATTTGTAATAAATAGTAATGGTAATTGGCTGCATGTTTTCTGTCAGTGTGTATGATGGGAATGTTCCAGATGACCGGAAAATGGATAAAATCGCAAGAATGTGTCTCGAAGTGTTAGGCTGTACTCACGCAAACGAACGTATATACGCGAGAAATAGGACGTTAACAAATATTTGAGGATAGGTTTTGGTTTTATAAGGTGTTAACAGTTCTTTAAGTAATTTAAACGAGTGTGTTATTCAAGCGGAGCGTATGCGTATCGCCTTCAAGTCCCCCCCAAAGCGTGACGTCATCAGAGGTACAGTACGGCCTGGACATTACGAAGGCAGTGCCACTGCGCATCCGTCTCGTGACACCTACCGTCTCTCTTCTAGCTACCGTGGTACACAGTACGCCATCTGCATTGGAGTCGAGTTATTATCCTAACCTCTTCTGCTCGTCAGGATTTTCTTCCCTATTGTACTCTTAGGATATGTAGTGTACAGTACAGTCGGAGGTATCAGACCGATTTTTGCTTTAACTTTTGACTGTCGGCCGCAGTGGTGTAGTGGATACGGCGTTGCCCCTGGGCAACTTTTATTCGGCTAAGTTATGCAAGGGCTCAAAGGCGACTTCCCAATGCATTAACATGGGAATCCATCAGCTAAGGGAGACGACCCTAACAGAAAACATCGATCCTCCAGTATTGCTGGTGGTTGGCGCAGGGCTGACAACCCAACCCTTTAACCAAACTCGTTCCGAAATCCCAAGGAGAATTAGCCGGCCTGAGTTCTTTATAATGACGCGGCAAAACTATACACATTTTTTATTTTTTAATGCACAAAACATGTTACTTCATCGCTACATTAAGGGATTCCTTTAACTGAAGGCAATAGACACATAACGAGGATTGCTGTATTTTAGTAGAAATATGTCGATTTATCTCCGGTCGGACTGGTGGAATAATAGCTCTGCCTGTAAAACGGGTGGATGGTGTCAGATGCTGTAGTTTAAGTTGAGGTTTAAATCACAGTATCTACCTTATTTGTGTATTCAACATTATTATTATAATATTTGACCTTACTAGACGTCGCACGATGCCGTGGATTAGATGGCTAACTGACCCCTTAAAATGGAGTAAGAATATCTCACCGTAGTGAGTTAATGACCGCTGACGATAATTTTTACAGCAGCCGGAACATACACTGACTGAGCAAATGTCATGGGATAGCAGAGCACTGGTGCGCAGTTGTGTTGTCTGCGCACCACACGCCCCCTGTGCCAGCGGCAGTTGTATAGGAGACCTTGTGAGCAGTGGCTGTGCATGTGACAGGTGTAACATGGAACGTCATCGTGAGCTGACACCGTTCGAAAGGGGTATGGTGGTCCGTGCCCGACGGATGGGAAGTGCGATTTCGGAAGTGGTGCGGGAATTCGGCTTCACACGATCAACCGTGTCCAGGGTGTATCGTGAATGGTTGAATGCGGGTGTCACCGTCCACGACAGACGAACGACCGGCCGTCCAGCCACCCTCGATGACCGTGACCGGCGACATCTGAGACGGATTGTCAATAGTGACAGACGGGCAACCGTGCAACAAATCACGGCTCATTTCAACACAGTCCGTGCTAGACACGTCTCCCAGTGAACAATCCGTAGGAACATGGGTCCTATGGGGTATGGGAGCCGGCGCCGCACACGGGTGCCACTGTTAACTCAACGTCATCGGGCACAACGACGTGCATTTGTCGGCAGTCACCAGGGATGGACGCTGGAACAATCGCGTAACGTGAAATGGTCGGACGAATCACGATTTCAACTGCACCATGCCGATGGAAGGCACCGTGTGTGGCGCAGACCACATGAAGCGATGGATCCCGCCTGCCTCGAAGGTGTGGCCCAGGGCGCTGGTGTCTGTTATGGTCTGGGGTGCATTTTTCTGGTATGGAATGGGCTCCTAGTTGTTCTGGAAGAGACTTTGAATGGTGCGCGGTATGTTGAGCTGCTCGGAGACCATCTCCACCCATTTTTGGCCTTCCAGCGCCCAGACGGTTTGTGGTGTTTCAAGATGATAACGCGCCGCCACATCGCTCCCATGTCGCCCGGGAATGGTTCCAGGAACATGCAGCGGAGGTCCAACGACTGGCATGGCCACCCAGGAGCCACGATATGAACCCTATCGAGCATATCAGGGATGTCCTGGAACGCAGGCTCCGTGCCATGGATACTGCACCCATAAACAGCCCAGCATTGGCGGCCGCTCTGCAAACGATTTGGTGTCAGCTGCGTCTAGAGGACTACCAGGGACTTGTCGACTCACTTCCACGGCGTCTCACTGCAGTTCGCAGGGCCAGAGGAGGCCCCACACGCTATTAGGTGACTATCCCATGACATTTGCGATGTCAGTGTATATTTTCACGTGGAATCCGAGCTATCCCGCTGGTTTGTCGGCAACCTCTTTCCAAACACCAAGGACTAGATCCAGAAGGTCATCTTGGGATCTTGGTGCGCGGTCAGGCCAGTTTTCCTCTCATGACGCGCTGTCTCAGCCCACACGTTTTCGCTTGGGCTGAGATCCGAGAGGAAGCCAGTCTATAAGATTGATTTCGTCCTGTTCGGCGAACCACCTCTGGACCATTGCTGATGTGTGTATGGGAGATGGTCCTGCTGAAAGCGAATTACTCCCTCAGGATACAATGGCCGCACTGATGGGATCTTAATAACACTCATATTATGAATGTTCTGGGCTGTATCTAGCCAACCTTGTATCCTGTATAGCATTTCAAGTCCACGGGAGCACATCCACCCTCATACTGGTAAAGACACGCGAGCAAGACGGGAAGATTCCTTGACGTACTGGGGCTCGTTTCCAGCACCCAATGTTCCAAATGCTCTTACCGAATCATCGATCGACGATGAAAACGAAGATTCACTCGAAACTCGCACCGAATCATCGATGGACGACGAAAACGAAGATTCGCTCGAAAAGTGTTCGACATATTCCATGGTAAATACGGTAAGGTAAGGGTGTATTCTGCCCGAAGGCAGGTCCGAACCTCCGCAGAGGTGTGCCTGAGCCGGAGTTTACGTACGGTAGGGTGGCCAGTTCCTTTCCGCTCCTCCATTCCCTTACCCCCAACCAACAGAGCGTGGCAACCCATCCAATTCTTGACCACGCCCAATGTTGCTTAACTTCGGAGACCTCACGGGCTCTGGTGTTTCAACACGGCTACGGCCGTTGGCTTCCATGGTAAATGCAAGGCGATAAAGCTGGTGGTCGTCGGGAAATTTTGGTTTAGCGGCCACGTTTCTACTCCGCAAGGCAGCAATGAAACGGAGTCATTGCCGAACAATATCCACAGACCCAGGAAACCCAGTATTGTACTGTAACTGCACCGCATTCAGAAATGGATTCTGACGTGATGCGTTCATCAGCTCCTTATCCTGGGCTGGTGTTGAAACAAGCCACAATCCACTACCGACGCGTCTTCTAGACATTTCCTGTTTCGCGATACTGCTGAATCCATCTT
The DNA here is from genome assembly GCF_040414725.1 of Anabrus simplex. Classification (NCBI taxonomy): domain Eukaryota; kingdom Metazoa; phylum Arthropoda; class Insecta; order Orthoptera; family Tettigoniidae; genus Anabrus; species Anabrus simplex. Next base: position 367,372,266 of record NC_090268.1, on the reverse strand, counting down.
CTAGCTGTCCTGACAAGAACCCCGTTGCGCTCACCTGCCCCGATGCCGTCATTTGACAATTCTGTACAAGTGCTATACCTCGCTCGCGGACGAGCTGTTGAGGGTGAGAATAATATCCGTGGCAGGTTCGAGTTGCGAAATGCACTACACTCCAGTTACCTAGAATAGCTTTGGGTCACACATGGTTTCGTGGATAGGATTATCGCTTGCTGTTTCCTACATCACCCCTGTGGGTGGGGGTAGAATAATACCCACGGTATCCCCTGCCTCTCGTAAGAGGCGAGTAACAGGGCTCTTAACTTGGGAGCGTAGGTTGGCGTCCTGGTATTGCTTCCACTTACTTGTGCCAGGCACTTTCGTCTATCCTGTCCGACCTCCCTTGGTGAACTCTTGTTCTTTTCCGACACCGACGCTATTAATTTTGCGCTGCCTAGTGAGTCTCATTTTCTCGCCCTTCGTGGCCCTTGTCTTCCTTTGACCGATACTTTCATTTTTCGAAGTGTCAGATCCCTGCTATTTTCTCTCTGATTAGTGTTTATAGAGGATGGTTGCCTAGGTGTACTTCCTCTTAAAACAATAATCACCACCACCACCACCACCACCACCTTTCTCACATACATGTTCGACTCCCAAGCCGGACCTTAAAAAATGCTTTCGGTTTCGTAGTGCACTGTTCTTAAGTAGGTACCGCTGTACTCATCTTCAACAGCTATCTTCTGCGCCAACTTTTGCCCAAGATGACCTTTGGGATGTAGTCCTTGATGTTTGGGAGGAGGTTACCGAGAGCGAGCAATGTATTGTTCGTTGTTCGTCTAATGGCTTCCGTTCCTTGTATACATGACGAGGTAATCCAACCAGAATGCCTTTGCACGAATTACTAGACGAAATCGCGGGGTGGCTTGAATTCCTAAAAATATATGTTCCGGCTGCTGTAAAGAATAACGTCATCGCTCGTTAACTCACTGCGGTGAGATATTTGATTCCATTAGCCAACTCCTCTACGCCATCGTGCGCCGGCAAATAAGGGCAAACATAATACTAACGCTGAACTCACTAAAAGATAAAGACTGGTAGGCTATTTGTACCTCAACTTAAACTGCAGTACCTGACACTACACATCCGTTTTACAGGATGAGCTATTATTACGCTACTCCTCCCGGCGATAAATCGACATACTTCTACTAAAGTACAGCAATTCTCATTATTTGTCTATTGCCTTATTATAGGAATCGAAGACAAGGCCATGTATGTACCGGTATGCGTAATGTAGTGATGAAGTAACATGTTTTGTGCATTAAACAATAAAATAATGTGTCTAAACTCAAATAGTTAAGAATAAAGTCCGCCTCTGTGGAATAGTGGTTACTGTGATTAGCTGCTACCCCTGGAGGCCGATTCCCTGCTCTGCCACGAAATTTGAAAAGTGGTACGAGGGCTGGAACGGGGTCCACTCAGCCTCGGGAGGCCAAATGAGTAGAGGTGGGTTCGATTCCCTCCTCGGCCATCCTGGAAGTGGTTTTCCGTGGTTCCCACTTCTCCTCCAGGCAAATGCCGCTTCCTTCCCTCTTCGTTGTTTCTCCCAATCTTCCCACCCCCCACAAGACCCCTGTTCAGCATAGCAGGTGAGGCCGCTTGGGCGAGGTACTGGTCATTCTCCCCAGCTTCATTCCCCGACCCAATGTCTCACGCTCCAGGACACTGCCCTTGAGGCGGCAGAGGTGGGATCCCTCGCTGCGCATTCTAAAAAGCGACTGTATTTACAAGTTGTTCTAGTTAGTTGATTAAGAAACTTGTAGAGATCACTGGGCAGATTCGAACCTCTACAATTTATGCCCCACTTATAGCACCTCTACCAACGAAGCTACTACATCCCACTCTCAGAAGGCGACATATAACCTCCACTTAGCACCGACGTATTTTATTAACGGATAGATAGCTGTTTCTTTACCTTCTAGAAACAATTTCCTGCTCTATTTGGTGTTATGCGTCGAACTAGAAATCAGATATCAATGATGTCTACAAGCCAGATAGTCCTCCGTTTCGTAGCCAGTACTGGACAGGTTTACCCTCGTTAGCGGGTCTCTGATAAAATCTTTGATTTTAGCTAGCTCCCAAATAGTTTGCGATTGAGTGTACCTCACGGAAACTGCTGCAAGTGCGCCTTCATTGGCGTAATCACATTAAGAAAGTTGTAAACAAGGGTTATAGATACCTCGATGTTGTTAGGAGGATATATAGGGATTGTTTTAAGGATGTAATGGAGATATTATTGACACAGCGAAGGATCTCACCTCTAGCGTCTCAAGCGCAGTGTCCTGGAGCGTGAGACATTTGGTCGGAGATATAATTGAGGAGAAGGACCAGTACCTTGCCCCAGGCGCCTTTTGGGTGATGGAAAGTTTGGAAGGGATGGACAAGGAAGAGAGAAGGAAGCAGCCGTGGCTTTAAGTTAGATACCATTCCGGCATTTGCCTGGAGAAGAAGTGGGAAATCTAGGAAAAACACTTCGAGGATGGCTGAGGTAGGAATCGAATCCCTCTACTCAGTAAACCACCCGAGGCTAAGTGGACCCCGCTCAAGTCCTCGTACCATTTTTTCAAATCGAATCGAATCGAATTACTACTGATCTGCATTTAGGGCAGCCGCCCAGGTGGCAGATTCGTTATATGTAGTCCAATTGCACTCATTTTTGCCAGTAGTCTCCCATGATCCACCCTATCAAATGCTTTAGGCAGGTCAATCGCAATACAGTCCATTTGACCTCCTGAATCCAAGATACCTGCTATATCTTGCTGGAATCCTAAAAGTTGAGCTTCAGTGGAATAACCTTTCCTAAACCCGACCTGCCTTCTATCGAACCAGTTATTAATTTCGCAAACATAACATAATCAGAAAGAATGCCTTCCCAAAGCTTACATGCAACACACCCTTGCCTTTATACGCAGGGGCTACTATAACAACTCTCAATTCATTTATTATAGCTCCTTCATGCAAACAATGATCAGATAAGTACTTCAGATATGGTACTATACCCCAACCCATTTTCTTTAGTATATCTCCCTAAACCCTATAAATTCCAGCTGCTTTTATAGTTTTCAACTTTTGTATCTTACTGTAAATGTCATTGTTATCCTATGCAAATTTTAATACTTATTTAGTATTAGTCACCTCCTCTAAACCAATAGCGACTAGTCAAAAAACACCATTATAAAAATATACAGCATCCATAACACACATTTTATATGTATAAAAATACACTGTGGTGTTAAAATGAGATCTGTCGTTAATGGACTATAGTTGAAAAATCTTATTGTTGAATGTAGTAACACATAAAGTATAGGTTAGTGTTGGTTAAAATAAAATACAATACAATTATCAATCAATTACCTGAAAACAAGTCATAAAATATATGTTCAACACGTTTGCTGAAGGCTGTGATTCTTATTAGAATGGACTAATTTCGAGGGGGAACATTTCTTGCAAGCTGAATGTTGGGCTTGCTTTCATAAAGACATTAAGAATGACGGAGTATCATCGTTAGTCTAGCATCAGCCTGGTCAGCCTGTGTTCCACCTTAAGTTGAACTGCATGGTGAAAGAAGTGGCAGAGCCGAGAATCGAACCCGCGCCTCCGGCGGTGGCAGCTAATCACACTAACCACTATTCCACAGAGGCGGACTACTGTTAAAACCTAAATTAGTACATGGTTCCTCATCATCCTCATCCTCATTAAGATTACTTAAGTCTAGAACTGGGAAGGTTCCAAAGGCAAGCAGCACATTTTGTTTCGGTTGATTTCGGACAAACGAGTAGTGTTGGCTGCCAAGACTTGCGAGTAAGGCTCCTATTACACTAGGCAGCCAGGCGGCGCCACCAGCTGCGCCACCGGTGACTCTGTTGGCGACACGTGCAGGGCAGCCGGTGGCGCCGCCAATAACTTGTTCGGTCCTACCACGGCCGCCTTGATGTGTGGCTCAATTAGCTTCCTACGATAGTTCGGTAGTTCTCGCAGGCAGAGAAGTCTGGTCTCTGTTTTTCTCTCACTTTTCTCTGCGCATTGTTTTATTTACGCGAGTCCGATGGAACAGCATCCTATGCAACAGAAATACATGCCTTCGTCAGGATTCGTGAATCAACAACCACAAATTCATTTCTTCCAGACTCAATTTCAACAACGCCAAGATGCTAGCTAACATGCCCTTACAATTTTCTCCATCTGCAGACCCTTCAATCACATCAAATGAAGATTCTGATACTCAAAACATTGAACCTTTGCTGTTCAATGTGTAGTATATGTAACTTACTGTACGTACAAACACTCAACATAAACATGTAAAACAATTTGTCTTTTTTTATTACATTTTGGAAATAAATGTTATTACTTTTAGGTACACTTTGGATCAATATCCTTTAGACAGAATAGGATAAGTTTGGTATTAACATACAAAATTGCATTCAGTAATATTAATGAAAGAGGAATAGAAAGAGGAATTGATATTCTGTTAATTTTTACTGTTTCCAAACTAGTTAATATTTCCTAATGCAATGAAGTTAATAACTTAAAATACAATTTATTGTTTTACTTACCTCAAAGTGACTACACGCTTTTCTTCTGGTGTGATGCAGTTTCTCATTTTGGTATCTTCCCCGGTAATATCAACTTTTACCAACGACTATAATTCAAAGAAAGGCGATTTAGACATTCTTAAGTAATTAAAAATGTATTGTCGTCTGAACACAGTTTATGAAATAGAGTATAGTACAACCCTTTAGATTCCCTCAACGATAACATAGAGTATACATGCATCTTTCTCTCCCTTCGCCTTCTCTTCTTCATCAAAAGAACAAGGAGGAGCATATACGTATATTTGTTGTCCGACATGTTCTCTCATCACTATTGCACAGTAGACTGACCACGTGGTGGTCAAACCGAGTGGTGGCGCGACTGGTTGCGCCACCTGGCTGCCCAGTGTACTAGGCTCGGTAAGATACAATGCCCCGCCACGACTCTCCGCCACCCGTGGCTGCCAACGCGGTCGCGGGGCATGGCAACCAGACAGCAGCCAGTTTGTGGCGACGCCACCGGCTGCCCTAATCTAATAAGCTCCATAACAGCCAATGCCCAATGACGAGCAGCGCCACCGGTGGCACGGCTGGCTGCGCCACCTGGCGGCCTAGTGTAATAGGAGCCTAAGGAGACGAGGATTAAGCGCTATGTTCCACACTGTCTTCGGAGAGACGGCCGCCTCTCTAGCGTAACGGTTAACACTATCAGCTGCCGTCCTCGGGGATTGAGTTCGATTCACAATTACGTCAGAAATTTAAGATCGGCAGAAGAGCTGATATGTAGTTAAATACGTACATGCAGTTCATTTCTATTGAGGGTGTTCCTGAAGAGAGCTACACCACCCCGGGATGAGGACAGTAATATAATTTTAGCGGAGAGATGACGTGAAATGACACAAATAAGTCGAATAAGACGAAGAAGCTTGAGTGGAGTATTTATAGGTACGAAATAAAATATGAAGAGAAGGTTGGAATTCTAGAGGAAAAGTATTCGTTTATAGTAAGAGGAGTTAGGGATCGGAATAATTTATTTATTTTCTTTCTTTCTTTCTTTCTTTCTTTCTTTCTTTCTTTTTCTTTCTTTCTTTCTTTTTTCTTTATTCAATCCGTTTACCCTCCAGGATTGTTTATCTTCCGCGCACTCAGCGAGGGATAGCATCTTTACAAGGGCAGTGTGTTGGACCGTAAGACATTTGGTGGGGGATACAGCTGGGGAGGAGTACCAGTACTTCGCCCAGGCGTCCTAACTGGTATGCTGAACAGGGACCTTGCGGGTATGGGAAGATTGGAAGGGATAGGGAAGGAAGTGGCCGTGGCCTTAAGTTACGTACCATCCCGTCATTTCCCTGGAGAATAAGTGGAACACCACGGAAAACAACTTCGAGGATGGTTGAGGTGGGAATCGAAGCCCCTCTACTCATTCGACCTCCCGAGGCTGAGTGAACCCTGTTTCAGTCCTCGTACCACTTTTCAAATTTCGTGGTAGAGCCGGAAATCGAACCCAGGCCTCCGGGGGTGGCAGTTAATCACACTTACCACTACACCACAGAGGTGGACTTGGAATAATTTACCCTGGGAAATGCTCGATGAATTTCCAACTTCTTTCAAATTATTTAAGAAAAATCGAATATAGCCTACAACTGATAGGGAGTCTATCACCTGTGCGACAGCCCTAAATGAAGATCAGTGGTTAGTGAAAAATGAAATTGAGAAACTAAGAGCAAAATCTCTCTTGCTATTCGAACGATTTGGCAAGGCCTTACTAGCAGCGGAATGACTGGTATTCTATCACCGAAACAGAGGGATTGTTTTTAAGAAAAACAAGGGATAAGGTTGTACAGATTATCTCAATCTCCATTAAGATACTAACGTTCCATAAGTAGTTTTAACTTATACTCAGCGGAAAAAGGTACCGCCATTCCAGAGAAACGAGAATCGTTATAATCTTCAAACTATCCTTCACATGGCAATACATACATTGCATCCCGAAATGCGAGGCAGAACTAAACGATATATGTCGGGATTAAATTCGTTTGAAGCAACGTATTGAGTAAATAGCTTCTACTTTCCAATAATGAATTTAGGATAAAAAGTCGTTAATCTTTTATACATGCTGTTTATTTTTCGTCCATTAACTACTTTTATGGTTTTCTTACATGAAGGATTAAGATTAGTGCATTCAGTAAATAATAACTTGGCAGGTTATTTTTCAGTATAAAATCCGATATCTGCTAGAAAAGTATGAGCTGATTAGGAATTTCATATAGCCAATCTCAGAAGAATGGGTTTGAAGGAGAACTCCGTGTGGTGTAGGATTGACCTCTTTGACCAGATTAATAATAATAATAATAATAATAATAATAATAATAATAATAATAATAATAATAATAATAATAATAATAATAGTAATAATAGTACAGTCCATGGAAGCAAAGAAACCATCGAGAGAAGACTCGATAGTAGACAAACTATTGAAGCAGGCTGGAGATAGGACTGTCGACATTTTGATGGAAATCCTACAAAAAATTTGGGAGACTGAAACATTACCTAGTGACTGGACTTCTGGTTTGATCCATCCCTTGCACAAGAAAAGAGACTTGACCGACATGAACAATCATCGAGGGATCTCTTTGGTACCTGGCATATTACAAGATTTTCTCCACGGCCTTATTAAACAGAGCTGAATCCCCCAACTAGATCCACAACTAGGAGAATAACAAGGGGGATTCAGAAAAGGACTCTCTTGTACGGACGAGATATTCAATCTGAAGTCAGGTAAAACATGACTGGTAAGAAATATGTCATCGTCTTTGCCGACTTTAAAAAGGCGTATGACTCCGTTGACAGACCTACTCTCATGAAACGTTTGCAGGAACTAGGACTGGACTAAAAGACCCATAAACTTATCCAGCAGACATTAAATAACACCAGGTCACGAGTTAAGTTCACAGGAACACACTCGAAATTAAGATAGGGAGACGGTCTCTCCCCTCTCCTCATTAAATGTGCACTGGGCAAGGTAACAAGAGAATGCCAAAATATGTTAGCTAAACAGGAGATTCCATGTGGCATATTTCTGGGGCAAAAGCTCAGTAGGCTCAGTGCTGGTTTCCTGGCATTTGCCGACGACCTGGCACTTCTGTCTAATTAAATAGAAACTTAAATAGAACAACTCAATGTTCGCAGACAAAAAAGCACAAAAGAAGAAAGCTGACTTGACCAACGTCAACAATTATCGAGGAATCTCTTTGTTACCTGACATATACAAGATTTTCTCCAAGGCCTTATTAAACAGAGCTGACCCCCCTCCCCCCTCCACAACTGGGAGAATACAAAGGGGAAACACTTGTCTGAGTTTCTATGTCAGTTGAGAGAACACAATATCTCGTAGATATCAAGTAGCTGGGAGAAAGGCTGGAACTCAATCTCTTCGAAGGAGTAGCAACGTTAATTTGAGTTAACAAGATAGAAGTGGCTTACTAACTGACCAAGAACATGTGGCGACATCACAACAGCGTTAGAATTCCACAGCCAGAAAAGTGCGCCAGGTAACAGCACCAAGGGAGGACAAGGAATCTGCACGACGGTCGCTAGGCGACAATAACACTTGCTAATATTGACACAACTAGATTCAGAAGAGTAAACAAACAGCACATACTGATACTCCGAATAAAAAAAGCAGTAAATCTTGTCCAAATTTTATGTTGCATTTAATGTGAGTACGTGTAAAAAAAATATTATATCTGCAACGGCCCAAGGACAGTAAAAAAGAACACGGTCCAAACAATCAAATACAAGAACAAGAAACAAATTCTACTTAGCTTGCGTGTAGTAAGCTACATAAATAAAATGTGGAAGGAACCCATTACTTAATTAGAGGTCAAAGGCCAGGATCAAAAACAAAAATGTACACTTGACAAATCATTGCTATTCATGGTCAGTATATCAAATGATAAGACAAGACCTTCTTAAGGCGGAATAAATATTTAATAAATAAATAAATAAATAAATAAATAAATAAATAAATAAATAAATAAATAAATAAATAAATAAATAAATAAATAAATAAATAAATAAATAAATAAATTTAACTTACAGTAAATTAAAACTGGAAGAAGTTTGAAAATCTCATACTTTTTACCAAAATTTAAAGATTAATACTTGATGAATAACAGAAAACAATTCTCATATAAATCTAAAATACTGGCCAGTAACTATAGTTTCCTTTTTATATTTAAATTTAAGTTAATTGCATCCAAAAATAAATCTACTTAATGAAAGTTGAAATTTGTTTCAACCTAATTGACCTTCATGTTTAAAAAGGCGTATGACTCAGTTGACAGACCTACTCTCATGAAACGTTTGCATTATTGTAACAAGGTCACATTAATTCTGCAACTCAAAATGAGACCAGAATTGAAATTAATACCGAACTAATTCAATCTTCAAATTAAATGATTAAATATAAACCATAGTAAACTGTTCCCCGATACAATCACAAAAGTTTAAGGAATTTAGAGTTCCACCAAAACTACAGAACAAAATCACACAAGAAATGCAATGATGCTTCCCAAGCCAAGCTACTATTAACAACAGGTAAGGCCTGCATAACTAAAACATACACAAAAGGAGAATTTATGCAAGAAAAAATGGAAAGGAAGATACCAAAACACGGATGTGGATCATACAGGTGATCGGTTAAGAAAAGAAAATTTAAAAATTAGGAGAATCAAATTTCAACACTCTGCTAAACGCGGTGATACCGATAGTAAAATAATAATAATTACATTAGATTGTGTGATTTGAATTTCATTGCACATAAACATTAAATTTAACAGAAGACAAAATCGTGGTTATTGAATTTAATGTAAGGCGGCCTTGGAAGCGGCATGATGCACATATGAGGTAGAATTTAAACAGCAAACATCAGAAGCGGAAGAAAAGAAGAACGATCCCATTACGAGAAAACACCGAATACAAGCGAAACCCACAATAAAATAATGTTACAAATAGAGATCACTTTACAAGCATTGAAAAATATTGATAGAATAAAATACACCATAATGAGAATAAGAAGATACCCCAAAAATCAGGAGTAAATATCAAACACCGGGCGAGTTGGCCGTGCGGTTAGGAGCGCGCAGCTGAGCTCACATCCGGGAGATAGTGGGTTCGAACCCCACTGTCGGCAGCCCTGAAGACGGTTTTCCGTGGTTTCTCATTTTCACACCAGACAAATTCTGGGGCTGTACCTTAATTAAGGACACGGCCGCTTCCTTACCATTCCTAGGCCTTTCCTGTCCCATCTTCGCCATAAGACCTATCTGTGTTGGTGCGACGTAAAGCAACTAGCAAAAATAATATAAAAAAATAACGTAATTTAGGTTCGCAAGACTGTGCCTTAGTGACAGAATTTATTTCAGGAAAATTGTGCTTTAATAATAGAATTTATTTTCATAAAACTGTGCCTTAGTGACGGAATAGACTCGAGGTTTTTGAACTGTGTTCGCTAAGTAGGCTTGGTACATTAAAACCGTGCATCGAACGACGACAATTTCATTTATGTTGAACTGTGTTAATCTTCTTCTTTCATTATGAACTGTAATATTCTATTAACTAGTGTTACGTCGACAAGTGCATCGAACGACAATCATTTAATTTGTGTTGAATTGTGTTCATCTTCTTCTTTCGCTATGAACTGTGGAACTTGTAAATTCAACGAAGTGTGCTGAGTAGTAATATTCAGTGAAGGTACTAATTCGCAAAATGTGCAGTGCGGTAAAGAAGTGTACCAGATCTCATTGACAATATGTGCGATGCCTATACATTTCTTTACTCTCTTCACGGAATCGAAGTGAAATTAAATGCTAAATCAATAATTCCAAATTGCCCGTAATCGATAATCAGGCGTCAGACTCTCGAGTTCGATCCCGATCCTCATCGGACCTTAAAGACCTGTCATTCGCCGTGGGATAATGTGGTGCCATGGTGCTGAGAGGTGATCCATGGTGAAGGGGAAGGAGTCCGGCAACGCGGGATATCGCCGACGCCGATGCCGAGAGACAGCGCCACTTCCAACCTAGACATAAAGATAAGGTTTGTTTTCCAAAATCATGTACATATGTATTGTATCCATAAAGCCATACGATAAATAAATAAATCAACTCACGCGGTTTTTTGGGATGTTTTGCCTTTGACTTTCCAAATCCATCCTTCACAGCTGTAAAAGGTGATGTATTTCTTGTCTAACTTAAATAAACAAAGACTTAAATTTCAAAATAACTTATTTAAATACCCTTCTCCCTGTGGTTCCTAGCATGGACCGTACACGCCCTGGCGTCAACCCATGCTCTCCGATAAAGCTAAAGTACGGGCGTTCCTGTTACAATACATACATACATACATACATACATACATACATACATACATACATACATACATACATACATACATACATACATACATACATACATACATACATGACTTAGACTGATATTAACAGACTGTTACCTATGTACGAACATTTTATAATGATGGGAGATTTTAATACAAATCTTCTAGGTACAGTTTCTTCCGAAGCCACCCATCTATTGAATACGTTTCAGGCATGCAGCATGGCGGCCCTCCCACTTTCTCCCACTCACCACACTAAAACTTCACACACACTACTGGACCTAATAGTAACGAACAACTCTGACAGAGTATTACATCACGGCCAGACATCTGCTCCCGGACTGTCAGCCCATGACATCATCTTTATGTCTTACGCACTGCAATGCCCTAAACATAAACCTAAGTATGTGACTTACCGAGACTATAGCCGTATTAACAACGAAAAATTATTGGAAGACGCTTTTTCGATGCTGTGGCAGGAGATAACTCATAAAACTAATATTGACGACATGGTCACCACTTTCAATAACATGATACTACAAATTTTTGACCAACATGCCCCTATACGAGCAGCACGCGTCTGTAAAATACTCTCCCCGTGGCTAAATGATGATATTAGAGCAATGATGGCTAAGCGGGATGCAGCTCATAGGAAATATAAACATTACCCGACAGAGGAAAACTTTATCTATTACAAACGACTACGTAATAAAACGACTCAGACAGTAAGAAACGCTCGACTACGGTACGCCCATGACCTTATAAAACCTGACGTAAGACCCGCTACTTTATGGAAGTCAATCCGCCATTTTGGACTAAATAAACCGGACAAGGTAGACGATTTGGAAGTTTCTCTTGATGAATTGAATAATCACTTCGTATCCTCCCATGTACAATTAAACGAAGAAGCAAAAGAAAATCTTTTGTGTGCAAATTACAACACACCACCCGTAGGCAGAGACAAATTTAATTTTAGTTATGTCTCACCCCTTCAAGTGAAAGCGGCTATCATGCGAATCAAAACTAAATCCACAGGGGTGGACAATGTATGTATCATAATGCTAAAGAAAATTATCGACGCTATTATTCCAGTATTGACATTCATATACAATTTCTCCCTTCAAAATAGTGTATTTCCAACTGTCTGGAAAATGGCCCTGGTGCATCCTTTACCAAAGATAAAATCTCCTAGACTAAACAGTGACTACAGACCTATAAATATACTGTCAATAGTAGCCAAGGGACTCGAACACTTAGTGCATAATCAAATCACCAACTATCTCAACGACCACGACATATTAGACCCACGCCAGTCAGGTTTCCGACGCAATCACAGTACATGTACTGCCTTACTAAGCGTGACTGACTATATAAGACAGGCTATTGACGAGCAAAAACTGACTATCCTAGTATTATTGGACTTCAGCAAAGCATTTGACTCTGTAGACCATGAGTCGCTCCTATCCAAACTTTATCACCTAGGGTTCTCTTACAGTACTCTGAGATGGTTGGGAGCTTATTTACACGAACGTCAACAACGTGTCACCAATCAAGGTGCATTTTCTTCGTGGCAATATGTAAAAAAGAGGTGTCCCACAAGGGTCAACCTTTGCTCCTTTGCTATTTTCTGCCTATATCAACGACTAGCTAAACAGCTGACACATTGTAAACGTCACATCTATGCTGACGACGTACAATTGTACATCCATGCAAAACCAACAGACGTTTTGACAGCAATCGAGAAAATTAATATGGATCTAGAGGCCATAAGTAAATGGTCTTACCAGCATGGACTTATTTTGAACCCAAAAAAGTCCCAAACTATAGTAATTGCCCACCCAAGACTTATTTCCGACAATTTCCGCATGTCCATCCCCGACGTACAACTTCAAAATCAAGTTTTGCCCTTTTGCAAGAGCGTAAAAAATCTCGGAGTAACCATTGACCAGCACCTCTCGTGGACGGATCAGATAATATCTGTGAGTAGACGAGTTTTTGCTACGTTGCACACATTAAACAATTTCAAATTTACTTTTCCGTTCAGTTTAAAGAAGAAACTAGTTGAAACCCTCGTTCTTCCAATATTCGATTATTGTGACGTAGTTTACAAAGAAGTGAAAACCGAGCTTCGAGAAAAACTACAACGTGCACAGAATGCCTGTGTAAGATTTATATGTAATCTGAAATTTTCAGATCATGTTACCCAGTCTTACGTCAACCTCGGATGGCTACGCCTTGAAGACAGACGCAAGCTGCATACCCTGACTTCATTGCACCGAATCCTTACCTTAAAATCCCCATCTTACCTGTATGAACGATTTCATAGCCTTTCTGAACGCCATGATAAAAACACCAGAGCGCTGAGCTCGACATTGCTCGCTATTCCTATGCATAAATCCTCAACCTATAACAATTCCTTCACTGTTGTGGCCAGCCGTGAATGGAACTTCCTTCCGCAGGAGGTCAGAGGGATATCAAACCACGGAAGATTTAAAAGTATGTGTTCAAAATATCTCTTTGAAACGAGCTCGTAGTGCGACAGTCTTCTTCTTATTCTTCTTCTAATGGCCATTCTTCTTCTTCTTCTTCTTCTTCTTCTCTCCATGGTCCTTCTTCCTCTTCTTCTTATTATCATTATTGATTATTATTATTATTATTATTATTATTATTAGTAGTAGTAGTATTCATCAGTAGTGTTAGAAAGTACTCAGCTGTGGTTTTCCTGCATAGTTATCCTTATCCCTATCCCCATTTTGCAATGTTTTTCACCCACAGTAAACACACGAAAACTGAATATTTCGTCAATGTGATATACTTCTGGAATTGGACAAATTAGTTGTAAATATTAGTAGGTTTATTATTATTATTATTATTATTATTATTATTATTATTATTATTATTATTATTATTATTATTATTATTGAAATTGTAATTCGTTCTTTGTTGTATGTTAATTTCTTCGCAGGAAGCAAAATGCTAATTTATATTGTGTATTATAATAGTTATTTTTATGTACAGCAGGATAGCATAGTACCGTAGTAATTTGTTTCAGTCTCTTTTTTTCATTTATTCAGTATGTTATATATTTCTATGTTAATTATGTATTTCACTGGTTAAGTGTAAGACAGGGACACGTGTCCCTAACTTTGCCAGTTAAAATAAATCATGTCTATCTATCTATCTACATACATACATACATACATACATACATACATACATACATACATACATACATACATACATACATACATACATACATACATACATACATACATACATACTGCAACCTCTCCACCCCACGCCATTTGCTGCATAGAACCAAATGACTGCGTGATAATCCCTAAAATGTCGGGATTCCGCCATATAGCACCATACGCCAAGGCGCTTGATGGAAAGGGACCTTTTTAGTCTACAGTCAGATGCCACCTCATCATGAAGGAACGAAAAAGAAAATTTTTCAGAATGATGGGTGAGCAAAAGCTCTTCCGACCGTGCAAGGGTCTACTGCACCCTTCCGTTCCATAGAATCAAACCACCGACCTCCCAAGGCCATGGTGCGTTCGCGGCAGAAGATCAAAGAAAATAACACATAACTAGCTTAAAGGCATAAATGAACGGAAGGAAACCTGGGATACAATGTTATTCGGCAAAATGACAGGCAGACAAAAGTTTAAATACCTATTTATTGAGCCTTGATAAATCAAATTAATTAAAAGTTGACCCTGAATATTTATAGTATATCAATGTTGAATATGCAATGTCCATTGGACTAAATACCAATTGTAAAATGTAAAAATTTGATTTCTCCTTTACCGCTTTCTTCTTCCCGACATGATGATAAATATTACATTATAATTTGTATAACATACCTTTTTTAAATAAATCAGAAATATCCTTATAAATGCGACGGTTATCATTAAGAACTTTCTTCACTATCAGAAGAAGCAATTATTTATACAACAAAAAAAATTGAAGATAACTTGAAGTGGTCACTTAGCTAAATTAATTATATTACAAAAAGTAAACAAATAATAAGTGAATGCTAGTCGATAAAATCCTAATCAAAATAAAGTGACTGATGTCGGGTCCAGAAATCGAACCCACATCCCAATGAATCCACTGACAAAAATTACGAAAATAAAACTCGATTTGTCATCCACATAAAGAATGAAACACGACTAAAAGAATGTATAAAAAGGAAAATATGTACACATAATATGAAAAGAAACAATATACACATGCATTTGGCTGTATAAAAAATATGTGAAAACAAAAATCCATGGTTGCCTCAGAACTCGAACCGATGATATCCAGGATGGCATCGACAAACGGCTCTATAAAAACTCCCTTTCTTAATTAATCATAGGGTCAACAAATAAATAATAATACTAGCGTTCCAGTTAGTTAAATATTATTATAAGATCTTACATGGAAAAGTAAAAGAATCCTTTAAACTATAATCGGTGTCGCGCTGCCTTCATTCTAAGTGGAATAGCTCGAACAATACAGTATACAGTAATGCTCTACAAGGGGCAAGCCTTCTTCCGACTCCCCTCATCGTAAATCTCTGGACGTCAAAGCCCTAGCAAATAATGGCCTGTTGTGGCAGAAATATCTTTTCAACATCTCAAGGCGAAACCAAATCGTTTCCCTTGGAACACATTTGTTCAAATAATCTCATTTCATTACGTATTCTCATATCAGATTTCCATAGCTCCACTGGCTTATTAGTTCACTGCCTTATCACAATTCTTTAACTCCATATCAGGCCACCTTTTATCTTATCAAATTCACATCCTCAGAACTAGAATGACCAGGTTCGCTTCCATTCGATTACAGAATGCAGCCTAGGCTTTTCCTACATTTTAAACTCAAACCAATAAAATCAAATATGGATTTTAAACATATCCATAATGTTATTCTCATATAAGAAAGGGAAAATATTCGACATTAAAGGAAAACGCTAATCTCAATAGGAAGACGTCTGTTCGATGTTTATGCATGTCACAAGTTACGCATATAATTAATACAGCCATCTACAAATATTATCATGCAAATTACGTGAAAATAAGAGTGCCTTCCTATCCTGATGTTAACAGCCGATAGTCCAATTTTACAAGCATAATCACCATGCATTATCATAATAAGCTTGGATATCACGTAAATAAATTATACAAAATTACGGCTTGGCTCAGTGCCAAAACAAATCTACATTCAATTACATTTACCTAATCTAAGCACTCTCAGACTAACTAATATTTTATCATCACGTCAAATACATGCATTACGTAAATTATATATATATTTAAGCCCATGGAGTAGACTATTAATTCCATGAAATGAACATAAATGAATATGAAGACCACTCACAAGTTCTCTCTCTAATTAAAAAAATACATGCAATTTACATGTCCAACCTAATTTATGTGATCTGCATAATGAATAACCGCGCATTTATTTAAAAAATTATTTCATTTTAGTACTTATCATCATGTCGTAACAATCCAAGGTTCGGGTCCTGAGGAAGACCCTCATTTTTTCCTTTTTAAGCTTCCATGGTGTTGACGTTGGTCACGGGTTCATGTCCGTTGCTACTCCCGCTGAGCGCGTTCATAATCCAATGGTTATCTTCTACACTTATAACAGCTTTTATGAGATTAACACTTGTTGCGTCACTTTAACACAAAAATACAATTATTACACTTTAATGAAATTAACACTTGTTGCATCACTTTAAAAAAAATACAATTATACCGTTCTTGTGGTCACATAACTTCAACCTTTTTTAAATACTATTGTTTGTAGACAATTATATATTCTCGAAGATGTAAACTGTATATTTGCAGTCTGAAACACTCAATAGATCAGAACACTATCAAACCGTGGTTCTGCTTTGGATCCTTCGCGTCAAATGGATACTGTTGTCATCACCGCTATTCCTTTTATAAACTTTCCCCCTCTCATGCAAGAGACAGTGGCTAATCCCCACTACTTTTTTAAATTAATAGTTCCACGTGTCGTATGACATCGGTAATACACTCAAACGTGTGACTCAGATTCTTAAGTAGTCTGGTTATGTGCGGAACCTGAATTGTTCGGCCATTTATTTAAAATTAATTATCAAAATAATGCCCCTACAATGTCCTCCATGAGAGTACTGCGTACAAAGGACGCGTCATGACGCTTAGCGTGTTATATAATGCAACGATTGCGTATTCTTCCACACGTTAATGTATTATAAAGAATTGGAATTTTGGCAGATGTCTATAATGAAATCATATAACATCCCGAGGTTTCCCATATTATATATTATGCATGTCTCGAAATCTCATCATACAAATGCAACTTGCGAGCTGGCAACATTGTGTTTCGGCCATTTTTTCAACGGGTGAAGGTATCATTATCGATTTTTCTGGCTTGACATTTTCTTCTCTCTCTCTCTATCTGTGTATTCTTTTAGTTAAGAAGGAGTGGTGTTTAGCAGGCTACAAAGGTTGTGTAAGCAGGTGCAACCCAATGCAACTTTTTGTAACAAGTACGAGGGAGCTTTACAAAGGTTTTTCACTGCCATTTAATTAATAAATAAATAAATGTGTACATGACCGATAAGGTCACAATACATACATACATACATACATACATACATACATACATACATACATACATACATACATACATACATACATACATACATACATACTGTCCCCTTCTCCGGGGTCGCTCAGTCGGCGGAGCGAGAGTCCCAAAGGGTGGACTGTTCGCAGGGCCAATTTGCTTTTACGGGACCGACCGACAGAACATTTATTTTTACAGAGCCATTGGTGACTGGATAGGAGACATAATGTTGAATTAAAATCAGGACAAAATGACAACAATATTTATTAAAATATAATGAAAATTCAGCCTGGACAAATCTATATATATATATAAAATAAGAGTTTTGTCTGTACATTGCTCAGAATTTGAAAATAATGGCATTTCTGTATCGGTCATGTCCATAGTAACAAGAAAATGCACTTTTTGCTTTTCCGTAATTTCTGTCTGTCTGTCTGTATGTATGTACACGCATCACGAGAAAACGGTTGAAGAGAATTTAATGAAAATCGGTATGTGAAGTCGGAGGATGAGCCTCTACAATCTAGGCTATAAATGATTTTACTCACGCTGAGTGAAATGGTAGTTTAGGGGAAGGCCTAAAATTGAATTCTCAACTATTTATGTTATTAGTGGTCTAATGAAAATCGGTACGTGAAGTCGGGGGATGAGTCTCTACAATTTAGGCTACAAATCATTTTACTCACGCTGAGTGAAATGGTAGTTTAGGGGAAGGCCTGAAATTGAATTCTCAAATATTTCTTATTAGAGGTGTAATCGATGAATGCTACATAACTAAGGCTATATAGAATTAAATTTCCTATTATTCATGTCTTATACATTGTTACCGTACTGGCTATGATGACAAAGATATTAATGAATTTGGATTTTTGTTACAAAGTCCATATCAGCACCGAGTAACGAGAAAATGGGTAAACAGTATTTAATGAAAATCGGTATGTAAAGTCGGAGAATAAGAAACTACAGTTTACGGTATAAAATATTTTACAAATCACAGAGTCGAAAGAAAACTAAGTGTGAAGGCCTACAATATAGAAAGCTCATAACATTGATCAACAATAACATTACATTAACCATTGTTTGTCGTGCTGTGCTTTGTGTCTTCTGTTGCCCCTCATCTCCGGTAGATAGGATTACTACTGCGTACAGAGTATTTTTTATTTGATTTACGTCGCACCGACATAGATAGATTTTATAGCGACGATGGGATAGGAAAGGGCTAGGAGTGCCTTAGGCCTTAATTAAGGTACAGGCCCAGCATTTGATGGTGTGAAAGTGGGAAACCACAGAATACCATCTTCAGCACTGCGGACAATGGGTTTCGAATCCACTAACTCTCGGATGCAAGCTCACAGCTGCGCACCGCTAACCACAGGTCAACTCCCCAGTCATACAGAGTGTAACAGCCTGTCTGAATATTGATGGGAAGTAGCTGGGGAGTTAGATAACTTTCTTCTTTAGCATGCCATTCCCCTGGTTTATAAATTTTCTGATACTACTGGTACGTAACACACTGGATCATCATAGCATTCGGGCTATTCAATCCCTACTCTGAGGCACTGCTTGGAATGAACAGTGTGCATATTTAACGGAATAATGGTAGATGAGTGTTCATGGCAATCTGCGGCGTGGTCATCTCAGCTCTGGAATTTTGGACTATTAGATTGGCACCGCAATCTAACCGCAGCACTGTTGGTTAAAAGTGTTAAAACGTGCGGCTTTCCATTTGATAGAGTATTTTATATGATAGCATTGCTTTTAATCGCTACATTCATACTTACGTTTTTGTAATGACCTATGTTGATTTCAGTTAGGAAAACCGCAAAGTCAGTCTTTCTGAGAATCCCGTAGCGAAGCACGGGTACATCAGCTAGTGCAAAATAAAAAAAACCTAATACAATATTTCACCAAAATAATTCAATTCATTATTGCTTGTGAACAAATAAAATGACTGTGAGTCCTTGTATGCTTCTCGGTTTCATTTGATTCCATTACTTCTTCAATGAACCTCCCTCCAACATTTTACTCTGCAACATTAAATTAATCATGTGATTAGCAATGCTATCATTCTCAATTGCAACACAGGTTTAGAAAATCCTCAGGTAAATTACTTTAATACCTCTTTGAGAAACTTCACTATCGAAATTGCATTTACTTATAAAAATGTTGTTAAAGATTTACTTTATCACACTTGTGAAAAATCCTTTCTAAATCGTTTATCACCATCATGAAATTCTTTAGCTTATTCTTAATAAGTTCTGTACAAATCACTTTTGGTAAACTCCTTACAATGTTTGGGATTGTCGTTATAAATTTGAAAAACTCTTTACCACTTCGAGAAACTTCTTTACAATGTTTGAAAATTTTGAAAAATCCTTTGGCGAACTTCCCCTCTCTCGTAGACTTCGCTCGACTGTATTCCTTTAGAATTCTTAATAACGTTTCCTAACTAACTAGTATTCTATGGATGGATAGAGTATCACGCAACACTATGTGGAATCAACAACAACAATATCAATGCATCATCAATCACCTCAAATACACAAAAGATAAGCATTCCTGGAATGATGTGGGTAAATGTCACAAAATAACATAATTATAACAACTGTTTATAAGTAGATTTATCACACAATAGAACTATAATATTTTATTATTATTATTATTATTTATATATTGTAACCTTCTCTTCCTCTTGAATTCGGTTGAAGATCCTTACAACATTACCTGCCCATAATGAGAACTCCTCATGACTGTAGTTATAAGATGAAATAGGATGACAATTTTTTTTTATCTCGATGAATAATCATCACCACCATTAGAAATATGCGTTTAAGAGCCTCGAGAACATCAAATAATGATTAAGTCGTGCATTATTCATATCAGTTGTTGAGCGAAGAACAAGAACTATTATTAGTCCCTAAATCTTTTCATACCATCATAAATCACTATCACCACCGTCACTCAATATAATCACTGTGATTCATTATAATCATTATGACTGATATGCACCTTAGTAGTCCCATATAGTCAATTCATCAAAATGTACTATCACAATGATCGCTCAATTTTTTTCAACAACTCGTTAAAGTTTCCCGACCTTCATTATTATTATTAAAATTATTTTTATTTCCTACAATGGCTCCTAGAACGTTCTCTCGATGAACTGTTCCTATTACTCGTCGATTACCTTCCCTTCTAGTATCAATAATCATACATGCCTAACAGCTTTTTAAGATTACGATTTAATCGTAATTAACTCCTATTTTTAATCACATCCTCTTTGTCATAATTATTAACCTTATTTATTATTATTATTATTCTCATTATTATTAGGTCTTAATCCCTTATAATTTCTTTTGACGATCGTAATTACTTATGACCTTGTCAACTCACTGACAACAGGGATTACTCATCATCGAATTCGAAAAAAAGGAAACCATTAATCCAAGAAAATGCAAAGATAGGACAATATTGAAATCACAAATCAACGAAGGAATGAATACTCTATCATCATTAAGTACAACATTACTAAAGAAACTACATTCCTCTAAGCAAGAATACAATCTACTAGGCATCTACTAAAAGAGAAGAAATTTTCCAACGGTACTTATAGTTCCGATGAGAATTCGTGGCGTCGGGATGCTGCTATGGGCGTCGGCGTCCTCTTCTTCAGCTATGGTGGTTTACAGGTGTACAAGGTCATCGTGTTGGCGTGCGCACTGGAGTTTAATTCATCATGACTATGGCTACGTCCAGCATCGTCGTATTACTCCAGCAAAGTTCCGGAAAATTCCAATCTCTTCCTCGTGTTCGTTGCATCTTGGCTGCTAGGTTTCACGGAGATAGCTGAAACTGAAATTCTGCATTAACAATAGATTACACACTAGTTGTAACTCACTAAATTATTCACAACACTTAACTGGTGCAACGATGTATTTTCAGGTCCAGGTTTACTACCAGCTTCGACTTCCAAACTCATTCACCTAGCTACGATACGTCTTAAAGCTGACAAATTGTATTACTGGTTACTACGATGTTTAGAGGCCAGATTACTTCTCGAATATTCCCTTAAGATCGTGCCTTTCCTTTATAATGTCCAATGGAACATTCCATGAGTTTCTATTATAAGAATCGGCTTCAATGAACACACGAACTGTCTGCGGTTCAGCAAGTTCCACACGGGAAAACGTGCGGCTGTAATAAACTCGCTGGATACTGCATTGAGCTAACGACACGTTGCACTGGCACTCAGATAAAGCAATGGTTGTGCCTTACGAGAATTATACAGGTATTAACGTCGTCTGTAATACTCTTCCTTTTCGTAGAAAATGCATTGTTCATCTTCTCCGTAAAAATACGACTGTATGACGTTCTTCAAAACTGTTCTGTTCGTCGTTTCGTAAGGTACTCTTCTCGACTGTACTGTTCGGTGTTTCAAAGAGACTCTTCCTCGACTTTGTTCTAGAAAAATCCTAAGATTTTCTAGCACCTTCCTCTATTTTCATTGGCTGTTGGCCATCATGCGCCATGATTCGTCCTTCACCGCTGCTAGTGGATTTTTCGAGAATACTACTCCCCTCTCGTCTGCCGGTGTGTCAGGTGACGTAACTGCGTGCGCTGGCGGCCTTCAACAGCTGTTGACCTAATTTCGGCTGGCTCCCATCGGCACGGCACGGTAACAGCTGATACACGCGCTCTCGTAAACCAATATTCCGTAATAAATTTTTTCCATCTTTCCCAAATTAACTGAGGCACCATTTAGACGGGTACATTACATACATACATACATACATACATACATACATACATACATACATACATACATACATACATACATACATACATACATACATACATACATACAACTTCATTATAGACTGTTATACCTTTCAGCGTTCAGTCTGCAAGCCTGTGTGAGTTAACTAAAAGCCTCCATGGTCCTGTATTTGCAACTAACTTTGTGGGTTTGTTTAGTTCTATACCTTTTATGTTAAAATCATTACAAACTGTGTCTAACCATCGTCGCCTTGGCCTACCTCTACTCCTCTTACCCTTCGCGGCGAGTCCATTCTTTTCCTAGGTAACCTGACTTCCTCCATTCGCCTTTCATGATCCCACCACCGAAGCCGTTTTATTCATCTATCGAGTTTATTCCTAACATTTATCTCTTCATTTCGAGTACCCTTCTTCCATTATTCTGACCTGTTTGTACCTTTCTTTTTTGCTAGGGGCTTTACGTCGCACCGACACAGATAGGTCTTATGGCGACGATGGGATAGGAAAGGCCTAGGAGTTGGAGGGAAGCGCCCGTGGCCTTAATTAAGGTACAGCCCCAGCATTTGCCTGGTGTGAAAATGGGAAACCACGGAAAACCATTTTCAGGGCTGCCGATAGTGGGATTCGAACCTAATATCTCCCGGATGCAAGCTCACAGCCGCGTGCCTCTACGCGCACGGCCAACTCGCCCGGTGACCTGTTTGTACCAGCAATCAATCTCACTACTTTCATGTCTGTTACTTCTAACTTATGAATAGGATATCCCGGATCTACTCAACGTTAACTCCCGTACATCAAAGTTGGTCTGAAAACAGACCGATAATTTCATCCGGGAATTTGCTTCTTTCTTACAAAATACCGTTGATCACAACTGTGAGCTCTCTGCAGTAGCTCTTCTGCACTTTGACTTAATTTCACTTAGTATACTACCAAATCTCTCAGTTTTAATTATTGTGTATATGGGATAACAGTACCTCACGGGGAACAATGTACACCCAGATGTTAATATATGGAATGGCCTGCATTAGGGTAACCATACTGATGAGGTAGTTAAGGAAGGTTACAGATCTCTTCACATGGTTATGAGAGTATTTAGGTGTTGTAGTAAGGATGTAAAGGAGAGAGCGTATAAGTCTCTGGTAAGACCGCAGTTAGAGTATGGCTCCAGTGTATGGGACCCTCACCAGGACTATTTGATACGAGAACTGGAAACAAATTCAAAGGAAAGCGGCACGATTTGTTCTGGATGATTTCCGACAAAGGAGTAGTGTTACTAAAATGTTGTAAACTTTGGGCTGGGAAGAATTGGGAGTAAGGAGACGAGATGCTCGGCTATACTGTCAGTGGAGAGTTGGCGAGGAATGACATAAGTAGAAGAATAAGCTTGAGTGGAGCTTTTAAAGTAAAGATCATAATATGAAGATAAAGTTGGAATTCAAGAGGACAGATTGGGGCAAATATTTGTTTATAGGATGAGGAGTAAGGAGAGGTTTGATAAAATATCAAGGAAAATGTTTGATACATTTTCAAGTTCGCTCGTTGAAAATGTTTAAGGAAAACCTAGGTAAACAATTGATAGGGAATCTGCCACCTGGACGACAGCCGTAAATGCAGATAATTGATGATTGATTGATTGATTGATTGATCCTGGGATAATACACATTCTAAATGCTTGAAATGAAACACCGGTTTCGGTTTCTTATTCCCGACCTAGTATTCGGTCCTCTTAAGTTGTACCCTACTGACATCACTTCAGTCGTAGAAATGTTAATACTCACTGTATTTCTTTTCAAGCTCCAAGATATTAGATTGCAGGCTTTCAGAACAGTCTAGCATTAATACCAGGTCATCGTGGTAGGGCAAACCGCTTATCACATTTCCACGTAACTGAATCCCTCCCTGCCATTTTATACCTTTCAGCAAATGATGCTTGTATACTATGAACAACGTCCGGCTCTATGGCTAAATGATTAACGTGTTGGCCTTTGGTCATAGCGGTCCCGGGTTCGATTCCAGGCAGGGTCTGGAATTTTAACCATAACTGGTTAATTCTGCTGGCACGGGGGCTGGGTGTATGTGTCGTTTTCATCATCATTTCATCCTCATCACTACGCGCAGGTCGCCCACGATAGTCAAATCAAAAGACCTGCATCTGACGAGCCAAACATGTCCTCGGGCACTCCCGACACTAAAACCCATACGCCATTTCATGTTCACTATGAACAACACGGACGAAATATTACAGCCTTGTTTAACACCTGTAATGTCTTCGAACTCATTCTACCAGCAATGCTCACTACGACCAAATTGTCGACAAAAATGTCTTTGACTGCCTGTAATAAACTACCCCTTACCCCAGTTCATCTAGCATGTTTTCTCTTGGTACTCTACATTATGCTTTCTCTAGATTTTTGAAATACTGTATAAACATAACTGTCTATTCCTGTCTATAATTTTTCAATTACTTGACGTACACTTGTAAAAGGGGACATTTTTCATTCTCACCATATTATCTGGAGTACCCGACCCCGTAGGGAAACGTGAAAAGGGTTGGACAAACACGCACACCATATTATCTGGAGATAAAAGCAAGCACACTTGTGGTTTTACACAACTATTGATATCGCGATCATAGTCACGGGGCCTTCAGTTTAGTGTGATATCAAAAAAGCACAGCAATTTTTTCTTTTCAAAAATTTCACATTCATAAACTGAGATTCGAACCGTGGCCGCTTGGTGGAAATCCAGCGATGATGCCACTTAGCTATCACGCCGTTTTTCTGGAGTTAAATCAAAGTCTAATGTCACATTTGAGTCTTCACTTAATACTGCACTAATTTTCCATATCGCGGGCTGGGTGTGTCAGACGGTTAAGGTGTTGGCCTTCTGAACCCAATTTGGCAGGTTCGATTCTGGCTCTGTCCAGTGGTATTTAAAGGTGCTCAAATACGTTAACCTCGTGTCGGTAGATTTAGTGGTACGTAAAAGAACTCCTGCAGGTCACAATTCCGACACCTCGGCGTCTCCGAAAATCGTCAAAATTAGTTAGTGGGACGTAAAACCAATAATATTATTAACTTTCCATATACTGTATGCATGTTTGAAGCTAGTGTTTTTTCAGTTGCCAAGTCGAAAATCATTTTCACAATATAACTTAAGGCATCATGATTTATTTAACAGTGCCATTCACAGTTTAGATGAATTTCATTTGCTTATTTTATGCACAACAAAGTTGCACTTACGTAAGTTAGTTTATTATGGACGAACTTATTACTTATAAATAATTAGACTCCGAATTTTAGGCTGAAGTGGTGAATGACAACAGGCGTCATCTGCGACCGTCGAATGAAGGACCATCTGATATCTAGATATCAGACATCGTCGTTTTCTACAGCGCCGTGTGTTGGCCAGCCGCAAAGGAGGTAGAACGCCGACTAAACTTCACGGAGACGAAGATGCTTACAGTAGATGGACAACTGGCATCAGCAGACTGGATCACATTTCAAACATTGTTGTTATTAAACGTTTTGGCGTTGCACCGATCCAGAAGAAACTGCAGGAAAACAGTCTACTTTGATCTGGGCATGTGCTGCCTGCAGAGGACAATGCATTGGCAAAGTCAGCGTGTACATTGGAAGTCGCTGGAAAGAGGACCAAGGGTCGACCAAGACAGCGATGGACCGATACAGTGCACAACGAGCTGAAGGCTGTAAAACTCCATCCAGACATGGCCCGGGACCAAACCAAAGAGAGACAACGAATCCACACAGCGGACCCTACCACCAGGCGTGACAAATAATAATAATAATAATAATAATAATAATAATAATAATAATAATAATAATAATAATAATAATAATAATAATAATAATAATAATTTCAGAACCAAAATCGACAATCACTACTTTGAAGACAAACCCAACACCAGAACTACTATAACTTGGGCAGAAGAACGAAGGAAGAAGCTCAGCGAGAGGATGAAGAGATTTTGGGAGGAAAAGAAGGCCAACACATCAGCTAAGCAAGTTCAACCGTGCTCCTGAGTAGGGCATAACGATGAAAAAAAAATGTTAGGATGCAAACTAATTTGGTTATTAGGAAGCGTCGTCTAGCTCTCTAGTGAGAGTAACATAAATTCTTGTAGTTCTGATGTACCGTACCCCTAATGTTTATGCAAAACTCATAGCATAACCGTTGTGCAGGACAGGGTATATTTATTACGTGTTTCAGTAAGGTAGCATTCTAAACCAGACGCTATCACGTAGTTGCTCTAGGGAGCCGGAGTTACTTGCTCCGCTCGGGACGGCTGTTTGTCACGTGGCAAGAGAGAAGCGGACAGGTGGGTTGGATGCCGTGGTGGTACTGCACTTGCCGCACGGAAATGTTACCATCTGAACAATGTCAATGAAATACATACCGGAACATAAATAAATCATCTCTGAGGAATTATGAAACATTATAATATAAATAGAGTTGAGTAGGGTAATATGAAATGTACGTACATCCTCAAATGTGGTATTTTTAAGTTTTCCTAGTAACGCTATCCTTTCTCGACCCTCATATTTATCATACTTGTTGGCATGGCATAAGGAACAACGGCGCTGAAGATTAAATTTTTTTAATGTGGTTCATATATTAAATATTTTGTGTGTTATTTTCTTGAAGTATCAAATATTCTTCTTCCCAAGGAGGTTTGAAACTTGTTGGCGTCGATGGCCTACGCTGTGCTGAACTCTCTTCCATAGTAAATGCAACATTTACCGACTAGGCTTGAACGTCGTGTGGTGTGAGGATAAAGGCGGGAACACACTACTGTCACCTCACGTGAGTTCACGCGTATCGTGTCGCAATCTAACCCGTTCAGAAAGATGTGCTATACCTTTGCGCCACTGACCTTCAGTGCGTTATACGTCATGCACTTCCCCTACTTCTTCCCCTACTTGCTCGCTAAGCTGCTCTCGTTCCTCAAGAGCGGGGAACAAACTGGCTCCGAAGGCATTTCGCTCTCGATTGACGGTGCCTGTTTTAAACTATTACTGCCTAAACATCTGTACTCTACCCATAACAGTTTCTAAAGCTTCATTTTAGCCAGCATATTTCATATCGATTACATCTAGAACATTCTTTATTTCTAATTTTGGCAGTATCAGTTCGCTGGCTTCAACCACGTTCCTCATCTCGTTTAAGTAGGTTAAGGGGACAATATCATTTGAAGATATATATTTCGTTCAGATGCTGGACTCTTTCTAATTCTCTTTAGGAGAACTATATTTTGCAGCAGATTTACTTCTGTCAAATGATGAAATCCATGAGCTACGCAAGTTACATTAGTCACCTTAGGGTAAGTTACATCCACGTATTTATAACCGTATGACTAATAAATAGAAGCACATTTTCATGTTTTATACCAGCCAACCACATAATTACAACGACATCGTTAAACAGTTTTATTATGGTTTTATATTGGATTCTTATAAAACCTCACACGTCTGTAGGATTGGTTCAGAATAGCATAGCCTATTGCATCGTTAAACAGCGTTTGTACTCTTTTACGGCTGCTTTCTCTAATATTTAACAGTTAAATGCGAGAGGGAGCCTACTAAACCAGCTCCCCTCCCTGCACCTAAAACGAAGAAACTACGTCTTTCATAGCCAAAGACTGGGGAGAAAGGCAAGACCCTTGCTTCCAAGTCTAAGGCAAAACATCCCAAAAAACCGCGTCAGCTGATTTATTTATCGTATGGCTTTATGGATACAATACATACGTACATGATTTTGGAAAACAAATCCTATCTTTTTGTCTAGATTATTATTTAACTGATTTTCTCCGGAAAATCACTAATGTTGCCACTGCACTTTCCTTTTGGACACTTGGTGATAATATGCCGGTCGGTCTGCTTAGAGGCACCACAAAAAAGTTAGGTGTAGACAATATTTTCCATTTGTTGTGGAAATATGCGCAGCTACCATGACCAGATCGTATCCTGTTGAGAGTAGACCAGGTTTACCGAGGAAGCTCAACTCCAGGTGGCAGTGACGAACCAATGCGTGGCAGAGTTGACTCAGGCCGAGTATTTCCTGCCATTCTTTAGTTATATTGAAGTAGGTATTCTTCAGTTATGTTGCAGTTCTGATTGATGGATTTGTCTCAGTTGATAGTCCTTTGTTCCAATAGTCAGTGACTATACCACTCGGAGTCCAACTGTTCGCTGCCGGTCCGGTGCAATGGACGAAGCAACAACCACTATCACACTAAATGTGAGGTATCCAAGCTAAAGACCAAATGTAAGAGTACGAACCCGGCCTCCTTTCCCGGCTATCCGTCATTAATTTGACAATAAGGAAAACCTATATAAAAACCCAAAATCTCGCACGTCGCTACCCAGTTTGCTGGACCTATCCCTTAAAACCACAGAAATCTCCATATCAAGTCTTTATGGTACTGTCCCTAGAATTGATAACCAGTTTCGTAACGACGTGGTGAAAGGGAACGGGAACCGAGGCGAGAGCACTTTTCAAAATTTCAATTCTCTGCGAAAAATTCGTTACTTATTGGACTTATAACAGTTAAGCAACATTTTCAGTGGAAGATGGCCGCTTGACTGCTTGAGGACTGTGACAGAACTTCAACCCACACATTTAATGATTTGATTTGATTTTATGATTACTCAAAGTTGCCTGAACTTAGAGACCTGTCAATGTCTCATAATTCTCCGGCATGTAATTCCGGAAAAAATAAAACAATGCTGAAGCAAATCAGTCCAGTAGAACGGACGGACGGATTTGCCAATGCTGTTTTTAGTAAACTCTTTCAAAATATAGATAATAATATAAACCAAACCCCATGTCGCAACAGCCCCGAAGGGCCATGGCCTACCACGCGACTGCTGTTGAGCCCGGAGGCCTGCAGATTACGAGGTGTCGTGTGGTCAGTACGACGAATTCTCTCGCCGTTATTCTTGACCTGCTAGACCGGGGCTGCTATCTCACCGTCAGATAGCTCCTCAATTGTAGGTAATCACGTAGCCTGAGTGGACCTCGAACCGTATGGTCGACCTGCGCGTCTATGAAGAGGGCGCCCTACCTATGACGAATTCTAATATTGAAGACGCCACACACCCAGTTCCTGAGCCATATGAATTAACCAGTGAAGGTTAAAAATCCCAGACCTGGCCGGGAATCAAACCCAGGAACCCTGGACCGAAGGCCATCACACTAATCATTTAGCCATGGAGCGGGCAATAATAATAATAATAATAATAATAATAATAATAATAATAATAATAATAATAATAATAATAATAATAATAATAATAATAATAATAATTAATAATCTCAGACCTATGAGCTACCTCTCCAGTCCGATGTTTGATAAAATATTTAGTAGTTTTAAAGTTTATAAAATTCCATTCTTACTATAAATTTCCGTTCCGCATCATTTACATATTTTTTGCAGTTCCCTGAGTCTGCGCTTATTGGATTCTTTTACGATCATTCGTTATTACAAGGGGTTGGCATTTTTCTGTCGTTGCAGTCTCCACCATAAAATATGGAAGTACTTCCACATAAAAATGAAACTGAAAGTAAGGCAGATAAAAGTGTTATTAAAAAGTGAATGTTCCTACATAAAGTAGCTGACGTAGTCTGACACGTTCTGCTCAAATTTGAATAATACTGTTTACACCAATTTTCTTAATTTTACAAGCTGTACAGACTCGGCAGTTGCTTTCTTTTGGATTCAGTTAACGAATGCAAGGTGTTCCCCAAAACGTAGGAAGTTATCGAGGCATGGATATCACATCCAAGTACAATACAAAACGTCCCTGTGAACATACATTCTATGGTCGATCGTTAACGAGTTACAGACATTTGTATTTGATTCCACTTCGAGTAGCTGTAACTATGTCTGTGTCCAAGAAGTGTCACAAGTTCAAAGGTTTTTCAGCTACTGTACGATATATTTTCGAGTGTAAAAGTCAATCGTACATGACGTTATTAATGAGAGAATTACGTAATTTTGAGCATGGAAGAAAAGCATACGTCACCAAATTCTTAATGATTAGTTGGTAAATGAAATGATACGGGAACTAAAAAACAAAACAATAAACAAACAAACAGAATTTTTTGACCCCAGAATTAATTTGATAACATAACGATCACTTGACGAATGCACAGTGTGAATCTTCTGCCCCTTTGAAAATAGTTGTATGCCACACTTCGCACACACGCATTTTATACAGCGTGATTTAGCCGCCCCTTCCGATGTAGTTTTATGCAACCCATAATATTCATTCCGTCTTGAAAACATCTGCACCGACGGTATGCTCAGACAACACAACCGGATATCTTGGTATTTACCGCCTCACATTCATGTTGTACTAAACACTGGAAGACACGCGTGAGCCTTCTAGATTATATGAATCTGACACGCCGGCGAAACACTAAACTGATATTGTGACCGCAGTAAACCTAATAGTCCTATAAGCTGCAGAGTGTGCCGTACGGAACCGTAGTGCAGTTGGTAGATACGTGGCTGAGTTGGCTTGTGTGTCAGGTGGGAGGTTCGAGTCCCGGGTGAAGATTACGGATGTTTGAAATATTTGTTTAATACGTTCCGCACGCAATGTAAGTTCAGTACCCGCTTGCATGCAAATGGTGTGTGAATGAATGTGTTTGTGGCCCGAGGAAGGGCCGATAAGTCAGCAGGTCGGACACATACAGTCCGGAAATAAAAGGAACACAACTGCCCTGACAATGTTTTATCGCAACAAAAGCTCGATGTGATGACGGTTTTGGTTTATGCACATTCGGGCCTGGTGTCCAATAGATCGTCTTGCGCGCTGAAGCATTCCAGGTGTAATTGCTCGACAGGAGTCCGTGATGAATTGCCGGATCTGGTCGGTGTTTTCCGGCGCTTGAGTGTAAACGACGTTCTTCAAATTTCCCCAAAAGAAGAAGTCTTACGGCGTTAAATCCGGTGAACTGGCGGGCCAAGAAACCGAGCCTCGTCGTCCTATCCATTTCCCTGGCGGTTCCTCGTTCATATGGTTACGAACGGGCAAAGTCGAATGTGGTGGAGCTCCATCCTGTTGCAACCACATCGTCAAACGATCGCGCAAGGGCACATCCTCCAGCAGAAGTAGCAGTTCTTGACGCATAAAGTTTATGTAGCTTGGGCCCGTCCAATGACTCTCAGAGAAATAAGGTCCAATCAGGCGATCCTCCAAGATTGCACACCAAACATTCACTCCCCATCGTACTTGATGGGCCACCTTGCGCACCCAGTGAGGATTGTCCGAACTCCAATAGTTCATGTTGTGGCGATTGACTTTCCCATTATTGTGGAAGCGCGATTCGTTCGAGAACAAAACATGCGACACGAATGTTGCGTTATTGTCCAGCCTGCCTAATAGGCATTTACAGAACTCCATTCGAGCTTCGAAATCCCACCCATGGAGCGCTTGGTGTAGCTCAAAATGGTATGGGTGAAATTTATGTTCATGCAGTATTCGCCAGACGGATGGCTGGCTGGCTGGCTGGTGTTCACCTGTCGTGCACTCACCCTTGTACTGATGTGTGGATTATTACGAGCTGCCGCCAGAATGGCCTCTTCTGTTTCACCCGATGTAACGCACCTATCGCTGACTGGTGGCTGGTTGGAAATCATGCCTGTTGTCCTTAGGCGTCTTTCAACACGGCGGAATGTCGTAGCAGCCGGGTGTCACCTGTCGGGATACCGTTCCTGGAGCGGACGTAGTGCCGCGCACGCGTTTTGTCTTGCTTCCCCATAAATGAGGGGCGTGTCAGCGTATTCCTCTGTGGAAAACATACCGAATGAGAGCAGAGATTACAGTGCATTCAGGCCCTAACCAGCGGAGTACGCGCAATGCACAAGATGAATAACAGCGTCATTCTACTGTTTGAATGTGGCAAGCATGGCCCTGTGTTTACGTATTCAAACACCATACCGATGCAAAAATATTTGAACGATGCAGTATTTGAGTCGCTGCTGGCACATTCCGTCGATTGCTAGGCAAACGCCTAACCACATCCGCTACGCTACACTGCTGGAAATATGCTGGTAGTACGACGAGAGCAGGGAACATACGCCATCCGGTTCGGTGTTTAACACATTAATTACTGCACTGTTACCTAGTTTTATGCATTGATTC
Organism: Anabrus simplex; assembly: GCF_040414725.1. Classification (NCBI taxonomy): domain Eukaryota; kingdom Metazoa; phylum Arthropoda; class Insecta; order Orthoptera; family Tettigoniidae; genus Anabrus; species Anabrus simplex. The sequence goes on along the minus strand of NC_090268.1, from coordinate 367,339,745 downwards.
CCCTCTTAGTTACATGGTAAAAGGACGTTGCTACATGATTTCAAGGCGTCATGCGAACGGATGATATAACATTTTGCTAGGATTCAGCATCGTGCGCAAAATGTGCTCACTGAACATTAGTACCATACAGTACGCTTGCAGAGGGATAGCACCCCTATAACCATGTGCACGTTAGTTGTGCTGCGGGGCTGCTGAATCACACTCTATAGACGCCTTGACTTGTTGTCAGTAAGTTCTGGAAAATAATTCTTTCTGATTCTATTAGACACGTTTGTAAAATTCTTCTTCTTCATCATCATCATCATCATCTGTTTACCCTCCAGGTTCGGTTTTTCCCTCGGACTTAGCGAGGGATCCCACCTCTACCACCTCAAGGGCAGTGTCCTGGAGCTTCAGACTCTTGGTCGTGGGATACAACTGGGGAGTATGACCAGTACCTCGCCCAGGCGGCCTCACCTGCTATGCTGAACAGGGGCCTTGTGAAGGTATGGGAAGATTGGAAGGGATAGGCAAGGAAGAGGGAAGGAAGCGGCCGTGGCCTTAAGTTAGGTACCATCCCGGCATTCGCCTGGAGGAGAAGTGGGAAACCACGGAAAACCACTTCCAGGATGGCTGAGGTGGGAATCGAACCCACCTCTACTCAGTTGACCTCCCGAGGCTGAGTGGACCCCATTCCAGCCCTCGTACCACCTTTCAAATTTCGTGGCAGAGCCGGGAATCGAACCCGGGCCTCCGGGGGTGACAGCTAATCACGCTAACCACTACACCACAGAGGCGGACTTGTAAAATTCTTAACTGGTTTAATAAAAGGCAGTACTGGTTTAGGAAAGATTATTCCAGTGAAGCTCAAATTACATTATTCCAGCAAGATATAGCAGGTACTTTAGATTCAGGAGGCCAAATGGACTGTATCGCTATTGACTTATTCAAGGCTTTTGATAGGGTAGATCATGGGAGATTACTGACGAAAATGAAGACTACTGGACTAGAGAAAAGAGTGGTAGAATTGGTGGATACATTTCGGGAAAAGAAAGCCCAGGGAATTAGAGTAGGTGAAGTGTTATCTGGTCTTGTAATGATTAAGAGGGGTATTTTAAATATATATCTTGTACCAGGAACGCGCGGTAATACCGTATTTATTAAGAGCAATATACAGTTGAACCTGACTTATACGTATTTCAAGGGGAAGAGAAAAAACTACTTGTAACTCAGAATTACTTAGAAAGCAGACTTACGCAATACATAACATATTTACTCAAAAAAAAAACCAATGGAATAGACCTACATGTCCAAATCGTTGGAAATAATAAACACATTAAGACAGAAAATATTATTTTGAACTTAGTCCAGCTTTAAAGAAATCAGATAGTTTGGCTTGTTTCACTTTTTTTGCATTAAGAGTATAAACCCCCTTTTGCAAACTTAGTAATGAATTCAAAACATTTTCACTACAAATTTTCGCATTGATGTAACTTTTACACACATCGATTGCACTTAACACTTCACTCAGTTCAGGTGTTTCAAAATTCAAGTTGTTATCTCCATCTCCAATGTCACTATCGCTTGTAGCTGGTCCATCACCGCCGCGTTGTTGGCATACATCAGCAATAATCTCTTCATCCGGTAGTTCTCATACAGCCAGATTGTCATCGAAATGTACGAAAGTATCGACTTCTACGCCTTCCGGTAGCGTTAGCCCATTGCCAGACAAAACTTCGTCCCCATAATCATCATTAGAGGCAGCCTCTTCTAGTAAGACAACAGCTTTGCGGAAATTGCTGGTTATGGAGGATGACTCCTGCTTCCAGGCAGCCGAAATAAAGTCCATGGCTTGTAGCAAATTAATGGAGAGAGGTTCATTTCCTGCATCAATCAGTGTTATCGAATGTTGAACCAGCATTTTTCTATAATGCACTCTGAAATTTGCAATGATACCCAAATCAAGCGGTTGTGGAACACTGCTACAGTTAGAAGGGAAAAATTCAACTCCGACATTCTCCAGAACGATTTGAAGTGTATGTGCTGCACATCGATCCATAAGAAGAAGGATCTTGTACTGTTTATTTTTCATTTTAATGTCCAGTTTTTTCAACCACTATGCCATTGGATTCATATTCCGTAGGTTTTGTTTTCGCACCCTTAAAACACCTCGGATTCTTCGATTTTCCTTTCACAAGTGGAGGAAGTTTGTCAGATCCATCTGCATTGGTGGCGAGAAGTACTGTTACACGAATTTTACTTTTTTCTTCCCTCCATGGCATGAGTCATTTTTTCAGCTAATGTTTTATTAGGAAAGAGATTGTAGAATAGGCCGGTCTCATCACAGTTGTAGATGTTTGGAGGCTGATACCCGGCAGAACCTCTTCTTTCCAGTGTTGCACAGTGACGTCGTCCGCAGATTTTGAGTCGCCGCAAATTGTTCTCCCTGTGATTCCTTGATAATCTTTAAATCCTTGCAACCATCCTGATGAAGCCTTGAAATCATCAGTGATACTCATCATTTTAGCTAAATCTATCGCCTTTGCCTTCAGCATGTTGCCACTAATTGGTAGAGCTGCAGCCCGCTTTTGTCGGAACCATGTGAAAAGTGATTTCTCGAAATCTGCCTACCATCCTTCTTGCTGACGGCTGCGCTTTGCTGATTTTGAACCCAGTTTTAGGAACTCATCCAAAATAGCGTTTCTTTTACTGATGACTGTACATAGCGCGGTCTAAGCAATTTCCGTTTTTGTTTTGTGTGGATTAGCGTCCACTTCTCGTATAACTTTTCCTTTTTCTGTTCTCCATGGCTAATCAAAAGCAACTGGATGACAAAACTATTGTTCAACAGTGAACACCAGATACCGGCGCCGTGGATATTTTACTTCACCGTTGTTCCCACGAAAGAAGTTCTCATATTCAAACAAATTTACTGTATTTTCTTTGTTTCCGCACCGAAACCGCCCACTTTGTTTATAATGTATCTTAATCTTTGGCGGCGTGTCAAAAACGACGAAGGTAGAGGAGGAGCGAAGAGAACTTGCCTTTGTTAAGCCGTCAGTAAGTAAGGGTCAACAATGTCACTCGGCGAAACTCTGTGTGTTCTGTTTCAGCACCGAAACCCGATCGCTCTACTTCCGCCTATGCCGGCAAAGAGGAAACTTCGTAAATACAGTAGTTTCTTTGAAAAAGCACGTTCTCTTTACAATTACGCAAAACTCAGTTATATTTCACTGGCACTTAATACGTATAAAAGCGAATTACGTATAAACGGATTACGTATAAATAAGGTTTAATTAACACGCTTTTAAATTATATTTTGCCGGGACCTAAAGGAAATTACGTACAAATACGAATTACGTAGAACAGAGTTACGTACAAAGCAGGTTCAACTGTAATTATCACGCGCGCGAGAACTCCAAGCTTGCTGTGTTGACATCTGCCAGGACGAGGCAGCGAGCGATTGAACAGCTGTGCGTGACGTAGATGCAGGGGCAAGATAGACTAGCCCGCCCAACTCGTCAACCTACCTTGTGGCGAGAACTGAATGCATCTGGAATCCATGGGTCATGCATTCGAGAATTTTCGATTCCGAAGTTTACAAAACTTTTTTTAAATAATGGTCGTATCGTCTTGGGAGATACGCCATTCTGTACCCAATTACAAGAACATCTCTGTTGTTAAATCTCAAGAAAATCCATCGAATGTTTTTTGAGTAAATCCACTTTGAAATAAACACGTTATCATTTGACGTTTAGGCCTTGACAGTATAAAAGATGGGGCTACTCAGTGATAGACAGAAATTCTTTTTTTTTTTTGCTAGGGGCTTTACGTCGCGCCGACACAGATAGGTCTTATGGCGACGATGGGATAGGAAAGGTCTAGGAGTTGGAAGGAAGCGGCCGTGGCCTTAATTAAGGTGCAGCCCCAGCATTTGCCTGGTGTGAAAATGGGAAACCACGGAAAACCATTTTCAGGGCTGCCGATAGTGGGATTCGAACCTACTATCTCCCGGATGCAAGCTCACAGCCGCGCGCCTCTACGCGCACGGCCAACTCGCCCGGTCAGAAATTCTTTGGCAAGGGCTCTGCCTGGTCAGACCCTGTGTTATTCTGTCCATCGAAAAGTAAAGTCAAGTGTCAACGTGGTGATTGTAAAACGCGACTTGTAAATTTTCACGCCGAGAATTGAACTTAGTTGTAAGTCTCGAATTGTGGAACTTAATGTTTCTTCAATCAAAAACCAAGTTTAAAACGAGTTTAACTTATTTCGTTGCTGTGCAAGTGTTAGAATATTATTTAATATTTCAGTAACTGTGATATTTGAAAGTGTTTGAGATATCTCATCGTTATAACACAAGTGTTTTCATATTTCTGCCATTCAATACTTAAGTGCTCCTTAACTAGTGATAAACTTTGAGTACGATATACTGTGCCAACCGTACTATTAAATACGAGTGACTTAAACTGATAATCCATTATGTTGTTAATGTTAACTGGATTCGAACTGATTTCTGTACATAATTGTATATAATTGCTTTTAAATATTCTTCAGTGACTTTGTTTTATGAGACTCATTGTACCAAGCGTGACTGGCTAGTTATTATTTACTTCAACGCTATTAGCAGTGTCGTACAGATAAACTCTTTAATAGCTCTTTTTTGTGTGTCAAGTGCGACAGCATTATTTTTGCGTCGTGAAAAGTAAACACAGACAGTATATAACAAGAGAACTGTGTTTAGTTTAATAGTTTTTCAGTGGGAAATAACCACAAACTGTGTTCCATTATTATTTAAATTTTTGGTAACATTTTCGTTTCTTAAATCAGTGCTATCCGCATTTTCAGCTTTAACATTTCGAAGTGACATTTATTAATTTCTATCTGCAAGTGTCAAGTGAAGTTTATTGGCATATTGCAAACAACATGTTGTCTGCCTATATAAATTAAAGGCAGTGCTTTGCAAATTTTGATGACAAGTGATTGTGAACGTGTCGGGGGACTGAACGACTGTGTACACCCGTATAAAGCTAAACCAGGAGTGAATACCCCGCATCAAGATCGCCGTACACCTACGAGAAATTCGAGACGTTCAGATACGAGGTACGGGTTCGATTCCATAGTGGCGAGTGGACTTGGGAGCACGAGTCCAATTCCATGGGGACGAGAGGATCCTGGTGTACGAGTACAACCCCATGGTGACGAGAGGATCCTGGAGTACGAGTACAACCCCATGGTGACGAGAGGACCCTGGAGTACGAGTACAACCCCATGGTGACGAGAGGACCCTGGTGTACGAGTACAACCCCATGGTGACGAGAGGACCCTGGTGTACGAGTACAACCCCATGGTGACGAGAGGATCCTGGAGTACGAGTACAACCCCATGGTGACGAGAGGACCCTGGAGTACGAGTACAACTCCATGGGGACGAGAGGATCCTGGAGTACGAGTACAACCCCATGGTGACGAGAGGATCCTGGAGTACGAGTACAACCCCATGGTGACGAGAGGATCCTGGAGTACGAGTACAACCCCATGGTGACGAGAGGACCCTGGTGTACGAGTACAACCCCATGGTGACGAGAGGACCCTGGAGTATGAGTTGTCTGAAGAACCATTCTGGAAGACGATTCGGGAGATGGTGGTTCACCGTACTAAGGTGATATAAATTTCAGACTTGCCAACATTTTGAATAGAACAAGAGTTCAAAGTGCATCGTCAGTTATTGTAGATAGAATCTGTCCTCCTGTACCAAGCCCTATCTATTTTTGCCTAGGAGGCGCCTTGAGAACTTCAATTATGCTCTTTTCAAATAACGAGTTAGTACGGGGGCTATTTTTTACTGGTACAATATATAACAACCGAGCTCGATAGCTGCAGTCACTTCAGTGCGGCGAGTATCTAGTATTCGGGAGATAGTGGGTTCGAACCGTACTATTGGCAGCACTGAAGACAGTTTTCCGTGTTTTCCCATTTTCACACCAGGCAAATACCGGGACTGTACATTAATTAAGGCCACGCCCGCTTCCTTTCAACTCCTAGCCCTTTCCTACCACATCGTCGCCATAAGACCTACCTGTGTCGGTGCGACGTAAAGAAAATTGCAAAAATAAATAAATAAATAAATAAATAAATAAATAAATAAATAAATAAATTGAATCACAGCTAAGGCTATTTGAGGATGACGTTATATGGTATGATACGCTGACTGGCCGAGGCGGTAAAAGCGTGCTCGGTTCGATTCTCCGTCAGGAAGTCGTAAAATTTAAGAAACGAGATTTACACTTCCGGAGGTGCTTATGTCTCTGAGGTTCACTCAGTCTACACCAAACATGAGTACCAGGTAAATTCCTGGGGGCAAAGGCGGTCGGGTATAGGGCTAACCAGTCCACTCCATCAAGTACCGAGGTTACGGATAGTGGAAGCCTTCACCTTCTACCACTCCCAGGGCCTTCATGGCCTGTAGGGAGATTGCTTTGCTTTCTGTTAAACTGTATAGAATTGTAAATGAATTGCAGGACTGTGAGCGACTGCGGGGGGATGGGGGACCGAAACAATGTTGTGTGATGGACAGCGGGCAATGGTATGCTGGTAAACGGGACGAAAAAATTCAGGTTGTAAGTTTCTCCAAGTGGAAAAGTCATCTCAGTTTTTATTACTCTGTTGATGGGGCTGATAGCACCTCATAGAGATCACTATAAGTACCTAGGTGTTAATATAAGGATTTACCTTCATTGCCGGAATCATATAAACGAGTTTATTAGGAGAGGTTACAGATCTCTTCACATGATTTTTTTTCTTTTTTGCTATTGGCTTTGCGACGCACCGACAAAGATAGGTCTTATGGCGACGATGGGACAGGAAAGGGCTCGGACTGGGAAGGAAGGGGCCTTGGCCTTAATTAAGGTACAGACCCAGCATTTGCCTGGTGTGAAAATGGGAAACCACGGAAAACCATCTTCAGGGCTGCCGACAGTTGGGTTCAAACCCACTGTCTCCCGAATACTGGATAGTGGCCGCACTTAAGCGACGTCAGCCATCGAGCTCGGTTCACATGATTGTGAGGGTATTTAGGGGTTGTAGTAAAGATGTAAAGGAGAGGGCATATAAGTCTCTGGTAAGACCCCCAACTAGAGTATGGTTCCGGTGTATGGGACTCTCACTGCGCCTACTTGATATGAGGAACGAGAACTGGAAAAGATCCAATGGAAAGCAGCATGATCTTTTCTGGGTGATTTTAGACGAAGGAGTAGTGTTAGGAAAATGTAGCAAACTTTGGGCTGGGAAGACTTGGGAGTAAGGAGACGAGCTGACAGTAGACGAATAAGCTTGAGCGGAGCTTTTAAAAGTAGGAAAGATCATAATATGAAGATTAAGTTGCAGTTTAAGAGGACAAAGTGGGCGAAGTAGTCATTTACAGACCGAGGAGTAAGCGATTGGAATACTTTATCTAGGGATATGTTCGATAAATGTCCATGTTCTTTGAAAGCATTTAAAAAGAGGCTAGGTAAACAACTGATAGGGAATCTGCCACCTGGGCGACGGACCTAAATTCAGGTCATTAATGAATGTTCAGAAGCCTCCGTGGCTCAGGCGGCAGCGTGTCGGCCTCTCACCTCTAGATACCGTGGTTCAAATCCAGGTCACTCCATCTGAGATTTGTGCTGGGCAAAGCGGAGGCAGGGCAGGTTTTTCTCCAGGTACTCCGTTTTTTCCTGTCATCTTTCATTCCAGCAACACTCTCCAATATCATTTCATTTCATTAATCATTGCCCCAGGGGAGTGCGACAGGCTTCGACAGCCGGCACATTTCGTATCCTCGCCGCTAGATAGGGGCTTCATTCATTCCACTCCTGACCCGATCAAGTGACTGAAAACAGGCTGTGGATTTTCATTTTTCATTTCAATGACTGTTTAATTGAATGAACCTGCACACATTTGACCATGCCGGTGTGCACATACCACGTATGTCGTTGAGTTCACTCCGAACTCCGAGGGACTTATGCCATGGATTTGGGAGAAGTAGCGCTCTTGAACGAACTCATTAGCCATTTGCAACAACGAATGAAACCTTTATACACGTGGAATACTACATGAGGTCTACGCCAAGCGTACTGGATAAAGTGTAATCTTCCTGTGGTCACTTATGTCCCCCGTTGGGTATGTTGTACGAGCTGGTTCGAATCATCAAAGGTGCTGCTTGTTATTTTTTATTTCGCATTACTTCGTGGGTATGTTGTTTCATGCACATATTTCTAGCGACTGGATGTTTTATGTGGCCCTAAAACGGGCTATCATCTGATCATCAGTTTTGGACGGGATATTGAGGTACGTGAACTCTCAAGTTCGCTAATGCAATGTGTGGTCGAATGTGTGTTTAACCAACTGAGGCACACCGCCAGCTCATGTCGCCCGTCTACAAACCGTACTTAACTGTGCGTTCACTTCAGTTTCACCAGGTCAAACTCTTTTAATACATCTGTATCGTTGTTTTCAGTACTACCCTCATGTTTTACAATTTCAGATCATTTGGTACGGTCCTTTAACATTATCATTTAACAGGGAGATGCATTTTGTAACCATCAGTTGCATACATATTTTTACAAAGATCTTGTTGTGATGACGTCAGGTGACCTTGGAGGCTAGTTTCCTTTGCAAATTCTACTCAGTGCCATGGTGCAATATCACATGTAGGCAAAGGAATTTAGACTTTCCGTGCTCTTGACGTTTGGAGTGTGTTCGAAGACCTAAAATTCAAAGGTGCAGAAGACTCACGCTATAGAGATGTTTGGGGTGTACTATCCACGCCACGTTTTTGGGAACACTCTATATATGAATGTTCCTTGCAGTGACTGCCGACAATGTAAATATATTATTGTTTGATGTTTCCGTTTAAGACATTATATCCTGATAGACAGTCCTTTAATTGAAGAGGGAAAAGATGATGGGGTACTTTGTTCAGGTAGCTCCTCGGTCCACATCTGTGGTGTAGTGGTTATTGTGATTAGCTGCCACTCCTGGAGGCTTGGGGTCGATTCGCAGCTCTGTCACAAAATTTGAAAAGTGGAATGATGACTGGCACGGGATCCACTCAGCCTTGGGAGGTCAACGTAGTAGAGGGGTTTCGATTACCACCTCAGCCATCCTCGAAGTGGATTCCCCTTCTTCTCCAGGCAAATGCCGGTATGGTACCTAACTTAAGGCCACGTCTGCTTCCTTTTCTCTTCTTTGCCTATCCGTTCCAATACTCCCCTCCCGCACACGGCCCCTGTTCAGTACAGCAGATGAGGCAGCCTGGGCGAGGTTCTGGCCCCTTTCTCAGCTGTATCCCCGACCGAATGTCTCATCTTCCAGGACACTACCCTTGAGGCGGCAGATGTGGGATTCCTCACTGATTCCGGGGGAAAACCAACTCTTTTGGTTCTATATTACGTCTCCGAATGTTTATTTAGTTTATTGTCAGTTTCTGCTTATTTTACTTTTGTAAAAATTGCATGGAGTGGGGTTTCTGACCCTCAGTAACCACCCACTGGCTACGCCCCTACCGAGTAAGTTGGCTACGCGGTTCAAGCCATGTAGCTATGAGCTTGTATTCGGGAGATGGTGGGTTCGAATCACACTCTAGACAGGTCTGAAGTTGTTTTCTGTTTATTCCTAATTTCACACCACGTAAATGCAACTTAATTACAGACAAGGTCGCTTCTTTCCCAGCTGTAGCCTTGTCCTAACCTATCGCCGCCATAATATTTGTCTGAGTAGGTGTGACGTAAAACCAACAGATGAACAAGAAAACAAAAACAAACATGATTTTCGATTCCAAAAATGATCTCACTTAAAATGACGGGAATTTGAATAGGAAAAGCAACGAAATCACTAAAGTAGTATTTGTTAAGAAGGAAACCATATTTTCCATTGTCAACTTAGTTAATGTAACTTTAAGGAATTTCAGACTGACGAAAACACCAATTGTAACACACTTAACACTGTAACATACCTGTAAAAATACACGATATTAAACAAAGAATGACATGTTTCGTTCTAAAAGAACAGAGGTGTTCAGCTGCGCGCTCGCTGAGGCTAGCCCAGTGCGGCCGGGCTGGCGTGACGTAAGTGCAGGCAGCTTACGTAGCAAGCATACGTCACAGTGAAGCGAGAGAGCGACAACACTTTGCAGGGAAGCGAGGGGACACTGATTACGAAGCTCTCCTCCACCACTCAGCGAAGTGCTGACTGGGGTACATTGTTTAAAATAAAACAATCGCAAAAAAAAGTTTTCAAGATATTCCGGTTTCATTTTATACTGCGCTCAATATAAACAGTCAGTTTATATTTTCTTATATTTATTAATTCAAGGAAAACTGACACGTCATAATTTTTGTGTTACAATCTACAAAAGTACAGGATTTAAGCGAACAAGCTACGATTTACAGTTCATTGGATGGGAATGACAGTATTTTCATTAAAAAAGTAAAATTCCTATTGTCCGCCTCTGTGGTGTAGTGGTTAGTGTAATTAGCTGCCACCCCCGGAGGGTCGGATTCGATTCCCAGCTCTGCCACGAAAATTTAAAAAGTGGTACGAAGGCTGGAACGGGGTCCACTCAGTTTCGGGAGGTCAACTGAGTAGAGGTGGGTTCGGTTCCCACCTCAGCCATCCTGGAAGTGGTTTCTCGTGGTTTCTTACTTCTTCTCCAGGCAAATGCCGGGATGGTACCTAACTTACGGCCACGGCCGCTTCCTTCCCTCTTCCTTGTCTATCCCTTCCAATCTTCCCATCCTCCCACAAGGGCCCTCTTCAGCATAGTAGGTGAGGCAGCCTGGGCGAAGTACTCGTCATCCTCCCCTGTTGTATCCCCCGACCCAGAGTCTGAAGCTCCAGGACACTGGCCTTCAGGCTGTAGAGGTAGGATCCCTCGCTGAGTCCGAGGGAAAAACCGACCCTGGAGGGTAAACTGATAAAGAAGAAGAAAATTCCTATTATTCATTAAGCAAAAAGTAATATAATTACATAAAACAATGATTTTGCACAGTGTTGTAGTGTTGTGTGACTTTCTCAATCCACTGAATTTCTGAAAATAGTATTTAAAATTTGACGGGTGTTCGGTGATAGTAGGGAATTTCATTACGAATTTTTTATATTTACTATCCAAGATTAAAGTAAAACAACAACAACAACAACAACAACGTATATATATCTATCAAATAGATGTACAGTATGCCTTCAAATAAATAACCTCATTGATTTCAATCCCGGTAAGCATGATTGGATTGTTCGTGAGTTTATCAGATAATTTAACCCCAAACAACCACAAGCCACAGCCCATCCACCTTAACTACGTATTATATTAGAACTGTTTCTAAACCACCTCTTCGAATCCCACTGTCGGCAGCCCTGAAAATGGTTTTCCGCGGTGTCCCATTTTCACACCAGGCAAATGCTGGGGCTGTACCTTAATTAAGACCACGGCCGCTTCCCTCCCACTCCCAAGCCCTTCCCTGTCCCATCGTCGCCATAAGATCTATCTGTGTCGGTGCGACGTCAGCAACAAGCAAAAAAAATAAAAAACAAAAAAATAAAAATAAAACAAACCTCTCAAGATGTTATAGTGAAAACTGTAATTAATTACGTACATTATAAAAATGTTCGAGGTTAACCCAAGGTAACTACACTACGAAGTTAACTCTTTACTATCCGTTCAATATACATGAATTGCAATGAACATAAATAACTTACTTCTTACAACATAAATTGTAAGTGATGTGTATTTCTGCCCTCTATATTTCATTATTTTTTGCTCCCATTTCAAACTCGGGTGTCGCAACAGTGGTCGAGAGTGGCTGGGAGAACTAAGCCCAACCTTCACGTCCTGTGACTTAACACGTCACTGTGCCTGAATAACATACGCCAGGCATCATCAATCGAGAGCGAAATGCCTTCGGAGCGAATTTGCTCCCCGCTCTTGAGGAACGAGAGCAGCTTAGCGAGCAAGTAGGGGAAGTGCATGACGTATAACGCACTGAAGATCAGTGGCGCAAAGGTATAGCACATCTTTCTGAACGGGTTAGATTGCGACACGATGCGCGTGAACTCACGTGAGGTGACAGTAGTGTGTTCCCGTCTTTATCCTCACACCAGACGACGTTCAAGTCTAGTCGGTAAATGCTGTATTTACTATGGAGGAGAGTACAGCACAGCGTAGCTCCTCGACGCCAACAAGTTTCAAACCTTCTTGGGAAGAAGAGCATTTGATACTTCAAGAAAATAACACACAAAATATTTAATTATGTAATAAAATATTGAATCACATAAAAAGATTTAATCTGCAGCGCCGTTGTTCCTTATGTCATACCAAGAAGTATGATAAATATGAAGGTCGAGAAAGGATAGCGTTACTTGAAGAACTTAAAAATACCACATTTGAAGATGTACGTACTTTTCATATTACCCTACTCAACTCTAATAATTCCTCAGAGATGATTTACAGTATTTATGCACCGGTATGTATTTCATTGCTGTTGTTCATGTGGTAACATTTCCGAGGGGCAAGTATAGTACCGCCACGGTATGCAACCCGCCTGTCCGCTGCTCTCTTGTCACGTGACTGACAGCTGTCCCGAGTGGAGCAAGTAACACCGGCTCCCTAGAGCAACTACGTGATGACGTCTGGCATACGCTGCGCTCATCGGCTGCCTGTTCGCCCACTTACACTGCTGGGCGCCCGCGGGACGGAATGCCCAGCGTGAGCACCTCTATAAAAGGTCATCCTCAGATTCTGGCAAATCACTTTAAATCATGCTTGTACGGTAAATGTGCAATATTGTTTCTTCCTCTTCTTCGACCACTTTTCCGACACCTGTGGGGTCGCGGGTGCGAACTGTGTCGAATATGTGGATTTGGACCTGTTTTATCACCGGATGCCCTTCCTGACGCCAATCCTATATGGAGGGATATAATTACTATTGAGTGTTTCTGTGGTGTGTTGTCTGAATTTGAAGAAGAGAGCGTTGGTACAAACACAAACACACAAACACACCCCGAGCCAGAAGAATTAATCAGACACGATTAAAGTCCCCACCCGGCCAGGAATCGAACCCGGGACCCTCTGAACTGAAGGCCTCAACGCTGACCATTCATCCAAGGAGCCGAACATATGTGCAGTATTGTTTACGTTTTCTAAACTTATCAGTGATTGGCAGTTGTTGATATTATGAACACTTTGGAAACGATCTGAATGGGGTACTGCTGGGAAAGGGACTGCTTAGAGCAGCAAAGAATATGTAAAATAATAGTTCTAAGAGTTAAGGACATTGAAAAGCAACAAATTGCTTCACAGTGTAAAAATAAAAGGTCACTAGCGGAATTTTGTAATGTAATTGGGTGAATGTAGATAATAAAACAACACGGGAAATGAGGGGAATAATATGGTGGTTAGAGGGAGTACACAAAAATAAAGCATACATGCAGAATAGGGATGATAATACATGTTTATTATGTTCTAAAGAAATGGGATAGGCACATCTTATAAAAGATTGTTTAGAGACAAGGGAAATAAGAGAAATTTATGGATGAGGAGAATAGGAGGAAAACTGATAACGAAACTCAATTGTATACCGTTGTAATGTTATGGAACAGAGAGTGGCTGCACCCGGGAAGAATTGCTAAATTATTCAACATTGTTAAGGGAATGTGGAGAAATAAATTGATAGAGATAAGAACTGATACATGTTAGTTAGTGACGGAATTGTGCCTAAGGTAACCAAGACAATATAACGTTGTTGAAGTCTAGAGCTATTAGGTACGTAGATTATACTTATAGCATATACATAATGAACCGTCATATTATATTTAAATGGTATGTTCTGATAATATCATATTAATATTCATTGGAGATGTCGGACGTGGTGTGCAGGGACTGAGGATGACTACTGTGGTGACCCTTACTTTGGGGGGGATCACGTTTCCGGGGTATCCGATAAACCTCTATAGCATGTCCGAGAAGTTTCGTGATTTCTTCTTTTTCAAGTTCCATTTACTAATATAATGTTTCTAATATTCATCCCAGGCTATCCTTTCTCTGTTGAATTCCTAAATCATCTGAGAGTTCAAATTGGTTTATGATGTTTAACGGACACTTCTTTATTCCTGATTTCTTTGTACGTACATACATTATCATTACAGACCGTTATGCCTTTCAGCGTTCAGTCTGTAAGATTGTGTAAATTTACTAAACGTCGCCACAATCCTCTATTTGCAACCAGTGCTTTGGCCTCATTTAGTTCTAGACCTCTTATCTTTAAATCGTTAGAAACTGAGTCTAACCATCGTCGTCTTGGTCTCCCTCTACTTCTCTTACCCTCTATAACAGAGTCCATTATTCTCCTAGGTAACTTATCCTCCTTCATTCGCCTCACATGACCCCACCAGCAAAGCCGGTTTATGCGTACAGCTTCATCCATCGAGTTCATTCCTTAGCCTTTTTCTCCTTATTCCCAGTACTCTCCTGCCATTGTTCCCACCTGTTTGTAAGCAAAGTTGGTCTGAAATTGTGTTTTGTAATAATGCTAAAGCATATCGATTTTTGTATACTGCATGTATCAAAAGAAAAGATTACAACAAACAGTATCCTCTCCCTGACCTGTGGTCTCCGAGATTATGGGAGACGGGTATTATCTTAAAAATAATACATCTCTCCATATAGGGTTAGTGTAAGGAAGGACATCCAGCCGTAAAACAGGGGCAGGTCCTCATGTCCGATATAATTCGCATTCGCAATCTTACCGGTATATGAAAAAAGCAGCGGAGGAAAAATAATGTTATAGGTTTTACGTCCCACTAACTACTGTACTTTTAGGCTGCGCGCACAATGGAAGCGATTACGCGCGACTATCAAAAAGTATGTATTCGGCCTATAAGAGGTCACTGCTGGTCCGTGGTTCGACGGCTCTGCGCTCCGACGACCGGCCAACCGAGGAGAGGAGGGGTGGCTGTGGCCTTATCGTGGCTCTGCGCCTCTGCATTCGGGAGCCGGAGAGGGGCTAGTCTCCACAGTCGGCTGTCCTGATAATGGTTTTCCGGGATTTTCCATTCTCCTGTACTAAGGTGAATGCTGGGACAGTTCCTAGTATAGGCCACGGTGCTACCGTCTAGGAGGCTCGCTGTAACCTTCAGGGTCGGAATGAAAACGCTTTAGTACGCGATTAGTTGGAACGAACCGAGCTCGATAGCTGCAGTCGCTTAAGTGCGGCCAGTATCCAGTATTCGGGAGATAGTAGGTTCGAACCCCACTGTCGGCAGCCCTGAAGATGGTTTTCCGTGGTTTCCCATTTTCACACCAGGCAAATGCTGGGGCTGTACCTTAATTAAGGCCACGGGCGCTTCCTTCCCACTCCTAGCCCTTCCCTGTCCCATCGTCGCCATAAGACCTATCTGTGTCGGTGCGACGTAAAGCAACTAGCAAAAAAAAAAAAAAAAAAAAAAAGTTGGAACGACTCGAGTTCACACATTGAAAGCGACCAGTCTGCGAGTAGATCACTGTTCGGTCCACGATTTCTTCTTTGCTTCTGAAACTGTTTACCGTGAACGTCCAACTATAGCTATCTCTTGAAAAACAATATCTTAATTAGGCGGAGAAGAAGACGCGCAAGAAGTTGAGATATACAGTACATGAAGCGAGAAGAACTTGACGAGTACCATCAGTTGTTCAACGATCTGATGAATAATCTTCCCGGGTCCTTCAAGTACTTTCGCATGGGCAGCGAAAGTCTTGTTTTTAAAAATTCTGAATAGCATTAAATCAAAATTGGAGAGACAGCCATTTTCGCCGGATTGTATCACCAGAAGATCGTTTGGCTGTGACGTTGAGGTAAATTTTCCAGCAGTCAAATAGCGGACAATCACGAGATTTCTCAGCAAGACAATGGCTCCCTTTCAAACACAACACCAAGAGTAGTGTTCTAAAGAAGGGTACCACATAATCGTGCACTTATACCTAATGAATTGTAGCTAGATTTTTAACGAAGGTTTTACAAGGAGTTTCTACACAACATATGAACAGTGACTATGGCAATCTCTATAGCTTTAAGCTATTTTTATTAACAAGATATTTTAGTGAGAATTAGTTAATATACCATGTTCTCTTTTCATCCATGACACGTAATTTTTAGTATAATTAAGTTAATTTTTAAAAATGTTTTAATGTGTGTTTTTAACATTAAGATAGTAAGAATGTGTCCTTATTGATTATGCAAAACGCCTAAAAACATGTAGCTGAAGATGTCTGCAGAGTAGACGAAATATGTTCTATAGTTTTTAATTTGCCTTAGGTAAATAAACAGTATCGATCAGGTGGAACGGTTGCGTTTTTTACTTCTTTTTTAACAGTGCATAACATCGATACGGAAAATGCGGATGATTGCTTGCAAGTTGAGGTAAATGTAAATAAAATACGACCAAGCTCGATAGCTGCAGTCGCTGAATTGCGGCCAGTATCCAGTATTCGGGAGATAGTGGGTTCGAATCCCACTGTCGGCAGTCCTGATAATGGTTTTCCGTGGTTTCTGATTTTGACACCAGGCAAATACCTGCAACTGTGCTTCCTTCCCACTCTTAGTCCCTTCCTGTCCCATCGTCGCCATAAGACCTGTCTGAGTCTGAGCGAAGTAAAGCAACCTGTAAAAAAACCCGCATAATTAGGCCTATTGATCTTTCATTGAACAAGACCTTTAGGATATATCTTACGCAGAATGCCAACCGAAATCACTAAATTAAGAACGGTATTACAAAATTGACCGAAAGACCATAACTTGTTCAAAAGGGAGGTAGAAAGAGCAGTATCCAGTAGGTGAGAAAAAAATACCATAATTGTTGAATGTGGTATGCTGGGTCATAGTTATTAAAAATATAAAAATGTCATCTAGGTAGCGGGGAAGGACCACTTGATTCGAAGCATCTATCACTTGCTGGGCAGACTCAAGTTTCCATTACGAAGTTGAGTCTGACGAATCACACCACCAACCGAGTGCTTGTTGTTGATATTGATATTCGGTGTTACCTTCATTGCGATAAGTTTGCTTGTCGATGAGGACTTGCATGAACTTCATTCGAACATGTAACTTGCAAGATTGGGGCACAAATTTTAGAAATGGTAATAGACTCATCAAGAACTGCACATTATTACTCTGCGATCTTTACTGGGAAATATTAAACTTTTCTTCTTCAATTTCGAGTAATCGTTCATAGCTCATGTCTTTTTTCCGCTGCTTCAATTTCGTTTTCACCGAGGACTTGAACGTTGCTGTTGTGTTGGTGACTGTTGACAGGCCACTTGCGGCAAAGTACTGGTCATGACTGAGCTGCATCTTCTGGTGAGTAAATACTGTAAACTTAGCAGACACTACATCTAGGTCTAAAATCTTTGAAAGTCTTTTGCTAATGAATAGAACTTTTGTAGAAAAATGTTAAATATGACTTCATCCAGTTTTTCACAAGCCGGGCTGAGTGGCTCAGACGGTTGAGGCGCTGGCCTTCTGACCCTAACTTGGCAAATTCGATCCTGGCTCAGTCCGGTGGTATTTGAAGGGGCTCAAATACATCAGTCTCCTGTCAATGGTCTTGCGGGACTACATTCTATCACCTCGGCATCTCCGAAAAGCGTAAGAGTAGTTAGTTGGACGTAAAGCCATTAACATTAATTACATTTAGTTTTCCCACAAGCTGAGCATTTCAAGCAAGAACAGTGTCTTGGTGACATTTTAATCACTCAGTATAGGAATGACATTGGGTGCTGTAATTTTACCCTTCGGTTTATTGATTTGGCATGTATAACCTAAAACTTAGGCTCAGTTTGGACAATATTTTAAACACGAACATCACTATTATTTCCAGTACCAGTAATGTATTTTCACTGAAGTGTGCAATTATGTTATTTATTTCATTAATATTACGATAATTATTATAAGTGAGCATAGTTGACTTATAAGACTAAGACCACCCCAGCCGACAAGAATTGGTTTGTAGAGATATACATTTGTAAAATTCACATTGTTTTCTTGCATGATGTACACACCTACTTTTAGTTATATTATAGAGTATTTAGCTGTAGTCGAAATATTTTTACAAATGTAAGCTCTTCAATAAATAAATACAATAATAACTGTCGCATGCCAAGATAAATGTGTATAATTAGAGCTGTCAATTTGGTTCATAAACCCTTTGATTTATTACTTTGACATTACTGCATTGATGGGGGTGATAGTTCCTTTTGGGGATCGACGTATCTAGATGTTAATATAAGGACATATCTTCATTTGGACAATCCTACAAATCGGATTGTAAATAAAGGGTACATATTGCTGCACATGGTTATGAGGGTGTTTAGGGATTTGTAGTAAGGATGTAAAGGAGAGGGCATATACGTCTCTGGTAAGACCCCAACTAGAGTATGGTTCCAATGTATGGGACTCTCACCAGGATTACTTGGTTCATGAACTGGAAAAAATCCAAAGAAATGTAGCTCGATTCGTTCTGGGTGATTTCTGACAAAAGAGTAGCGTTACAAAAATGTTGCAAAGTTTTGGCTGGGAAGACTTGGGAGAAAGAAGACGAGGTGCTCTACTAAGTGGGGTGTTCCGAGCTGTCAGCGGAGAGATGGCGTGAAATGACATTGGTAGACGAATAAGTCTGAGTGGCGTCTTTAAAAGTAGGAAAGACACAATATGAAGATAAAGTTGGAATTCAAGAGGACAAAGTGGGGCAAATATTCATTTATTGGAAGGGGAGTTAGGGATTGGAATAACTTACCAAGGGAGGTGTTCAATTAATTTCCAATTTTTTTGAAATCATTTAAGAAAAGGCTAGGAAAACAACAGACGGGGAATTTCCCACCTGGGCGACTGCCCTAAATGCAGATCAGTATTGATTGATTGATTGATTGATGCATTTAATTAAAGCATCATAGATTTAACTTTGAAGTTTTACCATGGGAATAGCAGTAATGGAAAAGTGATTACAAGTTCAAACAAATTTACCTTACATTAAAATGATTTTCACAGCAATAAACTGTACACTTTTCTGATATATCACCGGCATTTCTCCGGCTCTCCAAAATCCATTTCGTCCGTGTTTTTCGGCCCTTTGTCACATTAATATATATTTTCGCGGTGGTATGCGATGTATTAGTGCACATCGGAACTATACACCATTTATAACTTTTCTGCCTCACTGTCTGCGCAGGATCCGTTGAAAGTCCAAATTATAATACTCCGATTATTATACAGTGCATAGGAATCGAATTTAACTATACCAGACACTAACATAAAGTAGAAATACGTGAAGTGTATCCTGTTCTTTACAGCATACTGTGTTATTTCGTCTACTAATACGGCTAACCTGTACGATGACGTCAGACCAATGAGATCGCGTACTTGCGTCACATGACATTTTCGTACTTTCATTTGTATTTTCATCATATTTGGAGTTATTATTTCTACGTTCTGATCACATTTTTGAATTCTGCATGCAATTTTGAATCAGATGAGCACATTTTAAATTAAAACCCAGGATCATGCATGTTCCCTATTAGGAAAAAGCCATTTACATATGTTATTTACGGCACGTTCCCCAAATTTTATAGAAGTACTCTTTTTTAGCTCCCGCCTAAGAGAATTTTCCAGCCCCTTCCGTTTTATCTCCTGACTGCATCCTCAAGAGCAAACAACGAATAACTAAGATCATAGTTTACTGCACATTGCTTTATAACATGTATTTATATTTATTTTTGGTTAAATACATTATATTAGGAATCTTAACTGAACTTTTACACATTAATTTTTAACTTTAACCATACAATAATTTACTTTTCTGTTTCAGATATCTGGCTACAGATGCATCTTTCAGAGCACTAGCATTTTCATTCAGCTTTTCTGATAATAGAGTTGGTGGTATTGTAGGTGACATCTGCCAAGACATTTGGGAAGCCTACAGGGGTTACATATGAAATGTACATCGAGTTAAAACATGGAAAGTATCACTGATGAGTTCTGGGGAAAATGGATGTTCTCTAACCTGCACTGGCTGCCTCGACAGGAAACATGCCCGAATCAACACTCATCCACATTCTGCAACAATTAGCTCAACTGTGAAAAATACTTGTCGATCGTATTGCAAGCTGTCACAGATCCAAACTACAAATTTATTGCATATATGTAGGAACTTACGGTTAAGAAAGCGATGGAAGAATATTCTCGAATTCTAACTGTCCAGACAATTAGAAAACGGTGCTCTTAATGCTACATCTGAGAAATGTTTACCAGGTGCTGTGATACTTTAGCCCCGTATATTTCTCTGAGATGAAGCATTTATGCTTTGAAAACTTACAATGTGCACGTTACAAGAAGTCGCAGCAGTCTGTAGGTATGGCACGAGAAATAAATACTACACACCCACTAAAACATTAGTCGTGGAATATCGCGGTGAATCAGATGCAAGCTCATTTTGAAACTGTGCCATTTTAAAAATATTTCTGAAGGCGATTTTCATGATAGCCATCCTCGAAGTGGTTTTTCGGGGTTTCCTTTCCAGGCAAATGCCGGGATGGTACCTAACTTAAGGCCACGCCCGCTTCCTTCGCTCTTCCTTGTCTGTCCCTTCCAGTCTTCCCATCCCCCCCACAAGGCCCCTGTTCAGCATAGCAGATGAGGCCACCTGGACGAGGTATTGGTCCTTCTCTCCAGTTGTATCCCCTACCCAAAATCTCACGCTCCAGGGCACTGCCCTTGAGGCGGTAGAGGTGGGATCCCTCGTATAGTCCGGGGAAAAACCGTTCCTGGAAGTTGAACGGATATTGAAATGAAATGGAAAGTAATAATAATATAAGGACGATAATGCACAACAGCTAGTAGTATGTTTGCTGCCAATGCAAGCCGTAACGCGCACGCGCAGGGGACCGCCGAGACCCACTCCTCCCTGTCTCAAGCGACTTCTCGTCGTGCGGACATAGCATAAAATGCGCCCGTATCCCCGATGGATCGTAGGACCTGAATAGGTCATCTGTAACAAACGCTTAACAAATATAAGGCAAGTAGTAGATTGCGTTTGGATTTATTACCAACAAGTGAAGGTTACTAACTAAAACCAGTGAAGTTAACCTTGACCGAGGTGACCATATGTACGATGTATATGCTTGCTTTATAACCCTTTGATTGCCAAGGAAGGCACAGATGCTACCAATGCACCTTTCACTGAAGGAAATGTGATGGATTCCGGCAGGATGAGCAGCATCGGTGAAAATCATCTAGAGAGATGAGTTTAAGCAATTAGAGACGCGTCTATAACGGTATTTATAAATAATATTTGATCTATTTCTTTATTTGCTTGTTTACAATCTTAACCGGCCGGCTGAGTGGCCCAGATCATTGAGGCGCTGGCCTTCTGACCTCAACTTGGCAGGTTCGATCCTGGCTCAGTCCGGTGGTATTTGGAGGTGCTCAAATATTTCAGCCTCGTGTCGGTAGATTTACTGGCTTCCTGTGGGGCTAAATTCCGGCACCCCGGCGTCTCCGTCAACCGTAAGAAAGTAGTTAGTGGGACGTAAAGCCAATACCATTATTATATTCTTACCCGTTACATTACCTGTCTTCTACCTATGATATACCAAAAGTATACTTCACATATTATAAGGTAATTCAAATGAAACTCCGCCTCTGTGGTGTAGTGGTTAGTATGATTAGCTGCTCTGCTCTGCCACGAAATTTGAAAAGTGGTGCGAGGGCTGAAACGAGGTCCACTCAGCCTCGGGACGTCAACTGAGTAGAGGTGGGTTCGATTCCCACCTCAGCCATCCTCGAAGTGGTTTTCTGTGGTCTCCCACTTCTCCTCCAGGCAAATGCCGGGATGGTACCTACCTTAAGACCACGGCCGCTTCCTTCCCTTGTTTGTCCCTTCCAATCTTCCCATCCCCCCCGCAAGGCCCCTGTTCAGCATAGCAAGTGAGGCCGCCTGGGCGAGGTACTGGTCATACTCCCCACTTGTATCCCCGGCCCAATGTCTCACGCTCCAGGACACTGCCCTTGAGGCAGTAGAGGTGGGAACCCTCGCTGAGTCCGAGGGGAAAACCAACCCTGGAGGGTAAACAGATTACGAACGAACGAATTAAAATGAAATAAATGTCCAGAAGAGAAAAGTTACTAACATTTGGAGAGAAATACTGTACTTATGTTTTGATACGTTATCGTATCATAATTAAAATACCTATTAAAATAAACATTCTGCAATAATTAATTAAATACAATGTATGAATTCAAACTAATAACATGTAAAATCCATCAACCACACAAAAACAGCAGAGAGATTAATTTTATATATTCATGAAATGCGAGGGTATTCGTTATTAACTGTGGAAAGCCGGTGGCCGAAGAGATGATACTTGGAATCTTACCACCTGCACAATATGTTCATTCTACTTCATACAAGAGGATTTTGAAAGAATGTGGTCTTCTGTGACGGACATCTTTTGTGCCGTTGGGTATACTTAACCTCTCATCATCATTTCTACAGCCACTTCCTTCCACACCGCTCCTCAAACTCCCGCGAATGACAGTGGCTATCACTTTGGTCCCATTATCATTGTCTTTCCTGGACAACACTGTCTCCATTGTTTTAAAGAAATAAAAAGGCAGTCAAAATAGCGGGGATAGCTGCTTCGGCACACGACTTCCACTCGTAAAAACAATCCCGACGTGCCGGGATGTGATGGCTGATAGCAACTATACACGCGTAGACACACTACCGGACACTCAATAGTGATGGGCAGTCTGAGATTAGGTCTCGAGATTTCTTGGGATTTCTCGGGAATAGCGTAGGCACTATTTCTCGTGAGGAATTTCGAGAGATCTCGAGAGCGTTGTCCCCGCATTGTGCGGCGAGCAGCGTTTCGTAGGCCTACAGGTAGTCGGAGCTGAATGTTGTTTGTGCCGAGTATGCGAATAGTCAACCGCAGGCCTTTTCCATTTCGTAAATACGTGACAACAAGTGACTAGGTCTATTTTGACGCAGTGTAACATAATTATAAAGGGTACGCATTCTGGCATTGTGTGCACAGGTAGTTACACGAATGAGTGGTTTAAGTACAGAACCTGACGGCTACTGTAGGTACACGTACCTGGATACTAGAGGCGTGCATTATTCGAACTTACCGGGCGAGTTGGCCGTGCGCGTAGAGGCGTGCTGCTGTGAGCTTGCATCCGGGAGATAGTAGGTTCGAATCCCACTATCGGCAGCCCTGAAAATGGTTTTCCGTGGTTTCCCATTTTCACACCAGGCAAATGCTGGGGCTGTACCTTAATTAAGGCCACGGCCGCTTCCTTCCAACTCCTTGGCCTTTCCCATCCCATCGTCGCCATAAGACCTATCTGTGTCGGTGCGACGTAAAGCCCCTAGCAAAAAAAAATTATTCGAACTCGAGACCAGGAAAGATGCGCCTTGCTGCACATAAAACCACCATTAAGCATGAGTGGAATGTGTAATCTAAAGTGCTTCAGTTTGCTCCAATTCTTTCGACAGGTAGGTGTACATCGTTATCAGAACCCACATTCAACAACATATGATGACTGCTTGTGTTCACCGATATTTTGGTGACGAAGGAAATAATTCCTTACAATGTTATAGAATATTCCAGTCATAATTAGGTACTTAAACATATGACGGTGCAATGTGAAATTGTTCTAGTTGTACGCGACAACTTGAAGACGATGTCCGAAACGCAACGTAAGTCGTGGATGTCGGTTATTTTGAAGAGTATTCACATAGCACAGCCCGCTGTGTTGCTTGTTCAAAAGAAGTAGAATACGTCGGCAGAAATTCTTCTGGGATGATCCGGCACTTACAAACGCATAATATCAATGAACAGGAATCGTCACAGAACACCTACGGCCCGGTCTACATCACAAGAAGCTACCCTGTCGACTAGTGACGGGCAGTCTGAGAATCTCGAGATTTTCCGAAACTAGCGCAGACACTATTTCTCGAGAGAAATTTCGAGAGATCTCGAGAGCGTTGTTTTCGCTGAGTATTCGAATAGCAAACCACGCACCTTCTCCATTCCGTAAATACGTGTCAACAAGCGACTAGGGCGTTCATTTTTAGCGAGGTCTATTTTGATGCAGTATAACATAATTATGAAGGATAAGCATTCCGGCATTGCATGCAGTGGTAAATACACGAATGAATAGGCTAAGTACAGAAACTGACGTCTACTGTAGGTACACCTACCTGGATACTAGAGTCGTGCACTATTCGAACTCGAGACAAGGCATGATGCACCCTGCTGCATATGCAACCACCATTACGCATGAGTGGAATGTGTAATCTAAAATGCTTGAGTTTGCTCTAATTCTTTCGACAGGAAGGTGTACATCGTTATCAGACCCCACATTCAATATCCTATTATGACCACTGCTTGTGTTTACCGATATTTTGGTGACGAAGGAAATAATTCCTACTCTATTCGCGTCATATCTAAAGTTAGCATAATTACTCAACAACAACAACAACAACAACAATAACAAGAGTACAACAAGCAATTCCATGGAAAGGAAATATTACAAGAAGTACTACTAATTTAACATTCTAAATCCAGCATCATCATAAACAAATTCAGTATTTCCAGTGTTTAACACTACCACTTACAGTATTATAGGTTGAGCTTACTGCTAGTGATAATAAAGTGAAGTAAAACCATCATTACCCTACAACTATAACGACAACAACAACAACAACAACAACGAAAGAAAATATGACAAGAAATACTACTAGTTTAACTTTCTATAGGACAGGTTGAACTTGCTACTAGCTTAACACAACAAGTGATATTAAAGTTAAAACATAACTACCCAACAACTACAACAACAAGAGTACAACAAGCAATTCCATGGAGAAAAAAGCATTAGAAGAAATACTACTAGTTTAACATTCTAAATCCAGCAGAACATCACAAATTCAGTGTCCGTCGTTTACAGCTTTTACTTCTCACTTTACACTAGCACTAATCATCATCTTAAACGATTTGATACCGGAAGAGAATCTATCAAAGACTGCTGCAGGTAATTTATTACAATCCCATATAGTCCTGTTGACGAAGGAAAATTTACCCACATCAGTATACTGGTTAGTATTACACTACTGTAAGTGACCATTGCCAACGGGATATTTCCCATTTGCGATGTATTTGTTAATAATAACAATTAGGTACTTAGGTATATGACAGTGCAATGTGTAATTGTGTCTAGTTGAAGACGATGTCCGAAACGCAACGTAAGTCGTGGATGTCGGTTATTTTGAAGAGATGCCACATAGCACAGCCCGCTGTGTTGTTTATTCAAAAGAAGTAAAATACGTCGGAAGAAATACTTCTGGAATGATCCGACACTTAAAAACACATAATATAAATTAAGAGGAATAGTCAGAGAACGTCCGGCCCGGTCTGAATCACAAGAAGCTACCCTGCCGACAACGATTGTGAGACATACAGGTAGGTTTACATCCTAATAACAGTTATTAACAAGTTATACGGGTTATTCAGCTAAGAAGTCAACCTGAAATAGCTCGTGAACAATTTAAGATATTGGCACTCTGTCTTCACTTTCGTTAATGGTATTAAGGAGCTCATAGTTCAACATGCAGTGCTTTCCTAGGCTTTTGACAAAATTTATCGTCACACACGTTTCCATATGAGAATTGATGATGATAACTATTAAGGTTACACACGTCGCACAGCTCGCAGCACACGAGAATCGGCTTCGGGAGCGTTGCCCATCACCCCTGCTCAAAGAATTCGAGCGAAGTCGGGCATTTAGATTACACGTTCCACTCACGTGTAATGGGGGTTGCATATGTAGCAAAGCACATCTTCCCCGTCTCTAGTTCAAATAATGCACGCCTCTAGTATCCAAGTAGGTGTACATCCTATCTACAGTTTTTCACAAATTATGCAGGGTTATTCAGTTAAGATGTCCACCCCAAATAAGCCGTGAACAGTTTAAAATACTGACATTCTGACGGTGGTATTAAGAGGTTCATAGTTGAACGTGCAGTACTTTTCCAGGCTTTTGACAAAATGTATTAGCTCACACGTTTTCATATGAGAACGTTATTTCACGCAATAACTGCCAATTATATACTATCAAGTTTACAGTCGTAGTTACTGATACGTCGCACAGCTTGCACTACAGGAGGATCGGTCTCGAGATTCTCGCGAGAGTCTCGAGATCTGCGACGTCAGTCTCGAGAGTCTCACTACCACTGAGCGGCTTCCTAATCAGTTACTGAAGTCGCTATTCTTCGGACGTATTCGCGCGATTCAGGGCGACGAGCAGAGTAGTTCGTCCTTACTGAGGCTTTACAGCTCTGCATTTGTGGAACGGTGGGCTTGTCCCGCCGTCGGCCGTGCCGAGCATGGGTTTCCGGGTTATCAGTTCTGTTCTCTAACACTGGTATCACAGTTCCAAAGAATTCGTCAAATATCTTTTATAAATATTTTTTGTAAAATACCCTGTTATACAATTTATCTGATAAGAGATATGAGCATCGTGCTATCTTTTGTAAAGGATTTGGTTTGGCAGATCGTAATTAGGCACAGTTGGAATGTTGCTAAAACAAAACTGCTTATATCCAAGCACGAAATATTGTACAAAAAATGAAATGGCCTATGGCTTTTTTAGTGCCGGGAAATCCCAGGACGGGTTCGGCTAGCCAGGTGCATGTCTTTTGATTTGACTACCGTAGGCGACCTGCGCATCGTGATGAGGATGAAATGATGATGAAGACAACACATACATCCATCCCCCGTGCCAGAGAAATTAACCAATGATGGTTAAAATTCCCGATCCTGCCGGGAATCGAACCCGGGACCCCCGTGACCAAAGGCCAGCACGATAACCGTTTAGCAATGGAGCCGGACGTTGTAAAAAAAATACACCAGAAAAGGAATTTTAACACAGCAAGTGTATTTGAATATAGTGGAGGCGATAAATATAGGGTGACCCAAAAATTAGTTAACATTTGACGAGGCAATACTTCGCGGAATATTAGAGGTAGAGAGGTAATACTTGCCACACATGATTGGCATGACATGGGGTTTTATTGACACGAAAATAAAGTACAAAAATGACCAACAGCTGGCGCTGGACAGCAGCATGTCAGGTACAAATGGCCACACATGCTTGACATGACATGGGGTTTTATTGACACCAACAACGGGTGCACAAACATGTCAAATGATGGCGCTGGACAGCAACACGTCAGTAATGCGGCATGATACCTGTGTACTGTATAATAGGAGCTGACGTGAGAGAGGGCGTCAGAGGCACCTGCAATCGCGGTATGTCATGCTTGGCCTCGCCGGTCCCCCAACCTCAATCCGTGTGAGTATTGGTTGTGGGGTTACCTGAAGTCGCAAGTCTACCGTGATTGTCTGACCTCATTAGGGATGCTAAAACACAACATCCGACGGTAATTTCTCACCATAACTACGGATAGGGTTGGAACCCCTGGGTCTGGGAAGTCAAGGGCTGTTATATGTAAATTTGTCTCCTACACCAAGAGACCAGCAGTTTTCCGTGAGAAGAGGATGTTACGTGGATCCAAGGTGACTATTCGTGAAGATATTTCCTCCACCAGACATCACCTTTTGAAACAGGTTGTTGACATCTTCGGCGATAAGCAGGTGAGGACTTCAGTTGGCACGGGGGGGGGGGGGGGGTGTTAACCACTGAAAGACACTGCTGAACTTAAAACTATCTCTCCTTTGTGAAATTAGTATTATCTATTCACTATTCTCTTCTCTACTTTCGCTTTGCGTAATGTAAAACTCTATGTAATGTTATTCTTTTTTGCTAGTGCTAGTGGTTTTACGTCGCACCGACACAGATAGGTTTTATGGCGACGATGGGATAGGAAAGGCCTAGGAGTTGGAAGGAAGCGGCCATGGCCTTAGTTCAGGTACAGCCCCAGTATTTTCCTGGTGTGACAATGGGAAACCACGGAAAACCATCTTCAGGGCTGCCGACAGTGGGATTCGAACCCGCTATCTCCCGGATGCAAGCTCACAGCCGCGCGCCTCTAACCGCACGGCTAACTCTCCCGGTATGTAATGTTATTAGGGCCTGTAATTGAATATTCATTTTCTGGAGTTTTTGTAACCACCCAAATTCATGCATGTCTTCTAAACCGAAGTCTTCTGAAATTCACTAAATTATTGAAGATCTATCAGAAATCTATCCCTCTGATTTGAAAATAATTCACTTAAATGCACAATAATTAGTTGATAAGGTACATTTCGATGAGTTTTTTGATTGCTTTATTAATTCAAATGTTAATGTTGTTGCTGTAAGTGAGAAATTTTTCAAGGAGTCCATATCGGACTCAGAGATTAACATTTCTGGCTTTAATTTATGTAGAAACGATAGATTGGGAAAGAGAGGAGGAGAAGCAGCTGTGTACGTGAAGAGCAACATAAAATGTAAAATAGTTCACACCTCTCCTGCAGAATATTGTTGTAAGTCAGAGTAAATTTTCCTCGAACTTGAATTAGCTGTGTGTAAAGTATTTCTTTTCTCCCACGCTGGTATCTTCATCTTGTCGCGATGTAGGAGCTTGCGTGCCTAAGTAATCCTGAGGGCTATGCCGGCGGGAGCATAAGCTCCTGGTAGGGCCACCCTATAGGTCAAAGGTGATAGGCCAGACTAAGAGGGATACCCTGGTCCTCCAGGTTGGGGGTTTATCATGGGGCTAACAACCCTATATCGGAAAAACAACCCGTTACGAAACTCATAGACAAGAATAGCCGGACTGATGACAATGGTAAACGACGCACGCGAGTAAATGGAAGATGCAAACGAAAATATGATAGGTATATGGAAAGGAAGACCCCGGAAAAGATGGCTGGATGATGTGGAGGAGGATTTAAGAAAGATGGGAATAAGAAGATGGAGGAGGCGTGCAGAATATCGTGAAGATTGGGCTACAATCGTCAGAGAGGCCAAGACCCTACAAGGGCTGTAGCGCCGAGGAGTAAGTAAATTTTTTTACTGCATCTACCGTCCTCCCAAAGTTGGTTTCATGGAGTCGTTTGTAGAGGCGATGTATAATTACGTTTTTCATTATAAATATGTTATACTTGCAGGTGATATGAATGGGCATTTTGGATTAGGGTCCTCGGAAAATGACTCATGCAATCTGACTAGAATACCATTTGATGACACATACCACACTGCATATTGTCATTCTAATCTCGATACTATAGCTTCAAATTGTAATGATACCCTTCTAAAATTTGGGCAGACCCCAGCGAGTGGGTTTTCTGGACATGATATGCTATATGCTGTCTTCTCGATATCAGCACCCAAATATGAAAGGAAATGGATCACATTTAGAGATTTCCGAAGTTTAAATCCTGAAGATTTTCGAAAAGACATAATTTCAGCTCCTTGGTATGAAGTATTTTCTCAGTGTAATGTCGATGATAGAGTCACCAAATAGAATAATCTAATTTTTGCTTTGTACGACAAGCATGCCCCATTAAAAGTAAATCGAGCCAAAAACCCACCTAACTTGTGGATAACGACTACAATTAAGAAATTAATCTCTGCGCGAGACAAGGCAAAAAGAAAGCACATCAAAACCAGGAAAGCTGAAGACTTTGAAACCTTTCGCACCTTGCATAATAAAACCAAACTCGCGATCCGAGATGCCAAAGTTAAATAAATGCATTATTTGTTCAGTAAGAGATCAACTACGTCTGCTCTATGGGGAACTTTAAAATCACTAGGTATTGCTAAGAAAAATTCACAACTTACATCCTCATTCATATCTTCAGAATTACAAAACGATTATTTCTTAAAAATGTTACCAGTGAACAATTCTCACAGAAAATCCGGAATTATTCATAGTTACATGAACACAAATGAACCGCAACATGATCTCTTCCACTTTCCCTACATTTACCCAGAGAATGTAGTCAAAGTATTTAAGAGCATAAATACCAAGGCTGTTGGACCAGATGGAATCTGACATTCCCTCCTAATGAACTGTTTGAATATAATCACTCCGGTCATCGTTCGTCTGTGTAGTTTCTGTTTACAGTCAGGGGTCTTTCCAGCTGTCTGGAAAATGGCCAATATCCGACCTGTTCCTAAAGTTCCTTTTCCTAAAACATTTGATGATTTCAGACCAATTAGTAGTTTGTCAATATTATGTAAAGGATTAGAAAGGATTGCTTACCAACAACCCACTTCATATTTAAATACTTATTCTATTCTTAACACATTTCAGTCTGATTTTCGAACAGGCCGCAGCACTACGACGGCACTCCTCAAAGCCACCGATGATATCAAGTTTGCAATGGACAGAAAGGAACTAACACTTCTGGTGCTATTCGATTTAAGCAAGGCATTTGATAGAGTTCATCATGGCCTCCTTCTGAATAAATTACATACAATGGGCATACCTCTATCAGCTCTATCTTGCGTAATAAAGCCAAACTCGTGATCCGAGATGGCAAAGTTATATACATAAATTAATGGTTTGAAGCGTTCTTGAAATGGAAGTCTCAGCGTGTAGTATTTGACAAACAAAATATCTCTAAATGGTCTAGTGTACATTCTGGCGTCCGTCAGAGTTCCGTATTGGGTCTCCTTTTGTTTTCACTGCATAACCTAATGCATTATACTGTGAAGACGGTGTATGTTACTTTCTCTTACAAATTTCAATCATTATCTTATTCTAAACGAACTGCCTAGGGTTTTACGCCACACGAGACATCATATGTACGCCGATGATTTACAGATCTATTACCATTTTCCTGTGAATCGTGTTTGCGAAAGTATTATTAAAATAAATCTCGATATAGAAAGACTACATCAATATACACTGAGTCATAATTTAATATTAAATGAAAACAAAACCTTAGCTATTTCTAGGATATTGAAGAAATTTATCAAATCTTTTCAACAGGGACATCCCTCCAGTAATTGTAAACGGTTCTGTAGTCAAGTATCAGGAATGTGTTTAGAATTTAGGTATTCTAATGGAGAACACTCTTTCCTGGACCTTCCGTGCCAAGCATTTGGTCAAGAAAATGTTTGGTATATTGCATCAGTTTCGACGAAACTTGCCGTATATTCTTTATTCGGTGAGAGAGATGTTGATCCAAACTATGGAATTTCCTATTTTAGATTACGACGCTGTAATTTACATCGAAGTCCGGCTCTATGGCTAAGTGTTTAGCGTTCTGGCCTTTGCTAACAGGGGTCCCGGGTTCGATTCACGGCAGGGTTGAAAATTTTAACCATAATTGGTTAATTTCGCTATATGTAGATTTTATCACCATTTCATCCTCATCACGATGCGCAGGTCGCCAACGGGAGTCAAATCAAAAGACCTGAACCTGGCGAGCCAAACATTTCCTGGGACACTTCCGACAATAAAAGCCATATGCAATTTAATTTCATTTACAACGAGATTTCAGACGAATATAATACCAAACTACAGCGAATTCAGAATGCTTGTGTGCGAGTCGTCTTCAATATTCGTCTCGTAACATCTTACTACAAAGAAGCAGAGTGGTTGAAACTCAGGGATAGACGATCATACTCAACTGCTTGCTTGAAATGAAATGAAAATCCACAGTCTGTTTCCGGTCATTCGACCGGGTCAGAAATGGAATGAATGAAGCCCCCATTTACCGACGTGGATAGCAATTGTGCCGGCTGCGGAAGCCTGTTGCACTCCTCTGAGGCAATGATTAATGGCTGACAGATGAAATGAAATTATGTTGGATAGTGTTGTTGGAATGAAATACGACAGGGAAAACCGGAGTGCCCGGAGAAAAACCTACCTCGCCTCCACTTTGTCCAGCACAAATCTCCCATGGAGTGACCGGGATTTGAACCACGGAACCCAGCAGTGAGAGACCGGCGCGCTGCCGGCTGAGCCACGGAGTCTCTCAGCTGCTTGCTTACTGCTGATTATTTTAAAATCTAATGCTCCCTTATTTTTGAGCAAGTCATTTGTTCAGATGAGTCAAGTGCATGATCGGGACAATAGGTTTCAGGTTCCACAGCATCATACGGTAAAGTCGTTCATTGTCACTGACTCCCAATTATAAAATGACCTTAAACTATATGAAATACAGCAAAGTAGTTCCGGAACTCAGAAAAATGTCTTAAATACCGATACCTTTCCACTTATTAAGCGATGTAATGAATTTTCACCAAATTAATTAAATAGTACCTACGAAATATCATAATCTCCTACATACATTTTAGGTGCTCAATTTTATTCTTAATTCATTGGCATTCAAATTCTTAGGTTTCTCTTATGTCTTCTACTTGTTAGTATAGTCTATGTTTATGAAGGTAAAAGTAATATTGCAATCTCCTAGATGTTTAGTTTTTAGTCTTTTTTTTATCCTCAGTAGGAAAATGTATCTTACGCTTTCTTATGTTTTCTTATTCGATTTTGTGTATTAATTGGTACATTTAAGTTAAAGTGGCAGCTAGGTACAGCCAAAGATACCTTTGATCCTACTTGTAATTAACTTTAAATACATATGTTTCTATTCTATTTCTATTCTATTATATTATTCTATTATACAGCACTGTTCACAACATTGTCTCTCGTCTATAGGTACTGCTGATGCATGACGGCCGACATGTTGGGCATGTGTTATAAAGCTTCCTTTTTGCTAGTGCTATAAGTATCAGAACGAACAAACATACCCACGCCACCAGACGCCCGATGGGCATAATGTCGTTCTGTCGAGTATAGTCTGAAATTTCTCAAGACCGTATGATGACCAGGTCTGAAGTTGGTCTCGCACCGACACAGACAGGTCTTACGGCGACGATGAGATAGGAAAGGCCTAGGAGTTGGAAGGAAGCGGCCGTGGCCTTAATTGAGGTACAGCCCCATCATGTGTCCGATGTGAAAATAGGAAACCACGGAAAACCATCTTCAGGGCTGCCGACAGTGGGACTCCAACCCACTATCTCCCAGATGCAAGCTCACAGCCGCGCGCCCCTAACCGCACGGCCAACTCACCCGGTGTGTGTGTTATAAATAGGGCCCGGATTCGTATGCACTAAAAACTCCGAAAATATGCATGCTCATATGCACTAAAAATGTTTTAAATATGCAAGAAAATATGCACTAAAAATAAAATAAAATACAATTACCAGACACATTATTTAATTTTAACTCTGTGTTAAATTGATAAACATGTTTAATTCCTTGCAAAATGATGCATGTCAGTAAGTTCCAACAGTTTTTCAATGTTTTCAGGAGTCAATACATTTCTGTTGTCGGCCAGAATTAATTTACGCTGAAAATTATCGTTCTACGTCGACGGACGTAAATGGGTAATACTTGAGCATTGGCACTGATTGCTCAGAACATTCTTCTGGTAAAAATTTAGGCATTTGTACAGTTTGATCAGGTGAAACACTGCAGCAGACGAAGAGCAAGTTAACAGATGAACGCACTTGTTTAAGCAGAAAGAAGGAAATAGCTATTGTGAAAAGCGTCATTATCCGTCTACCAGCTTGCATTGCGACACTGAAAGCGTTTTCCTTGATCAGGGAAGGCTTCTCATGTTGTCGAAGGATGTACAACATACAAAGGTTATTCAATTTTCATTTCGTTCAGAAATCTTAGGTAATCGAGCATACATAAGAGAAAAATATGTCCGTATATGCACTAACGCTCAAAATATGCAGTAACGTTCGAAATATGCATTTGCATATGCGCATATGCATTTTTTAAAAATCCGGGCCCTAGTTATAAAGAACATCGTCTTTGCTAAACCTCGATTGTTATGCTAATTAAATTATTGCTTGTGTTTCATATGAAGCGCCATCTGTCGGTCATTTCGTGTACTTTATTTTGGAGTCAATAAAACCCCATGTTATGCCAATCATGTGTGTTGTTTATTACCTCTATACCTCCAATATTCCGCGAAGTACTTCCTCGTCAAATGTTAATGGACTTCTGGGTCAGCCTGTACCGTACAGGAAGGATGCACAGTTTTAGACTTGAGAAGGAAATTGAATGGATTACACAACCACTATTTGGCTGAAAAACTGAAATTGAATGCGATGTTTACGTTTTAAATTATATTTCTTCCATTCATTTAATTTTGACTGTTGTAAGCCACTTCTTTCTCCTTCTTCTTCTGCTTCTGATAACTCACGTGAGGTAACTTAAATCCATGTGGGTTTTAAACTTGTAGCATGAACAAGCAGTTAGAACTTGTGGCGTACTCTCCTGTGATGGTTTATTTTGAATCATACCAGTATATTTTACGAGAATGTTTGTCATTAACAATACAAGTAAAAACTAATAGTAGCCAAACATGTGAACAACTGTCCTTCATCCATTTTTGCCCAACTATGATAAAATATTTTATGTAGTGTAATGGTGCAATCCTGGGCGAGGTACTGGTCATTCTTCCCAGTTGTTTCCCACGACCAAGAGTCTGAAGCTCCAGGACACTGCCCTTGAGGCGGTAGAGGTGGGATCCCTCGCTGAGTCCGAGGGAAAAACCGAACCTGGAGGGTAAACAGATGATGATGATGATGATGATGTAATGGTGCAATGGCTGTATCGTATAATCTTTTATAAAAGTTAACTTATTCAAAATATTTTACGAAAGATCTTTGATAAATTTCTTTGATAGTGTAATTCCAGCCTATGGCAAGCGCCACGACATTTCCTTTTATAGGCCACGGCCGCTCCACTCTCACCTTCTCCTCGCCTCAAATCAGCGCAACACATCTCCTTGCATGAGAGAAAGCGTCACACTTTATGAAGCCCGCCGTACCTCATGAGGGTGCGTAATGATAACATTTTAGTATGGTCGTAATATTGAAAGAAGCATTCTGACATTTCTTAGAGGGAGGTCCGTTTACTACCTGCCTGAGTGGGGAGGAAGAAGTAGGGGGTGTGCTTGCCATGGAACCGTGGGCGGGTCCACTGCGGTTGCCATGGAGATAAGCCTGCTGGCTGGCTTGTGTTGATTGGAGTTGTCAAACCTCTCACTTCTGAGTTGCGTTCGACAGAATACAGCGGTGTGAACGAACGGGCAAGAGAGTCGTGGGGAAGGGAAGGAGAAAGGATTGCAGGAATGTGACAACACCGCGCACTGTCACGTGCAATGCTCCTCCCCTCAGCCATATCTGTAAGAACGCTTCTTTCAATATTATGGATGTAGCAGTAGTCAGGGTAACGTCTAGTCACGCGCAGTCGCTTCCAGTGTGCGCGCAGCCTTACGGTTTAAAAAATGCCGAGGTGCCGGAATTTTTCCTGCAGAATTTCTTTTGAAATGAAATGAAAATCCACAGCCTGTTTCCAGTCATTTGACCGGGTCAGGAATGGAATGAATGAAGCCCAATTCTAGCGGCGAGGATGGGAATGGTGCCGGCTGCCGAAGACTGTCGCACTCCTCTGGGTGAATGGTTAATGAATGATTAACGAAATGAAATGATATTGGAGTGTGTTTCTGGAATGAAAAATGACAGGGAAAACCGGAGTACCCGGAGAAAAACCTGTCCCGGAACCCAGCGGTGAGAGGCCGGCGCGCTGCCGCCTGAGCCACGGAGGCCAGACTTTTTTTATATCCTGGTAAATCTACCGACACGAACGCATTCAAACACCTTCAAATATAATCAGACTGAGCGTACATCGAACCCGTCAAGTTGAGCTCAGAAGGCCAGCGCTCTACCACTTGAGCCACTCAGCCCGGCATCTTCTTCTTCTTAGTGTTAAGAGAGGATGGTTGTCCACTTTTACTTCCTCTTTAAACAATAATCACCACTGCCACCTCCAGCTCATGTAGAAGAAATACTCATACTCATCCGGAGAACTATTACTAAATTGTTTTAATTCCTCCCCTGACAGTGGGGAGAAGGGCGGCCTTGTAGACAGTGACGCCATCTCTCAGGCCAGGAGATTTATTAAGGAGAAGGCGATGTTTCTAGGTGACAGAGTTGACGGCCGTGGCCTATCCTAGGTATTCGTCTCAGTGTAGGAGAATGGAAAACCATTCTCAGGACAGTCCCTCTCCGTTTCCCGAATACAGAGTCGTAGAACCGTGCCACCCCTCCTCTGCTCAGTTGGTCGGTCGGAGTGCATAGCTATCGGATCACGGACCAGTTGTGGCAACTTGCAGGCTGAAGCTCACTCTGCAATCGCTGACCTGTCCGGGAATTGAACCTGGAGTGCAGTAGTAAAGTGCCGACGCTCAGGCTCTAAGCCACGGAGAAGGCCTATAGTGAAATCGCATCAAAATGCGTTCGCTAAAATTTGAGATAAATTAAGGATTATCCACTGCATAATAATTTGTCATACAATGACAATCGCGGATATAACATAAAGTTTAAAATGTGCATATAGATCTCGTATTTATCAAGTGGCTGACGAATTTATTGACGTAGCCGTATTGGGTGGGCCAGTGGCGGGGGTCGATACGGGGCCGAGCAGGTGGTGGGGGAGTGCACTGCCTCGCGCCGCCAGGGCAGGGGGATCGGCAGTTGGGCGAGCGCCATGGTACTGTGCGGTTAGAGTGGGGCTTGCAGTAGTTCGCGGGTGAATTGGCCGAGCCATGCGTGTCGTGTTGTTGCTGCTGTTAGCCGCAGGGGCGCGCTGTTATATAGGTAAGTGGCTGCACGTGGTCTTCTACATGCTTTCTTAACCCTTCGAGTGCAAGCCAGTCTTGCAGATTCATCTACATGAATCGTCAAGCTATTTTGCCTGATATGTAGGGATCTTTATCTTCTTCTTCCTGTGCTTTACCCGCTTAGGGAACGTTGGCGATCATTTTTTATCGACAGCTACTCGAAATCGTTCGAAGGTGAATTTCCCATGCCAGCCCTTCAGATTCTTTAGCCACGAAGTTTTTCTCGTACTTGGACCTTTCCTGCCTTCAATTTTAGCTTGCATGACGATGCACAAGAGATTATTTTCTATGGGTGTCACATAATACGGGCAAATTATCTAGCTTGACGATTCATATAGGTTTCTTTTTTCACAGTTTCTTTTGATTTTGTAATATGCCCCAGCACCTTCACATTTCTCAATTTATCAATCTAGTCTACACGCAATGTTCGCTCGTAAACCCACATTTCAAATGCTTCAAGCCTTTTGAAATGAGTGTCTGTCAGGGACCACCTGTCTACTTTATAAAGCAGTATGGTGTTATTTACAAAGGATATATCTCATCCTAAAGAAAGCGGCATGGTATATCTATAACCTTAAGTTTTATTTCTATGGTTCTCTCGGATGTTACAGCCAAGGTGTGCTTTTAGGATAATGCTGCACCTACTCTAATTCTCGGGGAGTTCTATATTTTAGAAATATAGCCACCCATTTAGTCACTCTTTTGCCTAGTCCTGTTGCATTAATTTTTGCCAGTAGCCTCCCATGATCTACCCCATCAAATCGCGATACAGTCTATTTGACCTCCCGATTCTGTCTTACTATCTTCATCAAAGCTCATTTTGCTGTTATCTATAGTATTTCCCTGGGGTGTTTACTAATGACTATGATCTTGGTTTTAGCTGTGTTCAGATTTAAGCCATATTCTTGACATGCTGCCCTAATTCTGTTGATGATCAGTTGTAGTTCCTCAGACCTTCTCGAGATGAGAAAGGTGTCAGTGGCGTATCTCGAGTTGTTGATTGGTAGGACCTACCCTATTCACTTTGACACGGACTTCTGTATTTTCCAGTGAAGATTTCTGAGTGACTCAGACTGTTGAGGCGCTGGCCTTCTGACCCCAACTTGGCAGGTTCGATCCAGGCTCAGTCCGGTGGTATTTGAAGGTGCTCAAATACGTCAGCCTCGTGTCGGTAGATTTACTGGCACGTAAAAGAACTCCTGCGGAACTAAATTCCGGCAGCTCGGCGTCTCCTAAAAGCGTAAAAGTAGTTAGTGTGGCGTAAAGCAATTATTATTATTATTATTATTATTATTATTATTATTATTATTATTATTATTATTATTATTATTATTATTATTATTATTATTATTAATTTCTTCTTCTTTATTTCTACTTCTTCTTCTACCGCTTTTCCCTCACCTTTGGAATCGCGGATGCAAACTGCTCCGTACATGTGGATTTGGCCGTGTTTTTACGGCTGGGTGCCCTTCCCGAGGACAAACCAGTTTGGAGGGATATATTCACTATTGCGTATTTCTGTGGTGGTTGGTAGTGTAGCGTGCTGTATGGATATGAAGAGGAGAGTGTTGGAGCAAGACGAACACCCAGCCCCAAGCACATAGAATTAACCTGACGTGGTTAAAATCCCCAACGCGGCCGAGATTCGAACCCCGGAACCTCTGAACCGAAGGCCTAAACTCTGACAATTCAGCCGAGGAGTGAGACTTGAACTTTCTTTGTCAATATAAATAGCATTATGATTTTGATTGTACACTTCAACCTCTTACCTCATTCTCGTCTTTATCTCGGTTTTGGTACACAAAAGTCGAAAGTACAGTTAAGTTCAGTTTTTATTTCTATTTCTGTTTGTTTGTTACGATATCACAAGGAAACGGCTTGGCAGAATTCCTCTATAGGCTATGTCATATTTGGTTAGCGTACAGTGGTGTAACAATGTTAAGTGAGCCAAAACTTAAAATGTCAGATCTCTCCGTTAATACAGGGAGTGTAATTTAAGACTTCGTAGCGGAGTACCGAGGCATAGGAGCAGAGAGAAACGGTGACGACAAGGGAAGTGCCCGCAATGGCGAGCGTGCGTAATCGGCTGAGAGAAGCGGCATGATTACGCGTATATAAACTAAACGAAACCGAACTCACCAGCCCACATGCTTAAAACAAACAAGCCAACAAACAAACAAACAAACAAACAAACAAACAAACAAAAAACAATGAAATAAAGAAACAAACAAATAAATAAATAAAACAATAAAGAAATGAAACTGAACTCACCACTGAATGAATCCGGTAAAATCGTAAATGTAATAATTTTCTGGCATTACGAGCTGACGAATTTTAAATACCAGTTTTCTGAGCTACTCTTCCAAGCGACTTACGTGGCCTAACTTGCAGTTTTGTCTATATATCTTCACACCTCTTCTCTGAGAGAGCCTTTTTCCTTTGCTGCTTTTTTCTTCTTTATTATTATTATTTA
Source organism: Anabrus simplex (assembly GCF_040414725.1). Taxonomy (NCBI): domain Eukaryota; kingdom Metazoa; phylum Arthropoda; class Insecta; order Orthoptera; family Tettigoniidae; genus Anabrus; species Anabrus simplex. The sequence goes on along the minus strand of NC_090268.1, from coordinate 367,300,573 downwards.
CGGAACCAGTACTACGCTACTTCTGAACGAGTTGTTGCACGTAACGTTTTGATGGTTACTGTAGAACCGGGAAACTATCTACGGAATTTTCGAAGGAATCTTTTAACTGGTTTCTTCTTGTGCAAATAACACTCGACCAAACGTATTATTTGCGCTGTAATGTACTTAACCATCTCAATAATAACCTCACAACACACCTTAGTTACTGGGGACCTGCTGCCAAGCTTGAAACAAGCCAGATGGGGTTCGCTTGGGGAATCCCGCGGACTGTGAGTAGAAGAGCGAATTCTTACATTATACTCCCTGTATTAGCTGTATCGGAAAGATGTACATTACTAGCACAGTACAAACTGTCCCTTACATGTAAGCCTTACATGTAGATTCAAGCATCATTGGCATAAAGATATTGTTCAGTAATCGTGGTAAAGAGGTAACTACAATAATGTGAAAAAAAGGAGTAATAGAATGATGAGGGAGAATGAGAAATTCCTTACGCCGACTCGTAAGAGAATTGTGTGATGGCCTGAAATGTCCAAAGCCCCTAGAACTGATCAACAATATCATTGTACTGACTGACCGTTGTTGAAGTGTGCTTTGTCTCAATCAATCAATCAATCAATCAATCAATCAATCAATCAATCAATCAATCAATCAATCAATCAATCAATCAATCAATCAATCAATCAATCAATCAATCAATCAATCAATCAATCAATCAATCAATCAATCAATCAATCAATCAATCAATCAATCAATCAATCAATCAATCAATCAATCAATCAATCAATCAATCAACTGCATTTAGGGCTGTCACCCAGGTGGTAGATTTCCTCTCAGTTCTGAAATGATTTCAAATAACTTCGAAATTTCCGGTGATAAATTATTCCAATCCCCACTTCCCACTTTTATTTTACATGGAAAATCGTGTTGTTTTGTCTTTTACAGATGTTGTTTTCTAGATAATTTGCGATTTAATATAAGAAAGATGAACAATCCTTAAAGAAATAAGGAATGACAGTTATTTTGTTAGGCTTAACTGGCCATGGCATAGTATTGATTTTTTCCTATCTTTCATATGTTTGAACTACTACACTAAAATGATGTATAACAAAAATAAATTATATTATTAAGCACGTTTTCGTAAAATCTACGACAGTATCTTTTGATAGACAATAAGTGAAAGAAAGAATTGCGGATAATTCGTGATTTTCGATAATCCGTGGAAGTGTGTGTATTAAGATTTCGTGAATTATAGGATTGCAGTGAAAATAAGAATGTTTAATCGTTTTCGAACAAGCAAACCTTATTTAAACTAAAATATGACCTGATGGTTTTTTTGGCTTTTCAGTTGTTAATCCTTTACAACGCAGTAACGATGCATCATGATTATTTTCATCAGATCCCATCAAATAACTTCTAGGTTTCCTCCTCACGAAGCTTATGTTATTGCTTATTTACATTCGTCAACTGTAGAGCTTAAAATAATATGAATTTGTTTTATCGCATGGCCTTCATGGAAAATCCATGAGATCTGCGAAAGGTAATTAGAGCCTATAGCTTGTTACATGACGTATTTACAACATTCTCTGTCTAGTAGCAAGAATGCCATTAATACAATTAGATCTAAGAGTTAAACTGTTGACGTTTACATGATTGCTCCTATTTTACAATTAGGACTTGTTCCTTAGAGAACTGTGGTATAAAGGATGTAATAATAATAATAATAATAATAATAATAATAATAATAATAATAATAATAATAATAATAATAATAATAATAATAATAATAATAAAATATAATAACTCGGACACACTGAATAAGAAAGGGGAGCTGCGGGAAATTACAAATAAAGGAAAATAGAAGTCTTGATAAAAATTCTAAGACCACTGGGAGATACCGATGGGTTACCGGTATGCAAGAATAGAAAGAACGAGGAGCTTTACAGACACACTGAAAATATCAGTGTCTCCATGCGGAACGAAGCTTGAAATTCTGTGCACATCTGGTGGGAATGGACGAGAGCCGATTGAAGAAGATCTTTTAAGTACATCGTTGCACTGAAGGCTGCGACTAAATAATGGGTGGAAGACGTCAAGAGGGATACTGAGTAAATTGGACTCAGAGCAGGCGATCAACAATAGAAGGGAGATCCGAAGCCTAATTTACATCAAGGCATTCGCAGAAAATCCACTAAATTGTAAGCCCAGATTGATACTCGTAAGATCCATATCTGGCCAAATTCTGATTTAAAATAATAATAATAATAATAATAATAATAATAATAATAATAATAATAATAATAATAATGACCGAGCGAGTTGGCCGTGCGGTTAGGGGCACGCAGCTGGGAGCTTGCATTCGGGAGATAGTGATTTCGAACCCCACTGTCGGCAGCCCTGAAGATGGTTTTCCGTGCTTTCCCATTTACACACTAGACTAGGGGCAAGGTCGCTTCCTTCCCACCCCTAGGCCTTTCCCACCCCTTCGTCACCACAAGACCTATCTGTGTCGGTGCGACGTAAAGCCAATTAAATAATAATAATAATAATAATAATAATAATAATAATAATAATAATAATAATAATAATAATAATGATAAGTTGGTAATTGTTTAACGTCTGACTAGCACATTTCAGCATCTCGTGGAAATAGTTGGTGGGGCGAAGAACCAATAACAATATTAAGCTTTTCAACAACATTTGAAATATTTCCGGAACCTTACATTTTCTGAAATGTGTCCTTTCTTTCCATCACTCATCCGCATCCTGCGAGTGCGATGTGCCTGTAGAACGTGTAGTCATCGTCAAGTTTTTTGCCCTTTCTGTCACCAATCCTATGTGGAGGAATTTATTCACTATTGCATGTTTGATAATATGGTATGTGAATGAGGAAGAGTGTTTTAGGACAAACACAAATACTCAGTCGCCGAGCCAGAGGAATTAAACAGAGACGCGTAAAATCGCCAGCGTGGCTCGAAATCGACGTTGGTCTAAGCACTTCACTTGCTAAGACAACAACAGTTTCTTCTTCTTCTCCATCTCTGAACCGAATACCTCAGCGCTGACCATACAGCCAAGGATTATTTTTCTTTAAAATGCAATTCAATTTCTGATACTGTGTATGGTATAGGGCTCGCTAATGACATGCGGCGTATGTGGCGTTCTCAGAGACATAACCATTGTCCGCTGCTGTGCTGTTGCTATGAGTCTGCCTGAGTTCGAATCCTATGTTGTGTTAATGTGAGAAACTGGAATGGAGTTCAATTGACAATTTGGAAGGAAAATTAGTTTACGACTCACTCTTGATCACCTTAAACGTGCCGTGCGGTTAAGGGCGCGCACCTGTGAGCTTGCATCAGGGTGATATTGGGTTCGAATCCCACTGTATGCAGCCCTGAAGATGGTTTTCCGTGGTTTCCCATTTTCACACCAGGCAAATGCTGGGGCTGTACCTTAATTAAGGCCACGGCCGCTTCCTTCCAACTCCTAGGCCTTTCCTATCCCATCATCGCCATAAGACCTATCTATGTCGGTGCGACGTAAAGCCCCTAGCAAAAAAAAAAGATTTATGTATCATCAACAGGTTATTTGCCCAATTAAAGATGATTCAATAAGCTTATGACCTTGCTGTATGTATTACTAAACTGTTTGATGAAATTAGGTAATAATAATAATTTCGCGTGGCTGTTTCTAGCCAAGTGCAGCCCTTGTAAGGCAGACCCTCTAATGAGGGTGGGCGGCATCTGCCATATGTTGGTAACTGCGTGTTATTGTGGTGGAGGATAGTGTTATGTGTGGTGTGTGAGTTTCAGGGATGTTGGGGACAGTACAAACACCCAGCCCCCGGGCCACTGGAATTAACCAAAGAAGGTTAAAATCCCCGACCCGGCCGGGACTCGAACCCGGGACCCTCTGAACCGAAGGGCAGTACACTGACCATTCAGCCAACGAGTCGGACATGAAATTAGGTTAATTACTGTAAATCCAAACAGCCAACTGTACACTTATTGGGCGATACAGTAGAAAACAAGCGTGTACTTATGTTGATGCACTGTAGGCACAATAGCAATAAATCGTACTACATACCTGTGATATATGGGATGATGTTACAGAACGCCAAATACCACTTGGCGAATCAATTCTTTAAATAAGACGGATAGACGGTTGATGCATAACTTATAACCCCGCATTATGATGTTGTCGCGTACGTTTTTTCTTCTCTTACAGCTGTTAAAGTTCAAACAAAGCTCCGCGAGAATTCGAGCAGTTAGATCGAGTCTTTAGGCGATAGATGGTACCAGTATTCCTTTTCTGAAAAATGTCTTTTAACCGGTTGATGCATAACACAGTCCAATTTCGAGATATAAATTCCTCCGAAAATTGTTTTCACCACCACCATCTTTCTACCTGATTGGACAGGAAATGGACATTTTTCAAAAAATCAAAACATGCCTGAGATCGAAGACTTATATGCAGAATGGGAAATAATATAGCATCACTTAAACCAAGAGGTGTTACCATCATACTGGGAGACTTCAATGCAAAGGTAGGAAGCACCTCGATGGACAACCACTTGCGAGAAGCTGTAGGACAGTATGGCCTGGGTGAACGTAATGAGAAAGGCAATCGATTGATACAGTTTGCAACCGACAGCAGTCTTTCCATTATCAATACCATGTTTCTTTTTTTTTTTTTTTTGCAAGTTGCTTTACGTCGCACTGACACAGATAGATCTTATAGCGACGATGGGACAGGAAAGGCCTAGGAGCTGGAAGGAAGTGGCCGTGGCCTTAATTAAGGTACAGCCCCAGCATTTGCCTGGTGTGAAAATGGAAAACCATCTTCAGGGCTGCCGATAGTGGGATTCGAACCTACTATCTCCCGGATGCACGCTCACAGCCGCGCGCCTCTACGCGCACGGCCAACTCGCCCGGTGAGACAAGAATAAACACATTAAGAAACTGTGTGCAGAACTAGAGGCACATGCGACCGAAAATCACAGCGCAGAATTGTACGACAATGTGAAATACTTAACACGAGAATTTATGCCTAAGACTCGGATTATTAAAGACAACCAAGGGAATATCATCAGTATCATCACAAATGCAGCGGGTATCGCCAAAGTATGGAGAGAATACTGCATCAAGCTGTTCACTGATGACCCACAACCAATTCCAGGTCACCAGAATCCAACAGACATTGAGCCTACGATCCTTAGAGAAGTGGAACGTGCAATAAAAAAAGCTCCAGAACCGGAAAGCACCAGGCCAAAATGGAATCACTGCTGAAATCCTAAAGAGCATGGGTGACCTAGGTGTCGACATCCACCAGAAGTTATGTCAGAAGATATGGACATCTGGTAACTGGCCAGACCAGTGGTGCCACTCCATCTTCGTACCACTGTTCAAGAAAGGTTCTCCACTTGACTGTGCAAACTATCCAACGATAGCCCTCATCCCCCATACCAGTAAAATCATATCCGCGGTGCTGAACGAGGGGCTGAAGGCCTTTTTACTTCTACAAATATCAGAGGAAGACGCCGGTTTTATTCCAGGCAAAGAAACTCGTGAGCAGATCCTAAACATCCGGCAGCTCATAGAGAAGACAAGGGAGTACAATATCGAGATGCTCCTGTGCTTCGTAGACTACAAGTAAGCCTTCGATAAGGTGCAATGGTCAAAGATCTGGGCTATACTCATTGAGATGGGGACGCCGAGACATTTAGTGTACCTGATTCAACAATTGCACTCTTCGAACACTGCGACAGTGAGAGTTCATAACAACTGCTCAGTCGTCCTTTATGCTACTGCTGGACTGTGACAAGGTTGCATTCTCACCCCCCTTCTATTTCATTTACACAATGAGTACATTATGAGGGAGATTCTCGAGGATTGGAGCGACGGCATCACAGTTGGTGGCAGGAAAATTAATAATCTCGGATATGCGGATGGCACTGTGGTAATTGCAACAGATGATCATGAACTAGAAACCATCATGTGGAGGTTAGACGAGCGAAGCAGGTAATATGATCTTGAAATCAATAATAAAAAGACCAATGTGATGATTGTAGATCGTTTTAATAACAACAGACCTTCCATAACAAGAATTGTTGATTATGAGTTTGTCAGTCGCTTCGAGTATCTGGGATCTATTGTCATAAATACCGGAGACTGTGAACCTGAGATCTGTAAGCGTATTGCAATTGCGAGAAATTCAACCGCAAAACTTACTCGCATGTGAAAGGACATCTCGATCACTTCGAAGACAAAGCTCACCCTTATTCGTGACCTATGCAGCAGAAACTTGGACGACGAAGATGGCGGATAGCCGCAGGATTGATGCTCCAGGAATGTGGTGCTATAGGAGATTACTGCGAATACCATGGACAACACACCAAACTAATGAATCGATCTTGCAACAGCTCGGCATCAGAACAAGACTATCGACCCTTATCAACCAATAAAGACTTAGATATTTTGGTCATATTGCCAGAAGACAGGAGGCAATAATCTCGGCGATATACGCGTTCGACCCATGTACCCGATTAAATGGATGGATTCAATGTCACCAGGCAACGAACATAAGATAGGTAAGTGGTCCGTAAGTGGTCCGTTAGAAATATGAAAGTGGTGAAGTTGGCGGCAGTACGTGGAAGCAATGTCAGACATGGTTAGGGGTCTCGTGGTCTTAAATTTAGAGCCAAGGGGTATCCCTTTTAGTGGCCTCTTACGACAGGCAAGCGGTACCGTAGACATGCCCTATGCCCCAACCAACGGACGTATCTTCTATGTTTTGCACAGGTACTCTCAGAAGACAAGAAAAATTACAAACATAAACAACGAAACGCATTAGACCTAAGAAACTACAGGAAGAAAATTGACAAATTACAACTGCCTTTTAAACTGTTTTGTGTCTTTCTCAACACGTGCTAATTCCTCAATGAACCAATTAGAGACAGTATTACACCAATGATGCATGACTGTGTCAAAGAACAATACTTGCTCCAAGAAATGAAGCTGTCAACGACATCATTAAGCAACATTTACAAGTCATTCGGAGTTCTACAAATTTACACGGCTGCCAACGCGACATGTAAAAAAAATGAGGCTGTCAACTACATGACAGATCTTTTGAGCAACTTTGTGTCAGCTGGAGTACCCTCGAACATCTTGGAGCAGACGAATGTGGTACCGCTTATCTTTCTCAGCCTCCTTCCCTCTGCAACGGAATTTTATTTGAGTCACCATCATGACTGGATATGCTGCGGGCGAAGTAGTATTTATTTCTCCTCGGATTCATACCATCCCTTCAGATATACCATTTCAATCTAGAGGTCTGCATTTCCCCGTTTGTTTGAGTTTCACCATGTTCATCAAAAAGGGACAAGGGCAATTGCTTAAAGTTGTAGGACTGCATCTTCGAAACCGGCGCTTCTCGCATTGTCAACTGTACGTGGATTGTTCAAGAGTTGGAAACGCAAACACTACACATCTTAGATCCAAATGCAAGAACACTTAATATAGTTTATCCGGAAACTATAAGGAAAAATTAGTTTGCTTTTTATATAATATGATCTTTTATATTGTTTTAATATTATTTGCACCAACCCGGTATGTTGACTGTTGAAAGTAACAAAATTAATAATAAAATAATGTATTTAACGCAATTTATGTAAAAATGAGGTAAGGTAAGGGTTATTCTGCCCGAAGGCAGGTCCGAACCTCCGCGGAGGTGTTCCTGAGCCGGAGTTTACGTGCGGTAGGGTGGCCAGTTTCTTTCCGCTCCTCGATTCCCTTACCCCCACCAACAGCGCGTGGCAACCCATCCAACTCCTGACCACGCCCAATGTTGCTTAACTTCGGAGATCTTACGGGATCCGGTGTTTCAACACGGCTACGGTCGTTGGCATGTAAAAATGACGCGTGTTATTAAATATTTATTTTCTATTTTGCTTTAAAATAAATGATTTAAGAACATCTAACGGTTGAATTAATAAACTCGGGTGAAGCCGCGGGTACTTAAGTTACTAGTAATATACAAATGCGAAGTAATACTCACCTACTTATCCATATATCTCTGGGACCACCTAACCAATATGAGAATTCCTCTTGGTCATAAATAACAGCTAATAAAGCTTTTATGGAACATCCGGCCGATAGGGAGAACAATAGGAAGACCGGGAGAGTTGGCCGTGCGAAAAAGGCGCGCGGCTGTGAGCTTGCATCGGGGAGATAGTAGGTTCGAATCCCACTATCGGCAGCCCTGAAAATGGTTTTCCGTGGTTTCCCATTTTCACACCAGGCAAATGCTGGGGCTGTACCTTAATTAAGGCCACGGCCGCTTCCTTCCAACTCCTAGGCCTTTCCTATCCGATCGTCGCCATAAGACCTATCTGTGTCGGTGCGACGTAAAGCCCATAGCAAAAAAAAAAAAAACAATAGGAAGGATACTTAATTTGGAATGAGCTCCGTTCCTTTATTTATGAACAACAAAACAGGAAAACATACTTAGTTGTGTATGCCACGTAGAGAGAATATTCTTCTTACAATAAAAGAATCTGACAGCTTACATATCATCAAGTCAGATTACTCTGCTCTCCAACTGATTAAAGAAGCAAGAAAAGGAGAGTGGAGGTCAGTTCCAAATATTATGAGGACCCTAATAATGATGCAGGCTGCTTCTAATCGCCTGTTAGGAAAAAAATGAAATAATTTTATCGCGTACATGATTTAATAAATTAAGCCTCGTCTTTTCAAGATCGAACATTTGGAAACTTTTATCACGTTTTCTCAGAAACTATATGATGTAAATGCTTTTACTGGTAGTTGAACTAATGCAGCGGGTGATTTCATTTGTTGAACCTGTTTTATAACAATTTATACGTAATTTTCCTTTTAAAGAAAATTGTAACGCAGGGAAGAATGTACCAGTTCCGGTGAGAATCATTGAGTTGTATAAAACCATTTACAGTAATTTAAAGTGAAAATTGCTCAAAGTTTCTAAGAAAACGGAAACAATATTTTACGATTTAACATGATTGGAAATGGGTCTACCATTAAACCTTAAAACATCATCCACATATATGCTAAATATGATATGGAACATTTTAAATAAAAAATAAAAAAGCTCAGTATTCGGGGGGCAGTGGGTTCAAACCCCACTGTCAGCAACCTTCAATATGGTTCACCGTGGTTTCTAATTTTCACACCAAGCAAATTCTGTGGCTGTACCTTAATTACGGCCATGGCCGCTTCCTTTCCTGTCCCATAGTCCTATCTGTCGACCTATTTGTCGGTGCGACGTAAAGCAACTTGTAAAAAGAATAAAAATAAAAACACATAAATTATATCTTGTTAGATAAACGTAAAACTTGCGGAGAAAACGCACGATCTAATCTATTGGAGTTTTACTTTCCACATCTCTCATTGATGGATAGGCATGTGGGGCGGAATGAAGAAGGGAAGATACTTGGGAGATTAATGGAGTCGGTCATGGAGGGTAAGGGAGCCGATTGTTAAATTCGGTTTTTAGTACTCTCAAGACAAGTAGCGTAGAAGTGGGACAAGTCAGAGTGCTATTTGAAACATAGCGGATTACCGAGAAGTATAATTCATTGGCGGAGACTTTCAAGATAAATGCAGAAAGCCATAAAAGTCTATAAAGGAAGTATGTGTGCAGGGCCATGTATCTTTCCAGAGTTGGAAGCTCGTTCCTTTTCGACTTCACGCTGGTATTGAACCATGTCATTCCAAGTGAACCAAAGTCCATCTTAATCACCTAGACCCACTGAAATTAAGGCATCAACCTACGCTATGAGGAACATTTTCACACCATTCAAAACAGGGACTGGCTGCAAAAGGATTGGCATTACTAGCATCGCCCATAACTCTTTCACTTTCATATTGTCAAAGCCAAGGATGAGACTGTGACAGATCAATGAAAGTAGGAAATTTGTTCTAGCCCATACCAGGGGCCTGTTCCACGAACGAACTTTGCAACTTTTCAACTTTGCACTTTTCACTTTTCAAATTTTGCAAAGTGGAAAGTCTTTCTGTTCCACCATGGTCTAGGTTGTACTTTTCAATTTTTTCGCAAAGTGAAAAGTCTTTGCGAATGAGTGATACGATCGAGTTTATTCCATGAGCAAACTGTATAGGCCTAATACTCTACGATTTTAATGCTTTACTTTTCGCGGCGAATTTGACGGTATAATTGTTGTACAGTTTACGTTTTTATCATGGGAAAAAAGATTATTACAAGTAGCTGGCTGTGCTGGAAGTTGTCAAGGAGAAACGTGACATACTTTTTCGACAACTTTAAAGATAACCTCTCAAATTATGACACATCAATATTAACGAGAGTAGGCTGCCGTCAACACATTCACACACAGAAGGAAATTCACCCTTCATTAGAAATGCCGTCGCTATATTGAGTGGATTATCAGGCTAACGTACTGTTAGGAAATATTACATTTACTATAACATCTACGACTTTGGTAACAGTTCGCAAATAATGGTTTTGATGTCCCATGCATTGGTGTTACACCGTGCAGCTGGGCACCATTTACTAACCAATGTAAGCATATAAGAATTTGTTCTTTTCCGGAAAGGGATTGACTTCTTTTTGTTACATGTTTCAATAAATGTCCGATCATTTCAAGAATATAATGAGCCTGTGTTGGGGTAATACGAAATCACTCGCGAAAGTCCGTCGAAGTGAGGTTATGAAAATTAATCTCGTCTTTGTACGTTCTCTTATTGGATTCTTCATCACTGTCCTCACTTGATGCTAATAAAAGCTCACGTCGTAACGTGTTTATATCACTAAACCAAATTCTACGCCGAGAAACTAGTGTACATACTTGTTAATTAACATATGAAAAGGGAATCGTCTCTTTGCAAGATTTATGAAAAATTTTCACTTCATTTCTTTGCACTTTGCATTTCTGTACCAATGGAGGAACATAACAGGCTTGAAAAGTGAAAAGATTCCTAACTTTTCACTTTGCAAGTTAAATTTGAAAAGTGATGGTGGAACAAAATCTGAACTGAAAAGTGCAAAGTGAAAAGTGAAAAGTTGCAAAGTTCGTTCGTGGAATAGGCCCCAGAAGACATAGTGCAATGAAACACTAGGTCTCGCCAGCAAAGGCACATCTCAATATGGTTCTTGTTTATTGTGTTCTTTCGAATAGAATTTATTTTTACTTTATTTAAGTTGAGGAATTACAAATGTAGCCTCCGTGCCTCAGACGGCAGCGCGTCGGCCTCTCACCGCTGGTTACCGTGGCTCAAATCCCGGTCACTCCGTGTGAGATTTGTGCTGGACAAAGGGGAGACGGGACAGGGCTTTCTCCGGGTACTCCGGTTTTCCCTGTCATCTTTCATTCCAGCAACACTCTCTATTCTCATTTCATAGCATCTATCAGTCATTAATAAATCACTTTGGGAGTGGCGACCCCATCGTACTAATAGCCTATATATAATTCACTCATTATATCCTTGACCCGGTCAATGGCTGGAATACAGACTGTAGGTTTTCATTTTCAATTACAAATGTCCATTTGACTTGTCGAAACATGTTAGTCTAGGTTAAATAAACTTCTAAAATCGTTTTGTTTTATTGTTGTATTATTTATTGTTATTGCTTGAGAACATACAATTTGCTTTCCCCATTCAGGGATTACTATAAGACAAAGCCTACTGAACACTATTATTCCGTAATTTAAAATATGAGAGTTTGAAAAAAAAACATTAAAAAACCTTTGTACTGTAGTTTAGGGTCAGTTGAAATGTTTACGTAATATTGTATTTTGGCCCTTGAGAGTAGTAATATCAGTTCTTAGAACAAAGGCATCGTGTTCAACCGACTGAATTTTTCTCTTCGTATTCACAAAGTTAAGCCCAAATCAGTTTCTGGTAAAACATAGTCTTTACAGTGCCTCTCCTGGTATGGGTTAGAATAAATTCGATTTTTTCATTGATGTCTTACAAGGGAACATCGGCAATGGGTAAGTCGCCGATCGCGATGAAACTTGGAAACCACATGGAGGTACACGTAAAAACGATGTCGGCATCAATTTTGGGTGCCAACATTCATTAGGGCGTTAACTACGGGGCCTAAAAGTTCCAACATTTCAAATTCCGCGCGATCAGCGATGAATACCTGCTGGCCAATGCTAGGCTGGCACACTGCGTACTTGGAGACACGCCTCTGTACCTCCTTCCCTCCCCGCTCCAATTGGTTCGCCACCGCACGTTTCCCTTCACCCCGCGCTTGACGGCGACTAACCCATTGCCGACGTTTCCTTGTTGGTCTCATCTGTTGTTTAAAAATGAGGTGTGAGCATTGCCAGTATTATCATTTCTTATTCAGCCAGTCTGTTATGAATGGTGTGTAAGTGACACTCATAGAATCGGTTAGTGCGTGCATTTCGGTGGGTATGCAAGGCTTGTTCAACTGAAACATAGACGAAGATGGCAACATTAAAAATAACTGTCGGGACAGCTGTGGGTAACAGCTACTGCTACTAGAACGTTTTCATTCTTCCCCTGAAGAGGGAGGCGGGCTTCTTAGACGGTAACACCGTCTATCTCTGCTGCGGGATCAAAGGAAGTCTCACATTGGTCAATGTGCTGACAGTCCTTGGTGCTGTAGATGTCGTCGCACCAACCACAGTCTCGGTAGTCCATGATACTGCCGCGGTCAAATTTCGACGCGTGCCGGTAGGCGTTCCTCCTTCTTAAGGTAATCGCCCACTGCAGGGAACCGCGCCGCGCCGCGCCTTGCGGAACTAGGTTGTGGAACATTCCACGGGCCATTCTCCGAGACTTCGCCCATACAGCACACTTCACCGCGCTACGTCTCTCCACTTGGGGAAGTGCAGCTCACACAGAAAGATGAGTTCCAGTTCCAAGGAGGAATTATTTGCGGTTGCGCTACTTGCAAGTGAGGCAGAAGAAAAACGCGAAAGAAAAGTTTGGGTCCACAACATTTATGAGAAGAGGGAAACGTACGGAGAGTTTCACCATTTATTTTCTGATCTACTAAAGGACCGAAGTAAATTTTCCCACTACTTTCGTATGTCCCAAGAAAAATTCTATGAACTATTGAACCTAGTTAAGCCGTGTGTACCGAGCTCGATAGCTGCAGTCGCTTAAATGCGGCCAGTATCCAGTATTCGGGAGATAGTAGGTTCGAACCCCACTGTCGACAGCCCTGAAAATGGTTTTCCGTGGTTTCCCATTTTCATACCAGGCAAATGCTGGGGCTGTACCTTAATTAAGGCCACGGCCGCTTCCTTCCCACTCCTAGCCCTTTCCTGTCCCATCGTCGCCATAAGACCTATCTGTGTCGGTGCGACGTAAAGTAACTAGAAAAGAAAAAGCCGTGCGTAGAGCGAGAAAATACCACCTTTCGCCGAGAAAGGCGTACAGTGCACAATACCACTAACCGCGTGAAGGTACGAGCGTGCTGGCACTAGCCGAGGACTCACGAGGACTACCGAAACGGCACGAAACCACATTTTTTCTGTTATTCCTTCCTTCTACCCTCGTCCACACAAGCGCGCCGAAAGGAAAAAGTTCCGTTCCAGAAACCTGGAGGCTTCTAGCGCGGAAATTCCACACTTGTTCCACGCGGCGCGGCGCGGCTCCCTGCAGTGGGCGTTAAGCCATTTCATTTCACAAGAAGCAGACCACGGAAATTTCTTCTCGGTTGCGCTGCGCTGCGCGGCACGGTGTGGTGGGCGATTACCTTTACACAGCTGCTCGCATAAGTATTCGTCCACGTACGTTATGTGAGAACAATGGCCAATAGCACCAATATCATAAAGAAGTTAATGATAGACAAATAATAGTACGTTTTATTTGCCATCCGAACACCTGTGAACATAATTTATAGCACTGTAAGCACTGGCATTTGAAAAAAAATAACAAAAAACAATCGCAGTGCTTGCGGAAAAGTCACGTTGCAAAAGTATTCTTCCACAGTAAGAACTCCAGGAATATATAGTCATTTCCTATGATTCAGCAGCTCATCGAACGTCCTTTGGATGCAATCACGGCTTGAAAGCTTTTTGGCTTGGATGTCACCAGCTTTTCTATCACTTACGGGCCTATTTTGTGCCGTTCGCTCATGTGACCTCACCTGACATCCTGCACAGGGGCCTTAAGGAGGGGAGATTGGAAAGGGTAAAGAAGGAAGAGTTTGTGCCCTTAAGTTAGGTACGATCCCGGCATTTTCCTGGAGGAGAAGTGGGAAACCACAGAAAAACTCTTTGACGATGTCTGAGGTGGGAATCGAACCTATATCTACTCATTTGACTTCCCGATGCTGAGTGGATCCCGTTCCAGCCTCTTACCACTTTTTAAATTTCATGGCATTGCCGGGAATCTAACCCGGGCCTCCGGGGGCGGCGCTGATCACACTAACCACTACACCACTGAGGCGAACCTCAGTTTCTCGAGAAGAAAAATGTTCTCCGCCAATCCGATTGCACCATCGTTATTAACATAACATGAAAAGCATCCGTGATTTTTGTCTGTATAATTATAATACACTCTGTATAAAGGAATCAATGGATGGCTGACAAGGCATTTGAATCTTCTCGTCTCCCACGTTTATAGGCGCGTCACTAAATACTACTCAGGTGTATTTATCTATGCTCTTTTTCAGATAAAAACTAAGGAATATGATCGCATAAGTGTAAGTAAATACCTGATTACTCCCCGATAATTCTGTCTCCTTTAATATTTTTTTGGTTACTCCCAACCTTGAGCTATTTTAAATTTCCTTGCAGCATGCAGGTAAAGAGCTCAGCTAGTTAAGTATCAGCTGTTCCCATTGTGCTGGAATTTGTAAACTTGGCTTGACTCTGTAAACATGTTCAGATGTTAAACCAGACTGAGTGGGAAGTTAGCTTCATCAGAACCATAAAACATGTACCTAAACAGTTAATAACATTGATATACAACACGTTCGAGGATATTAAGGCCACAAGCAATAGCAAAGCCTTTGATACACGAATGTACACAACGTATGCAGCATGTTCAAATATTAATTTAGTTTGCACCAAAACACAAAAAATTAAAGTCCAACGAACATGAGTCCTAAAATGAATAGGCATACCTTCTGAGAAATGACCAAAATATATTTACCATCAATGTGAGAACAAAATATCTTATTCTGTGAGGTCTTTGGCGAGAAGCGAATCATGATGAATGCAGCCGTCTGCCATTACGTATTACGCCGTGTACCTTTGTTCATGTTTGTTTCAAGGGAACACTTAAACAGACGAGAATACGTAGAGTTCGTAATACGTAAACATATTCAGTACTACGGTATTACTGTAGCAGTCGGGTAAATTATTTTCGTACCTGTTGAATCGGGGCATGTTTTATTGTAACAATAATACTGTAGTGATTTTTCTGTGTTTAATGATTGATTAAAACGACTTAATTTATACTCGGGCCTTACAACATACGATCAACAGAAAGAAGCAAAAGTACAACATTAGTGTCGCAACAAAACATTCATTCAGCAGATACGAAAATAACTTACCTGAAAAAATAAACCACTGTAATCTCCGCACAGGCCAGGAAGGCCCTTGGATGGTTGAAGGCTTCTACTCTTCGTAACCTCGGCACTTGATGGGGTACAGTGGTTGGCTCTACGCCCGGCCGCCTTTGCCCCCAAGGAGCTTTTGGTGCAGGCTGTGTAAATCTCAGGACCATATGCACCTCCGGAAGTGGAAATCTCGTTTCTTAAAATTTTGGGCTCCCTGACGGGGAATCGGATCCATGTCCTTCCGGGTGAACCGAACACGACTTTACTGCCATGGCCAGCCAGCCTCTATCTTACCTGGCCAGTACAGGAATAAGTATACGTATCACAAACTCTACGTATTGGCCGCGAGTGTTAACGCGCTATGTCTATGGAACCAAGCTCTGGATTCGGGAGACGAGAGGGTTCGATCTCAACCGTCATCTATTCTGAGAATGGTTTTCTGTCGTTTCCCATTTTTACTTCCAGGCAAATGCCGGGATAGTTCCTATTCGTAGGCAACAGCTGTTTCCTTCCACCTCCTTACCCAATTTCACCCATCATCATTCACTTAATCTTTATTAGCTCCTCAATTGAGGTTGGCGATAGGAAAAGAATCCCGCCTTAAAATATGAAATCATTCCCGACACCTTATCAGATAGCAGGAGTGATGGGTAGACATACATGCAGTACATTACAAACTCCACGTATTGTCGTCTGTTTCAGCGTCCTCTCGAGTACGAAACCAAACAGAGGTCTACCGCGTAATACGTAGTGAAAAAAGACTGAAACTTTTTCCCTAATTTGTTTCTTGATGAAGATCTTGTAATAGAAGTTTTACTTCTCTTACAGAGATGATACCACTTTTGCAGTTCCTCCGAGGGTATTAATTTAAAGATCCATGTTTGTATGACTTTTACTTTTTGTCTTGATGCATGCTATGCTCTCTAAATATTGACACTAGTTTTCAAAATTCTCAGAACACCCTGCATATTCAGCGTACACAGTGCGCAAGAAATGACAGGAAGGTTTAGATTTATCAGACCAGGTGGTAGGATTTAGTTAGGACATCTGGGTACTGGTGTTCAGTGAATTGAACATTAGTTATGGAAAGTGTTTCGTTTCTAAATTTAGCTTCGTCAGTATCACTGATAGTATTTATACAGAGCTAGTGTTCTCTAACATGTTTCTCGCTTCAAAGAGGTAAATTCGTTCCACATCAACCATTCAATGTACCCTCAGGCATGTTAGCAGAAAGTGCAGGGAAGGCTTATGTGTCCATGACATTTACGAGGAAGTGCGAGGGTTACCGAGTTTCAGCCGTTCCACCCCTTTGAACATGGGGATTTATCTTCTGTGAATAATTGGAAAGTGAAACAGTATATAGGTTGTCCCCGTGTCACCGTTCACTCCTTGAAGTTATATCTCGTAGTTGTGCATAACGCATCGGTAAAGTTGGTTGCATGTTCCAGCGGTTTCAGGTGTAGTAAAAGTTACGTTCTGTTTACGACTAATGACTGCAAGTGTAGAGACGTGTGCTCATCAAAATAAGTTGCGATGATCTTGATGAACACGACTAATCGAAATACGTCAAATTTTATCGTTTTTTACCTAGTGGTTTAAAGTCGTATTAACTCCTTGAAGATTTCCGGCGACGGAAGTTTGGGAAAGGGCTACATTTGAGAAGGAAGCGGCCGTGAACTTAATTAAGGTACAATACCAGCATTTGTCTGGTGTGAAAATGGCAAACAACGGAAAAACATCTTCAGGGCTGCTGACAGTGGGATTCGAACCCATTACCTCCCAAATGAAGCTCACAGCTGCGCAACTTAACCGCATGCCCAGCTCGTTCGGTTTTCGTGGAATTGAATGAATGTGATACATACTGCAGGCAGCGCAATTGGTTTTTGTTAGTATAGGGGAATTCCGGTAATATCCCATCCGTTTATTCTAATTTTTATTAATTTTAAAGGTACGTCATTTTACTTTACATATTAATACCCAAAAATGTAATATCCAGCTACTCTAAGAGGCTTCTCCTTGTTAAAGATATCATAGATTTTTCCTGCACGCAGACCTTGTACCTGGGATACTGAAACGCCCCTCTTCAGTGATCTGTGTGTCCCCTATACAGCGAACGGCAGGGAGAGCCCTTTTCCGGACCCGGTGTACTAGTGTGCTCCTCTTTCGGTGTTTGAGTGCAAGATGTGGTTTACTCCTGCCGTCAATTTCAGAGTTGGCGATGAAGAATCCGAGTTGATGTAGTATTTTGGATTTAGGAGAGAACTCACTTCTGAGCTGAGAAAGCGCGAATTCTAGTTTCAACTTTTCAACGTTGATACATTTAGACGTCAAAATATTTCATATCGGACGTAAAATTTTGATGTATGTCTGTTATTGGTTGTAAGGAAAAAGTGCTCTCACTGTGCCTCCCTTGTGTGTTGAACAGACACTCACCCAAAAAGTGAGGGCGGTAACGGGGTCCACTCAGCCTCGGGAGGTCAACTGAGTAGAGGTGGGTTCGATTCCCACCTCAGCCATCCTCGAAGTGGTTTTCCGTGGTTTCCCACTTCTCCTCCAGGCAAATGCCGGGGTGGTACCTAACTTTAGGCCACGGCCGCTTCCTTCCCTCTTCCTTGTCTATCCCTTCCCATCTTCGCATCCCCCCACAAGCTCCCTGTTCATCATAGCAGGTGAGGCAACCTGGGCAAGGTAGTTGTCCTCCTTCCCATTTGTATCCCCGAACCAAAGACTCGCGCTTCAGGATACTGCCCTTGAGGCGGTAGAGGTGGGATCCCTCGCTGAGTCCGAGGGAAGAACAGACCCTGGAGGATAAACAGATTAAGAAATTATTATTATTATTATTATTATTATTATTATTATTATTATTATTATTATTATTATTATTATTATTAACATTCATATCTTAAAAATTATATGAATTAACAGTAATAAAACTTAGGGCAGTTAGATCGATATAACAGTGGTAGCTAAATGTTAGTGCAGCTAATACACTTTTTTCGTACGCGGGAGACAGTGTCAGTTATGCCCGAAAGACAGTCTGAAATAAAACTGTACAGGCAGGTACACCTCTACGCCGCACTTGTGAATTTTCCGCCTTAAAGTACTCCTCTACAGGAGAAACTGTGAACTTAAAACTTGATCTACTTAAACTTTTGCTCTGAAGATGTCACTGTGTTAATTTCGTCATGTTTTTGTTTACTATTTATCAAGAAGTTTGGACATTGTCTCATAGTTGTCTCTATTAAAAACTATGATCATACACCCTAGTGCGAAGTGAAGGAACGTTTTTGAAGAAATTTTGGATTCATATGTTTTCTCTTTACTAAATTTCGTTCTTTCATTTGTGGGTTGGCAATATTAATCTTTTCTTTCCGCCAGTTTTGAAGTTAGCCAATCAATTATTTCGGTAATTAATTTTTGACCAATCGTGTCTTTCTTCTTCGATTTTGTGTGTAACTGTGTACTGGAACCAATAAACGCCTGTGGGTGTGTCTTAATTATTCATGAAAGGTCTCGAATCTTCCCCGAGGATATAAAAACTGCTGATTTTCGTGTCTCTCGGCCACATCATCAACATTTAGCTTAGTGTATGGACGTGTAGCAGGAGGCGGGAAGCGCCTCTTTCTTCAGGCAGCAGTTTTTCTGTAAGGTAATGGCCACTTAACATCTTTATTTCTTGCTAACTCAGCAGTTTAACCCGCGGAGAAGGTCCGAAACTTTTACCATGTAACCTATCTCTTTAAAATGTAAATTTCTTCTTGTTTATGTAAAAACCTTATATATCTTTAACTGTAAATCGGGGATAGAGAGTGCTTTACCCTCTCGAGCTCCTCTTCATTTTGATTTGAGGTTACTACTTTTTTGTAACATATTTTCTACTCTTCCTTAATGTGTTAAATTTATTTAGTATACGAGTCACCTCCATAGTTTGGGAATAGCCTCTGTTTCATCGGCTTAGTGCCTAGTGCCCAGATTGTTAAATTGCCTCTAAATCTGGGCTTTTCGTGGTCTTGTACCTGATTGTCGGTTATTTGTTGAATTATTGTTATTTGTTAGACTTTGAAATTCTATGTGAATATTGTTAAGTTTTGCTATTTTCGAAAATATAACCTTTAATGCAATTTTAATTCATATCTCGGCCTTGTAGTTAGACCCATTCACCCCGGCACCGTCTTTCACCTCTGCTAATCCACCAGACCGCTATAACAAAAACAACCGAAAAGGAAGTAGTCGTACTTAATGTAATTACAAAAAAAGCAGGGGTCTCATATCAGCGGGTTTGACCACCCCTTATGCTGTCATTTGGGTTGCCTATTCAAATAAATGGTACGGCAATTCGAGGACACCCTTCCTTCTTCCTTCCTAGACTTTTCCCCATCATCTGGGGTAGGAACTAATGTGGATTAAGCCCAGTTTTACGATCGAGTGCCCTTCCTGAAGCCAGCCTTATGTTGAGGGCTGTTTTTTTTATTGCGTGTTGCTGTGGTAGTAGGTAGTGTGATTTATTGTACTCGTATGCAAATGAAGATGCGTATTAAGAGGATCACAAACTCCCAGTCTCTGAGCAGAAAAATGAAATGCAGTTAAAACATATGACCCGGCGGGAATAGAACCTGGGGCCCTCTGAAGCAGTAAGCTGGCCATTCAGGCAATGAGCTGAGTGAATTGAGGACACTGTCTGTAATAAATATTATCAGTTGAATCTCTTTGTTAGTTTGGCACTTTCCAAGTAAGATCTGCGATCAGAAATAATAGCAACAGCAACACGAATTTGAGACATTTCCCCATGTTTAGTGACTATAGTGTTTTCCTCCATAAAGTGTTGCGTATATTATATTGATTTAATTAATTACCGGAACCTTTTTAAACATATACAATCAGTACAGTAATAGACTAAAGTATTATGGAGCAAGATATAATAAATCTTCACGGAGTGTGAGTTCAACATCATGGCTTCTTATTTTAATTAATACAACTTTTTGGGATATATTCATTGATGTGTTTCAGACTTAGTAGTAGTATGAGACGTAATTACATAACTATGAAACCTAATTTAAGTACTGTACTTGTTAAGTGCGTCTGAACCTACCCTGTTGTCGAAATTCTGCGTACGCCACTATAAGTACGCTTAACTTTATAAATAATTTGCTTGGAGAGAGAGATCCTGGTCTGTACAACTAAAATAAAATAAAATAAAATAAAATAAAATAAAATAAAATAAAATAAAATAAAATAAAATAAAATAAATATGGATAAAGAAAAAAGGATAATAACTGGAATTTAGTATCTCGAGTAAGACTAACATTTCTGGTACAGAAGGCCGAGATTTCTACAATTTATACGACGGAGAAAAGGTTATTCACTGCTCCAATTAATGGGACTGACAAAGTAAAGCCGCATTAATTAGTGTTCAAACGAAGGCTGCTCCATGGCCTCCTTTAATTATGCAGCTAGTGTGTGCGTTGTTAACCTGTGAGATGTTTTCCGTTTTCTGGAATATTTTATTGGAAGTTATTTAGACTACTGTAGATGAATGATTTGCTGAAGAATCGAGATAAAATGTATTGTAGCTTTATTTCTACATTATTGTTGTCGTACGACTAAAACATGTATAATAATAATAATAATAATAATAATAATAATAATAATAATAATAATAATAATAATGTTATGTAGCTGATAGCTACGTGTCGAAAACCGCACAGCGACTCGCTAGGTTTATGATTATGGTTATTATCGTAATATCATCATCTATCAATTTATCTGTAATACTTCTTTTACCACCCCCCAGACACACACTATTCTTACCTCGGATTAGATTTATCAACCCAACCTGTGTGGTATAAGGTCAATGTGCCTGCCTCTTTATCGAAGGTCCCAGCTTCGATTCGAGACCAAATTACGGAATTTAATTCTCTACTGAGGGCTGGGAAGGGGTTCGCTCAGCCTCGTGCCTCGTGAGACCAACTGAGAAACCGTATGATACAGGAGACAGCGGACCTGGTCAATAAATCCAAGCAGTACAGATGAAAATATCCTCAAGCTGACCACGGTTCACTCCTGTATCTACAGGCCATCTAGTTGGGCAGCAGTCATTTTGACAGGCCAAGGCCTACGGAATTTTTTGTTTTTCTTTTAGACATTCAAAAGTAAAAGTAGTTGTAATTCCAGCTCTTTGTAACGTCGTCACAACGCAGCGTAATGAAACTCAATATACAGTGGTTCAAACCCTACTGACGGTAGCCCTGAAGATGGTTTTCCGTGATTTCCCATTTTCACACCAGGCAAGTGTTGGAGCTGTACCTTAATTAAGGCCACGGTTGCTTCCTTCCTACTCCTAGCCCTTTCGTATCCCATCGTTACCATAATAACTATCTGTGTCCGTGCGACGTAAAACAAATTGTAAAATAAATAAATAAATAAATAAATAAATAAATAAATAAATAAATAAATAAATAAATAAATAAATAAATAAATAAATAAATAAATAAATAAATCAATTGATTAATTAATAAATATGCAGGGTGTACCAAAACTCGACGTCAAAACTTCAGGAATGGATTCTTCATGCAGAGAGATGAAAAGAAACCGGTGAACCAACTTCCCGTTCACGCATGTGGCAGCCTATCAGACAGTTCGCACCACAGAAGAGTGAAGGGCTGTGTTCTGGCAGGAGGAGGTCACTTTGAACATATCATCTAATACGTGAAGAGAGTGTCCCTGCTAGAATTACAGAGCTATTTAGAGCAACAGAATTGTGTGTGTCGGATTGCACTAACGTCAATAAAGTAAGATTTCTCTGTAATAGTACATTGCCGGACCCACGCTCTCACACTTTTTTCTCCTGCCGGTATGAGGAGTCCGTTCCCGAAGTTTTGCTGTTGAGTTATTTTATAAGTTGTACATATTGTACCTTTCCAAGGCATCAGTACATGAACCAGTTACCATTGTTCATAAATATGACGTTAGAATGGTGCACCATCGGTGAGCCTCGAACTCAGCCCGGTTTGTCGAAGCCTCACCCTCCCCTACTAGAATAATTCGCTAGCCGAGTCGATATCGCATTTTCGGGTCTGTGGAATGTCCGATGGGGCGGTAAGTTCTTTAGTAATAGTCTCTATAGTAGGGGGAAAAGTTAATTATGAGAGGAATACCATTTCATTACTAATGAGAAGAGAGACAATATCTTGTATAACAAATTTTTACTTATACTAGTGAAACACACTTTATTTACATGGGTATGCCATACCGCTCTATACATGTAATATTGGAGATTATCTTGACGTTAATGTTCAGTAGTCCCTTTTCTACACTTCATCATACGTTCATTTATTCAACTTAAGAGGCGTTCCCTCTCGAACTATTACACTATCTCAGACTTAGAGAGGCGTTTTCTCTCTAATTATTTCACTTTACACTTACACTAATCACTTTACACACAAATCTATTCAACATAGGCATACCCTGCTGTAATTATGTTTGTTTGTCGAGAGTTAATATATTCAAACTATATCAGGTTGTGATATAGGCCTACGAACACATATGAACTGAAATGTACGATGGTTGCTTGTGTGTACACTCCCAAGCCTTTGAAAGTCGTGTTACAACACTTCCCTATGTTAATCATTGCCGAATAGGCAATATAATAAACACGCTCATTTCATTAGGATTTTTTATCAATACACATGACACGACAGTATTCACACAACGTTGCTACCTATGGACAAGCACTTAGCGACTTCAATACCAAGACATTATAAACATAACATTATAACACTTCCTGCAAGAAAAGGGGCAAGAACAAATACATTTCACATACACACAATGAATCACAGGTGGCCTTAGTCACCTGCCGCTTGTGACAGTAAGCTTTAATGTCTCCTGCAATGAACTCAGGACCTTCTGAGACAGGGTATATCTGACCTGGAATTCCCTACACGCTGTGAATAATTAAAGAAATAAATTGGAGGGGTCCTTCATTTAATGCTCATCTGGAATCACCGCAACGTTGATAATACTTAAATCAATGCACGTAATCGTTGCACCGAGAGGCACGAAATAGTTACTTGTATCTGTTTACTTTCAGTGTAGAAAACACTTTTCTTCGTCCCTCCAGACAGGCTCGTAAATCTATTCAGCTGATGGCCTTCCAAGACCCATTTCTAAAGGGCGGCCACTGGGCCGCCTTCATACAATGACTTCGCGGTAAACGACCTTGCTTTCTTTTTCTCGAGCCACATTGGCCTCACATTCAATATCGGCTATGTCCGGCCGTAATTAACATATTCACAACACGAGATCCACTTCGTGTACATTACTAAAGAGTTCCAAGGGAACTTCACATTTTCATTTCACACTATATATTATGGCTAAAGCCTGTTCACCCATTTAATTTCTCCTCTCGGTACATTGACTACGATGCAGATTTATTGATGATCTCCTGCCACCAGGGTCCAAATTAACTTGCGCATTCGCGAACTAATTAATTAACGATGTAATATACCCACTGTCTCGATGCCTTGTTCCAGGTGCCTTAGTTACTAATTAGGAGGGATCTCTACCAGGTGAAGCGCACCAAAAAAAAGAATTACGGAAAAATCTTGATGACTCGTATATGCTATGGAAAGACGATAACTGGAGTCATTTTTACAGAATATTTAAGCCTTCTCTACTTGACAGCGCTTCACACTTAATTAAGCCAAGGTCCTTATAATTACGTCATGCATTATCGAACCCTTATACAAGGATGGAAGTAAAATATGGTCGTCCCAAAACCATGATGAAAGTATTCTATAAAAGACTTAAATAAAAATGAAATTATAATTATTATCCATCTAAAATGGCGTGCTTGCAGTCTACGTTACATCTAAGTGAAAAATCTACATATTTACAATGGGATACGACCTTCAAAGATATAAATACTTGGAAATGTACTCAACCTTCTGGATACCACGTTCACAGCTTTACAGGAGGGCACACCATGGGCTTAAGCTGCTTGCATCACGTCATCGGCGATGTGAAGACCTTTGATGAGCTCCCGGCAAATCACGAACATGACGGCTTGATCTGGTATGACGTTCTCGACGTTCTCTGCTACACCAGGCGAAGACAGCTAGGCGTCTGGTTCTCTCTAATATACAGGCAAAATTCTGGCATTCAGCTGGACGTCGGCGTTCACTCCGGCGTTCTCGTAGACATGTAAATGAGGGGAAATTATCTCAAGTGAATGCGTTAGTTTATTACACACCACGATTTAAATATATGGTTGGATATACTCATTAGCACGAGCATTCCAACACAATGTCGGTACTGTCCCAGAAGCCCGACGTTAATCCCTTCTCATTTATCTATTCTTCTTGTAGGCAGCTATTATAGGCCCAGAAATTTCACTAGTTTCCCTAGAAACGACAGTGGTTAGGCCACTAATGTATTAGCATTCTCGTATTCATGATACTAGTTCAGGCCTGTTCTAATGCACTTAGCCGTGAGTCGAGCTCTCAACTGCACTACGGATTACTTTAACGTGGCACTGTCCTCAATTAGGTCGACAGTGAGCCGTTCACTGACTTTCTTGGTAATTCATATTTATATCAAGCACGTTCGCTCCACACACTTCGCTAAGTACGTCCCTATATATGTTAACTGGGCCGTATTAACTTAGACACATAGGAGGCTCGATGTACGACCTTTTCTACACACGGACGTCGGTTATTGCGGTTTTGTACCGTTCCTATTTTATTAATTTGCGGCACACTGTACACGCTAACATCTCACTCAGAGGGTGATTATTTCCACATATATTCACAGACTTTAATGAATCACTGCATCACACTGCTCAAATTAGAAGATTATTTCTTCACAAACGACTCACACACAAACCACGACGAAATACTACCGTACTGGCGTTACACTGAAAATTCACTGGGATGGTGACTGTTCTTCAGCTCGTTCCTATATAGGCGAGCTGTCGGGATGCTGAGAGAGGGGGAAAAATGCAACCCTTTCTCACACGATGGTCCGTTAATACGCAACGTAGCGTGACGAACAGGATATCAAATTGTAGCTCTGGTATTCCCATTTCCAGTGAATGAATGTTATTAAAATAACTTCGTAGTTTCTCAAGCAATCTTAAAAGCGTCCTTTTGTCTCTGGCGGTGTATGATGACGAGCACAGGGGATTCCTTGTGTTCGCTGTCACGGTTAGGGTCCAACATCTGTTAGTCATTAAGACGCACCCTTGTTTACAGCGTAGTTACCGCTCTGTCAGTTAAGTAGAGCACTTCTCGGTCTCATAATTATGCGTAAAATTCCCTGATTCAAATGAATGTTTACGCTTAATTATCCATTGGGTATTTTGCGATCTATAAAAATTAACAGAAATAAAACAGCTGAATGCGTTAAGTTGGCAGTGGTGAATAAGCGAGGAAAACAGGGTATAATGTTAGTTTTCACGTTGGATATACTCTCTGGGCTCAGCTAGTGACCTACATTCTCTGTCACGTGACAACGCATCTCCTTTCATCTCGCTCGTGGTTGAAGTGAGAAAACTTCGAGTACAAGCGCTCTTGCACCGCCTTGCTGCTAATTACCAGCAACTAGAGCTCGGTCGCGCGACTCTGGATACTGCAAATTGAGTCCTGGTGCGGGCAGAAAAATTCTAACTTGGGCAGTTTTTATCGTAGAATGACGCGGAAAACGGCATATTTCATCTCCTGGATATCATGACATACCATAGGTGACGTTGTGAACGGTCACAATATGTTTGCAAAATATGTACCTGAACTTCGGCTATAAATCGAAAGCATGCACAGAAAAAGTTGTTAACCCACACTTTTTAAAATGGACGAAAATTGGGATTTTGCGAACGTGCCCGAAAAAATATAAAGAAATGTCGGTATTTATTTTTGTGAACGTAAGGTAACGGTATACATTTACATATTTTATTACAGTCTTTCTTTAATAAGGCCAAAACAAGACAATCTATAAAAACGAGGATATTTTACATTAAACTTCTTCGATCATTCACAAAGCTATCTTCAGTATTAAAATAATATATATTCACTATTAACTTAAAAGTAATCATTGTAATCTTTCATTTAAACTTTTCTGAACATGTTATACTAAGTTAATTTATTTCTAACTGTATTCTTTCCAGGAAACTTATGGTTGAAGATGTTATTTAACAGTAGTAACCGTTATAATATAAAATGGCTCATCAGTAATGTTCCCTGATTTTGAAACAGATTTAATATTTTGGCAGCATGAATGATAAATTAATAATTTCCTTTACAGTTTTTCAGGATTTATAGGTCTTGGATTGAGCCTCCGTGGCTCAGACGGCAGCGCGTCGGCCTCTCACCACTGGATACCGTGGCTCAAATCCCGGTCATTTCATGTTTGATTTGTGCTCGAGAAAGCGGAGGCGGGACAGGTTTTTCTCCGGGTGCTCCCGTCTTCCCCGTCATCTTTCATTCCAGCAACACTCTCCATTCTCATTTCGTAGCATCTATCATTCATTAATATATCACTTTGGTAGTGGTGACCCCATCGTAATAATAGACTATATATGATTCATTCATTACATCCCTGACCCGGTCACTGACTGGAAAACAGGTTGTAGGTTTTCATTTTCATATACGTCTTGGACCATGGTATTTGGTGGGGAATGTCACACAACTAAGTGAAGGTCTGTCACCCAATGTTGCTTTTCTTATAAGCTCCACAGATTCTTAAGTCTCTATTTCACCATACTTAAAAAGATTTTAAAAGATCAGTCTTTAGTTACTTTCATTGTTGTTGTTTGTATTCTCATTATCGACTGCCAACCTAATCGCACCACAAGTATGCAATTTTGATATGGTTAACTCATGAGATTATTACT
Source organism: Anabrus simplex (assembly GCF_040414725.1). Lineage (NCBI taxonomy): Eukaryota > Metazoa > Arthropoda > Insecta > Orthoptera > Tettigoniidae > Anabrus > Anabrus simplex. Next base: position 367,273,128 of record NC_090268.1, on the reverse strand, counting down.
AGATTATAAAGGTATAATCCTTGTAAAATATTTTGTCCTGTAAAACTGAAATACCTTAGTATTATCTACTGTTGTAAGAGTCATTTATAATATTAATATACTTTCTCGTTTAGTACATTATTTACTGTATTGGTTACCATGCTTATGCACTAGTTCCACTGCTTGCCTCTAGAAGTCATATGTACTTTGTATTGCAGCAGTGGCTGAGCCAGTTCTTGCCATTACATATTAGGCAAATCCGGAAACACATGATCTTTCGCCTTTTGTATTTAACCTAATATGATCGCTGAAGGATAGACTAGCATCACGACAGATACATCTCTTCTCCGACAACAGATGGAAGCACTTAACTCCATTTCTTTAAATTTTGAGGGTCAACCCGTTTTTGCGGGCATGCCTTCAATTATGCGATTAGTGAAAAGCAGACTGGTAGCTTAGAGAAATTTGTAAAATATATCTCAAATATCTTCATTAATGTTAGTCATATTCAACACTTGCATACTGTAAGATGTATAAAACCATTATTTCCAATCTGTATAAAGAATGACGGTATAGATATTTATCATTTTCTGTTTTCAACAATTTAGCTATATATATCAGCTATTAATTTTTTGAATTCTCTACATTAAAATACTTTCAGGCCCCAATCTTCACACGTACAAGAAGAAAATATGTTATATGGATATGGGTCCGGAAACGCTTTGTACGGCTTTCAACACAATTAAGAAGCTATGAAACTCACTAAACCAATCAATTACTGCTGTATAAGGGGCAATCACACTGTGAGCTGTACGGCAGCTTATCGCAGACTAGCTGAGATCATGACATCACTGGCTGACCTATGTGGATCAGGCGGCTGTTTTATCATCCAGCCAATCAGACACGGCACAGAGAATAACAACTACTCGATTGAGGCTGGCACTGTAAAAGGGCTCTTTTAACAAACTTAAGGCTTATTAATCTTACGGGACCTACACTCCGGAGGTTTGGTCCACTACCATATGTGAAGACTTCGTTGTGATCTAGAAGACGTTCAGCAGATGACTCCAACTCCCGCAAAAAGAAAATTGACGACAGAACCTAACTCTTATGAATCCATGTGGAAAATTCTGAAAGTTTAGATGTGTGTAGGTAGTTCATATCTTCCAACTAAAGGCCTGGGTAAATGATTTGAAAATAACATAATAGTACTTCTCGTAAGTTTCAGTCGTTTGCTCGTCTTAGAAGTATAATTAGTACTGTTCATTTGTTAGCTGCTGTGGTTGCGAATAACGAAGGCCTTTACTTTATCTTGGAGTTTCAAGTCATGTACGGAGATTTATGTTGCCTCGCAAGCAACGCCTGCGGAACACCGTTGCACTTGCCATGAAATGTCTTGCGGGATGCGCACTAGAAGTATAATGGGAACATACAGTGCTATGTTATCGTTGGTTCAGGTCGCTTTCAGTGGCATATAGTGATATCTAAAGCTGGATGTTACACCAACTTCAGTGTCACATTTTTATATGAGAAGCTTACAGAAATGACAATAAACGCTGTTTGCGTTGAGTAATTAACTACATTCCTATTAAAACTGAAATACAGCCGGCAATTAAAATACAGAGAAAAAGAGGCTAATTATACTGTACAACTACAGTTTTTCTTATCTCATTTGAGTTGTAAATTTTCCCTCCTGTTTTTCATTAATGGAAACTATTGGTAACACTCTGGGTGGTCCGGTATGGAATACCCTAGTGACGTGGAAAAGAAATTGCCGGGCTGAGTGGCTCAGACGGTTGAGACGCTGGCCTTCTGACCCCAACTTGGCAGGTTCGAACCTGGCTCAGTCCGATGGTATTTGGAGGTGCTAAAATACATCATTCTCGTGTCGGTAGATTTACTGGCACTGCTGGACTACATTCCGGCACCTCGGCATCTCCCCAAACCATAAAAGTAGTTAGTGGGACGTAAAGAAAATAACATTATTATTAAAAGAAATTACCAATGCGAGAGGGGAGAAAGCAGAAATGAAGTCATCTCCGTACAGGAGTGCAATCTGACGGGGATATTTGGAATTGTTTCTCAATAGGGGGATTTTGTCGTCTCGTGCAACACGTAAGTACCAGTAATGGTGAGCGTGCTAGCGGATGCTTAGGCTCGTTCCTGATGAAACTACATTGCGCCGCGCTGTCCGCTTGGGAGTTGCCGTAGGAGAGCAAACATCCTGAGTTTGATTCGAAGCCAGCAGCATTTATTGGTCAATTACGAAGCATTAGTACCTCGAACGATAAAGGATAAACGATAAAGGATAAACGATAAACTAAAAATAATGAAGGAAGGACAGCAAGTGAAGTGTAAAATTATCGATATTTTGTGCAACACTGCAGCAGTATCACGCACCGCCCTACGTCGTTTCATTGAGAGGATCCTCTTCATTACCAGACCATTTGAAACCCTTTCGTATTTGTTGATATTTTAGTACGAGAATGTGTTCTCTATGTCCTGGTGCAAATGAAGAGCATGAACAAAGCATAATCGTGCTGTAAGCGAGCTCCTGATGTACTCATGAGGGCTGAGTGTTGCCAGTGTGCGTGCTGTGAAGTGATGGTGGAGTGTTGTAGTTTACACGACAGAGAAGAGTTGTCTTTGTAGCTTATTTTAATTTCTGTGTTAGAGATATTGTAGATTAACGTGCACAACTACAATTACTCTAGATATTACATTTGTCCAACTGAAAGATCAGCGTCGCAGCCTTAGATTCAGATGACCATGGGTTCGAATCCCGGCCGAATAGAGGATTTTACTTATGCGTGATTAATTCCTCTGGCAGGATACTAGGTATTTGTGATTCTATAAATAAAAATCTCTGTATACACACACAAAATGCCACGTTACGAACCCAAAACGGAAACACTCAATAATGAAATACATCCCTCCAGATCGGGATGACGTCAGGAAGGGCATCTGGCAACAAAACATGGCAGGTCCACACGTGGGGTACAGTTCGCACCCGCGACCATACGAAGGTGAGGAATAACAACAACAACGACAATAATAATAATAATAATAATAATAATAATAATAATAATAATAATAATTTTAATTAATTTCGTGTGGCTATTTCTAGCCGAGTGCAGCCCTTGTAAGCCAGACCCTCCGGTGAGGGTGGGCGGCATCTGCCATGTGTAGGTAACTGCGTGTTATTGTGGTGGAGGATAGTATTATGTGTGATGATGATAATAATAATAATAATAATAATAATAATAATAATAATAATAATAATAATAATACTCTAAGTAAGGTATTTAAAAGTTGGACTAATTTTCTTTAGCTCATTCCAGCTATATCTAGAGCTGATGTAGCCAACCAGGTTCATTTTGAGTTTGACCGGAGTTTTAAGGCCGGATATCCATCATGACGCGACGTTGAGTTCGAGATGAAAATCTGAACCCAGGATCGACCGAGTTGCAAACTCCAACCTTCTGTGTCGGAAGCCAATGGCTAAGCCACTGAGTTAATCATGCTCCGACTTCTCAGCTCTAATTAATTAAGAAGAGTAATTAGGAAAAAATCATAAATATAATTTTTTTCATAATCACGAATCATTTTCGTGTTTTGTTATATTTTCATCAGTGGGTGATCCAGATTCTGTGTGTGGAGATTGATAGCTGATCAACACACCAAAAGAAAAAATCTCGAACGAGTGTTTATGCTGTACCTATACGATATGCACAAAATGTCTGTCCTTCCGTTCGATGTTGAGACTTGCAAGTTGGTGAATTCGTCCCCTTTTTGACACGCTGGTTCCAAATTAATGTCACTACCGTCATTTTACATCCAACACGAACGCCAATGTCTTGAAAGTATGATGCAAATTAAAACGAAAGTGCTCACGAATATTTTGTAATGATCTGTCTTAACCTAAGGATTCTAGCCTCTCGTTGTAATTTCTGACATGATAGCGTTACACGGTTCAGGCACTTTATTCGTTTGGTTCATGGAAACACGTGGTAGCACAGAAGGTATGTTGAAAGTCGCGGACTGCTTAGGGGATCACAGAGTGTCTCAGTATGTAGTTTGCTTTTTCCACTCTTCAAATAATCTGTCGGGGAGAACTCACTTTATTGGAAATTCTTCTTTGCACGTAGCACTTGCTGGGTGTTATCGTATACCTGTGTGTTTGGTAGAGAGAGTCACATTTTGACATATCCCATGAAAACTTCCGCTCTCAATAGGAAATCAGTTAGTCTAATAGTGCTGACATAAATCGAGACTTTACTTTTTCTAATAGGCCTCCAACTTCAGACTTTCTCTTGCTATACTGAGTTCTGTAAGGGAGCTGATGTTAAGAATGCCCTGAATAAAGTCATATTTATTTCAGTTAATATCTGTTGGAAGGTTTCCATTCTGCATCTCCCTTTTATTGTTGCAGATGCTCTTTCTTTACGTAAACTTTGAAGTATGTTATTGTTGTTTGGAGGGTAAGTCCAAGATATTTGAGTTTGGCACGATTTTTTTTACCGTTTCCCGTGTAGTATAAATGAGACCTTCATCGTCTGTCTTAGTCTGTTCTTGAAAGTCCCTGCTTTGTTTCTTGGAGGTTTAGTTGTAGGTAGTTTCGCTCTACAGCACGTTCTGTATGGTCAGTGGTTCAGAGAAGCCCCTAGAAGCAGATAACTCTTACTAAAATGGTTGGTGTATCATGGGCCTATCTCTTTAACTAGCTCTGTATATTCGCACACGTAGCAATAATTTTGACATCAACACTCTGTTGCTCTTCGGAATCGGCGAAGAGGTTCAATTTCTGGATTGAGGGTGCGGGGTCGTGGTACGAAGAAAGGTGCGCATGGTGCGGGGCTATCGGAAGCAAAGATGACGTGCCGAGAGCGTAGACCAAGTATCGCTGGTGAGTGGGCCAGTGACAGACACGAATACACCGAGCAGCCTCGAAATTAGCCGAAGCACTGTCAAAGCGCGCGGTTTAAATTTGCCGTATGTGGTGGGTTTTGAAGGGATTTTAATTTCACCATTTCGCCTTTTAAAAAATAGAATTAACCTCAATGAACCAGAATATTTTGGTAACTACGGTTTTAATAGCCTAAATTTATGTAATTATTGTACTTTATGTAATTATTGTAAACATTTAATTAGTATTATCCGGGCTGAGTGGCTCAGACGGTTGAGACGCTGGCGTTCTGACCCTAACCTGGCAGATTCGATCCTGGTTCAGTCCGGTGGTATTTGAAGATGCTCAAATTCGTCAGCCTCGTGTCAGTAGATTTAGTGGCACGTAAAAGAATTCCTGCGGGACAAACTTCCGGCACCTCGGCGTCGCCAAAACCGTAAAAGTAGTTAGTGGGACGTAAAGCCAATAACATCATTATTATTATTAATTAGTATTAAGTGTTTTATGGAAAGTAAACAGCAAAATACCGTGCCTTAGGCGGCAGCGCGCCGGCCTCTCTCCACTGGGTTCCGTGGTTCAAATCCCGGTCACTCCATGTGAGATTTTTGCTGGACATTACCGAGGCGGGACTGCTTTTTCTCTGGTTACTAAGGTTTTACCTGTCGTCTTTCATTTCAGTAATACTCACCAATACCATTTGATTTCATTTGTCAGTCATTAATCATTGCCCTAGAGGAGAGCGACAGGCTTCGGCAGCCGCCATGATTCCTATTCTCGCCGCTAGATGGGGCTTCATTTATTGCCTTCCTGACCCGGTCGAATGACTGGAAACAGGATGTGGATTATCATTACTAGGGAAAGTATTTTAAGGTTCTGAAAATACATACAAAAAGGTGTTGATACCTTTATTAAGATTTAAACCAGTCAAATGAACTTCGTTAACCCACTTACTGGGTTCTAGTAGTTAATAAACTTGTCATATTGGATTACACACAATATTTCAATGTTTTAGACACTAAGTCGCTGGTGTTTTCAGCTCAGTAGATCCTTATATTATACAGAAGCTCAGCCCGACATCTACAGAAACCATTGGAACATATTGTCAGCACTCGTAAAGGGAGTTCAGTCGATGGTGCAAAGGTTTCTACAACTCAAATTTAATTTGAACTTTTATTTAGAAAATCCATCAACGTTGTCCCTAACACTCATCAACTTTTCCCACTTTTCCTCCTTCTCCACACCTTCTTACAAACTCAACTCATCAGGCAAATACCTAGAGCCATGCACTGAAAATTGTTGTTGAGTAACTGTTGGGCCTGCTTGAAGGCTGATGGGATATGAATTAGTGGTGGCTTTCATAAATTATATTTTAATATTTAATTTATTGCCTATTGTTGACTTTTGATTAAAAATGATTTTTAAAAATCTTTTCAAAAGAAAAAACCTCTGTCTAGTTTAAGAAAGAAGATAAAAACAGTAGGAGAGGAGGTGCTGAAGCACGAAATAAAAGGCAAAATGTGGAAAAATTCAATATTCTCTCTAAAAGGTGCAAAGAAATCGTGTTTATTTTGCTTCATTTTATGTCCTATATGACCTGCACTAGTGTCCAAAAGTTAAGCATAATCACCAAACGAGGCCATACCGCCTGATAGGAATGTCAGACGGATTGCTGAACAAACGGAAGCTGACTCACACACCGTATGTCACACAACTTGCCCAAAACAACAGTGCCAGGAAGGTTCTAAGGCACGCCTTTGACAACAACTAACAAAACTTGGCAATGTCTTCCACAACAAAATGTGCTGTTAATAGGGTGTATGGTTACCCTTAACGGCCACACATGATTCGCAGCGACGTGGCATGCTCTCTAGCAGATGGTCTAAGAGCTCTTGTGGCAGTCGATTCCATTCCTCCTAAAGGGCAATGCGAAGGTCTTGGGAGGTCCTTGGTGGAAGCTGACGTGATGCAATTCGTCTCCCCAATGCATCCCAGGCATGTTCTATAGGATCCAGATCCACAGACCTCGCTGGTCAGTCCATGCGATGAATGTCTTCCCCAGCCAGAAATTCATCCACCAGAGCAGCGCGGTGCGGTCGGGCATTATCGTCCATTAAGAGGATGTCTGGACCAACCGCACCTCTGAAGAGTCGAACATGTGGTATCAGTACCTCATCCCTGTATCTCCGAGCGTTAACAATGTTCTTCGGACCACCCATGAAGATGTGCAGGTACGTACGGCCATTCAACTTGATGCCGCCCCACACTATGACGCCACCACCACCATACTGGTCCCGTTCCACAATGGTCCTGTGGTTGTAGCGGCTACCCGGTTCTTTCCAGATTAATGAGCGACGGGAATCGTTCTGTAAACTGAAGCGGGATTCATCTGTGAAGAGCACATGCCTCCGTTCATTCACGGTCCAGTTTCGATGTTGACGGATCCACAGTAAACGGGCCCGTCTCTGTGCTGGAGTGAGCGGGAGGCACACCGCTGGACGTCGGGCAAACAGCCCTGCTGTTCTGAGCCTCCGGTACACAGTTTGCCGGGAAACGGCAACCCCTGAGAGGGCTGCAAGCTCCGCCGACAATTGTCTTGCAGGTACACTCCTATTTCGTCGGGTGGTTAAGGCCAGATATCGGTCCTACTGTGGGGTGGTTACCCTTGGTCGACCTGATACTGGCCTGCGACTAACATCTACTGTGTTTCGAAATCGTCTCCAAAGCCTAGAACAAGGATACGGCGACTTCGGCCTGCTTCCAAGCGACCGAGTATTCTACCCCGCAAAACGTGGTCGAAATGGCGTCGTTGTGCCATTATGTTGTCACGTTCACCACGAGGCTACACTCCGCACCCTGAAAAAATGGAATGGCGTATGTCTTTTATTGCCTGGAGTGTCCGAGGACAAGTTCGGCTCGCCAGATGCAGGTCTTTCTATTTGACTCCCGTAGGCGACCTGCACGTCGTGATGAGGACGAAATAATGATGACGACACCTACACCCAGCCCCCGTGTCAGCGAAATTAACCAATTATGGTTAAAATTCCCGACCCTTCTGGGAATCGAACCTGGGACCCCTGTGACCAAACGCCAGCACGCTAACCATTTAGGCATGAAGCCGGACACTACACATACTATAACAGGGCAAACACGACTGAGGGAATATGGGGCGCAGGCACTGGCTGTGTTTACCTTGCAGTTACACCGCTAGTCAAAGCAGGGAACACTCCTTTCCAATACAGAGCGAACACGTAAGGTTGGTAGGTGCATATGTCGTGCGATTTGCCGTCTATTTCCTGTTGCCCTGCTTACTCGTAACTTAAGCTTAACTTTTGGACACTAGTGTACTTGTTCTCGGATGAAAGTAAGAGTGAATGATGTATGAATGAAACCAAAAATTCGTCGCCATAAGACCAATCTGTGTCGGTGCGACGTAAAGAAAAAAAAGACAAATAAAAAAATAATTAAGTACTAGAGTTAAGTATCTTAAGCTATCCCATTCACCATCTTACTCTTCTCACATAAGACTAAGCACTGTTCATATAAATAGATAACATAGTAACATCGTTTTTAGTATACTCAGGTTGTAACTTACGAGTGGTAATATTCAGTTACTTTCTTTTTGCCTCATATTAGAATAAGTTTTCCTTTGGGGTAGTTGGTAGATATATTCTTCTTCTTCTTCTTCTTCTTAATCTGTTTACCCTCCAGGGTCGGTTTTCCCCTCAGACCCAGCGAGGGATCCCATCTCCACCGCCTTAAGGGTAGTGTCCTGGAGCTTCAGACTCTGGGTCGGGGGATACAACTGGGGAGGATGACCAGTACCTCTCCCAGGCGGCTTCACCTGCTATGCTGAACAGGGGACTTGCGGGGGATGGGAACATTGGAATACTCGGCCGCCTGGAAGCAGGCCGAAGTCGCCGTATCCTTGTTCCAGGCTTTGGAGACGATTTCGAGACACAGAAGATGTTAGTCGTAGGCCAGTATCAGGTCTTGGTGGGGGATGGGAAGATTGGAAGGGATAGACAAGGAAGAGGGAAGAAAGCAGCCGTGGCCTTAAGTTAGGTACCATCCCGGCATTTACCTGGAGGAGAAGTGGGAAACCACGGAAAACCACTTCCAGGATGGCTGAGGTGGGAATTGAACCCACCTCTACTCAGCTGACCTCCCGAGGCTGAGTGGATCCCGTTCCAGCTCTCGTACCACTTTTTAAAATTTCGTGGCAGAGCCGGGAATCGAACCCGAGTCTCCGGGGGTGGCAGCTAATCACACTAACCACTACACCGAAGAGGCGGACGGTAGATATATTCTTTAGATATTAATTTGATATCTTTCTGTTATTATCCACTCTCTAATCATTCCATAACATTTTCTTCAATAGTAATATTAATTAATTGTATTATTGTTATTCCTTATCTGATAAACTGTAATTGATTACGATGATATTTTAAATTAATGCTGTAAAAGTAAAAATGTATGTCGTAAAGTGTAAGAGAGGGCCAAGAGCGATAACTTCGTGACTTAATAAATAAATAAATAAATAAATAAATAAATAAATAAATAAATAAATAAATAAATAAATAAATAAATAAATAAATATATAAATAAATAAATAAATAGATATTAACCTATGTGTATGAAGATGGCTGCACCTTAACATACTTTCACTAATCATTATCAAACAGTAAAATATGTCAAGACAAGAGCATATCGTCATTGCCGGGACAAAACCTTCTATGTGATAATATTTTTGGAGATATACTGACCCGCATCACATACATTATGAAGAGCGAGAATGCCTTGTCAATATGCACACAATATTGCACCTTAGATGACAGAACCTCACCGGCCAAATTTCTAAGCTAAAATATTTCACATAGGAGGTTTTGTCCTGGAGCGACGATAAATATTAGTAGTCTACCTGACATGTTCTTGAAGCAGCAACGTCTTGAATATCAGACGAAACTGGAAACCACACTTTATATTCTCTCTCTCCTTCATTTCTCTTTGTTTTAGTAACTTCTTTGAGCTGCAGCCGTACGTCTTCAAAGGAAAGTCGCGTTGCTAATCAAGCAATGTCACTATTTTACAAATGTAAACATCAAGTAACAATCCATCGGAATACATTTTTTCAAAACAGTGAGTCCCCTAGATGTTTTATCCACGCTCCGCCACTGAGATTAGGGTAGTTCATATTCGAAATCGACTTTCAAATTAGGTCATTTTACGTACATTTAGTACGGAATAAAAAACGGCCAACGGTACATCAGTGGGATCCGAACCCATAACCTTCCGATTTCGTGTCGGTTGTTCTGCCATTTGTGCTATAGTGGCCTAGGTCATCTTTGTTGTGTTGGAAAAGATCTAAGCTACAGATCTGGCACTACTGTCATCACACTGTAGAGTGCGTTCAGTCGCCCGTTGTGGGCCAAGTCAATGAATATTGAATTTTCACGACCGCATTGTAATCGAAATCACTTTCAACCTATTAGGTCGTGTTACGTACATTAATGTCTCCCAGTTTATGAAGTCAAACGCTTTACTATAGTTTATGAAGACTCTGTTGATTCCGTATTTCTTGACGAGGCATTCCAGAGTCAATATTTCACATAGGAGGTTTTGTCCTGGGGTGACGATAAATATTAGTAGTCTACCTGACATGTTCTTGAAGCAGCAACGTCTTGAATATCAGACGAAACTGGAAACCACACTTTATAGATGAACGACAGGAAAAGATACTCTGATTGCGTAACGACTCTCTGACTTTCCGTCATACTTGTGAGGGAGAGTGATTGGTGTAGGTGATGTACCGCTAAGTTGCGCCGGTGCCCTCCCATGATCTATGCATTCTGCAAATATTTCGCCGATCGGATGCGTCCTCCATGGTGTTGCGACTTTTTTGGAGAGTAATTCAGGTTTTAAAAATAGTTAAAGATTCATCATCTGTCAGAGTTTCTGTTAATACTATTACAACTAGTGTCTATTGACAAGCTATTATATATAAATACTTTTGTGTAGAATATTTCTCCGAATTATTCTTATAGTGCTTACTTTCTTCCTCTTTGCAGAAGTCTTGGAAGAGACCCACTGCCATGACAGCGAGTTTCGTTTGACCTGCCGTCACCTGAAGGCGCATCTCGCAATTCTACACGCCACCTTCTCCCCTAATGTATCGTGTGCATCCTCCGATGCAGAGAACGTCACTACTCTTCCTGATACCAGCGACAGCAAGCGACTTTTCCGACAGCCACTCAATCACAGGTAAGATTCCAGTACAATGTGCTCTACCTCGTTACAACATCTAGTGCGTTTCGGTTATGTATTTATTGTTCGTGTGATTTATTTGCAGGAGTTTCTTCAGATTCATTGAATAATTTTTGCAAGCGAACTTCCTGTTATTATTCCGCGGGGAAAATATTCCCTTCAGAATTTGTAATACGTGTCTGGTGAAACTGTTATTGAAGTGTAAGAATGTGTTATCAGGAGAATAAACAGCTCGTTGTTCTAAAGCAGGGCCTCTCAGGGTGCATGCGCGTGGTGCATGCACCGTGCACGGTGCAAAAGACGACTTAGCTTGGTTGACCACAGTGCAGACCCCCCACTCCTCGATTTGGAGCAATAGCGCTAACTCTCTCTTTCCTCACGCCTGTCTCGCTCGCTCCGCCTGTTTCCCTCTCCCCCACTTGCGCCGTAGCGCTCCAAATCCGGGCTGAGTTGAGCCGAGTATAGCCGAGTAGAGCCGAGCATAGCCGAGTAGCCCAGAGACGAAGCGTTGATCCGAGCCATACCGAGCGGCACCAAGCGGCACCGATGCACAGTGCACGGAGCTCTTGCGCCTCGCTCTGCACGCGTGAGATTTTGGGCGTTTGAGAGGCCCTGTTCTAAAGGAACGTTAAAAACTATGTTGACTAACCCATATTATAAAGAATGGCATTGCATAGCTTCTAGAATATTTGAAGCTAATTGTTATAAATTTTGTAAGAAAAATATTTCGTTCGTTCAATTTATGGACGATGAATAACAATATGAGTTAATTTCAGAAATATGGAGTGTCCTATGGGGGAGCTATATAAGGGTTTATTTCTGCAATGAGTACTTTGTGCTGCCCTTGTGTTCGAGCAGAGGTACAGTGAATTATACTTGAAACAATGATATTAATCGAAAACATGACTCTTTAAGGGGGTTTAAGTACCATTAAAAATTGAGGTATCTTTCCTCTCTTGAGTATATGGCATTAAATGAACTACATTGCACCCTCCGATGAAACAGATGAACGTGTAACTAGTCGATGATCTGTCTCCAACAATTTTAATATAACTGATTAGACTGCTAGATTAAGTAAGGATGCAATGTATAATATTTATTTTATCTGGGGAAGTAGTATAATTGGACAGTTCAGCGGCCACCTCCACCTCCGGCTCTCGGGAGAGGCCTCCACCTCCCGCGGGAAATTTGAATTTTGGCGGGAAATTTGAATTTTGGCGGGAGATTTGAATTTGTAAACAAAGCCACGTGCTTTTTGACAGCTGTCATCGACAACAACGCAACGCTAACCTCACTGCTGCCATCTTGACGGGCCTAAACCTCAGTAGTGCCAACTTAACCTAACTAGCATGAGGTAAACAAAGCCACGTGTTTTTTGATAGCCACGTGCTTTTTGACAGCTGTCATCGACAACAACGCATCGCTAACCTCAGTACTGCCATCTTGACGGGCCTAAACCTTAGTGGTACCAACTTAACCTAACTAGCGCGAGGTAAACAAAGCCACGTGCTTTTTGACAGCCACGTGCTTTTTGACAGATTTGTAAACAAAGCCACGTGCTTTTTGACAGACAACAACGCATCGCTAACCTCAGTACTGCCATCTTGACGGGCCTAAACCTTAGTGGTACCAACTTAACCTCACTAGCATGAGGTAAACAAAGCCACGTGTTTTTTGACAGCCACGTGCATTTTTGACAGCTGTCATCCGCCATCTTTAATCCAGAGAGCACCGTGCTGCCCTCTTTATCGTAGTAGATGTAAATTCATCACCTGTCATCTGCAGTGCTGCCATCTTGACGGGTCTAAACCTTAGTGCTACCAACTTAACCTCACTAGCGCGAGGTAAACAAAGCCACGTGCAGCTGTCATCCACCATCTTTGAGCATCGTGCTGCCCTCTTTAGCTACTTACCTTTGAAATGTGGTACGTCACAGCTGTCATCCGCCATCTTGCATCCGAAACCTCAGTGCTGCACTCTATGTAGTGACGGTAAATTCCACGTGCTCTTGTTTGGAAACAAAGCCACGTGCAGCTGTCATCCGCCATCTTTGAGCACCGTGCTGCCCTCTTTAGCTACTTACCTTTGAAATGTGGTACGTCATCCGCCATCTTGCATCGCAAACCTCAGTGCTGCACTCTATGTAGTGACGACAAATTCCACGTGCTCTTGTTTGGAAACAAACCTATGCGCTTTTTTGTCAGCTATCATCCGCCATCTTTAATCTAGAGAGCACCGTGCTGCCCTCTATGTGGTGGTGGTAAATTCTACACGCTTTACAAACCCATGTGCTTTTCTGACAGCTGTCATCCGCCATCTTTAATCCAGAGAGAACAGTGCTACCCGGTGGCGGCAAATTCCACGTGCTCTTGTTTGGAAACAAAGCCACGTGCTTTTTTTGACAGCAGCCATCTTTAATCACCGTGCTGCCCTCTTTGTGGTGGCGGTAAATTCCACGTGCTTTACAAACCCATGTGATTTTCTGACAGCTATCATCCGCCATCTTTAATCCAGAGAGAACAGTGCTGCCCTCTTTATGGCTACTACCTTAAGCACGTAGTAGCGGGCAATTTGAAAAGTTCTGTTAGCTATCATCCGTCATCTTTGAGCGCCGTGCTGCCATCTTTAGTTGAAATGTGGTGGCGGATAATTTGAAAAATGCTTTTTTGACAGCAGCTATCTTTGAGCCCCGCGCTACCCTCTATGTGGTGGCGGCAAATTCTACATGCTTTACAAACCCACGCGCTTTTTTTGACAGCTATCTTTAAGCAACAGAGTACAGTGCTGCCCTCTTTGTTGTGACGGCAAATTCCACGTGCTCTACAAAGCTACATGCTCTTTTGACTGCTGTCACCCGCCATCTTTAACCAACAGAGCACTATGCTGCGGGAAATTTCGTTAGCTGTCATCCGCCATCTTTAATCAACAGAGCACCGTGCTGCGGGCAATTTCGTTAGCTGTCATCCGCCATCTTTAATCCACAGAACACCGTGCTGCCCTCTGTAGTAGCGGGCAATTTGAAAAGTTCTGTTAGCTATCATCCGCCATCTTTGAGCACCGTGCTGCCCTCTTTAGCTAGATACCTTCGAACTGTGGTGGCGGCAAATTCCACGTGCTCTTGTTTAGTAAACAAAGCCACGTGCTTTTTTTTGGGCAGCTGTCAACCACCATCTTTAATCAATAGAGCACTGCGCTGCGGACAATTTCGTCAGCTGTCATACGCCATCTTTAATCTACAGTGCACCGTGCTGCCCTCTTTATGACATGTAGTAGCGGGCAATTTGAAAAGTTCTGTTAGCTGTCATCCGCCGTCTTTGAGCACCGTGCTGCCCTCTTTAGCTAGATACCTTTGAAAATGTGGTGGTGGCAAATTGAAAAATTCCACGCGCTCTTGTTTAGTAAACAAACTCACGCGCTTTTTTGTCAGCTGTCATCCGCCATCTTACATCGCAAACCTCAGTGCTACACTCTATGTGGTAGCGGATAATTTTAAAAAGAAAAATTTTACAGCAGCCATCTCTCGACGCTAATTGCACAAGATGGTGGCTATACATGACTCCTTAAAGGTGCTCATGCAAGATGATCGCTATACATAGACGTCCTTGGGATGCTTGCGCAAGATGGCGGTTATACAAGGCTCCTTATGAGGGATGCTTGCGCGAGATGGTGGTTGCTCTTATGAGGCGGCTTAAGGATCCATGGCTAGAGACGCCCTAAGGATGCTTGCGCAAGATGGTGGATGCAAGATGGCGGCTATACATAGCTCCTTATGAGACAGCCAGTACAACATGTGATCAGAACATTGATTGATGTGTTCAGAACACAAAATAAGTAGAATCGAACACTGTACTCGATACAACATGTGATTAAAACATTGTCTGGTGTGCTCAGAACACTACATAAGTAGAATCGAACGCTGTATTAGGGGGTACCTTTGTTTAGATTGAAACATAACAAGACTAGAATTGAACACTGCACATTGATTGATGTGTTCAGAACACAAAATAAGTAGAATCGAACACTGTACTCGATGTCGTTAACTTCAACATGTGATTAAAACATTGGCTGGTGTGTTCAGAACACTACATAAGTAGAATCGAACGCTGTATTAGGGGGATACCTTTGTTTAGATTGAAACATAACAAGACTAGAATTGAACACTGCACTCGATGTCGGAAGATCAGATTGAAACATAACAAGACTAGAATTGAACACTGCACATTGATTGATGTGTTCAGAACACAAAATAAGTAGAATCGAACACTGTACTCGATGTCGTTAACTTCAACATGTGATTAAAACATTGTCTGGTGTGTTCAGAACACTACATAAGTAGAATCGAACGCTGTACAACATGTTAGGGGATACCTTTGTTCTAAGAAGATCAGATTGAAACATAACAAGACTAGAATTGAACACTGCACTCGATACAACATGTAATCAGAACATTGATTGATGTGTTCAGATCACGAAACAAGTAGAACCGAACACTGTACAACATGTTAGGGGATACCTTTGTTTAGATTGAAACATAGCAAGCCTAGAATCGAACATTGTTTGATGTGTTCAGTACAACTTCAATGATTAACACACACACTGTGCACATATCGCATAGCTAACACTTCAAATGATTTACTTAGTACGAAAAAAAATCTATACCGCGTAGCTAACTCGTTCATCACACTGCTAAGACGCTTAGTAATTGTGAATACACTCATACGAAAATCAAGAAAGCACACTGCGTAGCCAACTCGCTCGACTCACTCGCTTAGTAATTGCAACACACACGGATAAGAATGTTGTGAGATACTTACATGTTTTTTAAGGGGAGGGTGAAAGATCATAAATTATATGTACATGTGTTGTCTCCTCCAAGTTGTAAGATGAAATAGACGCAGTACTGCGAGTTTCCGCTCTAGCTGGCGAACGGAAGTAGCATGATATCTCAGCAAAAAATAAAAATACGCGTGAGCTTGCAAGTCAGACACAATGATGGATACCGCCATTCAAATCCTGGCAACTTATGCCGTCGGGAAGGGCATCTAGCTAGATCATGTAATGACGTTCGCGCAGGCCCCTCGCCTAGCATTTACGGCTTCTAGCTCGAACCCGCTATCTTCCGAAGTAGCGAGAATGATTGAAGAGTGTTGAACGCGATTCAAATCCTGGTAACTTATGCCGTCGGGAAGGGCATCTAGCTAGATCATGTTATGACGATCGCACAGGTCCCTCGCCTAACATTTACGGCTTCCAGTTCGAACCCGCTATCTTCCGAAGTAGCGAGAATGATTGAAGAGTGTTTGAGGGTGATTCATTTGTTGGATGGAGGTGTTAAGCTGGCTTCTTCGGTAAGAGTAGGCTATGTCGGGATATCGATTTAAAATCCTAGTCAGGAAGGGTAGCCGGTCGTATAAAACTATGGTGTGAGGCGGGGTGTGCAAAAAAGCCAGCATTAAGTAAGGGCTGTTGATAGGAGGCGTTAAACCATGTGCAGGCTCCTTCACCAGGAGAAGCCTACATGCCGGTACCGTGCAGGTTCTTTCGATAGGAGTAGGCACTGTGTGTGTTTTAACCTCTCCGTACAATCATGATAGTTTACGTTAGGAACTTACATAGGCTAAATGCTACACATTCTGTGGCAGAGCCAGGAATCGAACTCGGACCTCCGAGGGTAGCAGCTAACTACTACACCACAGAGGAGGACTATTTCAGAATATTTTACAACCTTAATTGGTACTGTGTTTTAAGAGCTTACATGCTACTCAGCTACGAAGACGTTCGCGAGTTACAAGCCGCTTATCAGTGTCCTCGCTCAAGGTTGAGCCGGAAGATACGTGTACAATTTCAGCTAACACATGCATTCCACACAACTCGCCCAGAATGACTGTGCCGATACTTCAAGGACTGTAGAGCAAACCTATAGCCTACAGCGTGCATGCCTCTCACCCAGTAGTCTCTGGTTCGATTCTCTTAGAAATAAAAATGTGTTTAAATCGCATGAATTTGCTGAGTTGTCCTTCCTGATGCAAAACTAGCAGTATCTAACCTCATACACTATAGTTTTTTAACCGGTTGCCCTTCCTGACAACTCGGATTAAGAATCTGTTTTGTTTTAAGACTAGTTGTCCTTCCTGACGCAAAACTGGTAGTATCTAAGCTCTTACATCATACGCTATTGTTGTTAACCGGCTGCCCTTCCTGACGTCAAAGAACTCGGATTAAGAATCTGTCGAGAATCGAGGGGTTTTTCAGCTAGATGCTCTTCTTAGATATTAAATCACGAACTATTGTTTTACTGCCGGATGCCCTTCCCGACTAAGATTTTAAATCGCAAGAATTTGTTTTAAGACTCAAGTCTTGTTATGTTTCTTTCGTAATCTGCAAGTCTAAACATGCATATCGCTGCACACTCTTGCCTTCGCGATGCGTGTTCGATAATTGTTGTTAACCGGCTGCCCTTCCTGACGTCAAAGAACTCGGATTAAGAATCTGTCGAGAACCGGGGGGGTTTTTCAGCTAGATGCTCTTCTTAGATTTTAAATCACGAACTATTGTTTTACTGCAGTATGCCCTTCCCGACTAAGATTTTAAATCGCAAGAATTTGTTTTAAGACTCAAGTCTTGTTATGTTTCTTTCGTAATCTGCAAGTCTAAACATGCATATCGCTGCACACTTAACACCTCCATCCAACAAATGAATCACCCTCAAACACTCTTCAATCATTCTCGCTACTTCGGAAGATAGCGGGTTCGAACTGGAAGCCGTAAATGTTAGGCGAGGGACCTGTGCGATCGTCATAACATGATCTAGCTAGATGCCCTTCCCGACGGCATAAGTTACCAGGATTTGAATCGCGTACCCCGACTAGAAGAAGCCTGCACATAACTTAACGCCTCCATCCGACAAATGAATCACCCTCAACACTCTTCAATCATTCTCGCTACTTCGGAAGATAGCGGGTTCGAACTAGAAGCCGTAAATGCTAGGCGAGGGGCCTGCGCGAACGTCATTACATGATCTAGCTAGATGCCCTTCCCGACGGCATAAGTTACTAGGATTTGAATCGCGTACCCCGACTAGAAGAAGCCTGCACATAACTTAACGCCTCCATCCGACAAATGAATCACCCTCAACACTCTTCAATCATTCTCGCTACTTCGGAAGATAGCGGGTTCGAACTAGAAGCCGTAAATGCTAGGCGAGGGGCCTGCGCGATCGTCATAACATGATCTAGCTAGATGCCCTTCCCGACGGCATAAGTTACCAGGATTTGAATCGCGTACCCCGACTAGAAGAAGCCTGCACATAACTTAACGCCTCCATCCGACAAATGAATCACCCTCAACACTCTTCAATCATTCTCGCTACTTCGGAAGATAGCGGGTTCGAACTAGAAGCCGTAAATGCTAGGCGAGGGGCCTGCGCGAACGTCATTACATGATCTAGCTAGATGCACTTCCCGACGGCATAAGTTGCCAGGATTTGAATCGCGTACCCCGACTAGAAGAAGCCTGCACATAACTTAACGCCTCCATCCGACAAATGAATCACCCTCAACACTCTTCAATCATTCTCGCTACTTCGGAAGATAGCGGGTTCGAACTAGAAGCCGTAAATGTTAGGCGAGGGACCTGTGCGATCGTCATAACATGATCTAGATAGATGCCCTTCCCGACGGCATAAGTTACCAGGATTTGAATCGCGTACCCCGACTAGAAGAAGCCTGCACATAACTTAACGCCTCCATCCGACAAATGAATCACCCTCAAACACTCTTCAATCATTCTCGCTACTTCGGAAGATAGCGGGTTCGAACTGGAAGCCGTAAATGTTAGGCGAGGGACCTGTGCGATCGTCATAACATGATCTAGCTAGATGCCCTTCCCGACGGCATAAGTTACCAGGATTTGAATCGCGTACCCCGACTAGAAGAAGCCTGCACATAACTTAACGCCTCCATCCGACAAATGAATCACCCTCAACACTCTTCAATCATTCTCGCTACTTCGGAAGACAGCGGGTTCGAACTAGAAGCCGTAAATGCTAGGCGAGGGGCCTGCGCGAACGTCATTACATGATCTAGCTAGATGCCCTTCCCGACGGCATAAGTTACTAGGATTTGAATCGCGTACCCCGACTAGAAGAAGCCTGCACATAACTTAACGCCTCCATCCGACAAATGAATCACCCTCAACACTCTTCAATCATTCTCGCTACTTCGGAAGATAGCGGGTTCGAACTAGAAGCCGTAAATGCTAGGCGAGGGGCCTGCGCGATCGTCATAACATGATCTAGCTAGATGCCCTTCCCGACGGCATAAGTTACCAGGATTTGAATCGCGTACCCCGACTAGAAGAAGCCTGCACATAACTTAACGCCTCCATCCGACAAATGAATCACCCTCAACACTCTTCAATCATTCTCGCTACTTCGGAAGATAGCGGGTTCGAGCTAGAAGCCGTAAATGCTAGGCGAGGGGCCTGCGCGAACGTCATTACATGATCTAGCTAGATGCCCTTCCCGACGGCATAAGTTGCCAGGATTTGAATCGCGGTATCCATCATTGTGTCTGACTTGCAAGCTCACGCGTATTTTTATTTTTTGCTGAGATATCATGCTACTTCCGTTCGCCAGCTAGAGCGGAAACTCGCAGTACTGCGTCTATTTCATCTTACAACTTGGAGGAGACAACATGTGTACATATAATTTATGATCTTTCACCCTCCCCTTAAAAAACATGTAAGTATCTCACAACATTCTTATCCGTGTGTGTTGCAATTACTAAGCGAGTGAGTCGAGCGAGTTGGCTACGCAGTGTGCTTTCTTGATTTTCGTATGAGTGTATTCACAATTACTAAGCGTCTTAGCAGTGTGATGAACGAGTTAGCTACGCGGTATAGATTTTTTTTTTCGTACTAAGTAAATCATTTGAAGTGTTAGCTATGCGATATGTGCACAGTGTGTGTGTTAATCATTGAAGTTGTACTGAACACATCAAACAATGTTCGATTCTAGGCTTGCTATGTTTCAATCTAAACAAAGGTATCCCCTAACATGTTGTACAGTGTTCGGTTCTACTTGTTTCGTGATCTGAACACATCAATCAATGTTCTGATTACATGTTGTATCGAGTGCAGTGTTCAATTCTAGTCTTGTTATGTTTCAATCTGATCTTCTTAGAACAAAGGTATCCCCTAACATGTTGTACAGCGTTCGATTCTACTTATGTAGTGTTCTGAACACACCAGCCAATGTTTTAATCACATGTTGAAGTTAACGACATCGAGTACAGTGTTCGATTCTACTTATTTTGTGTTCTGAACACATCAATCAATGTGCAGTGTTCAATTCTAGTCTTGTTATGTTTCAATCTAAACAAAGGTACCCCCTAATACAGCGTTCGATTCTACTTATGTAGTGTTCTGAGCACACCAGACAATGTTTTAATCACATGTTGTATCGAGTACAGTGTTCGATTTTACTTATTTTGTGTTCTGAACACATCAATCAATGTTCTGATCACATGTTGTACTGGCTGTCTCATAAAGAGCTATGTATAGCCGCCATCTTGCATCCACCATCTTGCGCAAGCATCCTTAGGGCGTCTCTAGCCATGGATCCTTAAGCCGCCTCATAAGAGCAACCACCATCTCGCGCAAGCATCCCTCATAAGGAGCCTTGTATAACCGCCATCTTGCGCAAGCATCCCAAGGGCGTCTATGTATAGCGATCATCTTGCATGAGCACCTTTAAGGAGTCATGTATAGCCACCATCTTGTGCAATTAGCGTCGAGAGATGGCTGCTGTAGAATTTTTCTTTTTAAAATTATCCGCTACCACATAGAGTGTAGCACTGAGGTTTGCGATGTAAGATGGCGGATGACAGCTGACAAAAAAGCGCGTGAGTTTGTTTACTAAACAAGAGCGCGTGGAATTTTTCAATTTGCCACCACCACATTTTCAAAGGTATCT
This sequence comes from Anabrus simplex, assembly GCF_040414725.1. Lineage (NCBI taxonomy): Eukaryota > Metazoa > Arthropoda > Insecta > Orthoptera > Tettigoniidae > Anabrus > Anabrus simplex. The sequence continues at coordinate 367,252,009 of NC_090268.1, read as the reverse complement.
AGCTAAAGAGGGCAGCACGGTGCTCAAAGACGGCGGATGACAGCTAACAGAACTTTTCAAATTGCCCGCTACTACATGTCATAAAGAGGGCAGCACGGTGCACTGTAGATTAAAGATGGCGTATGACAGCTGACGAAATTGTCCGCAGCGCAGTGCTCTATTGATTAAAGATGGTGGTTGACAGCTGCCAAAAAAAAAAGCACGTGGCTTTGTTTACTAAACAAGAGCACGTGGAATTTGCCGCCACCACAGTTCGAAGGTATCTAGCTAAAGAGGGCAGCACGGTGCTCAAAGATGGCGGATGATAGCTAACAGAACTTTTCAAATTGCCCGCTACTACAGAGGGCAGCACGGTGTTCTGTGGATTAAAGATGGCGGATGACAGCTAACGAAATTGCCCGCAGCACGGTGCTCTGTTGATTAAAGATGGCGGATGACAGCTAACGAAATTGCCCGCAGCATAGTGCTCTGTTGGTTAAAGATGGCGGGTGACAGCAGTCAAAAGAGCATGTAGCTTTGTAGAGCACGTGGAATTTGCCGTCACAACAAAGAGGGCAGCACTGTACTCTGTTGCTTAAAGATAGCTGTCAAAAAAAGCGCGTGGGTTTGTAAAGCATGTAGAATTTGCCGCCACCACATAGAGGGTAGCGCGGGGCTCAAAGATAGCTGCTGTCAAAAAAGCATTTTTCAAATTATCCGCCACCACATTTCAACTAAAGATGGCAGCACGGCGCTCAAAGATGACGGATGATAGCTAACAGAACTTTTCAAATTGCCCGCTACTACGTGCTTAAGGTAGTAGCCATAAAGAGGGCAGCACTGTTCTCTCTGGATTAAAGATGGCGGATGATAGCTGTCAGAAAATCACATGGGTTTGTAAAGCACGTGGAATTTACCGCCACCACAAAGAGGGCAGCACGGTGATTAAAGATGGCTGCTGTCAAAAAAAGCACGTGGCTTTGTTTCCAAACAAGAGCACGTGGAATTTGCCGCCACCGGGTAGCACTGTTCTCTCTGGATTAAAGATGGCGGATGACAGCTGTCAGAAAAGCACATGGGTTTGTAAAGCGTGTAGAATTTACCACCACCACATAGAGGGCAGCACGGTGCTCTCTAGATTAAAGATGGCGGATGATAGCTGACAAAAAAGCGCATAGGTTTGTTTCCAAACAAGAGCACGTGGAATTTGTCGTCACTACATAGAGTGCAGCACTGAGGTTTGCGATGCAAGATGGCGGATGACGTACCACATTTCAAAGGTAAGTAGCTAAAGAGGGCAGCACGGTGCTCAAAGATGGCGGATGACAGCTGCACGTGGCTTTGTTTCCAAACAAGAGCACGTGGAATTTACCGTCACTACATAGAGTGCAGCACTGAGGTTTCGGATGCAAGATGGCGGATGACAGCTGTGACGTACCACATTTCAAAGGTAAGTAGCTAAAGAGGGCAGCACGATGCTCAAAGATGGTGGATGACAGCTGCACGTGGCTTTGTTTACCTCGCGCTAGTGAGGTTAAGTTGGTAGCACTAAGGTTTAGACCCGTCAAGATGGCAGCACTGCAGATGACAGGTGATGAATTTACATCTACTACGATAAAGAGGGCAGCACGGTGCTCTCTGGATTAAAGATGGCGGATGACAGCTGTCAAAAATGCACGTGGCTGTCAAAAAACACGTGGCTTTGTTTACCTCATGCTAGTGAGGTTAAGTTGGTACCACTAAGGTTTAGGCCCGTCAAGATGGCAGTACTGAGGTTAGCGATGCGTTGTTGTCTGTCAAAAAGCACGTGGCTTTGTTTACAAATCTGTCAAAAAGCACGTGGCTGTCAAAAAGCACGTGGCTTTGTTTACCTCGCGCTAGTTAGGTTAAGTTGGTACCACTAAGGTTTAGGCCCGTCAAGATGGCAGTACTGAGGTTAGCGATGCGTTGTTGTCGATGACAGCTGTCAAAAAGCACGTGGCTGTCAAAAAACACGTGGCTTTGTTTACCTCATGCTAGTTAGGTTAAGTTGGCACTACTGAGGTTTAGGCCCGTCAAGATGGCAGCAGTGAGGTTAGCGTTGCGTTGTTGTCGATGACAGCTGTCAAAAAGCACGTGGCTTTGTTTACAAATTCAAATCTCCCGCCAAAATTCAAATTTCCCGCCAAAATTCAAATTTCCCGCGGGAGGTGGAGGCCTCTCCCGAGAGCCGGAGGTGGAGGTGGCCGCTGAACTGTCCAATTATACTACTTCCCCAGATAAAATAAATATTATACATTGCATCCTTACTTAATCTAGCAGTCTAATCAGTTATATTAAAATTGTTGGAGACAGATCATCGACTAGTTACACGTTCATCTGTTTCATCGGAGGGTGCTATGTAGTTCATTTAATGCCATATACTCAAGAGAGGAAAGATGACTCAATTTTTAATGGTACTTAAACCCCCTTAAAGAGTCATGTTTTCGATTAATATCATTGTTTCAAGTATAATTCACTGTACCTCTGCTCGAACACAAGGGCAGCACAAAGTACTCATTGCAGAAATAAACCCTTATATAGCTCCCCCATAGGACACTCCATATTTCTGAAATTAACTCATATTGTTATTCATCGTCCATAAATTGAACGAACGAAATATTTTTCTTACAAAATTTATAACAATTAGCTTCAAATATTCTAGAAGCTATGCAATGCCATTCTTTATAATATGGGTTAGTCAACATAGTTTTTAACGTTCCTTTAGAACAGGGCCTCTCAAACGCCCAAAATCTCACGCGTGCAGAGCGAGGCGCAAGAGCTCCGTGCACTGTGCATCGGTGCCGCTTGGTGCCGCTCGGTATGGCTCGGATCAACGCTTCGTCTCTGGGCTACTCGGCTATGCTCGGCTCTACTCGGCTATACTCGGCTCAACTCAGCCCGGATTTGGAGCGCTACGGCGCAAGTGGGGGAGAGGGAAACAGGCGGAGCGAGCGAGACAGGCGTGAGGAAAGAGAGAGTTAGCGCTATTGCTCCAAATCGAGGAGTGGGGGGTCTGCACTGTGGTCAACCAAGCTAAGTCGTCTTTTGCACCGTGCACGGTGCATGCACCACGCGCATGCACCCTGAGAGGCCCTGCTTTAGAACAACGAGCTGTTTATTCTCCTGATAACACATTCTTACACTTCAATAACAGTTTCACCAGACACGTATTACAAATTCTGAAGGGAATATTTTCCCCGCGGAATAATAACAGGAAGTTCGCTTGCAAAAATTATTCAATGAATCTGAAGAAACTCCTGCAAATAAATAGTAAGTATGATAATTATGGTTTTCCGTGGATAATAATAATAATAATAATAATAATAATAATAATAATAATAATAATAATAATAATAATAATAATAAACTAGAGTTTACATATCGACTACAAAGAACATTTATAACGAGAAAATCTCTCTCGTAACACCAAACTGAGATACTAAGAGACAGTTATCCGCCCAGAAGTTCTATAGGCCTACGCCAGAATGCTTGACACTGAACATGGAGGGATTGTTGGACAAACTGGAGTTCCAGGAGAGGAAGATCTTGAGGCAGATACTAAGGCCGATCAAAGTAGATGGCGAGTACAGAGGAGGAACAAATCAGGAGCTATACAGGTATACTGAAAAACTCACAGACATAGCCAGGAAGGAGCGTCTGACTTTCTGTGTACATATCATGAGGATGAACCCAACTAGGACGACCTACCGGCTCCTCAACTACTGGAAGAACAAGAAGATAGGGGACACGATGGCTGGCAGAAGTGAAGAAATACGTACAGGAACTGGAATAACAGAAAACGGCATGAGAAACCGAGCATCTCTTAAAAGAATAATCAAACAAATAGGTTTCACGACAGACCACTTTGTAAGAAAACAGGCGCCCTCTGGAAAAGAAGGAAGGAAGGAAGAAACATAGCGGGATAATGCGCGAATACTGGGCAAACATCAAGTTCCTCTTAACATAGTGGTCCTCAGGTGGCCCTTTCGAAATAATAATACTACTAATAATAACAATCATCATCATCATCATCATCTGTTTACCTCCAGGTTCGGTTTTTCCCTCGGACTTAGCGAGGGATCCCACCTCTACCGCCGCAGGGGCAGTGTCCTGGAGCTTCAGACTCTTGGTCGGGGGATACAACTGGGGAGTATGACCAGTACCTCGCCCAGGCGGCCTCACCTGCTATGCTGAACAGGGGCCTTGTGGAGGGATGGGAAGATTGGAAGGGTTAGGCAAGGAAGAGGGAAGGAAGCGGCCGTGGCCTTAAATTAGGTACCATCCCGGCATTCGCCTGGAGGAGAAGTGGGAAACCACGGAAAACCACTTCGAGGATGGCTGAGGTGGGAATCGAACCCACCTCTACTCAGTTGACCTCCCGAGGCTGAGTGGACCCCGTTCCAGCCCTCGTACCACTTTTCAAATTTCGTGGCAGAGCCGGGAATCGAACCCGGAACTCTGGGGGTGGCAGCTAATCACGCTAACCACTACACCACAGAGGCGGACAATAATAATAATAATAATAATAATAATAATAATAATAATAATAATAATAATAATAATAATGTTATAGATTCTTGTGTTTTCACAAGAAGAGCATTAGAAAAATTATAGGCTAGATTTTAGACAGTAGGATACTGTGATTCTTGTAGGTAATAATTCGGATATATACACATAAGTTGAAGATCTCATATCGGATTCGGACAAAAACCGAGCGAGTGTCTTCGTGATTTGGGTCAGGATGCTGTTAGCTTGCATTCGGGTGTTGGTGGGTTCGAACTCCTATGCCGACAGCTCTGAAAATAGTTTTCCGTGGTTTACCATTTTCGCACCACGGAATGTCTGGGTCTGTTCCTTAAGGGGGGACCTACACCTTTGAACATAGAAAAATCAGGTGTATTCAACTTGTTCTCTGCAGCAATGGAAATGAATCCTAGAAACAAACAAGATATTCGTTAATAACATGCCTATATATTTAGAAGTCATATACACCTCTGCATTATATACAATTGATTATTCAAAATGGCGGTGCATTATGGACACTTTCTTGCCGTTTCTCTGATAATTTCCAAACATATTACATTTTTCTATCATTCCTTTTTTTATTATGGTTATTACTGTTATAGCTACAACATGTACTAGAATCAGTGAAGTCCATCCATCACGTATAAATGAAGCTATTTTCTAGTAGTCAATTTTTAAATTAATTTTCATTTGAAAGTATTTTTTTAAAACATAACCAATGAAGTTAGCTCAATAATTCTAGTTCCGTCTTCTTCTCTTTGAAATATACATACATGCAAAATTTCATCTTACTATCTTAAAAATTTTCAAAGTTATGTAGGAGACGGTTCTGAAAAACAAAAGTTACAGGAAACGAACAACAAACTTGCTTGGGGGACAGGGCTTTCTGATCATAACTCCGAGAGTATTGGAGATACTAACCACAATTTTGCACTGTTATAGAGAGAAAAGTCCGCCTCTGTGGTGTAGTGGTTAGCGTGATTAGCTGCCACCCCCGGAGGTCCGGGTTCGATTCCCGGCTCTGCCACGAAATTTGAAAAGTGGTACGAGGGCTGGAACGGGGTCCACTCAGCCGCGTGAGGTCAACTGAGTAGAGGTGGGTTCGATTCCCACCTCAGCCATCCTAGAAGTGGTTTTCCGTGGTTTCCCACTTCTCCTCCAGGCGAATGCTGGGATGGTACCTTACTTAAGGCCACGGCCGCTTCCTTCCCTCCTCCTTGCCTAACCCTTCCAATCTTCCCATCCCTCCACAAGGCCCCTGTTCAGCTTAGCAGGTGAGGCCGCCTGGGCGAGGTACTGGTCATTCTCCCCAGTTGTATCCCCCGACCAAGAGTCTGAAGCTCTAGGACACTGCCCTGGCGGTAGAGGTGAGATCCCTCGCTGAGTCCGAGGGAAAAGCCGAACCTGGAGGGTAAACAGATGATGATGATGATAAAGAGAAAAGTTTAATTATAAAATGAAAAAATAAATTGAAAAATCAAATTTTTGGTCGGTCAAAGGTGTTGATCCCCACATTAATTAAGGCCACGGTAACTTCCTTCCCAGTCCTCGTAATTTCATATTGCATCGTCATCATAGGACCTTTTTGTGTCGGTGCGACATGAAACAAGCAATAAAAGAAAAAAATGGGACAAAATATGCAAAAACTGAACATAGTTCTTTTGAAAATTTTGCATATTTCGATTTTTGTTGTTGTCTGCTAGTTGCTTTATGTCGCACCGACACAGATAGGTCTTATGGCGACGATGGGATAGGAAAGGCCTAGGAATGGGAAGGAAGCGGCCATGGCCTTAATTAAGGTAGAGCTCCAGCATTTGCCTGGTATGAAAATGGGAAACCACGAAAAACCATCTTCAGGGCTGCTGACAGTGCGGTTCGAACCCGCTATCTCCCGGATGCAAGCTCACAGCTGCGCGCCCCTAACCGCACGGCCAACTCGCCCGGTATTTCGAAAAAGATGTAGAAACGACGGTATTATCTTAAATACTTTTTCTTAACATTCCTGTGAAAGTTGAATATCGCAACAATATAATATGTTCTTTGTTAGGTCATCAGCCCAAAGGCTGGTTGAATCTTCAAATAGCATCACCAATGGTCTGGAGGTTATAGAAAAACCGCAAAAGCCAATAGCGGCGCCAACGTGAGGCGTATTAAGCAGGATTAGAGGTGATTTAGTTTGCCATTGCTTTGCTTACTGGACAGAAAGTCCTATTGCAGCACGACCAGATCTATGATTAGCAACTTCCATTCATCCAGTGACGCTAGTTATGCTCCAATGTCGTTACTCAGCACCACTCATACATCGGCAGCTTCCATATTGTCATAAATGAGACTGAGATTTCGGTGGAAGTTACAGTTTGCTCTGGCCTGTGCAAACAGACAGACGCAAAATTACTACATCCATCAAGAAATCGCAACAGACGGTCAATATACTATATTCAACCTTTAATACGTAGGTCGAGTCATAAATCATGGCAACTTTTTTTTTCCCTCGCGAACAGGAGACAACAGCGAAAATCTAAGATAGGCATTTGGAGACGTACGGTATGTACTTGCGTTTGATGCTACTAGATGGTGTATGTAAACAACAGTGTGGGTCTAAGCATGCCCTCAAGTTCAGTGTGTGAGTGAGAGCGTCACAAAATGAGAGTCAACAAGCAGGAGCAACGATCGTGTATTAAAATAGCAGTTTTCCGCGGCAGAAATGCACTCCAATGCCATGCAGAGCTGCGGGAAGCATTAGGTGTGCATGCCACGCCCTACAGAGCAGTGGCGAGGTGGGGGGAGACGTTCGAACGGGGTAGAGTATCAACTGCCGATTTGCCTCGCCCAGGCCGTCCAGTGTCCATGGACAAAGATGTACGGATAATGGTGATCGATCAGTGTTTACATGAGGAAACTTGTGTGAGTATTTCGAAGGTCTGTAACCAGTGGAGACCTGTCCTTTGTACGTTCTTGTGTATTTGCTGTCTATACCATAATAAAACAATGTTTGCCAATGGCCTGTGTTCTGTCACTTTCCTACGAGAATCTCCTGAATTCAGAATTTGCATTCAGGCACTATACATAAGTACATGCTCTATATTTCAAAATGCATATCTTAGATTTTTCGTGTTGTCTCCTGTTCGCGAGAAAAAAAAAAGTTGCCATGACTTATGACTCGATTCTCGTATAATGAAGGCAACAGCCTTCAACAGTTGATATTGCGTAGAAATAAGTATCTCTAACTGTTTCATTTTTCTGAGATATTATTTCACTATTTAAAAGCTCGCGTGATGGTCATGATCGTTAAGGTGTGAAGTTCATATGATCTGAGACCGTGGGTATCCAGTTCGTGTCCCGTTGGTTGAAAAATAATTTCACCATCAGAATGTTGGCCGGAAGTATAGGAGAGGTAATAATAATTATTATAATATCGTGTAGCTATTCCTAGCCTGGTCCAGCCCTTGTAAGGCAGACCCTCCGATGAGGGTGGGCGGCATCTGCCATGTATAGGATACTGCGTGTTATTGATGTGGAGGAAAGCGTTGTATGTATCGTCTGCGTTGTAGGGATGCTGGGGACACTACAAACACCCAGTCCCCCAGGCAAGGGCATGAACTGGTCAGCAATCGAACCCGGGACTCTTTGAACCGAAGGACACTACGCTGACTATTCAGGCAAGGAACCAGAGGGTAGGAGAGGTGGTGGTATACAATTTTTAATAACCAGGTTGCATGCCAAAATCCTGGATTCAATTCCAAACCGCTCCACAGTGTTCGTTCGTTTGGAGTGAGGGATATGACGTTGTTGATGGTGATTCGTCCGTCGGATGGTGAAGTTAGGCCTTGAACAGATCCCTTGGTTTTATTCTACAGGAGTAGGCTATGTGCCGGCTCCGGATTTCACCCTCTCCCCTCCTGCTATCATACATCACGTCATTAATTTCATATCATTAACTTCTCTGATGAGTTTGACGTCAGGAGGGGCATCCGGTCGTAAAAACTCGTTACGAAGATTCATCTCATTTCATAACCGACTCCGTAGATAAACAGGACAGGGACTGGACGAAAGTAGAGAAGGAAGTCTGGGCCACACGAATTTTTCCCACCGGGCGAGTTGGCCGTGCGCGTAGATGCGTGCGGCTGTGAGCTTGCATCCGGGAGATAGTAGGTTCGAATCCCACTATCGGCAGCCCTGGAAATGGTTTTCTGTGGTTTCCCATTTTCACACTAGGCAAATGCTGGGGCTGTACCTTAATTAAGGCCATGGCCGCTTCCTTCCAACTCCTAGGCCTTTCCTATCCCATCGTCGCCATAAGACCTCTCTGTCGGTGCGACGTAAAGCCCCTAGCAAAAAAAAAAAAAAGATTTTTTCCTGATGGACCGAATACTGGAACGAAACTATACACGTATTCTATGCATTTTTTCTTTCTTAATATAATAAATTTTCACCAAGCTAGTTAATAAATGAAAGGTTTTTGAAACAATAAATGTCAATTTATGTCAATTATCAGAGGCTGCACTAAAACGTGAACACAAAGCACCGGCAATTCTAATTCCTCTGTGTTATGAAATACCTGGGACATACAGTGCTGCAATATTACGGATAATTTGACAAATTCCACTAAATTTCACTGTTCTGACGAACCAAGCTCAAATGTAACTTGTAATACATTACTGTGATCTATGCTCTCATTTCATTACGGCAGCTAACACAATTTATCGCTCTGTATATTAATCAAATCTAATGCATTCTCTACTCTATGGAGTAGAATTCGTGGAAATGTTCCATAAACCGTGGGTAGAATATACTGGACACTGAATACCGTAGTTCAGAATTATTTCAATCAATTCTTCAGTTTCAAAACCAATTAGTGTTCTTGAAAAGCTTTCTTCTTCTGCTTCTTCCTCTTCTTAGCGTGCCTTTCCACCTCGGACGTTAACGATCGATATGGCTATTCTGGCTTTATCCATTGCAATTCGGAACAGTTCTGCAGATGTTTTGTTGAACCATGTTTTAAGGTTGTCGAGCCAGGAAATTCTTCTTAGCCCAGGAGGTCTTTTTCCTTCTATTTTTCCTTGCAGGATAAGTTGAAGCAGCTCATATATTTTCTGATTCCTCATGATGTATCAAAATATTGTACTTTACGACACTTGATTGTGTTGATCAGCTCTGGTCTCTTGTTAGCTCCGCTTAGAACCTCCACGTTTGTAACTTTCCGAGTCCAATGATATTCTCAAAATTCTTCTGTATTGCCAGAGTTCAAATGCTTCCAGTCTAGCAGTGGTGGCTTTTGTAATGGTCCATGATTTTACACCATAACGGAGAACTGAAATCACATAGCACCTAAGGAGCCGCATTTTGGTATCCATGGTAAGATCGTGATTCTTGAAAGTTGAGCTCATTGAGTTGAAAACACTCCTCGCTTTTCGCAACTGTGGACATCGAGTGATTCGTAGTTTTCGAATTTTAAATCTCAAGATCCCTTTTCAATGGATTATTTCTCACCAATCCCATAGATACACAGCTCAACACCGCGATGCGTCTCAATACCGGCACAATAATGTCTTTTATATACCAGTAAATCTACCGAGACAAGGCTGACGTATTTGAGCACCTTCAAATACCACCGGACTGAGCTAAGATCGAACCTGCCAAGTTGGGGTTAGAAGTCCAGCGCCTCAACCGTCTGAGCCACTCAGCCCGATCAAAAAGAAAGTCCATTGGCAACATCAGTGATTTTGCTCATGGGTATCCGTAGACAGTTAGTTATGTTAATAACTTGGACATAAAGATGTAGTTTGGTTTCCAAAATGTTTTACGTGTGTATTGTATCTGTAAAGCCATACGCTAAATAAATAAATAAATAAATAAATAAAGAAATCAATAGATTTTCTAAACCAGCCATGTAGTGCAGTTTGTTAAACCTTCGCCTACTTCTGTGAGGGTTGTTGGATTGAACGCCGGGACTTGGATTTTGAGAATGCTTAAATGTTTGGGACTCGTGTCAGTAGATTTGGTGCTACGTTAAAGAAACCATCACTCCGACATGCCTTAAATAGTGTATAAGTTGAAATAATATGTATGTGGTCATCACAGATACTCGTATTCACTTGCTGGCAGGAATAATCATGACTGCTGAATGCATCAGTGTTGCCTACTATGGGTTTGGCTGGAGAGATCAATTCTGTAATCACAAAGAAACTCTGCATCTGTAAAGGCACGTCAAATCTGCTAACGCTCCTTGTCCTTGTAGATCCTGGTGATCCGTTCTTTTTCTTTTATTATTATTTGGCTACCAGGCTGTGCCCATTCAGCCAATAAAATACAAAATCATCAAAGACTTACAATATTATAAGAGTAATTGAGTCCTTCCGTATCACGTTAACCTGAAAACAAACACAAGACAAATAAAACAGGTACACACTAAAAGGAGATCTTGTAGATATACATATAAAAGTTAGTATGTTGCTTGTTTGAGTCTTGAGTCTTGTTGGTGATAGGTAATCCAGTGAGACGAGTTTTTTGATGAGAGTAGTAGCTGGTAAAAATGGTGGATGCAGATGTAAAGAATATGATTCATGTGTCCTTCAACAGTCTGACAGTAGGAACGAATAGGTGACTGTAGAACTCGTATGCGTGAAGATGATGTGGGAATCGTCCATGATTGAACTTGAGACGAGCTATAGTGACTATAAACTTTTTGGAACTGGGATGTTTCTTGTACCAATGAGCAGAAGGAACCACATGGTAACAGTGGTGTCCTCGTGATCGAGATGAGATCTGCCACTCATCATTCCAAGCAGAGAACAATCTTCTCTTGAGGAGAGGTATATAATCAGCTGAGGAAACTGTACTGTAGTCCAGTCGGCCGTTAACTGAGGTCGATTTGGCCATCGTATCCGCACGCCCGTTACCAGGAAGAGCTATATGAGCCTTATCCAAGCCAGTGTCATTGATGTACCTGCAACTCGTAGGCGACGGTTTGTGTAACCAATATAAGTTTTAGTGGCACTTTTGGTTGATAGAGGTTCAGGGACCGAGCTCGATAGCTGCAGTCGCTTAAGTGCGGCCAGTATCCAGTATTCGGGAGATAATAGGTTCGAACCCCACTGTCGGCAGCCCTAAAATGGTTTTCCGTGGTTTCCCATTTTCACACGAGGCAAATGCTGGGGCTGTACCTTAATTAAGGCCACGGCCGCTTCCTTCCCACTCCTAGCCCTTCCCTGTCTCATCGTCGCCATAAGACCTATCTGTGTCGGTGCGACGTAAAAAAAACGAGGTTCAGTGATCCGTTCTCTGATTTTCTTGTTTTCTTCTATGATCTCGCGCCTTCGTTGCAGTTGACAAACATGTTATAGTACCTCACTGCCAATACGTCACCACTTCAGGCGATCAGTTGGTGAAGTCAATTTGGCACTTTTTCGTATATGGTAAATCTTTAGAACGTCCTTGTATCGTTTTGTTATCTCTCCTTCAATGTGAGTACGGCATCTGTTTTGGAAAGGATGATTTTTTTATTTTTGTTTTTGCTAGTTCTATGGCAAACCTGTGCATTACGTACCAGTAGTATCAGACAATCGATGAACCAAAGGAATGTCATGCTAGAGAACATCCCTCTGTGGGTGGGGGCAGTAGAATAACATCCATGGTATTCCCTGCCTGTCGTATGAGGCTCTCAACTGGGGAGCATGGGTTGGCGACCACGGGGCACTGAGTTTAGTCCTGGCACTGCTCCCACTTACTTGTACCAGGCTCCTCACTTTCATCTATCCTATCCCATCTCCCTTGGTCAACTCTCGTTCTTTTCCGACCCCGACGGTATTTAGGGAGTCTTTCACTATCACGCCTTTCGTAGCCCTTGCCTTTCTTCCGCTGATATTTTCATTTTTCGCAGTGTCGGATTTCTTCCAATTTTTCTTTCTGATAATCACCACCACCACATTAACACGTAGCATCTAATGGTTGGCGTCAAGAAAAACATCCAGCCGTAAAAGTCTGCCGAATCTGCTACAAACCTTGACCCGCTGTAAAAACCGAATGAAGTGGGGAGTAATAGAAACAAGCCCAGTGGTATCACTGCTCGCTTCTCACCAAGGCAGTCCGGGTTTGATTCCCGGCCAATACGTGTGGAATTTACGGAATTAAATACCACGTCCTATGGGTCGGATTCTACATAAAGATGGAGGTCCTGTGGCTTATGATCACAAAAGTATAAGTCACGTAAAACTCAAAGTGTATTTACTTTTTAATAGAAACACATTAAAACAACGACAAAGCGTTTATGTACCTTTTAGAGAAGACCACACTTGACCAGATTGGCCGTGGGAAATTATTTTCATTGTTACAGCAGTGTTCGAAAACACCATTGGCGGCAATACATGCTCGGCACCTTCGGAGAAAATTCTCTTGAACACGCCTCAGTACCTCGTTGTTTTGACTGATGTCCTGAGCAGCCTCCAAGACACATTCCCCGAACTCTTGCAGAGTTTCCACTTCTCTGCGATAAACCTTAGATTTCATGTACTCCCAAAATAAGTAATCTAAGGGGTTTTGATCGGGACCTCTTGTCGGCCGATCCATCCCTGCCGATAAGCGGCGTCCAGGTGACGGCGCACTGCGTTGGTAAAGTGCGGGGGTGCTCCATCATGTTGCAACCACCGATGCCATCGCGTATGGAGTGGAACATTCTCTAGTAGTAGTAGTGGTAGAGTGCCTTCTAGAAACTGTAGATAAGATACGCTAGCCATTCTATGACGTAATATTACAGATCCTCTGATAATGCTCTCCAAAATCCCTGTCCAAACATTAATGGGAAAACCGAACCTGGTGGTGGGAACGTCTCATAGCATGGGGCTTGTTCTCCGACTACACATGCGTGTTGTCAAAACTGAAGCTGCCGTTCCTCGTAAACGAGACCTCATTTGTGAACATGAAATCTTTGGGTTGAGGACGGACCTATTCACAGAAGGCTATCTGCCGTGCATAATTTATTTCCAGTATTGCTGGACACACTGCAAATGATACTGATGTTGCCGGTCTTCCCGTTATGTTCGTAGGACGGTCCACTCCTACCACTGCCGCGATTTGGCGAGTATTGCTGCTGGGGGTCCTCTGCAGTACATTCTAATATGCGGTCCTCTGTACGAAGATCAGGCCTAGACCCACCAGCTTCACGCATGGGTATGGCGTTTCCAATGCCAGGGCCTATACCTGCTACAACACTCCTCACTAGAAGACACAACAAATCAGGAATTGATTAACTTTGTTTAGCGTCTGACTTTTAGTGCCAGGAGTGTCCGAGGATGTATGCTGTGTGATAGTGTTGCCTGTGAGTGTAATTGCATGGGCTAGAAATTGTAGGAAGGTGCCATCAAGGCATTTTCCTGAAGACAAAAATGGTAAACCACGAGAAACCATTTTCGAGGATGGCCGACGGGGTATTCGAACCCAGCAGCCTACCGAAGTAGCTGTAACTAGTCGTGCTGCAATGCACTGACCTAACCTGCTTGGTATCTTCTCCCGGACATGGAAACGCAGCTCCATATATGGACATATTTTAAGAGAAGACGTAAATGCATCACCATATTTCGTGTTGTAAGACGAGTTCCCCCCAGAAGTGTTACGTAAAGTAGGGGCAACAGCTGCTTATAGGACTTGTTGAAATGACATTACACTCCGTACTGGTACTTCGCAGGAAAGTTCTTGAAAAGCAACTGAAGAAGATGTTGCTCTGTCATATCTGCTTCCCGAAAATCCAGAGACTGATCCTGATGATCCTCAAGAGCTGTACTTACAGATCGGATAACTGTAAAACAAATAATCCTTGTTAAATGTAACTGAACTTGTGATATTCTAGTATTCATCAGAAGATTACCTGGTTGTACATTTCCCCCAAGTTTTTTAGGATTTTGTCCTTGAAATATATCTTTGGGGAGGAAATACCTCGGTTTATAGCATTCCAAATTATACAATACACTGACATATTTCAACGAGTTCTTGAATTGTGTGTGTGTGTGTGTGTGTGTGTGAAGTGATGTATGTTTTATTTAAACTTTCGTAAGAAATGTACTCGTCCGCCTCTGTGGTGTAGTGGTTAGCGTGATTAGCTGCCACCCCCGGAGGCCCGGGTTCGATTCCCGGCTCTGCCACGAAATTTGAAAAGTGGTATGAGGGCAGGAACGGGGTCCACTCAGCCTCGGGGGGTAAACTGAGTAGAGGTGGGTTCGATTCCCACTTCAGCCATCCTGGAAGTGGTTTTCCGTGGTTTCCCACTTCCCCTCCAGGCGAATGCCGGGATGGTACCTAACATAAGGCCACGGCCGCTTCCTTCCCTCTTCCTTGCCTATCCCTTCCAATCTTCCCATCCCTCCACAAGGCCCCTGTTCAGCATAGCAGGTGAGGCCGCCTGGGCGAGGTACTGGTCATTCTCCCCAGTTGTATCCCCGACCAAGAGTCTGAAGCTCCAGGACACTGCCCTTGAGGCGGTAGAGGTGGTATCCCTCGCTGTGTCCGAGGGAAAAGCCGACCCTGGAGGGTAAACAGATGATGATGATGATGATGATGAAGAAATGTACTCATTCATTATTATTTATGAGCCTTTCATGCAATCGTTCGAATTGTTCTCCGTAAAGAGCTGTATGCGTTGTATTTCCCGATGACTAATTCAGTGTACATTAATGTTGTGTACAGTTTGCGGTTTAGTAGTTGACAGAACAAAGACAATTTCATTCCCTACCCCGTAAGCAGTGTTCTCAATTTTTGGCCATTTTTCTAACTTTTTCTGGTTCTGATTTAGCTTACCTTATCTTGGGTGATGACAAATCTTATCAAATGACAATTTGCTTGTCAACGCCGGTCGCATCCGGCACGGTTACAGATTATGCGGTCGCTAGTGGCACGGTCGCATCTGGCACGCCACCAACGAAACATGGCAAATACCACTAGTTCCTTTTTACAGTTAAACATATTGAGTGTGGATCTTGTTATTAAATTCTACGATCCAGAAAACTACGGTCAATTTGTGTCAAAATGTATATTACGTCAATTTTACCGCGAGCTACTTTTCTAAATTATCTTCACTCTGAATGACTGATTTGAAAGAAGTCACAAGTGCTCCCATTATTACTTAAAACTGGAAAGACGGAATGGAAAAATAGTCGAAAGGGGCACACTTCTTTCTGTTACAACGAAAGCATGCAACCACTTGCGGATTTCCGGATTTCAGTTAAAATAAATTGCCAAGAACTTTTTCCTTAAAGCCCATTGTATTCTTCCATGCAGCGTGGTTTATTCCTTGTAAGTATAGGCGTACTTGAAGAAACTGAACATGTATGCTTAGAGACTGAGCTGGTAGCACTTTGATTGTCACCCGCCAGTGCACGTCATTTCGTGAGGAAATATGGTCTTATTACAGCTGATAGCTTGTCACGGATCGAGGAAGTGGTGATTATTCAGGGAACACACCACCCACCAACCAAATGTAGCTGCCTACCTCCTGCTAACTCAACTCAACCAAGACGCGATCGACGTGTTAGAGGAGGGGGTCGAATTGAGAGTGTATTTAAATAGGAAGATTGATCTTAAAGCCTCACGTGCCGGGTTGAGTGGCTCAGAGGGTTGAGGCGCTGGCCTTCTGACCTCAACTTGGCAGGTTCGATCCTGGCTCAGTCCGGTGGTATTTGAAGGTGCTCAGATACGTCAGCCTCGTGTCGGTAGATTTACTGGCACGTAAAAGAATTCCTGCAGGACTAAATTCTGGCACCTCGCCGTCTCTGAAAACCGTAAAAATAGTTAGTGAGACGAAACGCAAATAACATAAAGCCTCATATATGCAATCTGTTCGAAAAATTACAAAAAATCTACCACATACCGCACACTTCATAGCCTAATGTAGGCTACTACATGAATGCCTTCAAAGTGTACCTACATCAGGAAGTTAGATATTATCTCCTATTCAAATAAAAGGAGAAGGTAACGTTATAATGCGACAATTTTTTATTGTTTTAACATAAGGGAAGGTATTTATTATTCTTAGAACGTAGATTTTTACGACCACTAAGGTAAGGTAAGGGTTATTCTGCCCGAAGGCAGGTCCGGACCTCCGCAGAGGTGTTCCTGAGCCGGAGTTTACGTGCGGTAGGGTGGGCAGTTCCTTTCCGCTCCTCCATTCCCTTGCCCCCACCAACAGCGCGTGGCAACCCATCCAACTCCTGACCACGCCCAATGTTGCTTAACTTCGGAGATCTCACGGGATCCGGCGTTTCAACACGGCTTACGACCACTAAATGACATTATAATGCTGAGTTTTGGGGATATTAGGTCGTGTGATTCTCATAATATGCTGACACGTTTCGAACCTGCGACCAGGATCGTCTTCAGAGCAACAACAAAGATTTTATTGGCAACTGTCACTCCACAGTAACCAGACTCAAGACAGAGAGAGACCGTGTCAGAAATGTAGTTTATTCCAGGGCCTCCAGAGTCAAGGAGAACGTTGTTGACGAGTTTGGAGGGTAGCCATTATGTACTCAGTATTTAGCCGTCACCATTGTTAAAATTATTCGGGTGTTTAGCAATTTCTATCGCCTCACGAATGATTCTGGAGATAAAATGTTTCTCTTTATAAATGCCCGAAGTTGCATAAAAAATTATTTGATGGTGATTATGTATGGCATGTTCTGATACAGCAGAATTCTCTGGACCGAGCTCGATGGCTGCAGTCGCTTAGGTGCGGCCAGTATCCAGTAATCGGGAGATAGTGGGTTCGAGCCCCACCGTCGGCAGCCCTGAAGATGGTTTTTTACGTGGTTTCTCATTTTCACACCAGGCAAATGCTGGGGCTGTACCTTAAATAAGGCCACGGCCGCTTCCTTCCCATTCCTATACCTTTCCTATCCCATCGTCGCCATAAGACCTATCTCTGTAGGTGCGACGTAAAACGAATGAAAAAAAAAAGGAATTATCTGGCTGGCAAAGACATAAATGCCTGCGATGTTCCTTAACCCTGGTTGCTACCTTGCTACATGGCATAACATGCCATACATAATGAACATCAAATATTTTATGCAAGTTCTGTCATTTATAAAGAGAAACATTTTATACATAGAATCATTCGTGAGGCGATAAACATGGGTAAACACCCGAATAATTTTAGCAAAAGTATCGGCTATATACTGATTAGATCACGGTTCTCTCCTTGACTCTGGAAGCCCTGGAATGAACTACATTTCTAACAGGGTCTCTCTATCTTGAGTCTGGTTACTATGGAGTGACAGTTGCCAATAAAATCTTTGTTATTGCTCTGAAGACAATCCTGGTCGCAGGTTCGAAACGCTTCAACATATAAGAATTAAACGACCTAATATCCCCCAAATTACGTTTTATTTTAGTTATTATTATTATTATTATTATTATTATTAATAATATTTTTTATACATAATTTGATCTAGACTATTTTCAAAGTGGCCTATATATTGAAAAGAAATGAGCAATTTGATGTAATATATGATGACATTTCTGTTCCCCTAGGCAATTCATGACCAACTATACATAAACCGAACAGATTTGCTCAGTGCGTTGCGGAACGATCAGTTACAGTTACTGGTTCTGTACTCGGGAGACAGGTGGTCTCTTCGATATGGCTTCCCGTTGTTCCCTATATCAGCTCCAGGCGAATGCCAAGATGGTACCTATCTCATGGCCACGACCGTTTCCTTCCCAACAACTACAACTATTAAAAAACCCTCACACAGCGATTCATGAAGTGTACCGAGAAAAACAGCTCCGGATATGGGGAGCCGAAAATGTCCTTGGGATAAAAACTACACGCTAAAAGGAAAACCTATTATATATCATAGCATTCTCCATATACTTTATAAGACACACCGTCATGATGTATACTACCAAAGAGTACTATCTATTATAATTACTATCCGATTGCACAAACCTGCGTGAAGCCCCGAGTTTGGAGAGGAAAGGTGGTGAAGGAAGATAGTGGATGGGGTAAGTACTGATGTGCTGTGGGACCGAAATGAAACCTACGCTAATGTAGTCGCCAGGAGCCGATGTGAACACTTCCATAGCAACTAGCGAAGTGAACGATTCCTACCCCCTCCTCCCCGCTCTCACAGAAAGCTAATTTAGTACACAATTAAGATTTTGTGCCATCAGGTAGTAATCACTCTCTATATACTATAACAACCTAAACGAAGAAATCCCAACAATTTTAATAGCGTACGTTATACATAAACTTACTTCTTTTTTAATATGTTCGGTTCTATAAAATTTATAATTTTGTTATGGTAATATGTTAAATTATATACTAACATGCATCTTGTGTGTCGTGAAGTATTTTGCAAAAAAAAAAAAAAAAAAAATAAATGTTTGCTGTAGCCTAAAAGTTATCTTTTGTTATTCTTTTTCTTCATCTAGCGCTTTTCCTACAGATGTGGGGTCGCGGAATCGAACTACATCGTACATGTGGATTTGTTCCTGTTTAACGGCCGGATGCTGTTCCTGATGCTAACCCTGTATGGAGGAGTGTAATCACTATTGCGTGTTTCTGTGGTGGTTGATAGTGTGGTGTGTTTTCTGGAGATTGTTGGGATAGACACAAACATTCCCAGAGCCAGAAGAATTAATCATAAGCGTTTACATTCTCCGACCCAGCCGGGAATCGAACCCGTGACCCTTTGAACCGAAGGGCAGTACGCTGACGAGTCAGCCAAGGAGTGGGACGCTCTCTATATAACTATACAAATTACACTGGATATAAAGTAGATCAGCAGATCTCACAGAGATACGCGACTGGCATGGGTTTGTGTGCTGTATGCATGTCTTTTAACGCTGTCTCACTGTGATTCAGTTAATTATAAACTTCTCTCATTAAAATAGCGGACAGACTGTTTTATAATCTGCGTAGTACTAACATTCCCTCACAGCAACAGAACGTGTTGGTGCATACTCGAGATGACTAGTGATAGCCAAGCAGCGTTGTATTGGCCTTCTCGCAGACGGCTGCGGTTCGAATTTGTTGGGATGTTTGAATTGAAAAGTCGCACCCCTGTAGTTCGGATTCCGCTTAAAACCGAAGGTTACATGCCTTTTTTGCTAGTGTTTCAACGTCACCCCGGGTTCTATTCCCGGCCAGGTCAGGGATTATTTTACCTGGATCTGAGGGGTGGTTCGAGGTCAACTTAGCCTACCTAATTGCAATTAAGGAACTACCTAACGGCGAGATGGCGAACCCGATCTAGAAAGCCAAGAATAATAGCCGACAGGGTTCGTCGTGCTGATCACGTGACATCTCATAATATGTACAGTAGGCCTTCGGGCTGAGCAGCGGTCGCTTGGTAGGCCATGGCCCTTCGGGGCTGTTGCACCATGGGTTTGGTTTGGTTTGGTTTAGTGGTTTAACTTCACACTACCACATAAGGTTTCCGGTGTCGTAAGGATGGGGAAAGGAAGGAAGCGGCCATGGCCTTAATTGAAGTACAGTCCCAGGATTTACCTGATGCGGGGGTCACTTAGTAAGATCACGATATGAACAGTCACGTAAAACTAGTAGTTTACGTGCTTCTTTGGTATGGTGGAAATGCTGTTGCCTGTAGCGAGGCGTGGCATTTTCCCTCTCATACACTACAGTTAGCCTACATGCAAATACGAGGTCCCTTAATATTGGAAAATAATTGTACGGCTAAAATGAGCACGCTAAATTATACCACAACAGAAACACATAATAACTAATACAGAGTGGGAGTTTTGTTTACAAAATTATTAAAGGAATTTTAGAAAATATCTAATCTACTGGTTAATAGCATTGATCCAGTCTCCAGATGTACGAGTATCAGCCTTGTCTCTACGATTTATGGATCGTCCTAGGATTTTAATCCTCGTCTGAGGATAGGAGCGGGATTCACTGGGTATTACGAGATAAACTGAGGAGTCGGCCGATTTATCTCATCACGATAAACACCCAGGCGGTACACAAGAGGATAATGGTTACATAAGTAACCAGTTACTGTTTCTACGGTAATTAGATACTAAGTGATTTAACAATGTTATTACGTAGAAAATGATACATTACTTATACAAGACAATAAGTCCGTATATAATTAAATTAATCCTTGAACATATCTAGTTATACATGGAATAGCAACATACAAGAAAATAATTTCCAGATTGAATAAAGCACCACTCATAAATCACGCACCTACGAAATTAATCATTTTTCACCACTTCTCTGTTCTTGTGTCACTTGACAGATTCCTCTAGTAATATTACGAAATTACAGCATGTGATACACGGACACAGCCATATACACTCATCATTGTCCCATTTTTATGGAAGTGTGTGATGTTCAGTAGAAGATCATACTGACTGGTGATGTAACGTATTACCGGTGCGTAATATATATAAACAGTTCCAATCTCTAAACGTATCAAAATTGTCCTCAATTCTTTGAATGGGAAAGGGCAAAGCAGTCTCTGCAGAGTGCTACGTTACAGGATTTGCATTTGCAGAGTTTTTTTGGGTCGTGCTGAAGTAAGTACAACTGCACATGGTTACTTTCACAGGCAAATGCTATCCAACGTCTGCTAATTTTACAGTGTGGCGACCAACAGGACGCTTTTTTGAATTTGCACTTGGTTACAATCACCTTCATTCTATTATGACCGGGTGTCTTTCTGCTCCAGAAACTACCAATAAGTTCGTTTGCTAATATGCTGCAACATTCCATCAGGACCGGGTGTCTTTCTGCTCCAGAAACTACCAATAAGTTCGTTTGCTAAAGTGTTGCAACATTCCATCAGGACCGGGAGTCTTTCTGCTCCTGAAACTACCAATAAGTTCGTTTGCTAATATGCTGCAACATTCCATCAGGACCGGGTGTCTTTCTGCTCCTGAAACTACCAATAAGTTCGTTTCCTAATATGTTGCAACATTCCATCAGGACCGGGAGTCTTTCTGCTCCTGAAACTACCAATAAGTTCGTTTGCTAAAGTGTTGCAACATTCCATCAGGACCGGGTGTCTTTCTACTCCTGAAACTACCAATAAGTTCGTTTGCTAATGTGCTGCAACATTCCATCAGGATTGAGAGTCTTTCTGCTCCAGAAACTACCAATAAGTTCGTTTGCTAAAGTGTTGCAACATTCCATCAGGACCGGGTGTCTTTCTACTCCTGAAACTACCAATAAGTTCGTTTGCTAAAGTGTTGCAACATTCCATCAGGACCGGGTGTCTTTCTACTCCTGAAACTACCAATAAGTTCGTTTGCTAAAGTGTTGCAACATTCCATCAGGACCGGGAGACTTTCTGCTCCAGAAACTACCAATAAGTTCGTTTGCTAAAGTGTTGCAACATTCCATCAGGACCGGGTGTCTTTCTACTCCTGAAACTACCAATAAGTTCGTTTGCTAAAGTGTTGCAACATTCCATCAGGACCGGGAGTCTTTCTGCTCCTGAAACTACCAATAAGTTCGTTTGCTAAAGTGTTGCAACATTCCATCAGGACCGGGTGTCTTTCTACTCCTGAAACTACCAATAAGTTCGTTTGCTAATGTGTTGCAACATTCCATCAGGACCGGGAGTCTTTCTGCTCCAGAAACTACCAATAAGTTCGTTTGCTAAAGTGTTGCAACATTCCATCAGGACCGGGTGTCTTTCTACTCCTGAAACTACCAATAAGTTCGTTTGCTAATATGCTGCAACATTCCATCAGGACCGGGAGTCTTTCTGCTCCTGAAACTACCAATAAGTTCGTTTGCTAAAGTGTTGCAACATTCCATCAGGACCGGGTGTCTTTCTACTCCTGAAACTACCAATAAGTTCGTTTGCTAATATGCTGCAACATTCCATCAGGACCGGGTGTCTTTCTACTCCTGAAACTACCAATAAGTTCGTTTGCTAAAGTGTTGCAACATTCCATCAGGACCGGGTGTCTTTCTGCTCCTGAAACTACCAATAAGTTCGTTTGCTAAAGTGTTGCAACATTCCATCAGGACCGGGTGTCTTTCTACTCCTGAAACTACCAATAAGTTCGTTTGCTAATATGCTGCAACATTCCATCAGGACCGGGAGTCTTTCTGCTCCTGAAACTACCAATAAGTTCGTTTGCTAAAGTGTTGCAACATTCCATCAGGACCGGGTGTCTTTCTGCTCCTGAAACTACCAATAAGTTCGTTTGCTAAAGTGTTGCAACATTCCATCAGGACCGGGTGTCTTTCTACTCCTGAAACTACCAATAAGTTCGTTTGCTAATATGCTGCAACATTCCATCAGGACCGGGTGTCTTTCTACTCCTGAAACTACCAATAAGTTCGTTTGCTAATATGCTGCAACATTCCATCAGGACCGCGAGTCTTTCTGCTCCTGAAACTACCAATAAGTTCGTTTGCTAAAGTGCTGCAACATTCCATCAGGACCGGGAGACTTTCTGCTCCAGAAACTACCAATAAGTTCGTTTGCTAAAGTGCTGCAACATTCCATCAGGACCGGGAGTCTTTCTGCTCCTGAAACTACCAATAAGTTCGTTTGCTAATATGCTGCAACATTCCATCAGGACCGGGAGACTTTCTGCTCCAGAAACTACCAATAAGTTCGTTTGCTAATATGCTGCAACATTCCATCAGGACCGCGAGTCTTTCTGCTCCTGAAACTACCAATAAGTTCGTTTGCTAAAGTGCTGCAACATTCCATCAGGACCGGGAGACTTTCTGCTCCAGAAACTACCAATAAGTTCGTTTGCTAAAGTGCTGCAACATTCCATCAGGACCGGGAGTCTTTCTGCTCCTGAAACTACCAATAAGTTCGTTTGCTAAAGTGCTGCAACATTCCATCAGGACCGGGTGTCTTTCTTCTCCTGAAACTACCAATAAATTCGTTTGCTAATATGTTGCAACATTCCATCAGGATCGGGAGTATTTCTGCTCCTGAAACTACCAATAAATTCGTTTGCTAATGTGGTGAAAAATTCTAGGTGAGGCATTAGCTTTTCTTTGCTGCCCGTCATTTTCGTGGTTTCACGGTACATAATATAAAAATTTACAATGAAGTTATCGATTAGATAGTAGAATATTTTCATCCACCACTTTTTAGA
Source organism: Anabrus simplex (assembly GCF_040414725.1). Classification (NCBI taxonomy): domain Eukaryota; kingdom Metazoa; phylum Arthropoda; class Insecta; order Orthoptera; family Tettigoniidae; genus Anabrus; species Anabrus simplex. Next base: position 367,228,402 of record NC_090268.1, on the reverse strand, counting down.
CAGAAATTGAATATCCTTCCAATAATCGAACAAATCGATCTTTTTTTTTTGCTAGGGGCTTTACGTCGCACCGACACAGATAGGTCTTATGGCGACGATGGGATAGGAAAGGCCTAGGAGTTGGAAGGAAGCGGCCGTGGCCTTAATTAAGGTACAGCCCCAGCATTTGCCTGGTGTGAAAATGGGAAACCACGGAAAACCATCTTCAGGGCTGCCGATAGTGGGATTCGAACCTACTATCTCCCGGATGCAAGCTCACAGCCGCGCGCCTCTACGCGCACGGCCAACTCGCCCGGTACAAATCGATCTACTCCCTCCATAAATAGGTTATAGTCCCTAACAGAAGTAGGACATGGAACAGTTTCTTTCTTACCTGTCTTGTTTCTTCTTTGCACTGTGGTTCGTTCATGAGAATCGTGCATATAATTAATGATTTTGTACCCCTGTCCTTCCATTTTGTAATAGAAATTTCGTCCAAAGGAGCATGATCGGATTGTCCAGTTTGAAGTTGTCTGTCCGCCTTTACCATGATTTTTTGGAAAATACTTCTGTGTTTGAAGTATTGACCTACAGCCAAATATTCCACGATCCAGCAGTTTCTTTAGAAGAGGGATGCTACTAAAAAGGTCTGAAAACAAACAGTATCCTAAAAATTCGAATGACCTTGCAAGATCAAGGACCGTTCTTCCCCCTAATGTTCCTTCTAAAACACCATTTTTCTTCCCTTCGTATATTTGAAAGTTCAACAAGAAACCAGAAACTGCACATGCGATTGCCCAGATTTTGAACCCACAAAGAGTGGGTTTCATTGGTAGGTACTGTTTCAGTGAACACCTACCTTTGAAACCCACCATACTTTCATCAACTGATAGATATCGAGAAGGGTTGAAAGCACTTCTGAATTTAGTGTTTAGTTCTGTCAACAATGGTCTCAATTTGTAATGTTTATCAAAGCCGGTTTCTCCTCTCTTTGGCATGATAGAATTATCGTCCAAATGTATAAGGCGAATTAGTTTCAAAATCCTCTTCGCAATTCTTGGTACATGCAAATTTGAGTCAGATGATCAATAAAGTTTGAAAGCAGGGAGAGAATGAAATCTCGTTATGATCAAAATGCCAAGAGTAGCTTCCAGTTCCTCAACTGTAATACGTAATTCTACACCTTTCTGTGAAGCATATGGATTAGATTGATCTACGATATAGGCCTACTGAACGACAGTTGTAGTGAAAGAAAGAATACTGGATGGCCATGCTAAATTTGTGGGCACGTTAGGTCCGTATGGTTGCGTAAATATTGATTGCCGATAAGTATTAGGTTTGCAAGGAATTTTTGAAAATCGAACACTTATTTGTTCCACTGAATTAGGAACTTCAGGTTCATCGTCAGTTTCGTCACTTTCAGTTACGTTACCGCATGTAGATTTCGGTTCACTGTCCCGAATTTCAACATCTATAGTAGGTCTTCGGGAAGCGAACTTAGAGAGTGCGATCCCCGTGGCGTTCGTTCTTCACTCGCAGCTGAACTTCTTGTTGAATGTGATGAAACATTATCACATATCTCCTCGTGAGATATTCCACTTACATAATCTGTGCGTTTTCTTCCCGCCATTTTCTTCTAGAACAAAAAATAACGGCATATGCAGTAAATTCCACATATTAAACTTATTATAAAGTAAATACTGAGTTAGCAAGCCCATTACTTCTAAGAAAGCTACAATACTCAGCAAAGTCATCCCAGATCCCTTAATCGCTCGTAACTGCTTTGATAAATGCCAGTAATAGTAAGAATCGAACTCAAGGCATCTATAAAAGGAACGAAACTGTTCCTCCAATAATGCATGGTGGTCGTAAACATTTTTATATAATTCTAATTACCAAAATATCAATAAATCTAAGATTTACGGATACTTTTATTTCCACATGTCATTCCGCTCTTTCGCATTTCACGCGCGGTGCCAATTTCTCACGAATAACATACATACATACATTATCATTATAGACTGTTATGCCTTTCAACGTTCAGTCTGCAAGCCTCTGAGAATTTACTAAACGTCGCCACAATCCTCGATTTGCAACTAGTGTTGTGGCCTCATTTAGTTCTATACCTCTTATCTTTAAATCGTTAGAAACCGAGTATAACCATCGTCGTCTTGGTCTCCCTCTACTTCTCCTACCCTCCATAACAGTGTCCATTATTCTCCTAGGTAACCTATCCTCCTCCATTCGCCTCACATGACCCCAGCACCGAAGCCGGTTTATGCGTACAGCTTCATCCATCGAGTTCATTCCTAAATTAACCTTCATCTCCTCATTCCGAGTACCCTCCTGCCATTGTTCCCACCTGTTTGTACCAGCAATCATTCTTGCTACTTTCATGTCTGTTACTTCTAACTTATGAATAAGATATCCTGAGTCCACCCAGCTTTTGCTCCCGTAAAGCAAAGTTGGTCTGAAAACAGACCGATGTAAAGATAGTTTCGTCTGGGAGCTGACTTCCTTCTTACAGAATACTGTTGATCGCAACTGCGAGCTCACTGCATTAGCTTTACTACACCTTGATTCAATCTCACTTACTATATTACCATCCTGGGAGAACACACAACCTAAATACTTGAAATTATCAACCTGTTCTAGCTTTGTATCACCAATCTGACATTCAATTCTGTTGAATTTCTTACCTACTGACATCAATTTAGTCTTCGAAAGGCTAATTTTCATACCATACTCATTGCACCTATTTTCAAGTTCCAAGATATTACAATGCAGGCTTTCGGCACAGTCTGCCATTAAGACCAAGTCGTCAGCATAGGACAAACTGCTTACTACATTTCCACCTAACTGAATCCATCCCTGCCATTTTATACCTTTCAGCAGATGATCCATGTAAACTACGAACAGCAAAGGTGAAAGATTACAGCCTTGTCTAACTCCTGTAAATACTCTGAACCAAGAACTCATTCTACCATCAATTCTCACTGAAGCCCAATTGTCAACATAAATGCTTTTGATTGATTTTAATAATCTACCTTTAATTCCATAGTCCCCCAGTATGGCGAACATCTTTTCCCTCGGTACCCTGTCATATGCTTTCTCTAGATCTACGAAACATAAACACAACTGCCTATTCCTCTCGTAGCATTTTTCAATTACCTGGCGCATACTGAAAATCTGATCCTGACAGCCTCGCTGTGGCCTGAAACCACACTGGTTTTCATCCAAATTCCTCTCAACGACTGATCGCACCCTCCCTTCCAAGATGCCAGCGAATACTTTGCCTGGTATACTAATCAATGAGATACCTCGATAGTTGTTGCAATACTTCCTGTTCCCTTGCTTATAGATAGGTGCAATTACTGCTTTTGTCCAATCTGAAGGTACCTTACCAACACTCCACGCTAGTTTTACTACTCTATGAAACCATTTCATCCCTGCCTTCCCACTATACTTCACCATTTCAGGTCTAATTTCATCTATTCCTGCTGCCTTATGACAATGGAGTTTATTTACTATCCTTTCCACTTCCTCAAGCATAATTTCACCAACATCATTTTCCTCCTCCCCATGAGCTTGGCTGTTTGCAACACCACCATGATGATTTCCTTTTACATTGAGAAGATGTTCAAAATATTCCCTCCACCTCTCCAGTGATTCCCTGGGATCTATTATGACTTCACCTGAATTACTCAAAACACTGTTCATTTCCTTTTTCCCTCCCTTCCTAAGATTCTTTATTACTGTCCAGAAAGGTTTCCCTTCTGCTTGACCTAGTCTTTCCAGGTTATTACCAAAATCTTCCCATGAGTTCTTTTTGGATTCAACCACTATTTGTTTCGCTCTGTTTCTTTCATCTACGTACGAATCTCTGTCTGCCTCGGCCCTTGTTTGGAGCCATTTCTGATAAGCCTTCTTTTTACGTTTACAGGCTGCTCTCACTTCATCATTCCACCAAGATGTTCGGCTTTTTCCATCTTTACACACAGTTGTTCCTAGGCATTCCCTTGCTGTTTCTACTACAGCATCCCTGTATGCCACCCATTCACTTTCTATATCCTGAACCTGCTTACTGTCTACTGTTCGAAACTTCTCACTAATCATATCCATGTACTTCCGTCTAATTTCCTCATCCTGGAGCTTTTCTACCCTTATTCGTTTGCAGACAGATTTCACTTTCTCTACCCTAGGCCTAGAGATACTTAGTTCACTACAGATCAGATAGTGGTCTGTATCATCGAAAAATCCGTGAGAAACTCGTACATTCCTAACAGATTTCCTGAATTCAAAGTCTGTTAAGATAGAGTCTCTTATGGATCTGGTACCCCTAGCCTCCCATGTGTAGCGGTGAATAGCCTTATGCTTGAAGAATGTATTCGTAACAGCTAAACCCATACTAGCACAGAAGTCCAGCAAACGCTTCCCATTCCCATTAGCTTCCATATCTTCCCCACATTTACCAATCACCCTTTCGTATCCTTCAGTTCTATTCCCAACTCTCGCATTGAAATCGCCCATTAGCACTATTCTATCCTTGCTGTTAACCCTGACCACGATGTCACTCAATGCTTCATAAAACTTGTCAACTTCATCTTCATCTGCACCCTCACATGGTGAATACATGGACACAATTCTTGTCCTAATTCCTCCAACTGACAAATCTACCCACATCATTCGCTCATTTACGTGTCTAACAGAAACTATGTTGCGTGCAATGGTATTCCTGATAAAGAGCCCTACCTCAGACTCTGCCCTTCCCTTTCTAACACCCGTCAAGTACACTTTATAATCTCCTATCTCTTTCTCCTTATCTCCCCTTACCCGAATATCACTTACTCCTAGCACATCCAGATGCATCCTCTTTGCTGACTCAGCCAGTTCTACCTTCTTTCTTCCATAAGGCCCATTAATATTTATAGCTCCTCATCGAATTCCATTTCGTTCGCCAAGTTGTTTCCAAGGAGTCCCTCGCCTGTCAAATGGGATTGGGACTCTATTACTCCCATAGGTCCGAGGCTTGCTTAAAGTGTTCTGAGCTCGGTAAATTCATGAAGCAGGATGCTGCCCTACTTGCACATAGTCCAAGTGAGGATATCTCCTCTAACGGGTTATGGACCACCGGTGAATTGTATAGTCCTAGCCGCCTGAGCACAAGGAGGGCTACGACTCAGAATATGTCCGAGATGCCCGCTCCCATTCCATAGCAACTGGTTTCCCGACTCTCAGGACCACTTACTAGGCCACTCAGCCGTTGCCCATGGTTCACGAACTAGGACGTGACTACAGTAACCCACAAACATGAACCATACGAATAACATATTTGTGCCAAATGAAAATGATAATTCATGATTAGAAAATAAATCAGTAAAGATGACAGAACTATGATTTCAACATTATAAATAATACATGAAGAAACAGACAGGTATGTAAAAGTATTTAGAAAGGGGCAATAGCGCATATAAATACACTTACTTTGCATTCATTGCGATTTGAAGTCTTCCAGAACAGTACCCGGCCATTTTATCACAGAGAAACAAATTTTATGACAACCTACTAACGATCTATTGTTGATCAAAGCAGCCAAGAATGCACAATAGCACTTCACCAGCAATAAAACTAGGACAAACTACATTGTTGTCCAGAAGGCCAGGTCCCTGTGTGATATCGGTCATCTAAGTAACCACTTCGAACAAAAACACATCAAATTCACGATTGTCAACCCCTAAAAGATGAAATACCGCTCAAAAATAATCTGTATGCTCATCATGAACATCAATAAATGCAAGAGGGTAGATTTAAACGAAAAGTAAGTGAGGAAAGTGTAATAAGAGCTGGTGGTTTGTTAAATAACCAGTAAGCCTGAGAGGATTTCCCAGTCTGGCCATGTCGTTAAGGCGTCAAGTGTTTAATGTCTGAGAAATCCTGTTGGTGAAAGAAATCGCTATCAGAATGTTGGCTGGTTGGGTATGAGAATGTCTCGATTGCGAGCCGAAATCCTGGGCTTATTTCCAAACCTCTCCACAGTGTTCGTATGGAGTGAAGACATTTGACGCTGCTCATACCTAGAGATTCGTCTGCCGCATAGGGACGATAAGCCTTGAGCAGACTTCTTGGTGTTATTAGACAGCAGAGATGGCTGAAAAATAACGTAGCAATTACTTTGTCGCAGTTACATACCTGTCACTGTAACAAATGTAACGAGGACAAAAAATAACAGGTTACCGATTAACGACAACAGAATAACGTACTAGTGAAAACAGTAACCGGGAAGTGGAATTTATCACCAGTAGCAACTTAGAGACACAGAATGTGACCTTCAGAGTTCAAATAGTACACATGCCTTCCAAGTGAGAACGCTTTCGTAGGAGACTGCTTTAGGTCCAATACGCTATAATGTATAATATACTCTATAGTGTATTTGTTTAAGTTGCTGCTGTCATCTGGTAACTGAAGTGTAAACTGTTATGACATATTCAACTGCTCAGGGGTAATCGTCGACTGAGACATCGCGCTGGGCTATCTACATTACAATATTATTATGAGTTTCACCCGTATATTTTTTTTCTTGTACCATTAATGAATGTGTATGCTAACTTTCCATCTTAATATTACAAATAACATATTATATGTTATGTTACTAAGGCAGTGACCAAGATAGTGCTGAGGAGAATAGAAAAGGAAATAGAGGAGAATATGGAAGATGACCAGTTTGGATTTAGAAAGAGAAGAGGAACCAGAGATGCAATTGGATGCCTAAGGATTATTGCAGAAAGGATGTTAGAAGTGAATAGGGAAATGTATATATGTTTCATAGATTGGGAAAACGCGTTTGACCGAGTGAAGTAGACTGGGAAGACACAGTTGTATAAGAATCAGAAGGTGATGGTTAGAGTAGATGAATATGAAACAGAAGAAGTGGGTATCGGAAGAGGAGTGAGACAGGGATGTTGCATGTCACCGGGTCTGTTCAATATATATGCCGAAAAACTGATACAGAATGCCCTGGAAAAAGCAACAGGCGTTGTGTAGGGAGGAGAACCAATAAAGACAATACAATACGTAGATGATGTGGCGGTATTAGCGGAATCGGAAAAAGATCTACAAGTCATGTTGGAAAATATTGAGAGAGTGGGCAAAGAGTTTGGAATGAAGATAAACATTGGGAAGACTAAGGTGATGTTAATAGGAAAGGAGGAGATTGCTGTTAATATAACACTAGCGGGAAAGAAATTGGAACAAGTAAAAGTCATTCAGATAATTGGGAAGTTTGTTGCCATGGAATGGAAGCTGTACAGAAGAAATAAGAAGCAGAATATGTATGGGAAAAGAAGCCTTCGGAAAGTTGAGAGGGCTTTTGACATTTCAGGCAATCCGTATTAATTTAAGAAAGAGGTTCGCAAATTGTTTTGTGTGGAGTGTAGTGTCGTATGGAGCTGAAACATGAACACTAAGAAAGAAAGAAACAAAGTATTTGGAAAGTTTTGAAATATGGTTGTGGAGAAGAATGGAAAAGTGAGGTGAACAGATAAAGTGAGAAACGATGAAGTGCTAAGAAAAGTAGGAGATAAGAGACACCTGATGAAAATGATAAGGAAGAGGAAAATATCCTGGGTGGGTCACATACTACGTAGAAATTATCTTCAACAGAGGGTGATGGAGGGAAAAATAGATGGAAGAAAAGGAAGAGGAAGAAGAAGGTTTGGAATGTTAACAGATGTCAAACAAGGGAGAAGCTATGAACAACTGAAGCAAGATGCTCAGGACAGAAAATCATTGAGACTGTCCAGTTGATACCTGTCTCAAAACAGATTCACAGAAGAAGAAGATGGCATAACATTACTTCATTTTACTTAATCGATCCTCTTGTACCGGTTTATGTTGAGGTTTGGCAGACAGAACATAATGTATTCTTGTCTTTTATCCTTGATCGGAGCATTGTCAAATTCACTCCCCTAGATTTCCGAAAAGATGCTCTATTGTCTTCTGATTTCATCCGTTGTCTGCCTCTCATTAACTTCATAGCAAATAGGAACACGTGTTTTGCTGCACTGACTTTCAACAGTGTAGTGATGCGTGCGCGCATGTGCGAGTGAATGAATGTGACTTCGCAACACAGACAAGCTTGAAACTGTGACCAGGCTGTGACCGATAAAAGGTAAAGTTGGACGTTATTTTTAACTGTTACTTTCCACCGTTACTTTATTGTAGCAGTGATAGATGTAGCAATTGCAAAAAATATCCGTTTGTCACACCTCTATTAGACAGGAGTAAGCTATGTGCCTGCAACAGGTTTCGACCTCTCGCTGCCTCATTATCACTACCATCACTAGGGCCAGAATAATTATATAATATCATAGTGAGAAATATGTACATTAAAATATAGTATTAGTGAAATATGTTATTAAATATGTAATATTCGTCAATATGTAGTATTATTAATGCATTAAATGTACAAAAATACTTGTGTATTCCTTTTATTATGATTTACAGCTAAGATATGAGACAATAACATTGTTTTAGTCCGCCTCTGCGGTGTAGTGCTTAGTGTGATTAGATTCCACCCCCAGAGGCCCGGGTTTGATTCCCGGCTCTGCCGCGAAATTTGAAAAGTGGTACGAGGGCTGGAACGGGGTCCACTCAGCCTCGGGAGGTCAACTGAGTAGAGGGGGGTTCGATTCCCTCCTCAGTTACACTGGAAGTGGTTTTTCGTGGTTTCCCACTTCTCCTCCAGGCAAATGCCGGGATGGTACCTAACTTAAGGCCACGGCCGCTTCCTTCCCTCTTCCTTGTCTATCCCTTCCAATCTTCCCATCCCCCAGCAAGACCCCTGTTCAGCATAGCAGGTGAGGCCGCCTGGGCGAGGTACTGGTCATCCTTCCCAGTTGTATCCCCCGACCCAGGGTCTGAAGCTCCACGACACTGCCCTTGAGGCGATAGAGGGGGGATCCCTCGCTGGGTACGAGGGAAAAACCGACCCTGGAGGGTAAACAGGTTACGAACGAACGAACGAACGTTGTTTTAAATACCTCCATATTTTACGACAAAGTTATAGTTGTTGCTTTAGGTAATTTGCATAGTCCACTGTTCTCTAATTTGACAGCAAGTACAGTTACTTATTAAATAATCAAATTAAAGGCATATTGAAAATAATTAAAACATTGAAAAGAATGCTTTGCACTGTAAATCACGGAGTGTGTATCCAACCCTTGTCTCTACGGGGTCGGCTAAGTAGTGAGATGAATCTTCGTAGCGAGGTTTTATGACCGGATGCCCTTCCTAAAGTCAACCTCATCAGAGGATTTAATGAATGAAATGATAGAAGGAAGGGAGATGGTGAAACCAGGTGCTGGCACATAGCCTACTCCTGTCGAATAACACCAAGGGGTCTGCTCAAGGCTCAATATCACCATCCGACGGACGAATCACCATCAACAGCGTCGTATCCCATCACTCCATATGAACACTGCGGACAGGTTTGTAATTGAATCCAGGCTTTTAGCACGCAACCTAGGGATTATAAATTGTATACCACCACCTCTCCTACCCTTTCGGCGAACATTCTGATGTTGAATTATTTTTCGAACAACGGGACTCGAACCGGCTAACGACGGTGTGGCGCCTTAACGATCATGACCACCAGGCGGGCTGCCCTGTAATTCGCGGAGTATTTTACACTATTTATTGTAGTAGCTAATTTCATGTTGCCTTCATGTCCTGAAAATGAAATAAATAAGCGTTACTTAATATAGTCAATGTTGCCTGTATGTACAAATATGTTACATGTTCACATCTTCTTCTTCTTATTATTATTAATCTGTTTATCCTCCAGGGTTGGTTTTTCCCTCGGACTGAGCGAATGATCCCACCTCTACCACCTCAAGGGCAGTGTTCTGGACCATAAGACTTTGCTTCGGGGGATACAGCAGGGTAGGAGGACCAGTACCTCGCCCAGGCGGCTTCACCTGCTTTACTGAGCAGAAGCCTTGTGGGGGATGGGGAGATTGGAAGGGATAGACAAGGAAGAGGGAAGGAAGAGGCCGTGGTTTTAAGTTAGGTACCATCTGGGCATTTGCCTGGAGGAGAAGTGGAAGAGCTCGGAAAACCACTTCTTGGATGGCTGAGTAGGGAATCGAACCCCCCTCTACTGAATTGACCTCCCGAGGCTGGATAGACCCTGATCCAGCCCGCGTACCACATTTCGAATTTCGTGACAGAACCGGGAATCGAACCCGAGTCTCCAGGGGTGACAGATAATCCACAATGATCACTACACCACAGAGGCGGTTCATGTTCACATAAAATGTAATGTTACCGAATACGTGAAAATATGTAATATGAAACCGCATTTCAGCACTGTCGATGCCTTTTCTGTCCAAAGTCTTTACGGTCCAGGTCTCACATCACTATGAGAAAACAGAGAATACAGAAGTCAATGATATGGATCTTTGTATTATTAGTAATTGCCCTGTTCTTCCAGATCTTAGTTAATTTCATCATAGCTACTCGTCCTAGCGAAATCCTTCCCCTTATCTCTCTCTCCAAACTTCCCTTATCACTGATTGTTGAACCAATGTACCTATCTCCGGAAATACTTAGACTTAAATACGAGTTTCCAGAAATTCTGTTGAGTCACTTTCACCGTGAATTTTGGGACGAAAATCCAGACAGACAGACAGACAGACAGACAGACAGACAGACAGACAGACAGACAGACAGACAGACAGACAGACAGACAGACAGACAGACAGACAGACAGACAGACAGACAGACAGACAGACAGACAGACAGACAGACCTGAACTGAGATTGTTCCCGAATTTTTTAATATCTAACCCGACATAAATACGAATTATAGGGCCAAAATTTCAAATGAACGGACACGTTTATGATCTTATTTATATGGATAGCCAAGTGTTCGACTCCTTTGCGGAATGGCCAGCGTACTGCCCTTTGGTTAAGAGGACTCCGGGCTCGATAACCGCCGAGTCTGGGAATATAATTGCTTCTGATTAATTCTTCTGGCTCGGGGACCGGGCGTTTTCGTCCGCCCCAAAACTCTACCCTTCACATTCAGACATCACACATCACATTATCAGACTACACAGACACACGCAATATTGATTACACACCTCCATATAGGATTGACTTCAAGAAGGGTATCCCGCCGTGAAAGGGTCAAATCCAAGCACCCGCGTCCCCATAGATGTGAGAAACGCTGTAGGAAAATAAGAAAAATAGGAAGATAGAGAAGTCTCTTCGAGGTCCAACAATATGTTTTTTTTTACAATTGGCTTTACTTCGTGCCGACACAAATAGATCATATGGCGACGATGGGATAGGAAAGGGGTAGGAGTGGGAAGGAGGCGGTCGTAGTCTTAATTAAGGTACAGTCTCAGAATTTTCCTAGGGAAACACGGACAACCATATTCAGTGCTACCGACAGTGGGGTTCGAACCTACTATCTCCCGAATGCAAACTCACAGCTGCGCGCCCCTAACCGCACGACCAGGTCGCTCGGTGCAACATACGAAACTACATTTATGTCCTCTGTGCCATAAAGTCTACCAGAAGACATCGCGTATGTCCCAAAAACATGACTGGCATAATCCTGCAAGTTGAGAATGTCTGTTTGAATTTGACTCTCGTCGACGATGCCGTGTGTTACCACGATCGCTGCGGCATCCACGCTCCCCCCCCCCCCCCCCCACTCCAACGTGATGATCTTCTTTTTGATCTTTTCTTGCATTACTTGGGGTCGTTAATCGTGTGGATTTGGCACAGTTTTATGACGGGATGCCCTTCCCGACGACAACCCTACATGGAGGGATGTATTGACTACTGCATGTATCTGTGGCAATTAGCAGTGTGGTGTATTACGTGTTTGAAGACGAACATAAGTACCCTGACCCCAGCGAAGGAGCCTGTTCTCCTTTAACGAACTGGTTCAGTAGTGTTTATGATCTTACTAATAGTATCAGAAAAGTCAGAGCCCTGGCATACCTTTCATTCTGCGTTCCGAAGATGTGGGAGTGCATCTTCTTGAAGTCCAAGTCTTCTGCCGTAAGTTTGCTTTACAGCGCATCGACACAGATAGGACTTAGGGCGACGATGCGAGAGGAACGAGCTGGGAGTGTAAAGGAAGCAGCTGTGTTCTTAATTAAGGTACACCTCCAGCATATTTGCCTGGTGTAAAAATGGGAAACCACGGAAAACCATCTTCAAGACTGCTGATAGTGGGGTTCGAACCCACTATGCTCCGAATGCAAGCTCACAGATAGGCGACCTTAACCACACGGCCAACTCGCTCTTTCAATTGTCTAGAGACATGACCTTGAAATTTTTGCAAAATATTATGACAGTATGGGAATTAAGAACCATCTCTTTTCGCAAATCTTGGTGTCTACTGCTCGCATGGTATAAATAAATAAATAAATAAATAAATAAATAAATAAATAAATAAATAAATAAATAAATAAATAAATAAATAAATAAATAGTCCACCTCTTTGGTGTTGTGATAACAGAAGGGGTTCGATTCCCACCTCCGCCATCCTCTAAACGGATTTTCATGATTTCCCACTTCTTCTCCAGCCAAATGCCGGAATGGTACCTAACTTAAGGCCGCGGACGCTTCCTTCCCTTTTCCCTATCTATTCCTTCCAATGTTGCCATCCCCCAGAAGCCCTGTTCAGGATACAAGGTGAATCCGCCTGGGAGAGGTACTGGTCCTCCTCTCCACTTGTATCCCCAATCAAATATCTCACACTCCAGGACACTGCCCTTGAGTGAGTTAGAGGTGGGATCCCTCGCTGAGTCCGGGGGAGAAACCAACTCTGGAGGGTAAACGGATTAAGTAAATAAATAAATAAATAAATAAATAAATAAATAAATAAATAAATAAATAAATTCCTATACAGTGTATCATCAGAACTACTACGTAACCATTTTGGAACGTTCTGTTACGATCTCTAAAGTTAAATGATACAAAGAGTGGTCAGTATTTGGATTAGTGAAGGGTAGAACTGCTTGCTGTTCCCCGAACTGCATATAAATTGCAGATGAGGAAAGGACGAACCTTGCCTAATGAGAAGTCTTTCTTCTGTACATGTTTTTGTGAGCCAACATGGGATTGTTTGAAGCTAAACCAATTAGATTTTCGGATGTTTTCCAGTTTACCGAGCCACGGTTCTATGTTCCTGTTATCAGAGTCTCTCTAGGGGAATATATCATTGCCGTGCGGTTTATTATTAGTTTCCGTAATGCTTACTACTCGGCCACGAAATGAGGCATGTATCTTGACGTGGTCTGTGTAATGGCTCGTATATTTCAACCATTACAGCTGGGCGGTGAAGGTGGGAGAGCTATATCTCTGGCTTTTACTAAAACCCGATGATAATCTGTGCTAGCTGCTTCCTTACTCGCTGTTCAGTTTGAAGACACCTTTTATTATCTTGCATTTTGAGGTCACAGTAACACGTGCAGGTTTCCGGCAACGGAGGGATAGCTGAGGGCTTGAACTGGAAAGGAAACGACTGCATCTGAATTGGCTCCGATGATAAAATATGGTGTGGGGATTGGCTCACAATATATTTGGCTCAAAAAAACAAATTTGCGTCCGAATTGGCTCATTGGTTGAGATAGAATTGGCTCCGTCAACCCCCACTGTGTTAACATTTCCCTTCCTAGTTTAACAGACCTACGAGTGACAACATTACTTAGGTCTAGTTAAAAATATTTTTACAGTTTTGCAGTAATCCAGCCTTTAATTTGTTTATTGTTATTAGTTTCTGTACTGCTTCTTACTGTCTTACGTTACATTTCATTTAAGTAAGGTCTCATAACATTGATTTTTACGCCTCTGTGGTGTAGTGGTTAGTGTTATAAACTGCCGTTCCCGGTGGCCCGGGTTAGATTCCCGGCTCTGCCACGGAATTTGAAAAGTGTTACGAGGACTGGAACGGGAGCAGAGGGGGGTTCGATTTCCGCCTCAGCCATGCTCAAAGTGGTTTTCCGTAGTTTCCCGCTTCTCCACCAGGCAAATGCCGGGATGATACCTAACTTAAGGGCACGGCCGCTTCCTTCCATCTTCCTTCTCTATCCCCTCCAGTGCGCGTAGAGGCGCGCGGCTATGAGCTTGCATCCGGGAGATAGTGGGTTCGAATCCCACTGTCGGCAGCCCTCAAGATGGTTTTCCGTGGTTTTCCATTTTCACGCCAGGAAAATGCTGAGGCTGTACCTTAATTAAGTCCACGGCCGCTTCCTTCCAACTCCTAGGCCTTTCCTATCCCATCGTCTCCAAAAGACCTATCTGCGTCGGTGCGACGTAAACCCAATAGCAAAAAAAAAACAAAAACAAAAAAAAACCTCCAATCTCCCCCATTCCTCCATAAGAATTCTATTCAGCATTGCAAGTGAGACCTCCTGGGCGAGGTACTGATCTCCGGCCTAAATTATATTCTCACGATCCGAAGTCTCGCGCTCGAGGAGGCGGTAGATTTGGGAACCCTCGCTGGGTCCGAGGAAAAACCGAAGCCTGGAGGGTAAACGGATTAAGAAAGAAAGGAAAACATTGTTGTTTAACCCTGGAGTGGTCCCGATGGGTCTACGAGACCCGGACGGACATACTTATTGGTGTTCCTGTTGTTGGAATGCACCGAGCACTTCCCCCTCCTTGGTAGCTTCTTGGCTCCTGACTTAACACAGTAGCCCGCTCTCAGTTGCCTTGGAGACTGCGCGTACAGGCTGTTTCAAGGTCTCGCAGACCCAGTGCGACTGTCAACGTTGGTCTTTGTTGTCAAACTTCGCATTGTTAGTTTAGTGCACTTTTTCTTCTGTGTAACAGTGGATGAAGCTAATTCTGCCTGGATTTGTTCTATATTGGAGGAATCTGAAGATGAAGTTCTTGGTGGAGATGAAAGTGATTACGGCAGTGATGTGACTGATGAAGAACAACAGAATAGTGAGTAATGTGTTACCGAGCAAAGTGATATTTCAGAAGTTTCTGATTCTGAAAATAGTGGCTCTATTGAGTACACAACATCAGATGACGAAATTCCTTTAGCTTATTGTGGATTTTACAAAGGAAAGGACGGAAAAGCCAAGTGGAAAATAGCCGAGCCCACTAAATCTGCGAAGACTCGCCAGCATAACATTGTAAGCCATTTGCCAAGTACAAAAGGTGATGCCAAAACTGCTGATGACCCAGTAAAAGCTTTCAGTTGTTTCATTACTGATGAAATGATTGATAAGATTGTTTTTTGCAGAAGTATTTAAATTGGTCAGTTACAAGAGAACGGGAACGTGATGCGAAAGAAAGAGGCAATAGGGAAATTAAAGCACTTATTGTTTTGCTGTTGTATGCTGGGGTGCTAAAATCATCACACATGAATACAGATGACCTCTGGAGTCCTGATGAAACAAGGATACAGATCTTTCGGCGCAGTCATGTCACAGCAACGCTTCAAGTTCCTACTTCGAGTGATTCGTTTCGATGCCAAAAGAGACAGGGAACAAAGAATTTCTGAGGATAGACTGGCACCGATAAAATAAATTTTTGAAGAGTTCGTGGAATTCTGTAAAGTAAACTACACGGCTGGGGAATACATAACGATTGATGAGCAGATTTGGGCATTTAGGGATCATTGCAGGTTTCGTCAGTAAATGAGAAGCAAGACAGCAAAATATCGCATTCAAGTTTTCACTATGGTGGATGCTCGAAATAACCAACCTGGAGGTCTATTTGGGGAAACAGCGTTCAGGACCCTTCGGAATAGTTTAGACCCCAACAATGGTTGTAACTCAGCTTGTTCAACCCCCCACCCTCAGGTACAGGCCGCAATGTGACATTTGAAAATTGGTTTACTAGTATTCCTCTTTCCGAAGACTTAATGAATAATTACAACTTGACAATGGTGGGTACAATGCGCAAAAATAAGTAAGAGCTACCACTTCAGTTCGTAACGAGTAAAGGACGTGCTGAGAAATCATCCCTGCCTGGATTCGACAGAAAGAAGACACTTGTGTCGTATGTGCCAAAGAAAGGTAAGATCGTAGTGTTAATTAGTACAATGGACCATGCAAAATCGATTGATTGCGATACTGGAGATGAAGCCTGAAGTAGTAACATTTTATAATGTTGCAAAAGGTGGAGTCGATACAGTCGACCAAATGGAGTCAACTTACACCACTGCGAGAAAACCCAACAGATGGCCTCTGTGTCTTTCCATCTCCTGGACTTGGCTGGAATCAATGCACTGGTTGTGTATAAATTCAACACAAGAAGCTACCAGAAGACTGTAACCCGGCGGCAGTTTCTGGAATGTCTCGCGCAGGGACTGACTGTAGACTACATGAAGTCAAGGTTATTGCAGCAGAACCTCCCAAAAATTTTGAGGACTGTTATTAACATGATCATAAAGTTGGAGGATAACTACCCTGTGCAAGCTCCTGCCACAGAAGTTCCCAGGGAAAGAAAGAGATATCATTTCTGCCCAACAAACAAAGACAGAAAGACATCCTTCATCTGCCTCAAGTGCCAAAATTTCATTTGCGGAAAACATGCACAACTTGTCTGTAAAATGTGGATAGAAATTGATTAGAGTGATGTTTCCTTGTACTTGGATGTGTTTCTAAAACTAATTAGATTTTTATTTTATGAATCATGACACAAAATTCACACATACCTAAAAAAAATCCATATTTTTGTACCAATAGTTCAAGTTGAAATTCTCAAAAATATTTTATTAAGATTGTGTAGAAAATTGGTGAAAGTGTTGCTTTGTGCATTTAGATTCAGGATAAAGTGAAAAAAATGATGTAAAATACATTTTTCTGTTGCCACCTTTTACCTTTCACAGTTTTTAAATGTAATTATAAAAATACATTTTTTGGTTAAGCAACGGGATAGTTAAATATTGTAGCCATGTAAACCGGATTAAAATAAACGAAATAATGTCCTATAATACTGTAATTGGAAATGAATTATAAAAAATATTGTAATAAAACACTGAGAAAAAATGGGTCTGAGAGACCCGGAGTGACCATTAATATAGACAAAACCCATGCGACCACTCCAGGGTTAAAGATGTGTATGTTGTGTACATTTTTACCTTTTCAGAAAAGAACATAAAACTCACTTTAAAAAATCAAATGGGGTTGTGTCAGGGTGCCGGCCCCGCGGTGTAGGGATAGCGCACTTGCCTCTTACTTGGAGGCCTCGGCTTCAAATCCGGGCCAGGTCAGAGATTTTTACTTGGATCTGTGGGCTGGTTCGAGGTCCACTCAGCCTACGTGATTACAATTGAGGAGACATCTGATGGAGAGATGGCACTCCAGTCTAAGAAGCTAAGAATAACTGCTGAGAGGATTCGTCGTGCTGACCACATAACACCTCATAATCTGCAGGCCTTCGGGCTGAGCAGCGGTCTCTGGTAGGCCATGGTCATTCGGTGCTATTGCGCCGTGGGTTAAGGTAAGGTAAGGCTTTGTCAGGGTCACTGCCGAGAGATTTCATGTGAAATATGTATCACGTGATAGCTATTTTTGAAATGAAGTACAATCTGTGATAATAAAGTTCGGTGAATGAAGTCAGAACGGTGGATCCGGCAACGCTGGCGACACACAACGCTGCACCTGCGTAGTAGCAGATTTTGACAACCTGCTCCCAACGTTGATCAGTTGAGCATCGTGTCTGTGCCGTGTAAGACCTGTTTGACACAGTGCGTGTTGTTGGTTCTGAACTGCAAACAGGAACATTAACGACCAAAAGATCAATGTACAATTTTGTTTTAAGCTTGGAAAGACACCGAAAGAAACGCATGCTGGTACATGTTTATGAATATCAAGCACTGTCCTTGAAGTGTGTGTACAAGTGGTTCGCCCGTTTTTGAGGAGGCCGGGAAAGTGTTTCTGAAAACCCCCGTAGCGGAAGACCGGCGATCGCCGTCAGTGACGAAAATATTGAGAAGATGAGGACATTAATCACGAACGATCGGCGATTAACTGTGCGCATGATAGCGGATGAACTGCAGGTAAACCGTGAATCTGTGCGACAAATCGTTACGCAGAAGTTAGGGAAGAAGAAAACGTGTTCTCGTCTTGTGCTACATCACTTGACTGACGATCAGAAGCAGGCACGTTTAGAGGCTTCACAGGATTTTGTCGAAACAGCGGATGCGACACCAAATTTTCTTGAGCTGTATTGTCACTGAGGATGAAACCTGGTGTCTCAGGTACGACCCTGAAACGAAACGGCAAAGCATGTAATGGCGTTCTCCGGGATCCCTTCGTAGGAAAAAAAGGCGAGAGCCGAAAAGTCACGCATCAAACTCGCTTTGAAAGGAAAGAGATTTAACGATATTCCTGACATCCAACGAAACGTGACGAGGCTTTTGAACACCATCCCAAAGGAAGACTTCTTGCAAAGTTTCCAGCACATGTATCGCCGATCTCAGCAGTACATAATGGGAGGGGACTGTTTCGAAGGACAGTAAGGTCACTGTCGTGCATTGTTCATCTATGTTGATTGTACAGGACTATTCACAGAACTTTATTGGCACAGGTTGTATTTGGTCAGTGTTAGCTTGATGTTTTATAGTTGATATTTTTTCTTAATTATTCTAAACACATACGCCTTCAAGGAAAAGTAGATATTAGCCTACAGTGTGTTGGAGATATGAAAAGTTACATAGAACAAAAGAAAGTTAAATATATATTTGTACAATGCAGTCCGGCTGCATTTCTGGCTTTTGGTTGAAGGCAACTCGCGTTCGATTCCCGGCCGATGCGGTGGTTTTACCCTTCATTGGTCAATTCATATAGCTCCGGGACTGGGTACTTATGCCATCCAGCGGCTATTTCCAGCAACTACTTGAGTCAATTATTTGAATGTAATTTTTCATAATGTACAACTTTGGACAGAAAAATGGATGATCGTGGAGTGTTCCGATGAAAAACAAAAAGAATGCATGAGTAACGGGTCCAACTGCAACACTACTGATCGGTTGAAAAGGAATCATCAATTTTGTCTCTCACTTTTGATGGTGACTGCACTGTGAAAATCATGGCCGATATTTATGGAAAAGTATGTACATTGGTTCTCACTGTTTAAAAAGTATCAAAATCATGTCAGTGTACAGATCTCAGAAGATAACTCATAACCCTTAACTTTTTGTATTTGTATAAGGATGGAGAGTACCATTTTCTAGATGATTTGTGAATGCAATGAAAATCATTCTCCACATATGTACCCAGAACTCCTTATTTTGATCAGAAATACCATGCTGAGTCCATAGAAATACTGGGGTTAATGATAGACGGAGGAGGCACGATCACAAAAATGTTTGTGAATGTTTACAGAAAATTTAATTTAGGTGCCAAATTTATCAAGGATATTGGGTCCGCGCCACTGTAAAACAATTTTTAGTCTGTGTAAAATATATTCTGATCTGTTTTATTCAGTACATTTTCTTACATCTATATATAAACCTAACTCCATGGCGCAACAGCCCCGAAGCGCCATGGCCTGCCAAGCGATCGCTGCTCGGCCCGAAGACCTGCAGATTACGAGGTGCCGTGTGGTCAGCACGACGAATCCTCTCGGCCGTTATTCTTGGCTTTCTAGATCGGGGCCACTATCTCACTGTCAGATAGCTCCTCAGTTGTAATCACGTAGGTTGAGCGGGCATCGAACCAGCCCTCAGATGCTGATAAAAATCCCTGACCTGGCCGGGAATTGAACCTGAGGCCTCCGGATAAGAGGCAGGCACGCTACCCCTACACTGCGGGGCCGACTTCTTCTAGATATTTGTTGGTTAGGTATGATGATTTGGTGATTTCTACCTGCCTGCCTGCTGCCATTTCTGGATGGATACAGTACATTTGTATCCATCTCTTGGCACAGGCCAGAAGTCCCAGTCTCATCCATAGCTGTGACAATATGGAAGCTGCTGGGGTATGGGTGGTGCTGAGTAATGACATTCAGAGCACGGCTAGTGCATCTGAGTGTTATGAAAGGTGTTGCTCATAGGGTCAGTCGTGCTGCAATAGCACTTTATGACCCAGTGAGGAAAGCAATGGCAAACTACCTCACTCCTCGTCTTGCCTAGTATGCCTCATTTTGGTGCTGCCATTGGTTTTTGCGGTTTCCTTATAACCGCATAACCTTTGGTGGTGCTATTTGAGGATCCAACCAGCCTCTGGGCTGATGACCTAACAGACAGACAGGTATGATTCATTTTGAACTAGTAAATGTGCTCGTGCTTCGGTACGGTTTTTTTTAAAATATCGTATACGGATTTCTACATAAATTACTTTACACGCCGTAACTGAGATTTCATTACATTTATTAAAATGCAGACGTCCACTTCGAGATTCACTACTCCTAAACGGTACGTCATATTAACAAACGGTCAATGCCATTAGACGCCCCATTCATCCTTCTACATGTTTGGTTCTAAAACATTTTCCCGTATTCTCGTATCTCCCATATTTATGGGTTAAATTGAGTTCGAAACTTTGGATAGGGTGAAATTTGAGTACATTTTTAACGCTTTACGTTATTTTTGGCATACTTATGTATAATCTAGAATCATGAAATTTTGTCCATTGTGCCAATGCGTGTACCAAACTTGATGACTCTATCTTTCCTATAAGTGTGCCAAACAATGAAATATACGTGTAGAAATCACCAAATTTACGAACAATCCAGAAATACAGCGAAATCTAACGTATAAGGGAGAGAGATACGACAACATGTCATAGGACCAAACTTGTAGATCACGCCAAATTGAACCGAGATTGTGCCATTTAGCCAATAAATAGCTCAAAAGGAATGTCTGAACAGTCCTTAAAATTGCCTCCATATTTCGATATTTTTGGGGGTAAAAAGTGAAAAATTTGAATATCTTGGAACTTTTCCCTCGCTTAAGGCTAAAAAGCTATATTTTGCCAAATTTCAATTTCCTAGCTCGTCTGGTAGATTGTGCCGCCATTTTGATTTGGGGGAAGGTGGATAAAAATGAGGAAATTCACGAATATTTTAAGCTCACGAAACCTATAGGATAAATTATACGACTACGTTCTTATGCTGAGCCCAAAATTTGAAGTCCCCAGCGTGCCCCCTTTGAGGAATTTTGAGAATTTTCGATTTTTCTAGGGATGCTACGGTCATAAGCTTCTCCGGCACCAAATTTCAAATTTCTGAGATTTCGGGAAGTGCCTCATTAATTCACGTCTATTTTCATTTTTATACCTTTGTATATAGATCGCTCTTAGACCGACTTGCTTTTATATATATATATATAATATTCTGTTGATTGTGTACTTTATGTGCACTTGTAATATCGTAAACCTACGTATTCTTAATAAGCTTTGTCTTTGGCAGCCTCCATACGGGGGAAGCAGGAAAAAAATTCTCTTTTAATGGTTTTCACCGAGACTCAGAGCCATATGATCGACTGTGTTATGAATAATACCCATTCCAGCAGGAGCAGTATTTCTCCTCAAGAGTTTGAATGGATTTGACACTCAAGCTGTTATACAATACGCACTGGAGTGTGACAGACCAGATATTTCCCTTAAGACGCCAGAAGAATAAGGACTACGAATATATATATTGTGGGCTGTCGACTGGGGAGAACGGGTACTCCCACATCCCCGCCCGCCTGGCCGACGCCGGGTCGGCTTCTCCTCGTGGCGTGACGCTGCACGGAAATACGCTCTAACATTTTAAGCAGATGGAAATCAATTCTAATCCGACAATCTTTTTAAATGACGACAATCCATTGAAAATTCATAGGCTGGAGTAAGAGGATATGATATCTTCAGTCCATTATGAAGTGTTTCTGGATATTATGCACTATTTAGCCTATAATTGTACATGATTTATTACAGACAAAATGCAAAATAATTTTGAAACTATTGTTTGAGAATGAAAAAACTTTGTTAAGATTGAGCTGGTCAGTCTCTGTGGTGTAGTGGTTAGTGTGATTAGCTGCCACCCCCGGAGGACCGAGTTCGATTCCCGGCTCTGCCACAAAATGTGAAAAAAGTGTTACGAGGGCTGGAACGGGGTCAACTCCGCCTCGGAAGGTCAAATGAATAGATGTGGGTTCGATTCCCACCTCAGCCATCCTGGAAGTGGTTTTTCGTTGTTTCCCACGTCTCCTCCAGGCAAATGCCGGAGGCTACGGCCGCTTCCTTACCTCTTCCTTGTCTATCCTTTCCAATCCTACCATCCCCCGGCTAGACCCCTGTTCAGCATAGCAGGTGAGACCGCCTGGGCAAGGTACTGGTCATCTTCCCCAGTTGTATCGCCCGATCCAGAGTCTGAAGTTCCAGACCACTGCCCTTGAGGCGGTAGGGGTGGGATCCCTCGCTGAGTCCGAGGGAAAAACCGACCCTGGATGGTCAAAGAAGCAGAAGAAGAAGAAGAAGAAGAAGAAGAAGATTGAGCTGTAAGTGTACCTCAACAAAAAACTTGTGACCGAGCGATTTGGCGGTGCGGTTATGACCGCGCAGCTGTGAGCTTGCATTCTCGATATAGTGGGTTCGTACCCCACACTGGCGGCCCTGAAAATGGTTTTCCGTGGTTTCCCATTTTCACATCAGACAAATACTGGAGATGTACCTTAATGAAGGCCACGGCCGCTTCTCTCCGACTCGTAGCCCTTTCCATAGTCGCCATAAAGATATATCTGTGTCGGTGTGACGTAAAGCAACTTGTAAAAGTAAATAAAACATAACAGGTGAGCTAGCCTGAGTGGCTCAGTCGGTAGAGTGCAGGCCTTCTGTGGTTGGCTTTGCTGAAACGTAAAATAACTCTTGTGCGACAAAATTCCGGCACCTGGGCATCTTTAAAAATCTTAGAAGTGTTAGAGGCAGGTGAAACAAATAACATTATCGTTAATAAGATGCCGCTTATTTCCTAGGCATGATAGCTGAGTGTCATGGCTACCCCTGTTCAAATATTTGGAAACGAAGTATTACCTCCCCATGATTTCGAATCAGCGACAAATTCTAGATCAAATTCTTATGACGACGATATAAATAATCGCGTAAAATTAAGACTCTTTGCTTTTCATGGATAAGAAAAAAACATGCCAATGCAGTCGAATTTGGTCGGTTGTGTTCCGATAAAAGAGACCGCAGAATAGAACTTAAGGGAAGAAATGACCATCGTGTTCTACAACGACAAGGAGCTTTGGCAGTATTGATGTGTCAGCATTGCAGCAGAGCGTGTGGGCCTAGAATTTTATTGGTTTCATCGGCCACCTATGAAGCCATAATATACGACCATTATACACTCGGGAGACATCATTATATTCACCAGTAAGTGAATGCTTATTGTTATGATGATTGTTCGAATATTATAAAATATTCATCCTATAGATTTGCCTCAAACAAGGTGTTCGCAAACCTTTCTTCATATAACTTACACAACATCAAATAAAGTAAGTTTAAATAGCCCGTAGTTTACTTCGTCTCTTCACTATCGACTATGATGACCTATTTGCGAGCTATTTGGATATCACGCCTTGTTTGTTTTAAATCAAGTAAGTTTGTAGTTACAGTTTTATGTGGATTACCAAGCCTTAGAAACGTAACTTTTGATTTTAAAAATCCTAGTTGCATTGCCTTGGATTCGGACTGCAGCCACCTTGGTCAAAAGAGCGGCCATAGTACCCCTTGTTCGGTGCGTCTCACAATTCAGCCCCTTATGGTCTGTCAACCCCTTTGGATGAACTGTGTTTCGCCAGATATCCGCACACAAGATGCGTACCTCATGACTAGCCGTAGCGTGACGCTGCGCCATCTTGGTTTGGCGGTCTTGAGAAAAATGTAACACAGTAGCTGCAGTGAGCAATGTATTTTTGTCTCAGTGTCATAAAATTGGTCATGTTGTATGTAACGTTTGTCTACAGCTACCAGAGAGAATGTTGTACACCCCTATTATTATTTTTATTTTTATCTTAGTTGAGTCTTGAAAGCATAAATTATTATAGCTGTATCCCCAAAACAAGAAATGTTAGTCCATCGGGCGATATGCTGGAAGTTTTTCACTTCTTCGACTCGTAAGCCAGCTGCACTCAAACAACTACCAATTCTTTGTCGTGTAGCGTGGGTTGTCACAGTCGCACGAATTTGTGCTGATGTCACTCGAGGGCCATGGTAGTTAAGGAGTCAAGTCTAACTGGACCGACACTGCGGTTAGCCGGTTCGAGTCATGCTGGTTGAGAAACGTTTCACCATCATGATGGGCGGCAGGGTAGACTGTGGGATGGGTTTAAAGCAGTTGTTGAGGAATGTTAAAAAAAGGTACATACCTTTAAAGGTGGTGAGGATCTCCTATATCAGGGCCTCTGAGAGTGTATGCACCGGTGCAAGGCGCAAAAGACGACTTCGCTAGATCGATCAGAGTGAAGATACCCACTCGCTTTTCCTAGATCTGCCTCGCTCGCTCCGCCTGTCCCCCACTTCTTCGCTTTCTCAGCAGCGTTCCACCATCCGAGCTGTGTTGAGCCGATCTTAGCCGAGACAAAACGCTGGTCCGAACCGAGCCGAGTTGTACCGATGCACGGTGCACAAAACCTCTGCGTCTCGGTTTGCACGCGTGGGATTTTGGCGTGTGAGAGGCCCTGCCTATATTATAACAGAGAAGTAAAAATCTAAGAAGTGGGTGGAGTTAGAAATAATTGTGGAAGTAAGGATATTGAACGAACTTACTAGGAAATGGAATCTAGCGTTAAGTACTGTAAGCCGAAGATAACATGACGGCAATCTTACAAATTTTAGTGAAAAATGGAAGGGTGTGATAGGCACAGGTTCAAAGAAGGATATTCCAGGAATCATTAATGGACAAGTGGAGTGTATATGTGAGGATTTACAGAAGGAAGTATTCAGTCAGCATTAAAGATTGTTAGTTACAAGAAATGTCGAATTAGGGAAGGTTGCTAATACCAACGAAGTATTCGAATTTACCTGCGATAGCAATTGGACAATTAGATAAAAAGGTTGAAAAACAGAAAAGCAGCTGGAATTAAAATGATTTCTTAGGATATACTAAAGACAATGCATTAGGATATAGCACCACATCTGAAGTACTTACTTGGTTAGTGTTTTCGTGAAGGAGCTATACCAAATGAATGGAGAGTTGATTTGGTAGCCCCCGTGTATAAAGGAAAGGGTGATAAACGTAAAGCCGAAAATTACCGGCGAGTCATTTTGACATGTGTTGCATGTAAGCTTTGGGAAGCATTCGTTCTGATTATATTGGACATGTTCGCGAAATTAAAACTGGTCCGATATAAAGGAGTTCGTGTTTGGGTAAAGTTATTCCAACGAGGCTAAATTTGTAGGATTCCAACAGGATGTGGGAGATGCTTTGGGTTAGGGAGGTAAAGTGGATTGTATTGCGACTGACCTATATAAGGCATTTGATAGTGTAGATTATGTGAGACTACTGGCAAAAGTGAGTGCTATTGAACTAGACAAAAGTGTGACTGAATTGGTGGCTATATTTCTAGAAAATAGAACTCAGAGAATAAGAGTAGGTGAAGCATTATCTGATTCTGTAATCATTAAGAGGGGAAATCCTCAAGGGAATATTATTGAACCCTTATGTTTTCTTAGATATATAAATATAAATGATATGAGTGAAGATCTGGAATCAGACAGAAGACATTAGCGGATGATGATGTACTGTATAGAATATAAATGTTACAAGATTGTGATCGAGTCCTGAAAGGCCTCTACATTGTTGCGAGATGACAAACGTGTTTAAAAGTCAGGTTGTGAATTTCACAAATAGGACAAGTCCTCTCAGTTTTAATTACTGCGTTGATGGGTTGCAAGTTCCTTATAGGGATCACTGCAGCCTAAGTACCTAGGTGTTAATATAAGGAAAGATCTTCATTGGTGTTGTAGTGTCCTCTGCCTGAGAGCTCCGCAACTCGCTCTCGCGTAGATTCTACTCGACGCTACGAGTGTGTGTCCAGCAGAGCGCTGACGTATGTGGTGTGACGTCAGCCAGCGAGTATATATTGGAGCGACGTTTGCACCGCTCCAGGCAGTCAGCTGTGTCCAGCGATCAGCCTACACCGTATGTCAGACACAGAGGCATCCCTCTTGAAAATGTGGACTGAACAGTTGGACTGAATTCTGATCGGGAGGTTTCACTTCAGGACAACTACAGCCTCAAGATACCCGCCTCCCTTGTAACTTGCCTACCTCCACCTAGCATTCTGCTAGCAAGAACTTTGCATCAAGTTCCATCCAAACTTTTCCAACCTCAGATAGCCATCTGCTATCATAAACTTTCACTCATTTGTGGCACCCTATCTCGTCAGGATAGACTTCATTGTACATGTAGGATCTTAGCTGTACATATATATATATAGTTCTTCAGCAAACAGTCAACTTACTTATGTTATTATCTAGCGTGTTCATCCTTATAAGACCGGGCGAGTTGGCCGTGCGCGTAGAGGCGCGCGGCTGTGAGCTTGCATCCGGGAGATAGTAGGTTCGAATCCCACTATCGGCAGCCCTGAAAATGGTTTTCCGTGGTTTCCCATTTTCACACCAGGCAAATGCTGGAGCTGTACCTTAATTAAGGCCACGGCCGCTTCCTTCCCACTCCTAGCCATCTCCTGTCCCATCGTCGCCATAAGACCTATCTGTGTCGGTGCGACGTAAAGCAACTAGCAAAAAAAAAAAAAAAAAAAAAAAAAATCCTTATAAGAAGCAAGTCTAAATTCCCTTTATTTCATGTACACTACTGACAGAGCAAATGCAACACCAAGAAGGAGTCGTTCGAAAGGGATGAAAGTTGGGGAAAAAACAGAGACGGCACGGGCGAATAATTGATGTTTATTTCAAACCGATATGCAGGTTACACAATGCGCACGGCATCGACTCAGTAGGATGTAGGACCACCGCGAGCGGCGATGCACGCAGAGACACGTCGAGGTACAGAGTCAATAAGAGTGCGGATGGTGTCCTGAGGGATGGTTCTCCATTCTCTGTCAACCATTTGCCACAGTTGGTCGTCCGTACGAGGCTGGGGCAGAGTTTGCAAACGGCGTCCAATGAGATCCCACACGTGTTCGATTGGTGAAAGATCCGGAGAGTACGCTGGCCACGGAAGCATCTGTACACCTCGTAGAGCCTGTTGGGAGATGCGAGCAGTGTGTGGGCGGGCATTATCCTGCTGAAACAGAGCATTGGGCAGCCCCTGAAGGTACGGGAGTGCCACCGGCCGCAGCACATGCTGCACGTAGCGGTGGGCATTTAACGTGCCTTGAATACGCACTAGAGGTGACGTGGAATCATACGCAATAGCGCCCCAAACCACGATGCCGCGTTGTCTAGCGGTAGGGCGCTCCACAGTTACTGCCGGATTTGACCTTTCTCCACGCCGACGCCACACTCGTCTGCGGTGACTATCACTGACAGAACAGAAGCGTGACTCATCGGAGAACACGACGTTCCGCCATTCCCTCATCCAAGTCGCTCTAGCCCGGCACCATGCCAGGCGTGCACGTCTATGCTGTGGAGTCAATGGTAGTCTTCTGAGCGGACGCCGGGAGTGCAGGCCTCCTTCAACCAATCGACGGGACGGGAAATTGTTCTGGTCGATATTGGAACAGCCAGGGTGTCTTGCACATGCTGAAGAATGGCGGTTGACGTGGCGTGCGGCGTGCGGGGCTGCCACCGCTTGGCGGCGGATGCGCCGATCCTCGCGTGCTGACGTCACTCGGGCTGCGCCTGGACCCCTCGCACGTGCCACATGTCCCTGCGCCAACCATCTTCGCCACAGGCGCTACACCGTGGACACATCCCTATGGGTATCGGCTGCGATTTGACGAAGCGACCAACCTGCCCTTCTCAGCCCGATCACCATACCCCTCGTAAAGTCGTCTGTCTGCTGGAAATGCCTCCGTTGACGGCAGCCTGGCATTCTTAGCTATATACTTGTCCTGTGGCACACGACAACACGTTCTACAATGACTGTCGGCTGAGAAATCACGGTACGAAGTGGGCCATTCGCCAACGCCGTGTCCCATTTATCGTTCGCTACGTGCGCAGCACAGCGGCGCATTTCACATCATGAGCATACCTCAGTGACGTCAGTCTACCCTGCAATTGGCATAAAGTTCTGACCACTCCTTCTTGGTGTTGCATTTGCTCTGTCAGTCAGTGTATATTGTATGAAAGACTGCAAACAAATAAACTTTTAGGTTGTGTTTTGTATATCGTGCTTCTTGTATACAACAATTGGGGTAATCACATAAACGGGATTGAAAATAGAGGTTATAGATATCTTCGCGTGATAATAATAATAATAATAATAATAATAATAATAATAATAATAATAATAATAATAATAATAATAATAATAATAATTTTGTGTGGCTATTTCTAGCCGAGTGCAGCCCTTGTAAGGCAGACCCTCCGATGAGGGTGGGCGGCATCTGCCATGTGTAAGTAACTGCGCGTTATTGTGATGGAGGATAGTGTTATGTGTGGTGTGTGAGTTGCAGGGATGTTGGGGACAGCACAAATACCCAGCCCCTGGGCCATTAGAATTAACCAATGAAGGTTAAAATCCCCGACCAGGGACCCTCTGAACCGAAGGTCAGTACACACATCATTCAGCCAACGAGTTTAGGGGTTGTAGTAAGGATGTAAAGGAGAGGGCATGTACAGTAAGTCTCTGGAAAGGCCACAATTAGAGTATGGTTCCAGTGTATGCGATCCTCACCAGGATTACTTGATTCGAGAAGTGGAAAAAATCCAAAGAAAAGCAGCTCGAATTGTTCTGGGTGATTTGAGCTGCGAAAATGTTGAAAATTTTGGGCTGGGAAGACTTGGCAGAAAGGAGATGTGCTGCTCGACTAAGCGGTATGTTCGAACTGTCAGTGGAGAGGCGGCGTGGAATGGCACAAATAGACGAATAAGTTTGAGTGATGTGTTTAAAAGTAGGAACGATCAAAATATGAAGATAAAGTTGGAATTCAAATGTTTGTTTATTAGAAGTGGAGTTAGGGACTAGAATAATTTATCAAGGGAGATGTTTCATAAATTTCCAAACTCAAAATGAAGACTAGATAAAGAACAGACAGGGAATCTACTACCTGAGCGACTGTCCTAAATGCAGATCGGTGGTGATTGATTGATTGATTGATTGATAGATTGAGGTGGTGGCATACAATTTATAATCACTAGATTGCGTGCTTAACGTCTGGATTTAATTCTAAACCTCTCGCAGTGCTCATATGGAGTGAGGGTATATAACGCTGTTGATGGTGATTCGTCCGTCGGATGGAGACTTAAAGCCTTGAGCAGTCCCCTTGGTGTTATTTGATAGGATTAGGCTACGTGCTGACGCCAGGTTTCATCCTATCCCTGCCTCATGAACGTAATCATCCCACATCCAGACGTGCAGGTCGCTCGTGGGCGTCAATGGAAAGACCTGCACGAGGTGAGCCATATATGTCCACGGGCACTCCCGGCACGAAAACCATGCGATAAATTTAAAAAAATAAATGATACTGTGATCCTTTCGCACTGTTGACAGTAAGTTTGGTCCTGTGCCAGTCCTGCGAGCATGCGTGTCTTCATTATGACGGTTGGTGCTACACGCGTAATGCAGATTCATGTTCACCACAAACAGATACGATCCTTAGAAATAACATTCTTTTTTACAGACCAATTATACTCAACCTCATAAACTACTACAGTTGTTAATGTTCTTCTCTCTCTCTCTCTCTCTCTCTCTCTCTGGAAGCTCATACGACCGGGGTTCAAAACACTTCACAAAGTGAAAATAAAGTAAGCTGCACTGTGCTGTGCAATATCGACAAACCCAAGTGATCTTAATTTAGTGTCATTTATGTATACAAATGATATCGCTCCATTCCTCCAAAATAAAAAACGTGTTAAATGATCAATTCCTTCAGGGCGTGACCATTCCTAGTTTGAATAGTGTCGGTCAGGGTTGGCAAAGAATTCTGCACGCTGTTGCCCCATCAGCGGTCGTCTAGCGATATTCTGCACACTTCTTATGTACCTCCTACTATTCTGTTTACCACCCTTCTCTCAACGGGCCACTTTTTACCACGGCGTTGTGTCTGAATGCAAGCGTAGCTTTACCGTGCAATTAGAACTACTTAATTTTGAGTGTTCTCTGAGGTCTACTACTGATAGATGTGATGACATTTTTGGATATAGCAATCCAGTGAAGTCGTGTATCATAGCCAACCTAATAATATTCGTAACCGATCCTTTATTGCATTAGTACAACTATACCGTTGAGTTCATGCTATTATTATTATTATTATTATTATTATTATTACTACTATTATTATTATTATTATTATTATTATTATTATTATTATTATTATAGCTAAAAATTGATTCTAGGCAACAGAAATGCCTAATTAACTCTTTTTGATTATTACAGAAAGCGTTCCAAGTGAATAATGTCAGGAATGTCTGGATTTTTGCACGCAGTTTGCAGAGAAACGAAAAAGTAGCAGAATCTTTTCCATCTAGTTTGCAAAGCACTCACATCTGTGTTGCCACGAATTTATTATCATGGTTTGTTATGCATTGCTCGTAATCCAATGTTTACCACCTGTTGCTCTGCTGTGAGTTTGGATGAACGTACGTAAATTTATCAGTTTTAATCCGAAACTTATTTTCATGAATGATAAATACTATTACAGAAAATTACGAAGTTGAAAGTAAGTTAAATTAAATATCAGATTTGTATTGAAACTAGTGCGTCGGTATTTAGGCATAGCTGCCAGTCGTCGTCAACAAACTTCAAAACATATTAAGAGTTTTGAGGGATTATGAGATTAGGGGTTAATTATTACAAGTAATCAAAGGCATTTATGTTAAAAATCGGATCGTACTGCGAATTGACGGTAGAAAGAGTTGTTGGTTCAAATTAGTGAGAGGGGTTAAAAACGCTGTAATTTCATATTTGTTTTTCATATTATACATGGATCATTACTGAAATATTTAAAATGGCAGGGTGGGATTCAACTGGGTGGAAGTGTTTAAGCATTTTGGCCTATTCCGATGACTTGAACTTAATGACAGATTGTGCTGAAAGCTTGCATTCTTGGAGACTGAAAAGAGGTGTAGCCAGTATTATAACTAGCTAAAGGAAGAAATAACAATCTAAAATGAATATGTATGTATGTATGTATCAACAAAATTTAAGGTCTCCCACGCGCCCAAGGTTTCTTTATAGAAATGAAAGAGGAAATATATTTAGTAGTTCTATAGTAATCCTAAATATGACATCTTCGCAATTCGAACCACGACCAACTTCGTGAAATGCCAGTGCCACTCGGTCATCACGACTCTACAGCATGGCAATTGATGGGGCTGTAAAGAAATTAAGGACACGGATGCTCCCTTCCCCGTACTAGGCCATCTTTGCCGGTGCGACGTAAAGCAATACTGTACTAAACGAGTTACGCGCCTTACATCATTCAACGATCATTGTGTACAGCACTGCATTACGTTTGGCTGCCTATCCCACAGGGGTATGTCAGCTTAACTAGCTGTAGTATACACTGGTTTAGGTTTACCCCAAGCGTGTGTGAAAGCAACTCTTGTCCCATTTCCCCATTTCCCAGCGTGGTAGGATATGAAGTGAGATGAATCTCCATAAAGAGCTTTTACGATCGGACGCTTTTCTTGACGTCAACCTCATCAGAGGAGTTAGTGAGACGAATCACGTGATATATGAATAGTGCGAAGAGAGAGGGGAAAACCCGGTGCCGGAACATATGCTACGCCTGTAGAATAACACCAAGGGGTAGGCTTATGGTTTAAAATCTCCATTCGACGGGCGAATCACAGTCAACAGTGCCATAAGCCCTCACTCCATGTAGGCATTGCGGAGAAGTTTTATAATTGAATCTAGGCTCTTGGCACGCAATCTCGTGATTAGAAATTGTATACCACTACCTCTTCTACCGTGCCGGCCAATATAACCTAACTGTAACACTAGTATGTTAAAGGAGATCATTTATAGAAGATACATAGCAAAGAAATAGTAGATACTGTTCGATTGGTCAAAACTAAAGCTGTGACTTACAGGGCTCTAACATTATTTCCACTTAGTCATGTTAATCTCCTCAATCCAATCATTCCTAAACATATCCTGTTTTCTTCCGATCCGGATACAGTTTCACATAATTCCATATGACGTGCAACCTGTAGAAAACCTCCACGATGGTGCACTCTGGGAAACGAACTGCAAGAGTAGGACGACAGAAAATATCACAAATGGCGACGAAACTAGATACTAGATCTCTTCCCGCCCTTCAAGTCTATATCGAAATTTAAACGGTCCTTCTGATAGCCATATGACCAATGGCATAGGAACCAACATTCATATCCTACAAATCAACACTAAGTCACCCCCAGTTCCCTGCCTTCAGTCATCGCTCTTCCAGAATTACCAAGACAACAATGCATTATAGAAGTTTCGAAAGAGTATAGTGATCCTCACATGTAGCAAAACCTATCAATCCACACCACAAAAAAAGATAACCTGCCATCCATACGCCTGAAGTCAAAACTTCCGATCTGGAACTTGGAAGTGGTGGCACATCCAGTAGATTTCTCCACTAAGGAATTTTGGAAAAATAAAAATAAACGGTCGTCGTCTACCTTCATATCTCAGAATCCTACAAAACCTATGGCAAGAATTCAGCTCCCAACGAATATTTAATGCAGATTAAATCGCATTAGAACTTGTGTTAGGAAATGTAAGTGTGAGGTATATCATTAGGGAATTTCCGGCTTACCAGAGTGCGAATGTAGAGTTACTACACAGTATACCACATTGTAAAAGAGTATCTTAGCACACGCTTCACTGGTGATTGGGAAGATATGTTGAATGCCTCTAGTGCAGTTACTGACTGGTTTGATGACCTCACAGTGGATATCTAAATGGGTGGATTTGTTCCTGTAAATATGCTGTTAACCCGTAAGGTAATAAATAAATAAATAAATAAATAAATAAATAAATAAATAAATAAATAAATAAATAAATAAATAAATAAATAAATAAATAAATAAATAAATAAATAAATAATAAATAAATAAATAAATAAATAAATAAATAAATAAATAAATAAATAAATAAATAAATAAATAAATAAATTCAATACCTTTTACTTTCTTGTGCGAATAACCTTCAGTTTTGGAAGAATGGAACGTTTTCTACTGCCTATTCTACCATTTCCTGTGCTTAGAATCAAGATTATCTTGGTGTACGCATTGAATACATCCTTATTTTTGTTCCTACTTTGCTCTAAAATACTGAAAATAGAAAAACTTCGGCTTGAACAATCACATAAAGTACACTTGTTTTGTAGAGTTGTTGTAAGTTGGCATCATGTAAGAGGACTGAGTCATTGTGGTTTTGAACTCTGCGTATTTAACGTGTGAGCAATCTGGCTGATGATTTAAGTAGCTGGGGTGTCTGTGCTAAAGTCTGAATTTTTAATTAATCATGACTAGGTTTGAGGGGTATCTATAATTAAGTTTCTTCTGTAGATGAAGTGGGGAATCCATTGAAATTCTTTCTAAAGGATGGTATGCTTACTTATTCCTATTCTGAAATTTATTGCACACGATTTTATTCCATTAAATCAGTATACAATTGAAAGTGGGGCGGGGGATTTCAGCGCGACAACGGTCTAAGGCACTATTTTAAGGAATGGAGATATCTGAAATTTAAGTTAATTGTGGATGTTCTAGGAATGTGAGAAACCCACTTTCTCTGTGACGCCTTGCCATCTTTAGTGTAATGTTATGTAGGCTACTCTAAAGAATTTGTGGAGATAATATAATATCTATGAGGATATTACAACACCTCTTCTTGGTTAGACCACTGTTGCAATAAAACTTACTTGCACAAAAAGGGAGGTAAATGATAATGACATTTAGTTCAATTTTTATCACCCTGTGAATTATTTATTCATCCTAAAAGCTTTGTAAAAGTTCTAAAATAAATGTTAACGATTATCTACACATAACCTTTTAAGTAGAAGAGGTTTTCTTCATCCTCCAGCTTTCTACCTGAGTTTCTGTATTCATTTACTTCAGAACTGTAACTTTTCTTCACGCCTTTCACCTTCGCACACCGACTAATGAAGGCATTCTGTAAACACCAGTCACGAATATTTCAAAACAGTTGGAACACGGCTTTACATTGTTCTTAACTGAAAAATTAATATCCCTTATGCTCAGAATCACACGGTGGGTCTTATTGTCTTTTGCTGCCATTCTTGCCTGTTCTTCCTGTATATTCCTCTCCTTAATCTTTTCACCCCCTCTGAACGTTCATTTCATGAATTTACACCCCTTATTTCGTTTTAATTCCATGAATTTCTATCAGATTGTGTTTTTCACATCATTTTAGCACTCGAGATATCTCCAGTAGCATGAAGGTCAGTCATATTTTGTAGTTGCTACACGTGAGGTTAATACTGGCCTCTCATCGGTTGTTAGAAGGATTAAACCAATGTTGCAATGTAACTGGGAAAGTTTTCTCTCATGGGAATAAATCAGTGACTTCAAAATAAGGTGAATGATATAAACAAGTCTAAGTCGCTATAACGGAGCAGATGGCGTCATATTTCAGTTGGTTTATCTTCTGTTAATTATGGAGCGGGGAATTCAACTCAGACCA
This sequence comes from Anabrus simplex, assembly GCF_040414725.1. Classification (NCBI taxonomy): domain Eukaryota; kingdom Metazoa; phylum Arthropoda; class Insecta; order Orthoptera; family Tettigoniidae; genus Anabrus; species Anabrus simplex. The sequence goes on along the minus strand of NC_090268.1, from coordinate 367,193,690 downwards.
TCTGGGTGTGAAGTTACTAAGGTTACTTCATCGCTATTACTGCTTTAGGCTTTTTCAGTCCTTAAGAAAGTATTGTTAACCTTTGCTAACTGTTTGCTGTATTTGGTTACTAGCATTAAGTGACCCTTGTACAGTTCTCCCCACCTGTTAGAGAGAGATTATTTCGACCCCTCGAGTGCTGATGTAGTCAAGGGTTACTAGATCGTGTCACCCTCCTTTGTACGTGCGACACTGATGACTGTGTCAAGGGGAAATCGATAGTGTCTCGGACGACCACTTTAAAACAAGCAACACTGCAGTTGTATGCTGCGAAAGACCACGATACATTTCGTCTGCGTTTTGTTCTGAAGGTGAGAAGTGCCTCTTTTAAAATAATCTATCATTCCAATAATCCAGACACTCACTTAGACTGGTCGTGCGTTTTTGGTGCAGATACTTATAATATACATGAGCAATTAGAGTTAAAATCTCAGTAGGTCAATGGCTCAGTAACACAAGCAATATGTTTTGCGGACAGTAAGAGAGACAAGGTTTACTTTTATGCAAAATACTTTTTATCGGTGGTCCTACTTGATCAAAAATGACGACGGACTGTGTTATCAATAGACGTATACCTCAGGCTGGGGAGTTCTTTTAAAGCTTATCAGCCCTGAGTTTGGTCAGTGGCAGTTCTCCAATCTCTTCAGCTCCACGCAATAATGGCCACTCAACTCCTCCACTAGTCGCCTGATGTAGTTCAGCCTAGAGCTGCCTCTACACATCCCTCGAGTATTGTGGTCAGTAAAATCCCATTCCTTATAAGGAGTTCAATCCAATCCAACCATTCCTTCTTCTCTTCAAGTACGTTAAAGCATGACGTCTCTATTGTTCTTCTTGATACTTCTTGGTTGCCTACTCTGCCTGTCCAGGATATCATCAGTATTCTTCTATAACACCTCAACTCGAATGCGTGGACTCTTTTTAATTTTTTTTACAGTTTTTCAGGGGCCGACGACCTTCGATGTTAGGCCCCTTAAAACAACAAGCATCATCATCAATTTTTTCAGGTCGCACCGACACAGATAGGTCTTATGGGGACGATGGGATAGGAAACGGCTAGGAATGGGAAGGAAGCGGCCGTGGCCTTAATTAAGGTATAGCCCCAGCATTTGCCTGGTGAGAAAATGAGAAACCACGGAAAACCATCTTTATAGCTGCCGAAAATGGGGTTCGAACACAGTATCTCCCACAGCTGTGCGGCCCTAACCGCACGGCTAACTCGATGCTTCGACTCTTCTTCTGTCTGTCACGCCTAGTGTCCAAGTAGCAACACTGTAAGTACCTAGCTGTTAGTATAAGGAGTGATTTCCATTGGGGTAATCGTATTAACGAGATTGTTAAGAAAGGTTACAGATATTTTCTCATGGTTATGCGAGTACTTAGGGGTTTTAGTAAGGATGTAAAAGAGAAGGGGTATACGCCTTTGGTAAGACCCCAGTCAGGGTATGGTTTCAGTATATGGGACCCACACCAAGACTACTTGATACGAGAACTGGAAAAGATCCAAAGGAAAGCAGCACGATTTCTTCTGTGATGATTTCTTACAAAGGAGTAGCGTTACAAAAATGTTGAAACTTTGGGTTGGAAAGACTTGGGAGTAAGGAGGCGAGATGCTCGACTATGTGGTATGTTTCGAGCTGTCGGTGGAGAGACGGCGTGGAGTGACATTAATAAACGAATACGCTTGAGTGGACCTTTTATAAGTAGGTAATAAAATATAATAATTACGTCCCACTTACTACTTTTCACGGTTTTCGAAGACGCCAAGGTGCCAAAATTTAGTCCCGCAGGAGTTCTTTTACGTGCCAGTGAATTTGCCGACACAAGGCTGATGTATTTGAGCACTTTGGAATACCATCGGACTGAGCCAGAATGGAACCTGCCAATTTGGGGCTAAAGGGCCTGATGGGTCTTAGAGTATTTAGGGGTATTTAGGAGCCACTCAGCCCGGCTTTAAATGTAGGAAGGATGATAATGTGGAGATAAAGTTGAATGTAAGAGGTCAGATTGGGGGCTTCATTTATAGGACCAGGAGTAAGGCATTGGAATAAATTGTGAAGGGAAATGTTCGATATATTTCTAAATTCTTTGAAGACGTTTAAGAGAAAGCTAGGTAAACAATTGATAGGGAATCTGCCACCAGAGTGGCACCTCTAAATGCAGTTCATTGATGATTGATTGATTGATTGATTGATTGATTGATTGATTGATTGATTGATTGAAGTCACACTTCCATAGAGGAACACCCTTTCCACACACATATATTCTGACCCATTATTTTCTTAGCCTCAAGTTGATATTTACTAGACGTAAGGAGCCCAAGTTTCTTATTGAAGGTTGTCTTAGTTTGATTAATTCTACTAACCAGATTTCTTTTACTTCTGCTACCAGCTGTTAATTTGCATAATACCCATCGGTAACGACTTTGCAAGTAAGAGTGCTTGGTATATTCAAAGAGACACATCAGAGGACACCAAATGCCATAGAACGAATTAAAATATTTGTAATGTTAAATTGATAGGTGACTATAATCATATGAGATGTCATCTTACACTATGTTCATAGTAAAGAAAGGGCCTCACTAATGCTGATGGCGATTATCATTTTAAGGCCATGTAAACTAATATGAATCACCTGTATTAACTCAAATTGTGGAACAAAAGGGAAGCAGGCTAACCCAATGAAGAATGAACATGTTGGCAAAACAAAGGACTCGAACTGTGTAAACAGCAAAGGTCAAAATTGACAAACCAATCGTCCAGATGACGAGGGAAGAGAAAAATTGTTGACCAAGGTAGGTCAGATAGAAGAGAAGAAAGTGAAGAGCCCGACACAAGTCGATACCAAACTGCTCAATTTGGAGCCCTAAAAGATCGCCCCTGTTAGTCACTTCTCACGACAGGGAGTGTATTCTACTCCCCCACATATAGGGATTAGTTTCACACTAGTGCCTAACATCTTTTAACCAATCTCTGTCAGCCCTTACGGTTCGTGTATGACCTCTCTTCACTAGTCCTTGTTTTCTTCCATCCGCAATTGTTGTACCGGTGTTGATTCAGAATCCGGGCTGGGTGGCTCAGGTGGTTGAGGTGCTGATCTCAACTTGGCAGGTTCGATCCTGGTTCAGTCCGTTGTTATTTGAAGATGCTCAAATACGTTAACCTCGTGTTGGTAGATTTACTGGCACGTAAAAGAACTCCTGCGGGACTAAATTCTGGCATCTTGGCGTCTCGTCTCCGACAACCGTAATAAAAGTTACTGGGACGTAAAGTAAATAACATTATTATTATTGACTTAGAAGTCATGGCAACGATATTTTTTTTTTACCGAAAATGTGCCAACGTCAAAAATGTAATGCATGCATTTGAAAGTACGTTACATGAACTTCTTGATGTTGCCGGCAGATGGGGTGTGGGTGCATGATTTCTGCCGTGGTCACGCTCCGTATGTCGGTTGTCTGATGAGAGCGGTGAGTAATGGAAGGAGCCAAAGTCGAGTAGCGTTTATACATAGTCCTTGAACTTGCACCTTAATCCCAAAGTAAAGTATCCATTGTGTGGGAAACGCATTGCCATCAAATAAGACATCGTACGAGCATGTCGACGTGAGGTAGTGTACATTGTCGAAATCTTCCTCATCGATTGAAACTAACAGTAGACCACCTAAGAATCTGCTCTGAAGGGCGTTAGACAGCTTTTACAGTACGTTCATGTGACTGTATTCAGGTTATACGAGAACACAACGAATAAAATAATAATATCAAAATGCCAGGTATGCCCTTCTAATTTACGAGAGATTCCTGCATCACTACCCCATAACGCGTCATATCTAAAAGTTCCTTGTCATACGCTTTCGAATTTACTTAGTAAATGTCCTGTGTTAGAGCTTTTTAGAGAGAAAAATATAGTTGCCTTGACTCGTAAGTTCTCCTTCATTTTCATATTATTCTTATTATTCTTCGTCTGTCCTTCACAGTAATGAAGCCGTTTCTCGTTCACTTCAGACAGTTTATCTTGTAAAATAATTTCAACAAAGTAATAATAATAATAATACAGTAATTTATTTAACGAACATTCTAAATGATAACGGAGGAAATAGAGTTGAAGTGTCGGAATTTTGTATTGTACGAGAATTTTGAAGTACCGTGTGTCAACGGCACGGATTTGGCGAATTTGATAACCTTAGGTGCCACTCAACGCAGCTGATATCGCAACAAAATGCCAAAGACTCATTGTAGCACAAAGTTCAGCTAGGTTCCCATTATATCACGGAATCCAATAGAAGAGGTAGGGTTCGAACCCCACTTTCGGTAGGCCTGAAGATGGTTTTCCGTTGTTTCCCATTTTCACACCAAGAAAATGCCAGGGCTGTATCTTAATTAAGGCCACGGTCATCCCCACTCCTAGCCCTTTCTTATCCCATCATCACCATAAGGCCTATCTGTGTCGGAGCGACATAAAGCAAAATTCTAAAATAAAGAAGGGCTAGGAGGAGGAAGAGGAGAAAGAACGCAATTGTGTTACTCATGAGATGGGAGGAAATTCTTGTACTTTGGGAAATTATCTTCAATTATCGATTAAAGAAATCAAATTTTCGTTATAAGTAGTTAGGAAGTAGTGTCTGAAACGTGCTTTCTGAAAGTATGTTTATAAACCTAAGTTATTTAATTTCTCGTGTGCAGGATGAAATATAGCTTGCCAACTTTATATAGAACGTCTGGTAGCACTTGTGTTGTTGGAATATATCGGTTGGTAGAATTAGAGAGTTAATGCTGTTAAACCCCGGCTTATTTATGAAACTTCTAAAAGTTTTTCTCTGAAACTACATTCTATGTAGTTTACATATTGTAACGAGGAGCCAGGTAGCAGACAGATAAGTGCATGACTGGTAGCATCTACTCTAAGATGTATTAGCTAACACTAATTGCTATACACTTACGCAGGTACACAGTCACTCTACTTAGCGCACTCTCTCAAGTTATTCGCTCTGACACTTTAGAGTACAATCTAAAGCTATTACATTACGGTCACTTCTGCAACTGTCACTCGGACCCCAGTGCAGTTCACTGTGCACTGTACTCATTGCACAGCATGTTTTTGCCAGCTGCTTTACGTCGCACCGAGGTTAGAAAATCTTTCTCAACGCCACATAAAAGACACAGATAGGTCTTATGGCGACGATGGGACAGGAAAGGGCTGGGAGTGGAAAGGAAGCGGACGTGGCCTTAATTAAGGTACAGCCCCAGCATTTGCCTGGTGTGAAAATGGGAAACCACGGAAAACCATCTTTAGGGCTGCCGACAGTGGGGTTCGAACCCACTATCTCCCGAATACTGGATACTGGCCTCACTTAAGCGACTGCAGCTATCGAGCTCGGTACTGCGCCGAGTGGTGAAGTGCCAAGGTCGTGCAGGCAAGATCTGATCAGCCATGTTTCAGTGGTGGGGTAATAGCCCTCGCAGTAAGTCCTCGTCCGCTGTGCTGTCGACATCGTGTGTGTGTGCGTGCGCGTGTCGATTAATTACTAGTCACCGTGCAACCATTTGATCAATTGAATGTGCTGTATAACAAATGACATATATTTTATAGTAAATTTATTATTTGTTTAGTGTTTTGTATACGAACGCCGGCCCCGTGCTGTAGGGGTAGCGTGCCTGGCTCTCGCCCCGAGGCCCCGGGTTCGATTTCCAGCCAGAGGTCTGGTTCGAGGTCCACTCAGCCTACGTGATTAGAATTGAGGAGCTATCTGACGGTGAGATAGCGGCCGCGGTCTCGAAAGCCCAGAATGACGGCCGAGAGGATGCGTCGTGCTGACCACACGGTCCCTCGTAATCTGCAGGCCTTCGGACTGAGCAGCGGTCGCTGGGCAGGTCAAAGCCCTTTCAAGGGCGTTAAGTGCCGTGGTAGGGGGGTTGTATACGTGCAATGGTTTTGTAATATTGCTATTCTTGTATCAGTAATACCGGTATCAGAAATATGACAGGGAAAACATTGGTGAAACCAAGTTTATGCATAGCCATGCAAGAGAGCTTATTTGCAATGCATATAACTTTATGAAATGAAAAGCAGAAGAATGGCCAATTTTAAAGCAGGGAGTGCAAAAAGGAATAGCTGAGGCAACAGAATTATCCCGCAGCAGCGTTCAGCGTATTTTAAATGAAAAGCAAACTAATGTGGAGGTTAGAAAATCTTTCTCAACGCCACATAAAAATCCTCCAAGGAAGAAAGAAAGACACTGAAACGAAAGTAGACGACTTCGATAAATGTGTGGTTCGAAGAACAAAAAATGAATTCCATGTAAAAGAAATAGTAAACGTCCAACGTTACGACTTTATTGCCAGTTTTAAGGGATAAAATTGCATTTAAATGTGAGAAATCGGACCTTCCCGAAGTGATTAAAACTTTCGGTTTTAGTTGGAAGAAATCATACGATAACAGGAATATTTTGAAAGAAAAACCTGACATTAGGTAAAAGAGGCTTGCCTATTTGAGAGAGAGAGAAAAGAAAGCTACCGGAATGACAAACGACCTATGGTATATATGGATGAAACACATGTGTACTCTTCACACAAAAAAACCACATTCGTGGTCTGATAGTTCAAACTCTGGTTCACATACTCCCCTATCCGAGGGTCAATATGCCATTATTGTCCATGTCGGGAGCGAACAAGGTATTGTCAATAACGGGCTGTTAACTTTTAAATGTGGGCAAAAGGGTGGTGGTTAACATAATGCAATGAATCATGAAAACTACAAGTGCTTAAAAGAAATGTTAATCCCCAATCTCCCTGCTAAATGAGTGTTGGTTATTGAGAACGTGTCCTATTGCAATAAGCAACTATCTTCCTTGGCTAAAACATTCTACATGATTTCCTGGCTTACAGAAAATAATGTACTGTTTGGTGAAAATATTCTCAAACCAAAACTATAAGAACTAATTCAAATTAATAAAGCGGCGCATGAAAGTATAAAATAGACGCCATGTCGGCAGAATACGGTCATATTGTGCTGCGACTTCCACCCTGTCACCCTAGTTTAAATCCCATCGATATGATTTGGGAAATTGTTAAAGACTACGTAGCTTTAAATAACATTACCGCCGAACTAAGTGGCTCAGACGGTTGAGGCACTGGCCTTCTGACCGCAACTTGGCAAGATCAATCCTGGCTCAGTCCAGTGGTATTTGGAGGCGCTCAAATACGTCAGCGTCGTGTCGATAAATTTAATGGCACGTAAAAGAACTCCTGCGGGACAAAATTTAGACACCTCGGCACCTCCGGAAACCATCATAAAGTAGTTAGTGGGATGTAAAATAAATAACAGATTTCACCCATACACGGCAGTGTTCTCCCGTTGTCCCTTGTTGCTCGGCTGCACTGTTATCCGTCGTCTCTCAGTTGCATTGTTTCGTCAGTCCACACGCAGCACTCTGTTGACACTGTAGCACACTGATCGGGTATTCCAGCAGAACACACTTCACAGCTCTGTCTCACTGACTGCACTCCTCGCTCTCAATCGCTTACAATGAATGCTCTCAATCTCGTCAGGTCTGTCTTTTATAGGGCGCCGGCCCTTCCAGACACTATCGACGAGAAGCCCCTGGATCTCTCTACGGATCGAATGCTCTGATTTTCTCTCGCGATGTCAGGAAGGCCTGCGATTAGTGAGGAAGTACTGGTGGTAGCAGGGCGTGGCCTTGTGTGCATAGCTTGTCTCTGACTGGTCACAAGAAGGTGAGGTGGTGGGGACCATCCGGTGACGTCACTCGTGGTTGGGAGCCAGGCTGTAATGCTTCTCCTAAGGTCTCGCATTAAAATGTCGGACAGCGTCACAATAATTTAAAACTTGTAAATCTATTTGTGGTCAGCCCAGCGCTGTAGGGGTAGCATGTCTCTTACTGAAGGCCCTACATTCGATTCCCAGCGAGTTCAGGGATCTTAATTTTTACTGACCTTCTGAGCTCCAGTTGGGGGTTGAATCTCCACTCAGTTCGGTGATATTTGAAGATGCTCAAATACGCCAGCTTCGTGTCAGTAGATGTACTGACACGTTAAAAAAACTCCTGCAGGACAACATCCCGGGAACTTGGCGAAGCTAAGTTTTCATTGGGACGTAAAACCAATAATATTATTAACAAGGCATTGCTAAATAAATAAATAAATAAATAAATAAATAAATAAATAAATAAATAAATAAATACATAAATATTCCACGTGTTTTGCATTAAATGAAATTTTCCTCAAATAAATGAATAAATAGGTAAATAAATAAATCAATTTGTATTCATTTATTTGTCATAAGTTTGTACAGAGTTCTCCTCTACATTCAACTGACACCAGAAGCAGTATAATGGGGCAACTATCCGTTATTAACACTAACAACAGGAGTAAAAGATGAAAGATGAACTTATCGGCAAAGGAAAGGAAAGGCTACGACGGGCATGAAAATGAAACTCCCCAGGCCTCACAAATCTAATACCAATCGGGGTCGTAAGAGAACAAGAACTGACTAAGGGAGGTCTGATATGAGAGACGTAAGTGAGGAGCCTGCGACAAGTAGGTGGAAAGAATGTGAGACTCAGCTAGAGGTTCAGAGGTTCCCAACGCATGCTCTCCAAGATCAGGCTTTTACCATAGGCAGGGAATACCGTGGATGGGTTGTACCACCCCCTCCCGCAGGGCGATGATGCTATATTGTCTCAGATCAGATGATGATTTTCATTTCTCATTAGAACCTCAGTCTGTTACGAGTATAATGTTTTGACCATCTCTGTATTTGAGTCCATATGAGTCTTCACTGCAGTATATTTTGAACAATTCTGAGGGAAGTATATTCTGTCCGCGTGCGTAATATAATGCTGCACTGGTGATATGTTGAATTAAGCCGCATTTGTCAGGTGGTTTTCTCTGCCCGAGACCTCATGTTTAGCCGTCAAGATGAATGAGCATGTACTCCGGGAATGACGGTTTAATCCGTTCTCCCGCAGGCGTTTGAGGGGCGGCGAGTGTTGAAGGGTACAAGTGGTCCGAAAGCGCAGCAACCCCAATCAATACTGGGGATTACTGACTTGCAGACTTTAGTCAGTACGAGCTGTGCGCCACAGACAGAAACAGTACGTTGTTGTTCGTTACTTCATGTCCCGGTTATTCAAACTCATGAACTCCTTTTTTATTGTAATGCAGATATGTTTCCAGAGATTCTTGATAGTACACAAGCAGTGTGCCTGCCTCTTACCTGGGTGCTTTGGATTCTTTTCCCGGCCGGTCCAAAGATTTCAGTATTTTGGATTGAGGCCTGGAGTGGAGTTCATTCTGCCTCATGAGACCAACAGACGAGCTAACTGATATGAGAGGCAACGGATCGAGCATGAGAGCCAAACAATACTGCTGAGGATGTCGTCAGGCTGACCACGTGGTATCTGGTCGGGAAGCAGTCGTTTTGGCAAGAAAAATACCATGACATGATATGAGATCTCTGACACTCTATTTACTTCTTTTTCCTGACATCTAATACGTATAATAACAAACATCAACTCATATTGACAACAGTACGCATTATATTCCTTGTTATTGGGCCACACTTGGCAAGAGTTCCTGTATCAAGGTGTCCCAGTCAGCCAGTAATTACAAGGATATGTTTTGAATCGTGGCTACGGCTCGGACTTTTCCTCACGTTCTTTTTCTTCTCGAGTGTCCGAAGACGAGACCCACACAATATATTATAGTCAATGTGCGTCATTGTAGGCCAAAAATGCTGGGTTTTATTTGAGTCGTGTAGTTTCAAAAAACCCTATCTCCAAGAAAATAAATTTTTCAGGAAGGGCAAAAAACTGCCATGACTGCATTTTACACTCCTTTTTAACATTTTCTTTACTTTTGCTTTAATTAGCTCATATTGAACAAAATACACAAAATGTATGCAATTTCATCTCTACATTTTTGTACTAGGGCAATATTTATCTAGAACATAGGGGGTTTTGAAAGTCACAGGTGGACATGGCGGGGTTTGAAAGTAAACATGGATATTGCAAACACACTCTTACTGTCTAATGCTCAAAGAAACTATGTTTACTTCACTTACTAACATCTATGTAGCACACTGAGATGGAAAACGAATTGAAAACATGAAATACAGTATAAAATGTTTAAATGTTCATTGAGATGGAATGGTTTTGTCTCTGAAGAATAAAAACATAATCATATTATTGCAATCTAATACAACAAGGATACGGAATCATCTCTTGGTTCACAGTATTCTTCTTCCTCTTGCTCTTCTGTCATACTGCAACGATGTTCAGCCTGTCGTGTTTCCAGCGAAACATAAAACTGGAGATCTGCAAACTCCCTCCATCTAGCCCCATAATGTTTCTCAACCAATCTGCACACATTCTTCACTTTTGCATTGTTTAATGGAACATTGCCTTTTTCGATTAACTGTGGAACCAGTCCAGAAAAGGTTTTGCCTCTCTTTAACATACTCTTTGGCTGGCCAAATGTGCAACGGTAAGCAACTTCCCCTTGTACCAATATATTGCTTTTCTTCCTTTTTAGACAAATTCTTTTCGCAGGACTGAACTGAAAATGCCACGAGCCGACAAGTTTCAAAACATGTCGAACAGCAGTCTTCCAGTCAAATATTGGTACTTCACAACCAGGCTGGAGAAGCTTCCCATGTCCACTGAAAATATTGTTGTATACCTCTGGCTTAAGGATAACTTCTCTTTTTCGAACAACTTTCTCTATACGTGCAAACATCCTGTCGGGTGGTAAAAACGAATGACCAACTACAGGAAAGTAAATTTCAACTTCTTTCATATTCACTGGTGCATATACAGTAGAAGCCACTTACTAACCACACCCACAAGAATACTGTTTTTATTTTGTCCGCCGCATCCATCTGCAAGTAGGCGTACAGTTTTTTTTTGTGACAGATCAATGCTGTTGAGAGCATGAAACAAACAACTTGCAATTTCATTTGCACCTCTACGAAAGTCAGCTTCATTCCATGAATAGATCACCACATTTTCGTGCGTCAGTGACGTCTTAGAGCTTCCAAACACTACAGTGAAGTTGTACACATTTATTTGCCTGCTGAAGTAAGCACTTTGGTCATTTAGCTTGGGCAATAGCATGTTCTTCTGACAATCAAAGGAAACAGACTGAATAGACTCATCTTCTTCTCTTAAATATTCGTAGAATGCACTGTGTTTTAACTTGTGGACTCATTTCTTGGTCTGCAGGGCAACTTTTGCATGTTCTGATGTGCAATTTTTTAGTTCCTCGTCTAGTTGTGAGCAAGTTGAGCAATCATCAGTCTTCGGACTTCCGAAACCAATATTATAGTTACGATTCAAGATCTTCCTGAAGAAGGCGTGCTTTGCCTGCAATTCAGGTTCAACAGTGGTATTTTATTGTCTCCACATTTCTTTGATATTTAGTTCACATGGCAGGTACATACGTGCCGCTGACTTGGTACGGAAGTAGTGCGGCTCTTTAGCACGAAACGATTCAATAAATTTACAGATGGGCTCACGTTTTGGTTTATTGGTATAGCTTCTGTATCCCCCTATTCTCTCCACAGGCATTCCCCCAGATTCAAAATGACGCTTTTGTACCCCTTGAATTCTGTCCTTCTTCAATAGGAGAGCTCCCATAAATGCTTCTCGGCAAACTGGTGCCATCGTTCCATCCCGTTTCCGAATAGTGTACTTGAATGTGTGAGCTTTTCCGGACCTGATACTGTTACCCGGCCTGCGTCTCGCCGCTGGTATGCAAGAAACATGCTTGATAATGAAACTATCCTGCTGCAGTTTTGATGCTGTAGAGTAGAATACCGAATGAAACTTCTTCACATCCAACAAAGAAATATCTCCGCACTGGTAGGCCTTGGATTTATGGCCGCACATTGGTGTGACAGGAGGTCCAGCCGACGAGTACCTGTGTAATAAACACCCTTTTCACTTACGAGAATATGTATGTTTACTAAAATATCATAGCCATTTATGAATGGCCTGCATCGAAAATGAAAGGGAAGTTCGCTTCTCAACGTGACCATAGAATGTAATATCAGAAGCTGCACAAAACCACAATGGTACGGGCTTTCAGGAATCGAACGTGCACTGGCCGAGATTCGAACTGCGGCCATTTTTGTGACAGGAGAACGACCGATCCGGCACCACACCGCGCGCCGACTTCATGCAGCAATACATGTTTTCTAAAGCTTATTCTAAAAATGCAGTTTCTGATACAGTTCTACAATTATGCTCACAAGAGAGGAACGTAATAACATAATGTTACTATAAGAAAACATACCTTGATATTTTTGCTTCCTTGCATTTCCACTGCTGTTCGTTACGTAATTTCTTCCTACCCTTGCCAGGGCTACACTTCTCAATACATTTATGAGGTGAATCCATTAGAAATAGACAATACACGACACTGTGTCAACACAAATGCTTCCTCACTGTCGCGCCAAGAGCTCCTCACGCGCCTGACACATGGCCACGTATTGCCTTCCTATTGGCCGGCGGAGATGGCGGGTTATGTTATCTATCGCCGAGCGCAAGGCGTTGGAGATGGCGGAATATGAAAATAACCCCGTACTTTGACATTGAATTTCGAACTGTTAGAGCGGGTTTTGATGTGTACTAATAGTATACAGCGGTGGACATGTCCACAGCAAAATCAAATCAATCTTTATCTCCATTTTCGTGAAAATTGGAGATAAGGGTTTTTGAAACTACACGATTCATTTGTCCTTTTTTCATTTTCTTCCGTTTTTGGATTATTTATCCTTTTTTGAAGCGTTTTTCAGGACTTAATGGCCTTTTTCTCAAGTTCACCTTTTGATTACAATTTTTACTGCCCATTCTCAATTCGATTCATCATTCGTTGATCCATCACGTCTTAAACATTTTTTCTGAAGTAAATACATATATTTGAAATAAAATAAAATGAAATGAAATGAAATAATATAACAAGTGCTTGAAGAAACTAGGGGTATCAATTTATGTGCAAGAGAAGTGAAATATTGAAAGGAGACTAATTTGATGCGAGTGTTTTTGAAGAAGAAGAAGATCTCATTTGATTCAAGTATATGAAGCCTTAACATCCGTTGGTGTGGAGGGAAGTTTCTCGGATTGTTGTGATATACTGCAAAGCCAACTGAGGTAAGATTTCCGAATTGCAATTTCTGTAAGCGTAATGTGGTTAAGCCAAATATGATTCCAGTTATGAAAATCCATGGCCTGTTTCCAGTCATTTACCGGGTCAGGAATGGAATGAATGAAGCCTCCCATCTAGCGGTGAGGATAGGAATTGTGCCGGCTGCCGAAGCCTGTCGCACTCCTCTGGGACAATGATTAATGACTGACAGATGAAATGAAAGGATAGTGGAGAGTGTTTCTGGAATGAAAGATGACGGGGAAAGCCGGAGTAGCCAGAGAAAAACCTGGCCAGCCTCCGCTTTGTCCAGCGCAGATCTCGCATGGAATGACCGGGACTTGAAGCACGGTATTCAGCGGTGAGAAGCCGGCGCGCTGCCGCCTGAGGCATGGAAGCTGACATAATTCCAGTTATACTAACTTTAATTACTTTCTCCAGATTGTCCGCCGATTGTCCGTTAATTCTAGGTGAAAGAAATATTTCATTCTAAATTCAGAAAATAATCTTTTAAGAAACACCGAATTCCTTTTTAAATTATGTTAATCTACAAATGCCGGCCCCGTGGTGTAGGGGTAGCATGCCTGCCTCTTACCCGGAGGCCCCGGGTTCGATTCCCGGTCAAGTCAGGGGATTTTTACCTGGACCTGAGGGCTGGTTCGAGGTCCACTCAACCTACGTGATTAGAATTGAGGAGCAATCTTACGATGAGATAGCGGCCCCGGTCCAGAAAGCCAAGAATAACGGCCGAGAGGATTCGTCTTGCTGACCACACGACACCTCGTAATCTGCAGGTCTTCGGGCTGAGCAGCTGTCGCTTGGTAGGCTAAGGCCCTTCATGGGCTGTAGTGCTATGGGGGGGATATAATCTACAAATATATACTGTCTGAAAGAAGAAGTGTTCCACTCATATATTTGCATACCTGCAGAATTTTGAATTTTTAAACATATTAGTTCTTCATTAAATATGTAATTAAAACTAAAATTAGGCCTTTGAACGAATTTATATCGCATTTTTATGTCATTTTTATATTTTAGGTCTTTTTTAGGCAATTTATAGGTTTCAACTTCCGAGCACTAATCATGATTATTTTATTTAACTCACACGCCTCTTAAAGCTTAAGAAATCGACTGGTTGTTATTGTTACGCTCACAATCTGAATTGTATCAGTCAGCTAATTTTAATCATCTCAACATCGATATTATATTGAAATACCAGCTGTGAGCTTGCATTCGGGTGAGAGTGGGTTCGAATCCCACTGTCGGCAGCCCTGAAGATGGTTTTCCGTGGTTCCCCAATCAATCAATCAATCAATCAATCAACCAATCAATCAATCAATCAATCAATCAATCAATCAATCAATCAATCAATCAATCAATCAATCAATCAATACTGATCTGCATTTAGGGCAGTCGCCCAGGTGGCAGATTCCCTATCTGTTGCTTTCCTAGCCTTTTCCGAAATGATTTCAAAGAAATTGGAAATTTATTGAACATCTCCCTTGGTAAGTTATTCCAATCCCTAACTCCCTTTCCTATAAATGAATATTTGCCCCAGTTTGTCCTCTTGAATTCCAACTTTATCTTCATATTGTGATCTTTCCTACTTTTATAGACGCCATTCAAATCTATTCGTCTACTAATGTCATTCCACGCCATCTCTCCGCTGACAGCTCGGAACATACCACTTAGTCGAGCAGCTCTTCTTCTTTCTCTCAATTCTTCCCAACCCAAACATTGCAACATTTTTGTAACGCTACTTTTTTTGTCGGAAATCACCCAGAACAAATCGAGCTGCTTTTCTTTGGATTTTTTCCAGTTCTTGAATCAGGTAATCCTGGTGAGGGTCCCATACACTGGAACCATATTCTAGTTGGGGTCTTACCAGAGACTTATATGCACTCTCCTTTACATCCTTACTACAACCCCTAAACACCCTCATAACCATGTGCAGAGATCGGTACCCTTTATTTACAATCCCATTTATGTGATTACCCCAGTGAAGATCTTTCCTTATATTAACACCTAGATACTTACAATGATCCCCAAAAGGAACTTTCACCCCATCAACGCAGTAATTAAAACTGAGAGGACTTTTCCTATTTGTAAAACTCACAACCTGACTTTTAGCCCCGTTTATCAACATACCATTGCCTGCTGTCCATCTCACAAGATTTTCGAGGTCACGTTGCAGTTGCTCACAATCTTGTAACTTATTTATCACTCTATAGATAATAACATCATTCGCAAAAAGCCTTACCTCCGATTCCACTCCTTTACTCATATCATTTATATATCTAAGAAAACATAAAGGTCCGATAACACTGCCCTGAGGAACTCCCCTCTCAACTATTACAGGGTCAGACAAAGCTTCACCTACTCTAACTCTCTGAGATCTATTTTCTAGAAATATAGCAACCCATTCAGTCACTCTTTTGTCTAGTCCAATTGCACTCATTTTTGCCAGTAGTCTCCCATGATCCACCCTATCAAATGCTTTAGACATGTCAATCGCGATACAGTCCATTTGACCTCCAGAATCCAAGATATCTGCTATATCTTGCTGGAATCCTACAAGTTGAGCTTCAGTGGAATAACCTTTCCTAAAACCGAATTGCCTTCTATCGAACCAGTTATTAATTTCACTAACATGTCTAATATAATCAGAAAGAATGCCTTCCCAAAGCTTACATACAATGCAAGTCAAACTTACTGGCCTGTAATTTTCAGCTTTATGTCTATCACCCTTTCCTTTATACACAGGGGCTACTATAGCAACTCTCCATTCATCTGGTATAGCTCCTTCGGCCAAACAATAATCAAATAAGTACTTCAGATATGGTACTATATCCCAACCCATTGTCTTTAGTATATCCCCAGAAATCTGATCAATTCCAGCCGCTTTTCTAGTTTTCAACTTTTGTATCTTATTGTAAATGTCATTGTTATCATACGTAAATTTTATTACTTCTTTGGCCTTAGTCTCTTCCTCTATCTCGACATTATCCTTGTAACCAACAATCTTTACATACTGCTGACTGAATACTTCTGCCTTTTGAAGATCCTCACATACACACTCCCCTTGTTCATTAATTATTCCTGGAATGTCCTTCTTTGAACCTGTTTCTGCCTTAAAATACCTGTACATACCCTTCCATTTTTCACTAAAATTTGTATGACTGCCAAATATGCTTGCCATCATGTTATCCTTAGCTGCCTTCTTTGCTAGATTCAATTTTCTAGTAAGTTCCTTCAATTTCTCCTTACTTCCACAGCCATTTCTAACTCTATTTCTTTCCAGTCCAATTTTCACGCCAGGTAAATTCAAGCTGATAAAGTGCGTGACGCTAACCGCACGGCCTCTTGCTCGGTCATTCCAGAACATCTTCACGACTAATGCAAGGTTGGCTTTAGTTTGTTTTCAGGATTGAGGAGGAAGAAACCATGATCTATAGAACGTTTAATACTACATAAGTTATACATTCGCCCGAAGTTATCAGTACGTCCAATCAATCAATCAATCAATCAATCAATCAATCAATCAATCAATCAATCAATCAATCAATCAATCAATCAATCAATCAATCAATCAATCAATCAATCAATCAATCAATCAATCAATCAATCAATCAATCAATCAATCAATCAATCAATCAATCAATCAATCAATCAAGCAATCAATCAATCAATCAATCAATCAATCAATCAATCAATCAATCAATCAATCAATCAATCAATCAATCAATACGCGAACGATAGTAAAATACTCTTTATAACAGTGAGTTAAATATGAACTGTATACAGAACCTAATACCTCGCCTGCACTTCGATCTACACAAACTGATTTTATTATTACATCATTGAGATTGTCCGCCTCTGTGGTGTAGTGGTTAGCGTGATTAGCTGCCACCCCCGGAGGCCCGGGTTCGATTCCCGGCTCTGCCACGAAATTTGAAAAGTGGTATGAGGGCAGGAACGGGGTCCACTCAGCCTCGGGGGGTAAACTGAGTAGAGGTGGGTTCGATTCCCACCTCAGCCATCCTGGAAGTGGTTTTCCGTGGTTTCCCACTTCCCCTCCAGGCGAATGCCGGGATGGTACCTAACATAAGGCCACGGCCGCTTCCTTCCCTCTTCCTTGCCTATCCCTTCCAATCTTCCCATCCCTCCACAAGGCCCCTGTTCAGCATAGCAGGTGAGGCCGCCTGGGCGAGGTACTGGTCATTCTCCCCAGTTGTATCCCCGACCAAGAGTCTGTAGCTCCAGGACGCTGCCCTTAAGGCGGTAGAGGTGGGATCCCTCGCTGTGTCCGAGGGAAAAGCCGACCCTGAAGGGTAAACAGATGATGATGATGATCATTGAGATTTGTTTCCGGTGTGAAATGGTGTGACTTACTGTTGTATAACTGACTCAATGACCTTGTTCTTGGAGGTCTTTCAAGTGCGGTACGCACGCGACTCTAATAATGATACGTGTTTACTGAATCTGAAGTAAGTGTCCTGTTTCAAAAGGGTTCTAAAAAGAAATCCCGAGGTGATGCAGCTCTTTTTAGAGCAAACCCCCAAGAGAGGTGAGCTGTATGTACCATTTCAACCACATACCAGCCCTCCTGTCATTCTTAAATTTCTGGCAGTACCGGGAATCGAACCTGGGCCTCCGAGGACGGCAACTAATAACACTAACCGTTACGCTACGGAGGAGGACAAAAGGGTTCTTACTCTACTAAATAGGCGTTTCGGATATAACCGCTGTAAACATAGACCGATTGAACTGGGGATTCAAGGCCTCAGTCTTGAGAGCAGGGGAGTGTATTCTGCCCGAAGGCAGGTCCAAACCTCCGCAGAGGTATGCCTGAGCCGGAGTTTACGTACGGTAATGTGGCCAGCTCCTTTCCGCTCATCCATTTCCTTACATCCCACCAACAGCGCGAGGCAACCCATCCAAATCTTGACCACGCCCAATGTTGCTTAACTTCGGAGATCTCACGGGACCGGTGTTTCAACACCGCTATGGCCGTTTGCTTGAGAGCAGGAGACGGTGATTAATAGTGTATTAAGGGAAAGTACAAACGAGTAGCCTTTCCCACTTTTTTACAATGTGCTTTATCTCGCATCGACACAGCTTATGACGACGGAGAGATAGGAAAGAGCTAGAAATGGGCCATGGCCTTCATTAAGGTACAGCCCCAGCATTTGCCTGGCGTGAAAATGTGAAAACACGGAATACCATCACTAGGGCTGCCGACAGTGGGATTCGAACCCACTCTCGCCCGAATGCAAGCTCACAGCTGCGTGACACTAACCGCATGGCCAACTCGATCGGTGCCTTTCCCTCTTAACCCTAATCAGAGGAAAATGTTGTGAGAGCTGAACTATTGGGAAAAAAGGAAAGAAATTCATTGGAAGCAACTGATATGTGGATTCGAGGGAAAATGACCAGGACATGCTCTACTGAAGAAAAAAGACGAATCGAGATGTTCTAAAGCAAGTCGCTGAGTAACGGAGGCTGACAAATGATGTAGAAATAAGGAGTTAAAACCTGAGCTATAATGACTTCCTAGTAAACGTCTTTGAAGTCCAGCCCCGCGGTGTAGGGGGCAACGCGTCGGCCTGTCACTCGGCGGCCCCGGGTTCAATTCTCGGCCAGGACAGGGGATTTTAAACTGTAATGATTCATATCCCTGGCATGGGGACTGCGTGTTTGTGACGTCCTTAATCTTCCTTTCATCACACACAACATTCCATTCCCATTACACGCAGGTTCATGCAATATGGTGCCAGTAGGGGCAAAAGATCCACATGGGTCGACGCTTCGAACAAATAGCAAAAAAACAAAAACAAACCCGTCTTTGAAGGAAAAGTACTTGGAAGGAAAGGAATGGGAAAATCAAGGAAGTCATACTTCGAGGATGTGAGAAAGTTGATGGGATGTAAATACTACAAAGAAATGAAAAGAGAACCACAGGTTTGAGAGGAGAATGGTTGCAGCGTCAAGGCTTAGCCTTTCGTGTTTGATAGAATCGTGCAAAATATCGCGAAAATGAGAGACTCGCAAAACATTAGAAAACTAATTTTATTAGAGTCGGAAGAGAACGAAAGTTGACCAAGTGAGGCCGGGTAGAAAGATCGAAGCAGGGATCCTGACAAAAGTGGCAGCAATTACAAACTTGGCTAGGAGCCCGGTGATCATCAACTCACTCTCACAATTTGAGAGATCCTGAGCACGCCCTTTTAGTCACCTCTTTCGAAGGCATACCGTGGATGTATTCTTCACCTCCACACACAGGGGGTAATCAGGATATGAGAGTAGATATTCTCATAATGTAAAGCAGGACCTCTCAAACACCAAAAATGTTACGCGCGCAAACCGAGACGCAGTGATTCTATGCGCTGTGCATCGGTCTGACTCGGCTCTGTTGGCGGAACGCTACAGAGTAAGTGAGGAAGGCGGGAGACAGGCGGAGCGAGTGAAACGCGTAGAGAAAGAGAGAGTCAGAGCTATTGCTCAAAATCGAGGAGTGGGGGTCTGCACTCTGGTCAACCTAGCGAAGTCGTCTTTTGCACGTTGCGCCGCGCAATGCACTGGTGCATGCACTCTGAGAAGCCTTGGCGTAAAGGATATGTCACCATATGGTTTCCTTTCACTCTGGTAGTGAGCTATAAAGGGGAAGCTATCTCCCAGAATTTCTCGACTCCTATTTGTCTCTCTTGGGATAGGACTACATCTGGAATTTAGCGTGATCAATTTAGCGTAGACAGTTTTGAGTGAATAGGGGCTACACCGTGGTAACCAGGCAACAGTGTTCGTGATCTGTCTATAATAAGTCTTTGTCATCTTCCTAACGATATTACCATGTGCCTGAACTCTGCCTTCTATATAAGAATTTATTGAACATTACAGGCTGTTTGCCCAGATACATGTTCACAATTCCAGATTACATAAAAACCAAAAGATCCATTACAACAAACGAAACTGAACAATTATAAAACATGACTAAAACACACCAACTGAATCTACTAAGCGGCTCCTTACATGGGCCGATGACCAGTCCACATGTAAGGGCCAACCCTACAACCCTATAATCTAACAACTAACTTACGGGCGGGATACCAGTCTCCATGCAAGGCACCACCCCTAAACCACATCTACTAAGCTGCCACCAATATGCGTGGGCCTTCTATATACAGTAGGTGCAAACAACGCCGTGTTTAAAAGGAATTTCCACTGTCTTCGACTGGTGTTCCGTCTAGGTCACAGTAAAGCTTCTAACAAACGATAACGTCACCGAATCCAGAAGATATTTTCTCAAAATACTTATCTTAGGAATATGTATGGTCATAAAATAGTGTGCTAAACCAGCCACTATTTTCTTGGAAGTAGATTTTGATAGATGGGGCTATCTTGTAACATGGCATTGGAATGTTCGATATCTGCTGCCATATTGTTGGACGTAGATGATGATGCCACGTATTTCTTTCGATTGATCGGATCTCTCCATCTCCCCTTTCGTCGAAGTGTCGGTGCTCGCTCTCTCATCGTCTAGGCCCGAAAACATACATCCCTCATTCTATGCGTTTACGTGTAGCAGAGAATTTTACATATATACTTTTTCCCGTTCTCTTTGTCCCTGTATTGAACTTGTCAGGAATTTTATTTCACAAGCCTGTTGTTTACTCTCGTCTCTCATGTTTCCAGGATGTTCGTGGTAATGGGAATGCTGTATCAATCACTAATGATCTGCATTTGGGGCACTCGCCCATATTTGTTTTCTCCTAGCCTTTTCTTAAATCATTTTAAAGAAATTTGAAATTTATTGAAGATCTCCCTCGGTAAGTTATTCCAATCCCTAACTCCCCTTCGTTGTTGTTGTTTGAGTCATCAGTCCACTGGTTTGATGCAGCTCTCCATGCCACCCTATCCTGTGCTAACCTTTTCATTTCTACGTAACTATTGCATCCTACATCTGCTCTAATCTGCTTGTCATATTCATACCTTGGTCTACCCCTACCGTTCTTACCACCTACACTTCCTTCAAAAACCAACTGAACAAGTCCTGGGTGTCTTAAGATGTGTCCTATCATTCTATCTCTTCTTCTCGTCAAATTCAGCCAAATCGATCTCCTCTCACCAATTCGATTCAGTATCTCTTCATTCGTGATTCGATCTATCCATCTCACCTTCAGCATTCTTTTGTAACACCATATTTCAAAAGCTTCTATTCTCTTTCTTTCTGAGCTAGTTATCGTCCATGTTTCACTTCCATACAATGCCACGCTTCAGACGAAAGTCTTCAAAAACATCTTTCTAATTCCGATATCAATATTTGAAGTGATCAAATTTCTCTTCTTAAGAAAGTTCTTCCTTGCTTGTGCTAGTCTGCATTTTATGTCCTCCTTACTTCTGCCATCGTTAGTTACTTTACTACCCAAGTAACAATATTCATCTACTTCCTTTAAGACTTCAGTTCCTAATCTAATATTTCCTGCATCACCTGCCTTCGTTCGACTGCACTCCATTACTTTTGTTTTGGACTTATTTATTTTCATCTTTTCCCCTTCGTATAAACGAATATTTGCCCCAATTTGTCCTCTTGAATTTATTCCAACTTTATTTTCATATTGTGATCTTTCCTACTTTTAAAGACACTACTCAAACTTATTCGTCTACTAATGTCATTCCACGCCATTTTGCCACTGACATCTCAGAACATACCACTTAGTCGAGCAGTTCGATCTTTTTTTTCTCAATTTTTTCCAGCCCAAACTTTGCAACATTTTTGTAACGCTGCCCTTTTGTTGGAAATCACCCAGAACAAATCCAGCTGCTTTTCTTTGAATGTTTTCCAGTTCTTGAATCAAGTAATCCTTAACAGAGACTTATATGCCCTCTACTTTGCATCTTTACTACAACCTTCAAATACCCTCAACTAAGGTATTACTAACACTGAGTGTAGAGATGGGAGGAGTTCAACTAAAAAGTAATTGGACTGAACTACAGTTACCTGAGGAATATTTTACTCAACTACATTTGCAAATTACTTTTTGAACAATTCATCTGTAAAATTATAATTACACGAAGGGGCGGCTGTCCTATAGAGATCACTGATATTATTTTCGCATGGGACTGAATTCATACTGTTACCGTGTTTTAGCGGTAGTTATGCGTAAAAGAAGGTGCGGGTGTGAATGGGTTTCAAGCTACGAAATTATAGTGCATGTAAAATTAATTTAAAATTTAACAAGGTTATATTTTCTTTTCAAAAACAAAGCAATAACAGACATGGCAGGTACAATGTAGCAAAACAAGGGGAGTTACAATATTTACAGGTTTTGGGCTTCACGCCCTGACTTCAGCGATCGGCTCAGTTTTACCACAAACACAAGTTTTAACAGAGGGGCAGAAAACCCCATTCATCCCTAGGAGCCCCTGGCTCCGAATTACACAGAAAAGCCTCCACGAGGCATATGACACTCCATTTTCAAAAGAGCGATCCGCTCTTAAAATTTAAGCCTCTCAAAGGCCACACCAAACTCTACCTTCAAGCTGTCCTCTAAGGACGTATTCACAGGGGTAAAATACCCAACCTACTGAGGTCTATTACATGAAAAGGAGGTTGATTACATGACCTCTAAAATAACAATTTGAGAGGAGGCTAACCGCACTCCTGATACACTTTGATTTTTTAAAACCTACTTTGGCACTAGGCCGTTATTACAAGGGCTAATCCCATACTACAGAGGTGACTTAATAGCAATTTACATTACATTACGGAAGAATTGGTTGAGAAAATAAGTTCACCTTAAGACGATGTGAGTGGGAGCTCGAGAGGGTTAAGCACTCTCTATCCCGATATGTCGTTTTAAAATAGAATAGATACCAGTTGTTTTTACATTTTAGGAAAAGGTTACATGGTTGAACGCTTAGAACCCGCCCCGAAAGTTAAACTGCTGAGCAAGAAAAGAAAGAATTTATTAATCGGCCATTACCTTATTGTTGACCGCCGCCGAGGAAAGAGGCGCTCCCCGCCTCCTGCTATGTACTTAATACACTGAAAGATGGAACAGAAGTGGCCCGGAGACCCCAAAATCAGCAGTTTATATCCTCTCACGGAAGATTCTAGGCGTTAGGGGAAAGAAAACACCCTCCCACAAAAATTTTATTTGCTAGGGAAAAGAAACCCCTACATAGAGGAAGAAGAAACACATTATTGGTGGAAAATTAATTAAAGAAATTCGGGATTGGCTAGATCCAAAATAAGGGGAAAAAGAGGGGTATACAGCCAACTTAAACAATGACAGAAAGAAATTTAACCAAGAACAAACTCTTGAAATAAAAATTTCTCCAACAAAATAGTTCTTTGACTCCGCACTAGGTCGCACTATTGTTGATCTTCAGTAGTGTCCTCTAGAAGAGAAAGTTCACACTTCTTACTTCAAGCGAAACAAAAACACATCAAAAATGACACAGTTCACAAACTCAAAAATTTCCAGGTAGTGACATCTTCTGAGAAATTAGTAGATTAATAGTGTAGATAAAGTTCAGACTTCCTCCAGAAGAGGAGTTTCAACTGGCGCAACTTTTAAATAAACAGAGTAGAGGTGTACCGCCCGGTACAGACCTCCCCCCCCAAAAGTTCCTCCAGGGGTGACACATGAAATCAGTTTGAAACAAGTTCCAAGTTATAAAGTGAATATGAAAATAGATTACAAGATTTTCAGAATGTTGTGTGATTCAGTTTCACAATTTGTTGTTGCAGGTGAAGTAAAGTCTTTCTGTTTTTAGAAGTTGAATTTCTGAAGATAAACTTTTAATACTTGAAGGTGATGAAAAATTTGGCAATGTCCACCAAATATGGTGTTGAATTCCCAAGTGTAATCATTACTTATGGTGACTGTCCATGTAGTTGATGTAGATTGAGTCGGATGGCCAGACCGGCCGTTGCAGCTTGCGTCCAACGGAGGCCGCTCGGACCCCTCAAGTACCCTGAGATACCGCTCGCCCGCACTATGAGGGGAGCAGAGGTGTTGAAGTACGCCGCGCCCGCGGTGAACAGATACAGGCTGCGGGCATGTAGCAGGTCGTGCGCCGCACATCAGCCTTGGCCGGGAGGAGAGTTCCGGCTCGCCGTGCACATGTCGTCCTCGCTGGAGAGGAGGGGGCCCATCCCCCTCCCCAGTCGCCGCACGGCGCTGCGCGGCTGCGGGGGCGCTGAAACATTAAAGCTAGGCGGCAGAATTGTGTTGGACTATCATCTTCTTTGAGGGTACAGGCTTGTGGAGAGGTTGAGGGGCCAGCGGCGTGTAGATATCCATGGCATTTACTATTATGAAGCCACAGTGTAAGGTGGAGCAGGAGACGGGAGCGTGGTAATGGCCGTGGCAAGAACAGGATGGCAGTTTAACGGGTCGGGGCAGGTTTTACACAAGGCTTACATCTAAAACCAAAATATTACAGAAGGGGCAGAATGCCTTAAAAGTGAAACTCAAAAAAATATAACCTTCATATCCTTTCAAAATAATATGAAGCAAGTTAACACAGAAATTACACCGGTTTCACCTGGGACAGGTGAACTCTAAATATCCTCTCGGTGGCTGGATTACTTAGCAATAAGGTAACCGGCGTAAGAAAATCGAGAATGATACAAGGCCCATGAAATCTGGGGGCAAGCTTGCCCGCGGGAACAAAATTTTTGACCATAACCTGGTCGCCTACCTTCAAAGGGGTGGGTCTCCGTCCACGATCATACCTTTCCCTAACCTTTTCATGAGACACTTTAAGATTGGCTTTAGCCTTCTTCCAAAGATCTTTAATGTTGTCCGGATCTATTATCTCGGGTAGAATGTCATTCAGAGACCAGAGGTTAGAGAGCGGCGAGTTGGGAACAAACTTGAACATTAAAGAAGCTGGAGTAAATTTGTGTGATTCATGGACCGCCGAATTCAAAGCAAAAGGTAACCAATGCAGGGACGTGTCCCACCTAGAATGATCTTCATGATGATAGGCAATAAGTGCGGACCTGAGATTACGGTTAACCCGTTCAGCCAGAGATGGTTGAGGGTAATAAGCGGAAGTAGTTACATGAGAGATGGACAAGTCAAAACAGAATTTACGAAATAAATTAGATGTAAAAGCCTTAGCATTATCAGATACAATGTATTGGCACGGACCAAAAGAAGCGAAAATAGAATTTAGGCAAGTAATGGTGGACTGAGCGGTAGCCAGCTTAGTCGGAAATAACCAAGAAAATCTGGTAAAACCATCTACACATACAAAGATGAATTTGTTGGCATTTCCCTTCGACTGGGGGAAGGGTCCTACATAATCAATATACAGGCGTTCCATGGGGCGCGACGCTTGATGAGAAGACAAAAGGCCTACTTTAGTGGACGTGGTGGGTTTACTGATCAAACAAGATTTACAAGCTTTTACAAGTTCCCGAATTTCACCGTCCATACCTTTCCAGATGAACATTTCACGAATCTTTTCACGAGTTTTAAAGATACCCAGGTGCCCCCCCAATGGGGTCTCATGATAGTATTTGAAGATCATAGGTACAAGAACCGCTGGAACAACAACTTTCATCAACTTATCATGCCTCGAAGGGCAACATAGAACACCATTCCTCAGAACATAAGGGACAGCATGTTCCCCAGAAGAAAGGGTTTCCATTATCGGAGCCAGCGTCGGATCTTCACGTTGGTATTTCTCAATATCCCTAAAAAGCATGGGAGCATCTGTTAAGATGGCATTAACACCAGATAGTATGGACTCGTAAGGTGATGAACTGTCGACCGGTTCGTGGGTCTCTACGTCGTTATGAAACATACGGCTGAGTCCATCGGCAACAACATTTTCAGTACCTCTGATATGCCGTACATCGAATTGGAAGGCAGAAATACGGATGGCCCAATGGGCTATACGACCTGTACGACGCGGCCTACCTAAGACCCAGCTTAAGGCTTGATTATCTGTCTCCAGATCGAATTTGACGTGTTCCAGATAGAGACGGAACTTTTCTAAGGCGAATAAGACTGCCAAACCTTCAAGCTCATATATGGAGTACTTTGCTTCTTGAGCTGACAATGTCCTAGACGCATAGGCGATGGGTCGCCTCCCTAGTTCAGTCTCTTGAAGAAGAACTGCAGCTACTGCTGACGACGATGCGTCGGTTTGGACGATGAATTTCTTCGAGAAATCAGGCATAGCAAGTACAGGGGCATTACAGAGAGCTAATTTCAGATCTTCAAAAGCGGCTTGTTGAGAAGGTCCCCACTCGAATTTGATGCCTTTCCTACGAAGAAGGTTTAAGGGCGCCGCTCTATTAGCAAAGTTAGGAATGAACTTCCTGAAGAAATTCACCATACCAATGAACCTGGCGATACCTTTGATGTCCTTGGGAGGTTTAAAATCACGGATGGCCTGTGTTCTAGAATGATCGACTGCTACTCCATCGGGTGACACAATATGCCCTAGGAATGACATAGAGGGCTTAGCAAAGGCAACCTTGGACAACTTAACAGTTAACCCAGCCTTACGAAGGCGATCGAGAACTTCTCGCAGATGATCTAGATGTTCTTCAAAGGTTTCTGAAAATACGACGACATCATCTAAGTAGTGATATAAGTACTCAAATTTGATGTCGGAAAAGACCCTATCTAGTAGCCTAGTGAGCACAGCTGCCCCCGTGGGGAGCCCGAAAGGCACGCGGTTGTATTCGTATAAATTCCAGTCCGTGGCAAACGCTGTAAGGTGTTTAGACTCTTCGGCAAGGGGAATTTGATTATAGGCCTGATTTAAGTCCAAGATGGTGAAGAACTTGGCCTTACGAAACCATGAAAAACAAGAATGAAGGTCGGGAAGGGGCACAGATTGTAACACCACCTTCCGATTGAGAGCCCTGTAATCAATGACAGGCCTGAAACCTCCTTGAGGTTTCGGTACTAGAAAAATAGGCGAAGAATACGCTGACTTAGAGGGCCTAATAATACCGTCCTTCAACATCTGATCGATGATTTCTTTCAGAGCCTTCATTTTAGGTGGAGATAGCCTATACGGTGGAAAGCGAACAGGAATCGAATCCGTGACCTCAATTTTGTATTCAATAAGGTCAGTAACACCAAGAGTATCAGAGAACACCTCGGGAAACGACTGACACAATTTGCGAATACTATCAGCCTGCTCCTCAGGTAGATGTCTAAGGTCTAACAACATCTCATCCTGGGTAGGCGAAATAGATGAACATGATGCAGAATTACACTTTAATAGAGGGATTTTACAATTAGAGGCAAATTTGAATGTGCACGACTTGCTCTGAAGATCGAGCACCAGACCAGTGTGAGACATGAAGTCCGCTCCCAGTATGATGGGGCAAGACAAATGCTTGGCCACAAACAATTTGATTTTCCATGTAAATTTAAAAACACGAATTTTGACATGTAAGGAACCTAGAATTTCTAATGGAGATGAATTAGCCGAAACATATTTAACAGGAGATGAGTCATAGTCAGGGAGTTTACAAACAGATTTCAATTTAGAATACCAATCAGCCGAAATAATGGAACAAACGCTGCCTGAATCTAAGAGAGCTGTTATAGGCTCGTTATTCAACTCAATCCTAAGAAAAGGAACAGGTGCGGGGGTATCCGCCGCAATCCTAAGACACTCTCTGGGGCATTCAAAAAAAGAATTTGAAGATTGCTCATTCCCTGAATTCTCGACCCTTTTGCCCGGGGCTGAGCCTTGGAAAGCAGAATTAGTCGACTCAGCCGAAGCCGCTAGTCACTTTTTATTATTGGCATGGGTGGAATTTGCACCAGAGCAGGAGGGGGTGCTATTTGAGTTTGGGCAATTCTTGGCGATATGTGAGAAAGCCCCACATTTAAAGCAGCCTTGTGATGAAACAGCTCCATTCCTAGTCCCACTTGGCTTGATCAGTGGACACTTGTTGCGCAGATGGTCAGGCGACCCGCAAGCATAACATTTACGGAGATTGACTGGTCGGCGAGGTGGAGGCCGAGTGTTACTAAAGGAAGGCGGGGGTTCTTTCGCGACACGCAAAGAATCGGCGTATCTAACTCCTTCCGCTGAGACGGCCAATGCTTCAAGTTCAGAGAAGGTTTGCGGACACGCCGCGAAACACAAATATGACCTGTAGGATGGTGAAATACCTTCTACAATAGCCTGCACAATCTGATCTTCAGGAAAGTGCAGAGCAAACACCCTAGTGTAGAATTTGATATCTTGTATGAAATCAGCCAAGTTTTCATCCAAGCGCTGTACACGGTAATAGTACTTCTGAATCAGGGAGGACCTGGCCCTAGCCGGGATGAAGTTAGCTAGCAAATGGGCATGGAAATCCTCAATAGATGATTGCTCGGCAATGGCTCTTACGATTTTATCAGAGAGAATACCAATAGCATACGGATAGATAATTTGCAAAATTTGACATGGCGAAAGAGAAAAAACAAGAGCATGATCCTGAAATTCCACTAGAAATCTTAAAAATGAAATTACGTCACTGGTGGTATTAACGGAAAACTTGGATATACCTCTGAGCAACATTGCCAATGGATGAGGCAAGCTGCTAAACCCGGGCGACATAGTAGGTAAAGGTTTCAATGGCAAGGAAGTTAATTCAGCACGTACATTGTTCAACGATGTGCGGCGTTCAGACTCGTTGTCCAATGGGGCAGAGATAGTTTGAGCAGCAACGGTTATCCTATTGCCTTCTCCCTTAGCAGGTTCTTCCTCACTACTTACATTCACAACGGTGGGCTGATCAGATTTGGGAGGAACTTCCCCAGTTAACAATTGAGTGACTTTACTAGACAATTCAGAGATAGTTTCAAGGAGCGTATTAGCTTGCTTCCTCTGAACGTCATTCACCTTCAGAGACAACAGATCATTAACTCTATTTGAAAAGTGATATAGCCTGCCTTGCACACGCTTAATTTGATTAGGAGACGGATCGTTTTCATCAAAAAAGCTGACTACAGATGCTAGCCCAGTAATATTCTCGACGATCGTGGAAAGAGAGTCATCAATTTCTTTCTCTCCCAAATTGGGGATGGAAATGGGCAAATCAAGGGACTCTCTAAGCTTGTTGGTGTCGATTGCAACCGTGCCTCCAGATTGTACATTTCTGATAGTTAACTCGTATATCAACTCCTCTTTGCGCAAATAGTTAAGGAGGAGAACATCGCGAGGGCCGGGCATGATGACAGAACAATTTTGAAAAACTCAAAAAATTCCAGCAACTGAGACAATTGTTAGAGTTCGAATCAAAGCAATGTTTAGCCGTCAAAAGGGGCTAAATTGAGACCCATTCAACCACGCTCTGCTACCACTTGTTACCGTGTTTTAGCGGTAGTTATGCGTAAAAGAAGGTGCGGGTGTGAATGGGTTTCAAGCTACGAAATTATAGTGCATGTAAAATTAATTTAAAATTTAACAAGGTTATATTTTCTTTTCAAAAACAAAGCAATAACAGACATGGCAGGTACAATGTAGCAAAACAAGGGGAGTTACAATATTTACAGGTTTTGGGCTTCACGCCCTGACTTCAGCGATCAGCTCAGTTTTACCACAAACACAAGTTTTAACAGAGGGGCAGAAAACCCCATTCATCCCTAGGAGCCCCTGGCTCCGAATTACACAGAAAAGCCTCCACGAGGCATATGACACTCCATTTTCAAAAGAGCGATCCGCTCTTAAAATTTAAGCCTCTCAAAGGCCACACCAAACTCTACCTTCAAGCTGTCCTCTAAGGACGTATTCACAGGGGTAAAATACCCAACCTACTGAGGTCTATTACATGAAAAGGAGGTTGATTACATGACCTCTAAAATAACAATTTGAGAGGAGGCTAACCGCACTCCTGATACACTTTGATTTTTTAAAACCTACATTGGCACTAGGCCGTTATTACAAGGGCTAATCCCATACTACAGAGGTGACTTAATAGCAATTTACATTACATTACGGAAGAATTGGTTGAGAAAATAAGTTCACCTTAAGACGATGTGAGTGGGAGCTCGAGAGGGTTAAGCACTCTCTATCCCGATATGTCGTTTTAAAATAGAATAGATACCAGTTGTTTTTACATTTTAGGAAAAGGTTACATGGTTGAACGCTTAGAACCCGCCCCGAAAGTTAAACTGCTGAGCAAGAAAAGAAAGAATTTATTAATCGGCCATTACCTTATTGTTGACCGCCGCCGAGGAAAGAGGCGCTCCCCGCCTCCTGCTATGTACTTAATACACTGAAAGATGGAACAGAAGTGGCCCGGAGACCCCAAAATCAGCAGTTTATATCCTCTCACGGAAGATTCTAGGCGTTAGGGGAAAGAAAACACCCTCCCACAAAAATTTTATTTGCTAGGGAAAAGAAACCCCTACATAGAGGAAGAAGAAACACATTATTGGTGGAAAATTAATTAAAGAAATTCGGGATTGGCTAGATCCAAAATAAGGGGAAAAAGAGGGGTATACAGCCAACTTAAACAATGACAGAAAGAAATTTAACCAAGAACAAACTCTTGAAATAAAAATTTCTCCAACAAAATAGTTCTTTGACTCCGCACTAGGTCGCACTATTGTTGATCTTCAGTAGTGTCCTCTAGAAGAGAAAGTTCACACTTCTTACTTCAAGCGAAACAAAAACACATCAAAAATGACACAGTTCACAAACTCAAAAATTTCCAGGTAGTGACATCTTCTGAGAAATTAGTAGATTAATAGTGTAGATAAAGTTCAGACTTCCTCCAGAAGAGGAGTTTCAACTGGCGCAACTTTTAAATAAACAGAGTAGAGGTGTACCGCCCGGTACACATACCAAAGCTCGCAAAGACAAAATATATTTCTTATTCTTTTTTTCGTTTTGTCCGACTATGGAGCACGTTAATTGGAATTCAGCTTCCTCTGTTTCTGGGCTCGTCCAGTTCTCCTTTCACTCTTCAACCTCCTCCTTTCTTCTGTCCACTCCGCTTGGGTACGGGATCTAATTTTTTCTCCTTGAAACCACTTTCTGGTCTTGATCCTCAACTTGTAAGCATTCCTGTTGCTGATTTCCATTCTTTGTATTCCCATTTATTCCAGGTTCTTCTTCACCTCCTGATATTATCTGATTGGTCAGTCTTACCGGGGTCATTCTGTAGATATGTCCGCAGAACATGGCTCTCCTCTTCCAGGTGATATCTGAGATCTTTTCTATCTTGAGATATAATGCTTGATTTCCTTTCTTTCTGTATGGTACAGTCTCTGTTCTTTGGGAAGAGAAGGGAAGAGAAGAGGGATGAGATCTCCGAAGATTTCTACTCAACAGATATCATGTTAGACAGAAGCTGGACAAGATCCAATCAAGAATTGAGGAATGCCATAACACGTGTATCAGTACATCGGTTCCACCATAGATTCTGCAACAGTACCTCCTTTCCTAACGGAAATGTGCGTGGCTTGTGTACGAAAAGTTTCTTAGTGAACACAGTAAAGAAAATCAATTAATCAGCTGTGCTTAACCGATCTGAGTGCTGAAGGTTTGTACGGAACAAGAAATATACATACATTACATACATACATTATCATTATAGACTGTTATGCCTTTCAGCGTTCAGTCTGCAAGCCTCTGAGAATTTACTAAACGTCGCCACAATCCTCGATTTGCAACTAGTGTTGTGGCCTCATTTAGTTATGTACCTCTTATCTTTAAACCGTTAGGAACTGAATATAACCATCATCGTCTTGGTCTCCCTCTACTTCTCTTACCCTCCATAGCAGAGTCCATTATTCTCCTAGGTAACCTATCGTCCTCCATTCGCCGCACATGACCCCACCAGCGAAGCCGGTTTATGCGTACAGCTTCATCCATCGAGTTCATTCCTAAATTGGCCTTTATCTCCTCATTCTGAGTACCCTCCTGCCATTGTTCCCACCTGTTTGTACCAGCAATCATACTTTTTTTTGCTTCTTGCTTTACGTCGCACCGACACAGATAGGTCTCATGGCGACGATGGGACAGGGAAGGGCTAGGAGTGGGAAGGAAGTGGCCGTGGTCTTAATTAAGGTACAACCCCAGCATTTGCCTGGTGTGAAAATGAAAAACCACGGAAAACCATTTTCAGGGCTACCGACAGTAGGATTCGAACCTACTATCTCCAGAATACTGGATACTGGCCGCACTTAAGCGACTTCAGCTATCGAGCTCGGTAGCAACCATTCTTTCTACTTTCATGTCTGTTACTTCTAACTTATGAATAAGATATCCTGACTCCACCCAGCTTTCGTTCCCGTAAAGCAAAGTTGGTCTGAAAACAGACCGATGTAATGATACTGTAGTTTCGTCTGGGAGCTGACTTCCTTCTTACAGAAAACTGTTGATCGCAACTGCGAGCTGACTGCATTAGCTTTACGACAAATCGATTCAATCTCACTTACTATATTACTTTCTTGGGAGAACACACAACCTAAATACTTCAAATTATCGACCTGTTCTAGCTTTGTATCACCAATCTGACATTCAATTCTGTTGAATTTCTTACCCACTGACATCAATTTAGTCTTCGAGAGGCTAATTTTCATACCATACTCATTGCATTAATGTTCATGTTCCAAGATATTAGACTGCATGCTTTCGACACAATCTGCCATTAAGACCAAGTCGTCAGCATAGGACAAACTGCTTACTACACTTCCACCTAACTGAATCCCTCCCTGCCATTTTATACCTTTCAGCAGATGATCCATGTAAACTACGAACAGCAAAGGTGAAAGATTACAGCCTTGTCTAACCCCTGTAAGCACCCTGAACCAAGAACTCATTCTACCATCAATTCTCACTGAAGCCCAATTGTCAACATAAATGCCTTTGATTGATTTTAATAATCTACCTTTAATTCCATAGTCCCCCAGTATGGCGAACATCTTTTCCCTCGGTACCCTGTCATATGCTTTCTCTAGATCTACGAAACATAAACACAACTGCCTATTCTTCTCGTAGCATTTTTCAGTTACCTGGCGCATACTGAAAATCTGATCCTGACAGCCTCTCTGTGGTCTGAAACTATACTGGTTTTCATCCAACTTCCTCTCAACGACTGATCGCACCCTCCCTTCCAAGATGCCAGTGAATACTTTGCCTGGTATACTAATCAATGAGATACCTCGATAGTTGTTACAATCCTTCCTGTTCCCTTTCTTATAGATAGGTGCAATTACTGCTTTTATCCAATCTGAAGGTACCTTAACCAACACTCCACGCTAGTTTTACTACTCTATGAAGCCATTTCACCCCTTCCTTCCCACTATACTTCACCATTTCAGGTCTAATTTCATCTATTCCTGCTGCCTTATGACAATGGAGTTTTCTTACCATCCTTTCCACTTCCTCAAGCATAATTTCACTACATCATTTTCCTCCTCCCCATGAGCTTGGCTGTTTGCAGCACCACCAGGATGATTTCCTTTTACATTGAGAAGATGTTAAAAATAATCTCTACACCTCTCCAGTGATTCCCTGGGATCTATTATGAGTTCACCTGAATTACTCAAAACACTGTTCATTTCCTTTTTCCCTCCCTTCCTAAGATTTTTTATAACTGTCCAGAAAGGTTCCCCTGCTGTTTGACCTAGTCTTTCCAGGTTATTAACAAAATCTTCCCATGCCTTCTTTTTGGATTCAACAACTATTTGTTTCGCTCTGTTTCTTCCATCTACGTACAAATCCCTGTCTGCCTCGGCACTTGTTTGGAACCATTTCTGATAAGCCTTCTTTTTACGTTTACAGGCTGCTCTCACTTCATCATTCCACCAAGATGTTCGGCTTTTCCCATCTTTACACACAGTTGTTCCTAGGCATTCCCTTGCTGTTTCTACTGCAGTATCCCTGTATTCCACCCATTCACTTTCTATATCCTGAACCTGCTTACTGTCTACTGTTCGAAACTTCTCACTAATCATATCCATGTACTTCTGTCTAATTTCCTCGTCCTGGAGATTTTCTACCCTTATTCGTTTGCAGACAGATTTCATTTTCTCTACCCTAGGCCTAGATATACTTAGTTCACTACAGATCAGATAGTGGTCTGTATCATCGAAAAATCCCCGGAAAACTCGTACATTCCTAACAGATTTCCTGAATTCGAAGTCGGTTAAGATATTGTCTACTATGGATCTCGTACCTCTAGCCTCCCATGTGTAGCGGTGAATAGCCTTATGCTTGAAGAATGTATTCGTAACAGCTAAACCCATACTAGCACAGAAGTCCAGCAAACGCTTCCCATTCCCATTATCCTCCATATCTTCCCCACATTTACCAATCACCCTTTCGTATCCTTCAGTTCTATTCCCATCTCTCGCATTGAAATCGCCCATTAGCACTATTCTATCCTTGCTGTTGACCCTGACCACGATGTCATTCAATGCTTCATAAAACTTGTCAACTTCATCCTCATCTGCACCCTTACATGGTGAATACACGGAGACAATTCTTGTCCTAATTCCTCCAACTGGCAAATCTACCCACTACATTCGCTCAATTACGTGCCTAACAGAAACTATGTTGCGTGCAATTGTATTCCTGATAAAGAGCCCTACCCCAGACTCTGCCCTTCCCTTTCTAACATCCGTCAAGTACACTTTATAATCTCCTATCTCTTCCTCGTTATCTCCCCTTACCCGAATATCACTTACTCCTAGCACATCCAGATGCATCCTCTTTGCTGACTCAGCCAGTTCTACTTTCTTTGATAGTTCCCCATCGAATTCCATTTCGTTCGCCAAGTTGTTTCCAAGGAGTCCCTCGCCTGTCAAATGGGAGTGGGACTCCGTTACTCCCATAGGTCCGAGGCTTGCTTAAAATGTTCTGAGCTCGGTAAATTCATGAAGCAGGATGCTACCCTACTTGCACATAGTCCAAGTGAGGATCTCTCCTCTAACGGGTTATGTACCACCGGTGAATTGTATAGTCCTAGCCTCCTGAGCACAAGGAGGGCCACGACTCAGAATATGTCCGAGATGCCCACTCCCATTCCATAGTAACTGGTATCCCGACTCTCAGGTCCACTTACTAGGTGACTCAGCCGTTGCCCATGGTTCACGAACTAGGACGTGACTACAGTAATCTACAAACATGAACCACCCAAGAAAAATGTACTTTTTATTATGTATCTGGTGATTGGTCGCAATAAAGTTATTATTAGTATGCCCTTCAGATTATTTCTCTCCACAAGTTCCAACTTCTTGAAAATTCGTGATTTTATTGGGTTCAAATATTCAGCTGCATGTAAAGCCTCCGGGTGGATCACTATCTGGTAGTGTCTGAGTTTTGCATTGTTCTAGAACTTCTTCTTTTTGGAAGTGTTCATGTGTGGTTTTCTTATTTAGCATAGAGACAATAAGAGAGAGTGGGAATGGTACTTTGGAACTTTCGAAACGATTTTGCTCATAATGGTTATTTTAGTGAGTTCTAGCAATTCAGATTATTTGTTATTTACTGTTGTTTCTGCTGTAGAAGAACTGAAACGGTAATTTACGCAACAGTCACGGAAAGTGGTCTTTTACGGTACGGCTGAGAAAGCAGAAATTTGGAACGAATTCCGGTAACGTAAGCTTATCACCTTAGTGGCTGTTGTGTATAATATTTTATTTCATACTACGGTGAATGTACTTAATTCTTCTTCTTTACGATGAGGCCTGCCAGGGATCACATGTCAGTTTTAATTCATTCTTCCTTATTGTTTTCTCTGCCGTTCTTTCCAGTTTTCCTTCATCCTTGCACTATGGTTTATTGTTCTCTCCTCAGACCACTTTTGACCGTGTCTCTCTTTCATTCTTCTTTGGAAACCTTAAATTCTTAACACTTTCTTTTTAAAATCTCTTCTTTCTATAGTTTATTCTTCTCATATTTTATTTTTTTCTGAATCTCTCTTGACCACTTTTATCCAGCTCGTTGTTGACTTTTTATCCCAGAGGTACTTGAATATCTGTTTTGTCAATCTACTATCATCCGTTCTACAGATATGTCCAAAAATAATAATCTCCTTTTTCTTATTGTTTCCGTTGTATTTTCTATGTTCTGGTATATTTCCTTATTTATTAATTATGAATATTTTGATTTGTCATGACACAAATCTTCTTCGTTTGATCCATGTTTTGACGTTTCCTTGCTTTATCGTGACTTGCTATGGAAAATATGAGAGATGTGTTTATGGGGTTATGTTGCAATAAAACATTAATATTAGGTATTTGAAGCAGCGAACACTCCACTAAGCTACCAGAGTCGGAAACATGTTCCTCTGGTCCTGGATTAATGAAGGTAATATGAGCTTTATGATATACTGTAATATATATGATGTTCATCTGTTCCAAATGGACTAACCTATGCATTAGTCAGTGTTGTTACAGCGGCAGATTACTTGATCAAGAGATACACCATATTTTGTGTTGATGGGTGGAGAAGCAAGGTGCTGCAATCAGGCGAAGAAACAATTCAAAAAGGTTGAGTTTGGTGTTGAGTGATTTATAATCTCTCTGACTATCTATGTTTAGATTAGTGTGAAACGGAGTTCAACCACAGATGATTTATAATGAAGCAGTGCGGAAAATAATCACAGTATGGCAAAGTTTGTTACGAATTAAGCCACACTTTCCATTGTCGACTGAGTTAAATGTAACTTAAAATCTGTTTAGTCTGTCAAACACACAAGTTCAATATAAATGTTACATTATAACATACCTGTAGACAAACACCTATTAACATGGAATAAAAATTATATACTGGAGTGGAGATAAAGCAGGACATCGTTAAGATAAGTTTCAAATTTCAAATTCTTTGGTGTTCGGACAGAAATAAACATAAATATTTCCAAATATTTAGTGTAACGTGAATCAGTCTGATGATGTTCTTTTCAGAACGAAACACACCATTCTTTGTTTAATAGTGTTTTTTCACAGATATGTTATAATGTAATATTTATATTGAATTTGTGTGTTCAACAGACTGAAAAGTTTTCAAGTTACACTGTTCGGTAAAGTGTCATTTCCTGCACTCTTTTCAGTATGGAAGGTAGTATTAAATAAAAGTTACCTTCATCATCATTTAATGTTTTCAATTTCCGCTTCCATGTGATGTACACTGAGTGTCATGGGATTACACCGAATGTGATGTTAATAACGATTTGCTCCTCCGCGAGTCCACAGAACGGAAGCAGTACGGCGAGGCATAGACTCTACAAAGTGTTGGAATCCTTCTGGAGGGATATGGAGCGACGCATTTTGCATTGCTATCATCATTTTTCTTGTGTAGTTGGTGCAGAGTTCATGAAGCGTACACCAGCATCGATAGAATACCACACATCCTCGACTGGATTAAGATCGGAGGGTCTGGAGAGCCAATCCATTGTCGTAGCTTCACTGAAGTGCTCCCCCAACCACCTGCGTGCCACCACAGAGCGGTGACATGGCGCATTGTCCTGTTGAAACATGGCATCTCCATCAGGGTAGTCCAGGACCAGAAAGGGATGCAGATGGTCTGAAAGAATGTCCACATAACGTGCATCTGTCAGCACTCCCTGCAGCCGAAAAATGAGGTATAATTGCGACCATGAGACCGGAACTGAGCCACCTCCCGGCTGGACACAACCTTGTTGACACCCAGGATCCATAGCATCATGGGACATACGCCCAGCAGCTCGATATAACTGGAACCGGGAATCATCGGACCATACCACACTCCACCACTGCTCCATGGACCATTGCCGATGTTCGCGGGCCCATGCACGTCGTTGAGCTCTGTGTCGAGGTGTCAGTAAAGGGACACGAGTTGGTCGTCGGCTTGTGAAGACTATGCGGTGCAGTTGCCTCCTTACAGTCCTGGTGGAAATAAATGGGTTCCTGGCTCCAAACATTCAAGTGATCTGACCCACAGTAGCCCGTCGAGCGCCCAGTGTGGTTCCACGGAGGCAATGTGATGTTCGTTCGATAAACACCTTTGGTCTTCCCGTGCGGCGGTTTACGCCGGTGGTAACATTCACTCTGCGATATTGAAGATCCATCCTGGACACTGTTGACCTCGGAAACCGGAATTCGCATACGATCTTCACAATGCTATGACACATACGCCGTGTGCGGGTGATCATCCCATGTTCAGAGTCAGTTAACTCGCAACGAGTTGCCATCTTCACGACACTGGGGTCTGTGACAGACTGCTCGGATACGCCGCAACGCTCAGCGGTTACACACGGCACATTTTCTAATGGGACACCCATTACCGTGTCTTGTGGCCACTGGGTGTATATCTGTTACTACAATATAATTGTTACTATAATGTAATGATTACAGTTCTATTTCAAGAAGTAAATTACTGTTTGCAAAAAGTAACGATCACAAGTAAAATTTACTAAAAAGTACTCGTGACGAGCGACTCGATTTCTTTTGCTTACTTACTTCTCAACTCTAAGTGCTTGTGGCTCTGTCGGACAGATGTAATGTATACATAACTTATTACTTTGAAGTCCAGGAACTCGATGTTCTTGGTCAGTACATTAATTGTTTGTGTAAGTGAGTAGCAGAAATAATAGTTGTCTGGAGAAACGAAGTTAGGAACGAGCTGGGAGGGCGAATATTTTCTACTGCAGACGCGCTTTCATTACCTGTCGCCACGTACCATCTTAATGTTTATAAACGGCTAGTGGAGGAAAATGTTTTTCATTGGTGTTCGAGTTGTTACGTGATGTACGGCGCTTAAGAAATGACGCCGATAACCATAAATAATCAGAATGTGCGCACGCGATCTTTCTGATACCATGTATTTATTACAGCTCTACTGGAGTAGGGAAAGGTTAGGACTGGAAGGACATTAACCGTAGTCTACATGTTAATATTCTTCTTTATCTCCTACACCTTACAAGGTTTGATGGGCAGCATTGTCATCCTTACGACGGAAGTATTCTCTCCAGTGGTAAGTTCTTTACTCTTGGGTACGGTCGCCAAGTCCGTCATCAATTCTTTTCTTGGCCTTCCTCTTCTCGTTTTCGCCTCCATCCTTCCTTCCATGACATTGGTGCACCAAGTTGAATGTCTTATCAAGTCCGTCTGTTTTATAATATTTTTACCAACTGGACATTTTTCATTCAAACTTTTCAGAACTTCGTCGTTGCTTACCATACTGGTCCAAGGAATTTTTATCATGCGGCGCCAGCACCACATTTCAAAGGCCTGGATTTTATTTTTATGTTTATATTAAAACTACTAAAATACTAAAGGTAGCGGGCGATAGCTGCAGTCGCTTAAGTGCGGCCAGTATCCAGTATTCGGGAGATAGTAGGTTCGAACTCTACTGTCGGCAGCCCTGAAAATGGTTTTCCTTTGTTTCCCATTTTCACACCAGGCAAATGCTGGGGCTGTACCTTAATTAAGGCCACGGCCGCTTCCTTCCCACTCCTAGCCCTTTCCTATCCCATCGTCGCCATAAGACCTATCTGTCTCGGTGCGACGTAAAGCAACTAGTAAAAAAAAAAATAGCGGGATATAACGCTGTAAGTTTCCCAGTCTACCGAACAGAACCAAAACCAAACCACATGGTACAACGGGCCTGAAGGACCATGGCCTACCAGGTGAACACTGCTCAGCCTGAAGGCCTTCAGATTACAAGGTGTCGTGTGGTCAGCACAACGAATCCTCTCGGTCGGTATTCCAGGGCCGGGGCCGTTATCTTACCGTCAGATGCTCCTCCATTGTAATTACGTAGGCAGAGTGGCCCTCGAACCAGCCCACAGATTCAGGTAAAAATAACTGATCTGGCCGGCAATCGAATCCGGGACCTCCGGGAAAGAGGCAGGCACGCTACCTTTACACCGCGGGGCCGGCAGTCTGGCGAACACAATGTACAAATTCTGAGACCTGGAAATGAACACAGTTTATTAGTAGTAGAATTGCACGTTCATTCTGAAAGAACAAACGCAGATTTTTTTTTTCAAGTTGCTTTACGTCGCACCGACACAGATAGGTCTTATGGCGACAATGGGGCAGGAAAGGCCTTGGAATGGGAATGAAGTGGCCGTGGCCTTAATTGTACGGCCCCAGCATTTGCCTGGTGTGAAAACGGGAAACCACGGAAAACCATCTTCAGGGCTGCCGACAGTGGGGTTTGAATCCACTATCTCCCGAATACTGGATACTGGCCGTACTTAAGCGACTGCAGCTATCGTGCTTGGTAACTCAGATTCTTTAAAATCTCTTAATTACTTTCGTATTTATGTATAGCCACTTTAAAACAGTATGAGCACATGGTATTGTATGTTCTTCACATTTAATATTTTATCAGACTTAATTTTATTTATAATCGAAATGTATCTTTACTCCCATAATATCCATAAAAACATACCAATACGCTCAATTGTTTCTGAGAAAAGTGTACCTGTGAGGTACTTGTACAATAACATGTGCTCACTTTTTTTTAGTGGGCAGCTGTACAATGTTGTTTATGCTGTATAAACTTATCCTTAGTCTTAGGAGTTTTAGGCAGAAATAGTTTAAAATGAAAACTAATATGGTTATTAGGAAGTGTCGTCTTGCCCATTCTTCCGTAATGTAGCAAGAGTAACATAAATTCTAGGGGTTCTGATGGACTGTGCCCCTAAATTTCATGCAAGTCTCATAACACAACCCTTGTGCAGGTAGACTATACTTGTTATCCGCTTTAATAAGTTCGCATTCTAACCTATTAGCGAATAAAAATCAGGACTCTACTACTTATGAATGAGTGGTATTATGAGCAAGTGAGGAATTCATTTGAATGTTACGGTTCTGTGTCCAGTACTTTAATTAATACCAAAATAATTGTAGCCAAATACAATGTGACATTTCTAGGGTTAAATTTCGTGGTTCTAACCTCAGTGTTCCCATTTCTTAAATATCAGGAATATACCTGAACTCACTGAGGCCTAGTGTCCATCACGATGTACATAGCATCTTGTATTTTCAGTTCGTTTTTCAACTTCGAAACTGGGTTCGTGTCCATGGACTTCACCGCTTCCGTTTTAGGTACCATAATGCCATCTGTCGGGGCTTCGTGAAGGGTAAGAAATAATTGAATAACTGCTGGTGAATATGGATGAACTTGCACCGCATGTCTAATACAACTCCAGTGCTCAATAAATAAATAAATAAATAAATAAATAAATAAATAAATAAATAAATAAATAAATAAATAAATAAATAAATAAATAAATAAATAAATAAATAAAAGCCGTCATCTGCTTCTGTCCATCATTTTATTAGATGTGTTCCCAAGAAGCTAACCACTAAAACTACAAATATTAATCTTTAGTACTTTAAGTATTTCTATCACTTTAACGTTGGTAAACGTAAGAAAATGAACATAATTATAGCCGCGCTGAGTGGCTCAGACGGTTGAGGCGGTTGACACCAAATTGGTAGGTTCGATCCTGGCTCAGTCCGGTGGTATTTAAAGGTGCTCAAATACGACAGCCTCGTGTCTTTAGATTTACTAGCACGTAAAAGAACTCATGCGTAGCTAAATTACGGCACCTAGGCGTTTTCGAAAACTGTAAAAGTAGTTAGTCGGACGTAACATTATTATAATTTATTAAAATGAACATGTACACTGAAAGAGTGCTACTAACTACTCAAACTGGTTTTCGAAGTATGTCGCGGTTGATAGCGATTAGTTCGTCGAATGGCTTTCAGGATATACTTATATTATTTAATATTTTTTTTGTAATTTTTACTCTCTTTTCTTTCTTTCATTCATGGTAGCTGAACTGAAAAATACGTGGTGCGACGTTACTAGATAACTAATAACGTTATTAGCAATATCAGTTGAAGGGAAAGGCACTGAAAAGGGGATTATTTGTGCATCCCTTCTTTTGACATTACGTGAAATTATTGTATTTATTTGTTTGGTGCAGTCAGAACCAGATGTAAATT
Source organism: Anabrus simplex (assembly GCF_040414725.1). Classification (NCBI taxonomy): domain Eukaryota; kingdom Metazoa; phylum Arthropoda; class Insecta; order Orthoptera; family Tettigoniidae; genus Anabrus; species Anabrus simplex. The sequence goes on along the minus strand of NC_090268.1, from coordinate 367,151,555 downwards.
ACAAATTCACTATGAACTATGTCCAGGCCCATGGTGTGCTGGTCTTTGCTCCAAAGGGTCCTGGGTGCAATTCCTGGCCGGGTTAACGTTCATTGGTTAATTCCTCTGGCACGAGAGGTCGGTGTTTGTGTTGTCTTCATCATTAGATTTCATTGTGGATAGGGCCCCATCCTCACAGACGCGCAGGTCGCCTGTCAGCGTCAACTCGAAATACCTTTACTAGGCCTCTCTTGAGGGCACACGTCATTATTGTTATTATTATTATTATTATTATTATTATTATTATTATTATTATTCTTTCTTCGCTATGCCCAATTAAGGAGCGCGATTGAACTTATTTAGCTGATGTTGTCGCCCTTTTTTTCTCCCCAAATCTCTTCATCTTCTCGCTGTGGCATTTCGTGTGATCTTTTGACCAGGTTTTGTTGGTGGTGATGCTTGGTTGATGTTTAAAGCGATCATTGTCGACTAATTTTCTGAACTGAGATCTGTCTAAAACAACGTCATCTGTGATGCATATTTCCTGAAGATCTTTTCCACCGTCGAGCAACCAATTTTATTACATTCAATGATAGGGCAAGGCTCAGAATTATTATTATTATTATTATTATTATTATTATTATTATTATTATTATTATTATTATTATTATTTTCTATCAAGACGCATGGTCTAAGATCACAGCTCCTTGTTCTCGGAAAGCAGATGACTTATTGTGTAAAATGTACGTCCTTTGTTTGAACCGTGCTCCTTTCATTCTGCAGCGTGACAGCAGCCGGAGTTTGCGAATCATATAATTAAAAAAACTTAGCGGAGATATGACCTGCAATTAAGTTCATGCATGGAAAGGCTAAGACATTCGCAAAGTCAAGGATTACTTGAAAGATCCAACCAAGATGTCTGGTATCCAGGCTGCTAAACAACACGAAAGTTAGTCTGAAAGACTCCGATCCATCCAGAACAAGATGCTGGCATCAAGATAAGCTTTATGAAACAATTTTTGGAACTGTGTAGTGGATCGGACTTGCGGATTCCCTCTCCACTAAGGACGCGAATTCTTAGATGGAAACTGAAGAACTAAAATTACTCTTCAATGAAGGAGTTAAGAATGATTGGCAAAAGGAAGAGGCCGATCAACAGTTCAGCTAAGACGATCGAAATGAAACCAACGAGACTGCAGAAGAAACAATGGACAAGGAAGATGACAAAAGAGGATGACTTCGTTCAAGAACTACATAAAATCCAATGAAATGCAGCTAGGTTTCTTCTGGGTGGTTTCCGACAAAAGAGCAGCGTTGCAAAAATGTTACAAAGTTTGGGATGGGAAGACTTGGGAGAAAGAAGACGAGCTGCTCGACTAAGCGGCATGATCCGAGCTGTCAGTGGAGAGATGGCGTGGAATGACATTGATAAACGAATACGTTTGAGTGGTGTCTTTAAAAGTAGGAAAGATCACGATATGAAGATAAAGTTGTAATTCAAGAGGACAAATTGGGGCAAATATTCGTTTACAGGAAGGGCAGTTAGGGCTTGGAATAACTTTCCAAGGGGGATGTTCAATAAATTTCCAATCTTTGCAATCATTTAAGAAAACGCTAGGAAACAAGAGATAGGGAATCTGCCACTTGGGCGACTGCTCTAAATGCAGATCAGTAGGGATTGATAATGACTGATTTAGGTTTTTTGCTAGTGGCTTTACGTCGCACCGACACAGATAGGTCTTATGGCGACGATGGGATGGAAAATGCCTAGGAGTTGGAAGGAATCGGCCGTGGCCTTAATTAAGTGACAGCCCCAGTACATGCCTGGTATGAAAATGGGGAACCACGGAAAACCATCTTCAGGGCTGCCGACAGTGGTATTCGAACCCACTATCTCCCGCATGCAAGCTCACTGCCGCGCTCCTAAGCGCACGGTCAACTCTCCCGGTTTTATTGAGTTTATTGTGTCGTTAGTGAAAAGGAGTCATTGGACTTTTACAAGTGTAAAAGTACGTGAACAGTTTGTTCACACCATTCGTGGTCAATACGACGAAGGTTAAGGGCAAAAAGGCACTTTAGTAATCTTAAAAGCGTATTATTCACAGTTAGTTTACCTTCCCTGAACGTTTCACATCACGCTTTATCCGTAAAAACTATGCGTCACGACGCTCTGTGGGATTCTGACGATGCCATAACGCGTTGTGGTCAGTTTCATTAATAACCACGACATGAAATTCGGATCATGGAAATTTTTAATGTACCACACAGCGTTGTGGCTGTTTTAAACAGCCAGGACACGAATTTTCGTATTACGGCATTCTGGCCATGCTTTTCGCTCAATGAACATTTTATATCTTCGAGTCTAATATAATCCACACAATAATTGAATTGTAAAAATACTGCCCCGTAGACAATGTCAGTTAAACCTTCCACTCTGTCGCCCCCCTCCCCCCCCGCAGCCCCTCGGTACGTACTGCGAACTAGAAAAAATGTAATTGGTGCCAGCAGAAATGTGCTCACTATCGAGCGAGTTGGCAGCGTGAGATAGATGTAATAGCTGTAAGCTTGCATTCGGAAGACGGTGGGTTCGAAACCCCATCACCCACTCCCATCTCCGCCAGTGGGTAAAGGTTTTAAAATATGTCCAACATACTCCTTTCTGTACTTAAAATGTGACACCTTTTTTCCCTCCAGGGATGTGACAGCCTTGGTGATTTCAGTTTGAAGATTATCATGAAGTTTTTGAATGTTTATTTAACTCTGTGCTTACTTCGTTACTACTATCTTGATTTTTGAGTTCTTTACCCGGATCATACCGTAAGTTTTAATTTTATTTGTGTTTACTTTACCATTATTTTCACTTTGCAAGTGAACTGGTTTTCTTTATAAAGCTACCCTATAGAATCCTGGTGAGATTTCCTCGAAACCGCTCGAGCCTTTTAGTCTTACCTCCCAGTGTTTTCCTTTATTGAGGTCTATTGGGTAATACATCACCACTTCCTATCTTCCCTAAATCCCCTTAATAGCTTCAGCGATATCTGCTGTCCAATTTCTCAGACCTTTTGTCTGTGTGCTTTTCTTCTTACTGCATGTCCTGCTACCAATTCCCTTGTCGCGATATTCTTTAGGTTACCCTATTGATATTGTACAATGCTACTATTTATGTATTCTTGCAAGATGCTAGTCAATTTATTCTGATAAAAAGTTCATACACTCCATTCTAGAAACAAATCTACTCTAAGGAATTTGCTCTCCCGTTCGTTAAGTTATGTGCGAGTTTAAAATTTTTCCCAGTTCTTTTTCATTATTACCAATGACTACTACTACTACTATTACTACTACTACTACTACTACTAATTATTATTTTCTTATTCTACTACTACCGCTTTTTCCACACCTTTGGGGTCGCGGTGCGAACTGCATAACACATGTGTATGTGGCCCTGTTTTCCAGCCGGATGCCCTTCCTGACTCCAACCCCTATATGGAGGGATGTAATGACTATGTATTGAGTATTTCTTTGGTGGTCGGTAGTGTAATGTGTTGTCTGAATATGAGAAGGGAAGTGTTGGGACAAACACAAACACCCAGTCCCCGAACCAGAATAATTAATCAGATGCGATTAAAATCCCCGATACTGCCGAGAATTGAGTCTGGGACCCTCTGAACCGAAGACTTCAAGGCTGAACATTCATTCAAGGCGCCGGGAAATGATAATAATATTGTGTTGTTTGGGTATAGGTCCATAGACTGTTTTTATGTAGCTTTCCATGCCACCCTATCTTGTGCTAACCTCTTTATTTCTACATAACTACTACATCCTATATCTACTCTAATCTATTTGTCATGTTCATACCTTGGTTTACTCCTACCGTTCTTACCACATACACTTCCCTCAAAAATCAACTAAGCAAGTCCTGGGTGTCTTGAGATGTGTTTTATAATTCTGTCTGTTGCTCTAGTCAAATTTTGCCAAATCGCTTTCCTCTCACCAATTTGATATCAGTATCTTTTCATTTGTGATTCCATGTACCTATCCAACCTTCATCCTTCTGTCACACCATATTTCGAAAGCTTCTACTCTTCTTCTTCTTGAGCTAGTTATCGTCCATGTTTCAATTGCATACAATGTCGTGCTCCAGACGAGAGTCCTTCTGTTTCCTATATCAATGTTTGAAGTGAGCAAATGTCTTTTCTTAAGCAAGGCATTACTTGTTCCTGCTAGTGTGCATTTTATGCCCTCTTTACTTCTGTCATCATTAATTATTCTGTTGTCCAAGTAACGATATTAATCTACTACCTTTAAGATTTCGTTTCCTAATCTAACATTCCCTTCATCGCCCGAATTCCTTCGACTGCACTCCATTACTTTTATTTTGGATTTAATTATTGTCATCTTGTGACACTTCTCTAAGATTGTGTCCATACCAGTTAGAAATTTCTTCATATTTTCTGCAGTCACAGACTAAATAACATCACCATCATCGGCAAATCTTAAAGTTTTGATTTCCTCCCCTACGATTGTGATTGCCTTTCGAAATTATGATTTCCTTTACTACCTGTTATGACCCTGAAAAGGAGAGGGAACTTAATGCTGCATTGCTTCACTGCTTTCTGGTTTACTGTCTCTTTTTCACAGCTCTCGATACTTATTACTGTAAATAATTTTTGTACATATTGTAGATAATCGTTCTTTCTCGGTATCTGATCCCGATCAGCTTCAGAATTTCAAATAGTTTTGTCTACTCACAATTATCGAATGCCTTTTCTAGATCTAGATGGGCTTCTTATTCTTAATTCGTTCCTCCAAGATCATACATACATACATACATACATACATACATACATACATACATACATACATACATACATACATACATACATACATACATACATACATACATACATACATACATACATACATACATACATACATACATACATACATACATACATACATACATACATACATACATACATACATACATACATACATACATACATACATACATACATACATACATACATACATACATACATACATACATACATACATACATACATACATACATACATACATACATACATACATACATACATACATACATACATACATACATACATACATACATACATACATACATACATACATACATACATACATACATACATACATACATACATACATACATACATACATACATACATACATACATACATACATACATACATACATACATACATACATACATACATACATAATACATACATACATACATACATACATACATACATACATACATACATACATACATACATACATACATACATACTTAACCCATGACATTTGTGCCCTAAGAACATTATGCATAAATTAACAATTAAATTAAAATTTGGATTCTTGATAGCATGGATTTGACACGTGACGAGGGGGTGATTACCTTCGGTCCCACGCTCTGGGGTACGTGACGTCAGCCACACGTGTCGACGGCGGAAGAATCTCAAGTCATTTTTGTGAACTATTTCAAAGCTCGTGTATATGGCGTGACCCAAGCCAAGTCAAACAATAGAGTGCCTATCAAAGGGGGTCAATCATCTCACAAATCGAACCCGTATAAATTTTAAATTTCCATGAACACTACCGCCAGAAATGTAGCAAGCATGTAGTCACTTTCAAAACTCTTGAAATTACAGTTTAGTTAAGTCAGAAAATTTATAGAAATTTTCTTGGCGGCAAAGGGAGATATCCGAAGAGAGGGGGTAACTGCTATAAATATGAAGGGACGCCATGACGAAGTCTCCTTCTCCGGCATTTGTGATACAAAGCGGACGAAAAATTGTTGAGCTGCTCTGCGAAATCAAACAACAAAAGTAGACTGAGTTCAACGGCAGATTTTAGCCATTGTGGCTAGGTCTTGACTCCATGAGGAGATAGTTTTCTTGAGTGAAATAATTGTACCAGATAGGACGGTCAAAGTACTGAATAAATTCTAATGTGATTAAGTAATTCGTGTGCGGAAATAATTATAGTCCATCGTGTGCGCTCAGCAAACAAGTGAAGGGTATTTTCTTTTTTTAATGCTTTATTCCAGGAAACCTGAAGAAATATAATAATGATATGGAAGGCCATGAATGTAAAAATGGCTAAATAAAATGCCAGGGTCGCAGGTGAGCCCTATGACGAACAATGGTGTGACTACATAAAGTAATGTGACTTTCCATCTTACTACCTTTTATATCTTGTTTCATGATCTCTAAAACAGCCATTCCAGGTAAAGCGGGAATTCTACGGAAAAAATATTTGTTTATAAATATGTTCTATTTTCATGCAGTGAATAGATAAAACTTCTAATTTAAGCATTCTGCTTAGATATTTTGAAAAATAATATATTTGATATGTTTTATTGCTAACGGAAGTAGCTGGTTGTAGTTGGTAGTATGTGGCCAGTTTTATTCACTGAAGTTGGAAGAACTTATTTACATACAGTTCAACTGTTAACTCCATTATCAGGAAGTTTACTGCTGATTTTATGTTTTGAGACTCTACACACTGAATTTTGGAGACCAAGGTGAGCAAATTTATTAATTAAATGTAAACCAGTAGTCAGATGTACATGGTGTAACATCCGTGACAAAAAAGAAGAAACTTTTTAAAAATATATCATTGAACTAAATTCGTTTTTGTCAAAGGTAGAAAATGTTGACATTCTATTAAAATACTTGCACCCTACCATCTTAAAGATAATATCCGAATTTAAATAAGAATATAATAGGCGTCACGGATGTTACAAGTCACGGATGTTACATTTCTATCACCACTGATACTTTTAGTTTAAGGCTGTCTCTTTATGAACTATAATCCATGTTACACAACATATAACCGGGAAAATTCAGACAGATTTACATTATATTGCTGATGTGTAGAATTTGATTTTATTAAGTCAGAGAGTAAAATGAAATTAATTTTCTTTATTCCATCTATAATTTATTTTTTGTTATGATGAAATGTCCTTGAAATTAATGGTAGGTAAACATAAAATAACCTATAATTTAGCCTAAACTCATGTATTTTCTTGTAGATAATGCCACCTGCAAAGTCTGCTCCTAGAATGGCAAAAACGAGAGCTAAAATTAAATCTAAAAATCCATAGAGATGGGCTGCATATTTGGAGAAGGATAGGGAGAGGAATAGGTTAAAAAGGCAACAAGTTAAAGACAAATGTGAAAAAGACAAAAACCTTTTGAATTTGAGGAGAGAAAAGACTAAACTGAAGGTGCAGGAGTGGAGGAGGAAAAAACCAGAAGCAATAAAGAACAATACATCTCTAAATCCTTCAGCTTTAGGCTTATATTCTTCAACAAGCACACTTCGAAAAGTTGTCCACAAGGCATGTAAGGCTTTGTCATTCAGCCCTTCAAAAAACAGGCTGTTGTCAGGCAACTTTTAAAAGAAGCTTTCCCAAAGTCAGACATACACGTTACGAAAGTTACAGTGTCTCGCAGGGGACGATCATACTGAAAAGAAGATTTGGAAACAGTGAAATCATTTTTTGAAAATGATGACATCAGCTGGCAAACATCTGGCACAAGAGACTGCATTGCAGTAAAAGATGAAGTCACAGGGAAGAAGGAGGAAAGACAGAAATGATACCTTGTAATGAATGATGCAGAAGCTTACCAACGATTCTTGGAGATAAGTCCTGAAGTAAGGATATCTCTTTCAAAATTCTTTGAAACGCATCCCAGACATGTGAGACCAGAAAGACACTCCCCACAATGTAGTGTTTGTATTAAGCATGAAAATTTCAGATTTTTAGTTCATGCTATTTCTCGTTTCTGTCTTGATTATCAAGGAAATATTTTAACACCAAGGGCACTGCTACAGAAAATGTGCTGCAATATTTGTGAAGAGCAGGCGTGCCTGAATTTTTGATTTTGGAAGCAAAGTCTGCTTGTAGGAGTAGTATTTGTTAAGAAAAGTCTTTTAAGTCTTATTCATGTTATAATTACAAATTGGATAAACACCACACAGTACCCTTTTCTTCAGTCCATGGTTTCTTCCATCCAATAAATAAAATAATTTGCTCTGATTTCTATTTAGAGGTCTAATAATTTATTACTGCATAACTGTGTTAATTATACAATGTAATCTTATTAATATATCATGTATCATGTCAGATGTAACATCCGTGACAAATTCCATGTAACATCCGTGACATGAAGAAAGCAGTTATAAAATCAATATTTTTTCAATTTTTTAAATTAATATGTCAGAATTAGGATTTTTAAAGCTTTCAGATCAACACAATGTGTGTAAAATGAATGCTGTCTAAGGCAGTAACCTGAATTTTTAATTTTAGTTCACTGCCTGTAAGGTGAGTTCACAAATTCTGTAACATCCGTGACGGAACATTTGTTTCAGTTTCCGGAATAGTAATACATTTTACTCAACATAGTTTCTTCTGTAGGGAGTTCATTAGCATTTACCGTGTTTCATGTCAAAAAATTCGCAAAATGCATTTACAGTTTAATGTTAAGGGCTTTGAATGAGTAAAATTGTAACATCCGTGACAACTGGAATGGCTGAAAAGTGTATTTGAATGGGGATATACGACGCAGTAGTCACCCCTACTAAGTTTTGTAAATGTGAGAATACGAGTAAAAGAGTCATTTGTTTTATTTTCCACTTGGATAAAATTTTTGAAGTCTTGCGAGTGCCGTATAATGTTGTAAAAAGTTATTGAATAGGGTTTCGAAGTGATATCACGTCCAATGTAGATCGTTATCCGTGTGAGTGTTCTGCCTACATATTTTGATGTCAAATTAAGATGTTCATTCGACGTAAAAAATTTTCTGACTGCAATTTGACGTTAATAATGTAGGAATCCATGGTTACTCATTTTCAATCGAGTGGAAGCGCGCTGTCGGGTGAGAATCTAGGGTGATGAATTTGGTCACGGAGAGAAACGTTTTTCTAGGCCCATTTTAAACTGTGTCTGACTGACAATAAAAAGGTCCAGTAGAATGTTTCAGTCATTTTTCGTAAAAATCAAGTTATTAAATACGATATCCTTTATGCGAAGTTATTCATGATTAATGCATTGTGCGATATTAGACGTCGAGATTTCTAGTAAGGATTTTATTCCAGTTCTTTGTCGATGATAATTGTGGAGCTGGGAAACAGAGGTTAGTTTTGTTGATATGAGATTTGTGAACCAGGTTGGACCTGCCATTGAAGCCAGGACACGGGAGCCCGAGGAATGTTTTATATGAGTTGAGATGAGATGTGCGAATCAGGTTAGAGTCCTGTCATTGAAACCGGGACATGGAAGCCCGAGGAATATTTTATAATGTTGGGAATGGAAAGGAATACATAGAAATCCATAGCGGTATTAATTCGCGACGCGTATAATTAGTGTGGGCATCTTGAAGCATAATCTGTGCATTTTGGTGGTTAGAATACCGTATTTGTTTAATTATGTCGGCAGAGTTTAATGGTGAGCATTTTGAGAAGCCAGTCAACTGGAACAAACCAGGTGTTTCATGTTACTGCCAAACGAACTTGGGGACGAGAGGCCTCAGTTGAGAACACCATATGATAACGGGACAGGCGTGGAATTGAGATTGTATTCTCAATTCCGGGGAGAACGTTAAAATGCTGGATTTAGTTGAAATTCATAGCCGGTAATAATCTGAGCATTGTGGAATACTGTAAAATTTGTTTAATTGGGGACGTAATGAACATTTGAAACCATGAACTTCGAGTATAAGGAACAGAGTAACCAAATTCAGGGTTGTCCAAAATATAGAGCGATGGTTGTGATGATTGGTTTGTCTGTGAGGGGTGTGCAAAATTCATAAATGGTATGACGAGATATAACATCGTAATTATATGGCGAGTTGTTTGGTTTGTACGTAGATTCTTAGGATATCCAAGTGTTAATAACGGTTAGGACTAGATTAGATTTTAAAGTGTGAGATCATGAGACAAGATATATAACTGGACATGAATTATGTAACAATTCTTTTCCAGCCAGATAAATATCACAAGATTGAATTTACATCACAGCTGCGTAGGAATTTGTAAAGAAACCAGAGTCCGCGGAGATAAAATTTACTGTTCTTTAACATTTCGTTAAATCATTTAAATTTATTTAATTATTAAATTCAGTGAAACCGCATTTTGAAATAACTTTAATCAAGCGAATGACTTGGAGATGCATTCTGGAAATTTTAGTTTGTTTTCTGGGGAATATTTAAATGTAAAGTAACGATTAAGGGGACATATCCGAAGGAAATGGATTTTACTGCCACAAAGTTTGTGAGCATTGCTATTGTTGTAATTATTGAACTTTGATTGATTGAGCAGTGAATGTGCTGGGGATAGTAAAGCGGAAACTTTGGTCATCAACCGATGTAACTTAATTGTGTTTAGCCTTCAGCCTAGAAACTTGGATGGTCAGGGGGTCATCAACCTCAGTGACTTAGATTAGGGCCATATGCCATTGTAGCATCATTTCCTTGCGGTCATCATCCACAATGACTTTAAAGTAACTTAGAAGAGTAGATGTCGGTCCATGACATAGACGCAGGTCACATCGATTCAGTTAAGGGTCCATGCCGTAGAACCACTGTGTGGCACACACCGATTGGACGGCCTTAATTATACCCAGAGTCCAGAGTTCGTGTTACGAGGGCTGGACCATAACGAATCACTATGATGGTACATGTGGTCTCACATGGAAGCCGAATTTAAGGATTTCCACACTTTCCTTTCTTAAATGATTAATAATTGAGACAATGGTTTCTAGTAAGAATGCCCATCAGGCAGTTACGTTAAAGTCTCACACCAGTGTTCTGACCTTTATGTAAAAATGATTCTGGTGTCCAGTGGACACAATTGACTTCTATGATACCGTTGACATATCAGATTGCTTCAGAATTTCCTAAATAAATAGGAATCTTTTAAGCAGACCTTTCATTCCAGTAGATAGATTAGAATTACTGAACCCTACCTTTACCTCAGCAAGTGACGAAGAACCCGATACGACCCAAGAGACAGATCTCATGAACTTTGCTGATAGGTAAGAAAGGTAGGTATCCCTCAATATGGACCAAAGGGTTCAATACATACATACATACATACATACATACATACATACATACATACATACACATACATACATACATACATACATGCATACATGCATACATACATACATACATACATACATACATACATACATACATACATACATACATACATACATACATACATACATACATACATACATACATACTGTGCATACATATTCACTATAAACCGCTATGCCTTTCAGCGTTCAATGTACAAGCCTCTGTGAATTTAATAAACGCCGCCATATTCCTCTAAATAGTTCCGTGGCCTCGTTTAGTTCTATATCTCTTATCATTAAATCAGTAGAAACTGACTCTAACCATCGTCGTCTTGGTCTCCCTCTACTTCTCTTACCCTCCATGGCCTAGTCCATTATTCTCCTAGGTAACCTATTCTCCTCTTTTCACCTCACGTGATCCCGCCTTCGAAGCCGGTTTATGCGCACAGCTTCATCAATCGGGTTCGTTCCTAACTTGGTAATACCACCTCAATCCGAATACCCTCCTGACATTGTTCCCACCCGTGTGTATCGGCGATTATTCTCGCTACTTTGTCCGGCTCCATGGCTAAATGATCAGCGTGCTGGCCTTTGGTCACAGGGGTCCCGGGTACGATTCCCGGCAGGTTCGTGAATTTTAACCATCAGTGGTTAATTTCGCTGACTCGGGGGCTGGGTGTGTGTGTTGTTTTCATCATCATTATATCCTCATCACGACGCGCAGGTCGCCTACGGGTGTCAAATCAAAAGAACTGCACCTGGCGAGCCGAACATGTCTTCGGAAACTCCTGGCACTAGAAGCCATATGCAATTTCATTTCATTCCGTGGTTTCCCATTTTCACATCAGGCAAATGCTGGGGCTGTACCTTAATTAAGGCCACGGCCGCTTCCTTCCCATTCCTAGCCCTTCCCTGTCCCATCGTCGCCATAAGACCTATCTGTGTCGGTGCGACGTAAAGCAACTAGCAAAAAAAAAAAGAAATATTCAATTTTTCTCGCTATTTTCATATCTATTACTTCTAACTTCTAACGCAGTCGCCAGCGGGATACAGGAGAGCGTATCGACACGACGCCACAGAAGATGACTACCGCAGCAGTAGTCGAAACGTCTGGGAGAAGCGAGAGGAGTGGACCACGGCACAATAGCCTGGGAGATTTTTATTATATTGACACCGGCCGTGAAAGCCTTCATACTTTAATATATCCTGAGTCCACCCAGTCTCCACTCCCGTAAAGCAAAGGTTGTTTAAAAAAACAGACCGGTGTAAAGATACACAGTTCAAAGAATATAGAACATGTTTTGTAACGTCTGGTATATGAACGTTAATTTGGTATATGGGGTTCTAATGGTTGTACAGCATACCTTGAGACCTTAGCCACTCAAGGTATGTCAAATCGAAGTTATACTCCATCTCTAAGCGTAGCCATGCATTAAACTGTCAGGTGACCCCTCAAAATAAAGTAATAGCGGTGCGTCCGTGTGTCGTTGTGAGGTACACAGACTACTGCGGTCATTTGAGCACGTTGTACGTAAACCGGCACATCCCATGAGACATCTTAATGAGGTTCCAGTCGCAAGGGCCGTCACTTTGATGCAGGAAGGATGGACTTTTCGTCGTGTTGCTGTGGATCTCAATGTCTCTCCGTCAGTTGTTCAACGCTTGTGCAATCGCTGCAATGAGACGGGCCAGTTCACAAGGAGGGTTGGACAAGGTCCTGGACGCATGACAACCCCGCAGGATGATCGATATCTGACTATCTGTGCGTTGCGACGTCGTTCAGCAACTGCCAGAGAACTGCAAAAAGACCTTAGGAGGGTCAATGGAGTCACGGTGTCTAACCAGACAGTAAGGAACAGGTTAAGAGAAGTGTCCTTACGACTCAGACGTCCTGTTCGAGTGCCCCGTTTAAAGCAGCAATATCGCGCAGCTCGCCTTCTGTTTGCCCGTACCCACGTTAACCGGCAACTTCGCCAGTGGAGACCTCTGTTGTTCACAGACGAGTCCACATTTCCCCTGACACAGCGTTATGGTCGTCAACGTGGATGGTGAGCAGTACATGCCAAATCTTGTCCAGGAAGGCGACCGATTCGGACAAGGTTCTGTGATGTGTGGGGTGGCATCAGTATTGATGGCCGTACGGATCTTGTCGTCGTCCGTGGTAATCTTACCGCTGCGGGGTACATCCAGGAGATACTGCTACAGCATGTGTTGGTTGCCGCATACGGTGTTGGCCCTGAATTCGTACTCATGCACGACTATGCCAGGGCTCATATAGCGTGCTTGCGAGAACTGGATATTCAAGAGATGGAATGGCCAGCAGTGAGCTCTGACCTTAATTCCATTGAGCATGTGTGGGATAGATTTGACAGAAGTGTTCATGGGCGTCCTGTTCCACCACAGACTCTCCAAGACCTCGAACAGGCTCTCATTGAAGAATGGGATCTGATACCGCAACGTGTCCTCCGACGACTTAGACGGATCATGCCACGTAGGTGCCAAGCTGTGATAAATGCTCGTGGAGGACATACACCATACTGAAGCTCTCCACCCTGGAAGACTGTTATCACTTTGTTTAGCCCCTGTTTGGACATTTCCGTTTGTGTTCTGAAAATGAACGCGAATCCATCGATGTTCTTTTGTATACTTCAACGGTAAAGAATAAAGGTTTAGTTGATATTATACCTGGGTGTGAGGTATTGTTTTGTGGAGCACGGCATACGTTTAAAAACATGTTCCCCTAATTCTTTTGAACTGTGTAGTTTCGTCCGGGAGTTGACTTCCTTCGTATAGAATACTGCTGGTCGCAACTGCGAGCTCACTGCGTTAGCTTTAGTACACTTGGATTCAATCTCACTTGCTATACTACCATCCTGGGAGAACACACATCCTGAAAAGAAATGAAAATCCACAGCCTGTTTCCAGTCATTCGACCGGGTCAGGAATGCAATGAATGAAGCTCCCATCTAGCGGCGAGGATAGGAATTGTGCCGGCTGCTGAAGCTTTTCGCACTCCTCTGGGACAATGCATGATAGATGAAATGAAATGATATTGGAGAGTGTTGCTGGAATAAAGGATGACGGGGAAAACCGGAGTACCCCGCAAAAACCTGTCCAGCACAAATCTCACATGGAATGACCAGGATTTGAACCACGAAGTCCAGCGGTGAGAGGCCGGCGGGCTGCCGCCTGAGCCACGGAGGCTTCAGGCGTATCTGCCAAAATTATAAACTAATAAACAAGTAAAACAGGAATACCGAATTGTGCAATGAAACCATCTCTTGTGAAGAGCTCACACCTTTTCGCTTATATAATACCTTCGACAAACAAACTGTGCTCTGGCAGCGCGGAACGGACTCTAAGAACTACAGAAATAGTAAAGAATGAATTATATGCGCTGATCAACAGGCTGCACAAAACTGATATCACAGAAGAAAGGAGGACGTGCTGAAAGAGTCCAGTCGATAATTTATTTCATCTAGAGCAGTTGTATTCAAAGTGTGGTACACGTACCACTTGGGGTGCACGAGGTCGTGTCAAAGGGTCGCAAACTTATCGTAGCTTCTAACTGTTTTCAGTGAGGGGTTCATAAAAGAGTCGAGTCTACTCATTTTAAATATTGTTTTGATTTAGTGTATTTGTCTGTCATACAGAGTCCGCTTTCCGAACTATTCATTCAGAAATAGGCCTATGTTTCTGTTTGTACCTCCCATTGACGTGGTATGTAAAAATGCTTACTTATGCTCCATTGCTCTTATTTTAATTTTGTTTGTTTCGAAATCCATTAATTCACTTCCGTTTTTACAGTAGCAGTGTGTAGAGTACAATAGTTTTTCACAAGTTGCTTTACGTCGCACCGACACAGATAGGTCTTATGACGACGATGGGACAAGGAAAGGGCTAGGGGCGGGAAGAAAGCGGCCGTGGCCTTAATTAAGGTACAGCCCCAGCATTTGTCTGGTGTGAAAATGGGAAACCATAGAAAACAATCTTTAGGTCTGCCGGCAGTGGGGTTCGAACCCGCTATCTCCCGAATACTGGATACTGACCTCACTTAAGCGACTGCAGGTATCGAGCTCGGTGAGTATATTAGTAATAGTTCCATTAATAATATTCGTATATATATCGTTGTTAAGCGATGAAAACCTCATCATTCCATTTACGAGAATACCACGTTTCTCCATCTGTCTTGTGAAGGGTTGCCGCGTTGCCTGAGAAGGGAGCAGAAGACTCCAGTGGTCGAATAATTGCGCTATCGTTGATCAATGAACATGCCAGGAACAGTTCTTCGGCCATTGATTGCTGACCGCTCAGGTTTCGAAGGAGTCCCCTTGCCTAGAGAATATTATGTACAATACATAATAATAATAATAATAATAATAATAATAATAATAATAATAATAAATGTGCGCTGTCTTGTATTCAGGTTGGTGTTAACATTTATTCTCACGTCCCCCCAGAACATACTGTAATGTGCCGCTGCCTTCTCAATGTTTTCTCTCGTGATGAAAGAGCTCGTGAACGGGAAGGAGATGTTACTAACAAGCTGCAAGTTGACCAACATCTTCTATGCTTTGTAGCCTGCTCATGTTGACAGAATTACTGCACGTTGCGGCACGTGTTAGTCGGTGATGAGCTCGACGGGATATTAAAAGATGGTGTTTAAAATAGAGTTTCTACGTCACAAGTGCTCGACATATTTCACACTTTAGCCCACATCATTGTTCCTTTTGTTGTTGTTTTGAAGCTTGGTACAATGCGTTCATCAGCCCCGTGTTCTTAGCGTGCGTGCTTGAATACCTTGTCAGGAAACCAATATTAACGATGTGCTTGTGAGCCACGTACCAGTAAATTTACCGACTTGAGGATGGCTAATATGTTTACAATTGAATAATGGAAATAAAAAACCCACTAACTCCAATAAGTCAAATTTTTCAGGAGGGGAAAAAAACTATTTTATAGCCATGTTTCCCATTAAATCATCTTGATATTTTTTAAAATTTAACTTTATATAAACTATGAATATCAGAATAACGATAGTTGGATAGGATTTTATTTAAAAATATTATTATACTAGCAGAAGTACCCGTTCTTCGTACGGGTTATCAGAAACTGGCTTTAGTTACTCATACTATCGGTGTGAGCGACTTCATTAGATATTTATATCACTGGTTTATTTATTAAGTACGTAGAAATTATTTGTCATTTTGGAATTATAGTGTATCTTCTTCTTCTTTTCTTCATGGGGGCCTCTAAATATTAGTTTCTAATTAGCGTCGACCTCTAAGATCTTTTGCTACCATGCTTTTCCTTCAATCCCACCTACTGTAGATATACCTGCTCCCTTCACAAAGTTGCAGGTTTAGTGTAAGTATACTTCCGCTAGATAGTACCATAAATATAAATATTATTGAATGTATTTGTTTGATCCGACATTTCGTAACTATTACAAATGATCAAGGAAATACGCGATGCATAAAAGAAACCACTATAATTATCGAGAATTGTAACTCTCTGGGCTTGTCACTCATGTCGCACATCATATAATGAATCTGAGTATAAATGTTGACAATTGGGTACAGTATATAGCTTGTTTTCATGGTTACGATGATCGTAAAAGTGAACCAAAATATCGGCACTAATAACATCAGTGATCCTATTACTCCATGATTTGATAGAAAATAGTTTAAACTATAGGTAACAGACTCCGCAAAATGCTGAAACCTAAGCCAGTACGTAAAAACGGAGGCCCGTCGGCAACCGCTGGTCGCTGTACTACGGAGGTCTCCGAGGTTATTATTTTCATACTTTACTCCCTTTCCATCCCCGCCCACAGGAGTGCTATGAGCGTCTTACATAGCAGTTTATTTTTTCCAGATAGTAAGTCATATGTGTATCAATTTTGGTTGGCAGCTCTGCCCAAACGTACATACATAATCTCACTGCTCTATAATCCTGGAGCTGAGGTTGCCATGGTTACGGTAGTTCATTTCTTTATCCAGTTCCTAGAGCAGGGGTAATGTGGTGCCAATATCTCTGTAACGGTTGGTTTTAGGGCATTAAAACATGGTTTTCGGGCCCGAAGGGTTTACCGAGTTTTGTTCTTAGCGGCAAGGGGCTTAAAATGAGCTTTATCTCGTCCTTGTGCGGCAAATTCGATATTTTGCCTATATTAGCCTATTATTTTTTATATTTCTCCCCCGTGTCCCCCACATCGAATTGTTTTGAAACTAAAATACAGCCCATGTTACTCACTGGCAATGTATCTTTCTATAGGTGAAGACATTTTTAAAATCGGTTCAGTAGTTTTTGAGCCTATTCGTTACAAACAAACAAATTTTTCCTCTTTTTAATATTAGTATAGATTTATTTTAATAAATAAATAAATAAATAAATAAATAAATAAATAAATGTGCTAACTTGGTTAAAGCCACATATATATTTAACAAAGCCGTGCTTTCAGCCAAATTATACTGGCCTTCATCAGGGCATGCAAAAGTCTGCCTTCGACAGTGAACAAAGAAATTCTCCGAAGGAACGTGGAAGCCACGACCATACTATCCACGGCCCCCCACTAACTGGACTCAGGGATCGTTGCGCTGCGCTGTGGTGGTGTTATGCATGTATTTATGGAGTACAGGTCTCCATGTACTTGATAACTTAAGGCACGGCTTAGTAAAATATATATAAACGACTTTAATCCAGTTAGCATACTTATTTATTTATTTTAATAAAAAGAGCCACGAAAACCTAGTTCATTAGTTATTATATGTGCCTGTAATTAGGTGGGTTTTGCTTTCCACAGTGTCTTAACAAACTGCAAGCATTAGAACACCCTTTGTGGCCGTCTATTTCATTGTACAAATACGTTAGTTGTTTATTGTCTGATATTCGATGTATGCCAAAGTTATAACCCCACATCTGCTTGAGGTAGAATTCATCACAACGTTTGTGATGGGAACAGGGGAATTTCGCTGGAGGTCGAAAGTTATAATTTTTGTGTCATTCTCATCTTCTGTTGGAATGCGATAGTGTTGCCAACTAAGTGTAGAATGTTTATGGAAGGGAGAACCTCGCTAACTCCATGGAATAAATTGTTTTGTCATTCCCACGAAATAATTAACAGCTTGAAGCTGACTAGGTACCTTCGGATTTGGATTATTTATGCGTGGATAATAGACTACGCTTGCAATAATTCTCATTAATCATAACACCAATAATGAGAAAAAAACGGAGTTAGATAGGTTTTGATTCCCATGATTAAATTTCCTTTACGTCGTATCGATATAGACCGCCCGGTCTTATGGCGACGATGGGACAAGAAATGGCTAGGAGTGGGGAGAAATCGATCGTGACCTTGATTAATCTACAGCTTCACCATTTACCTGGTGTGAAAATGGGAAACCACGGAAAAACATCCTCAGGACTAACGACAGTGGTATTCGAACCCACTATCTCCCAAATGCAAGGTGACAGCTATGTGACCCAAACCGTGCAGCCACTTACTCGGCGCTGGTTCATATGAGTTACAAACTAGCAGCGAGATGACTAGCAACCTTCAGGTATCATGGCTGAGTCTGGATCGAACCCGGCAAATTGAGCTCAGAAATTCAGCATTCTGCCATTTGATCCACTGACATCAGCAATAATAATAATAATAATAATAATAATAATAATAATAATAATAATAATAATAATAATAATAATAATAATAATAACAATAATGACACGGCCAAATAGCAAAAATCGGCCGGGCTGAGTGGCTCAGACGGTTAAGGCGCTGGCCTTCTGACTCCAACTTGGCAGGTTCGATCCTGGCTCAGTCCGGTGGTATTTGAAGGTGCTCAAATTCGTCAGCCTCGTGTCGGTAGATTTACTGGCACGTAAAAGAACTCCTGCGGGACTAAATTTCGGCACCTCGGCGTCTCCGAAAACCGTAAAAGAGTAGTTAGTGGGACGTAAAACAAATAACATTATTATTATTATTATTATTATTATTATTATTAATAGCAAAAATCATCCACCATAAACTTGCCCCCCGGTGTAACATTTTTTCAACATCCTCCAGCTTTGTAAGTACACACCAGAAGGAGTGCTTGAAAATACAAGCTACAAACTCTTTTGAGACAAAGTTTTTGGAAGGAAGCGGCCGTGGCCTTAATTAAGGCACAGCCCCAGCATTTGCCTGGTGTGAAAAATGGGAAACCACGGAAACCATCTTTAGGGCTGCCGACAGTGGGATTCGAATCTACTTTCTACCGGATGCAAACTCACAGCCGCGCTCCTCTAACCGCACGGCCAACTCGCCTGGTACTAGGAAGACTGCTCTTCTATATATACACTAGCAATCTCCAACAAAATTATCGCAGTACATGAAACTGGCAATAGAAATACGATGCATGTGAAAATTTCATTCTCTAAACTCCCTTCAAATAGTTTTATGATATCCTGGAGTCATTTCGAAGATTACGCAGAGTTCATCAGCCACACCTATTCTATACAGAGAGCTGCAAGACTGTTCTGCTGAATACCTGATACACTGTGAGGAAGTTCCTGGGCATGAGTAGTTCTCGTCTTCATCATACATCTTCTCAGCATTGATTAGCGAGAGATAATAGAGAAATCACTGAAGGCCTAGCCCAAGTGTATACACGCGTAAGTTGATCGTAGCTGTGTGGACTCACTTAGCCGCAACATGGAGTCACCCATCACAGACTAAATTTACAGATAATTACACAGCTACGATCAACGTGAAAAATAAATAAATAAATAAATAAATAAATAAATAAATAAATAAATAAATAAATAAATAAATAAATAAATAAATAAATAAATAAATAAATAAATAAATAAATAAATAAATAAATTCATTAATAATAATAATACTAATAATGACGAGGATGGTTGATTCTATCTCAACGGTAAAGAAGTCGGAAGAACCACTATGGGCAACTAATCTAAGGGAGTAAACCCTGAAATAAAACCTGCCGGAGCTCACAATCTCGGTAGTAATATGATTAGGGTGTATCAACCCTAATTCATCCAACACAGTTTTCGACTAAAGCATGGAGGATAAACATACGGAAATGATTACCTCAGGTGGTACCCAATCCACCGTCACTTCGGGTGACGTTAGTGGGCCTTCATATTCTGTGGAGCCCACGCCAACATGCTATGAGGACGAATCGGAAAGTCCTGGAGCAACTAATAACAAGATCAAACATAAACAGCAGAACTACTTCGGCACCCTGAATATGAACTCGCTACTCAATATGGGCAAATCGAAACATTTAACTGACTCTTTGACACGCCACAAGATACTGCTTACAGCAACGCACCAGTCCAGACATTCAGATGAGCATGCCTTCGATTCACAGGGTTACCGCATTCTTAGGAGAATTGAGAATGTTCCACACTTGGAGACTGATTTTATTATAAGCCATAACATACTGGATTCAGTTATAGACTACAGCTCACCTACTAGACAAGTGTCTCTTCTAACCTTCCGGTACACAAACAAAGTTTCCACTGTAGTAAATATTCACGCACCCATCAATGCGGACAATAAGCGTAACCCTGAAAATACAGACAAGTTCTGGGAAGAACTAGAGGACATAATCAGCAAGGTCCCAAAGCACCATACAATCATTTTAGTTGGCGATTTCAACGCCGAGTTAGGGAAAGAACGCAAGTTTAAACACATTGTGGGCAAATACCAAATCCACTCACGGACCAACAGGAATGAAGAACGTCTAATTGGACTCTGTAAGGCCTTCAACTTGATAATGAAGTCAACGGCCATCAAGCGACCACCAAGGAAGCAGAAGACTTCGACATCACCCAACAACCTCTTGGGAGAATTTTAGATAGACCCTGTAGCTATCTCAAGGAAGTCACATAGAGAGATCCAGAATGTCAGAGTATTAAGAGGAGCTAGTTTGGACTCAGACCACTATCTCTCCAAAATAAAGCTAAGATTCCTACCTAGGAAAATTAAAAAAACCGGTCACTCAAGCTTACTAAGTTTTGATTTAGAGAAACTTTCAACTTACAACTAGTTCATAGAGAGATTGGGAGCACTCAAATGTAACAATTGCCACCGAGACTGTTCCATTGCTAAAACAGAAGAAGCATGTCTGGTGGACAAATATCTGCGAGTAAGCGATGACGCGGAGACAGACAGCCTGTCTCAAGTGGAACTTACAGAAGACACAGTACGATAGGGATAAGTTCATAGAGCAACGGAATTTAACTGCCAGAACCACCAGATAAGTAAAAAGTCAATTCACAAAGGACCAACTGGCGCAGTTGGAAGAAGGCTTCAAGAAGAACAACTGCAGAAACTTCTACAGAATCTTTAAACGGAACCCCAGTCACTGTAACCTACACAGCCTCCACTTCAGTGTCCAGATGGGAAGATAGTTTATAATGATACAACTGCCACTTTCTCTCAAAGTACTTTCAGAATCTCCTTAACTGTGAATCGCATCATACATTATTTGCATATCAAGACGGGATTAAGCAATCAAACTCTCACCCGCCGACTAAGGAAGAAGTGGTAAAAACCATTCAGTCCTTAAAAACAATTACGGGATTACCCGTGGAATGCAGAGGTGAAAGAAGGTGCGGGCTGGAATGGGTCTAACTACAAAGGTGAGATATTGATTAAAATTGCATTAAAGGTTATATTTTCGAAATTAGCAAAACATAACAATTTTGACATAGAATTTGAACATTCAACAAATGACAACAAGTTAACAAATCAGGTTCAAGACGAGGAAAGCCAAGATTTAGAGACACTTTAATGATCTGGGCTTCAAGCCCCACTTTTACAATTCCTGAGCTCTCAGCTCACAACCACATATTTATCAAAGGGCAGAAAACCCCTAAAAACCTGGAGTACTTGCTCCCACCTAGCACTGTCAGGTCTCCGGGAGGCACATATCCAAATACAAGAAAGAGCTGACTCGCTCTCAATTTTTCAAGCCTATCAAAGGTCACAACGGACTTTACTATTAACTGCCCTCAAGGCACACTTACAAAGAAACAGGGGTATCTTGTACCCAACCTAATGGGCCTTAGTAGAAAAATAATAGATTAAGTTAATGACCCGCAACACCAAGTAGAATGGAGGCGTGTACTTGCACTCCTACATGAAATATTTAAAACCTAAGAGGCACTAGGCCGATGAACCAGGGGCTATTCCCAAACTATGGAGGTGACTTGTATAAGAATAAATTTAACACATTAAGGAAGAGTAGAAGAACGGTTACGAAAACGTAGTCACCTCAAATTCAAAATGAAGGGAAGCTCGAGAGGGTAAAGCACTCTCTATCCCCGATTTACAGTTAAAGATATATGAAGTTTTACAAA
The DNA here is from genome assembly GCF_040414725.1 of Anabrus simplex. Classification (NCBI taxonomy): domain Eukaryota; kingdom Metazoa; phylum Arthropoda; class Insecta; order Orthoptera; family Tettigoniidae; genus Anabrus; species Anabrus simplex. The sequence goes on along the minus strand of NC_090268.1, from coordinate 367,129,069 downwards.
AGTGACGCAATTTACATGTTTGAAGATAGGTTACATAATAAAGGTTTCGGACCTTCCCCGCGGATGAAACTGCTGAGTTAGCAAGAAATAAAGATGTTAAGCTGCCATTACCTTGTTGAAGAGCTGCTGCCGGATGAAAGAGGCACTTCCCGCCTCCTGCTACACTTCCAAACACTATGCTAGATGTAGTTCGAGTGGCCGAGAGACCAGAAAATCAGCAGTTTTATACCCTCGTGGAAGATTCGAGACCTTTCAAGAATAATCAAGCCACACCCTCTTTCTTTATTGGTCCTCTTGAAAATACACTCAAAGTCGGAGAAGAAATACATGATTGGTCAAAAATTAATTACAGAAATTCTGGATTGGCTCAATTCAAAACTGGCGGAAAGAAAAGATGAATATTGCCAACCCACAAATGAAAGAACGAAATTTAGTAAAGAACAAACTTATAAATACAAAATTTCTTCAAATAAAGTTCTTCCACTTCGCACCAGGGTGCATGGTCATAGGTTTTCAGTAGAGACATCTATCAGAGAATGTCTACACTTCTTGATCAGAAACAAAACAAGTTGAACTCCACACAGTACTGACAACTTAGTAATCACAAACTTTACGGTAGTGACATCTTCTGAGAAAACTTATGAGTTGATACAGTTGTGAAAGTTCAGAGTGTCTCCTTTAGAGGAGTACTTTAAGGCGGAAAATTCAAATGTGCGGCGTAGAGGTGTACCAGCCGGTACAGCCCCCCCCCCCCCAAATGTCCTTCCCTGGGGTGACACAGAAGAAGTTTTTTAACAAAATTTAATCATCAATAGAAGAAAATTTCTGCATCCTTGCAAACAGATTGTGGGAGAATATGGAGGAGACATTAAGAATTTCCGAAGTTTTGTAGAAGAATTTTGAAGAACATTTAAACCAAAAAAAAAAAATAGAGTCTCCTTTTTTGAAGGCTGGAGAGTGTCTTAGTCTCTGTATGCATTTGGAATACATGCTGTTCATTTTGACGGCAAGTCCTGCCGCCGCTGCCGGTATCCAGTCGAGGTCGCCCGGACCCCTCAAGTACCCTGAGATACCTCTCTACCGCACTATGAGGGAGGTAGTCGTGGTGAAGGACGCCACAGATGCGAAGTTTGTTTACAGTCCCCAGATAAGCTTGCGGTTGGTGCACCGCACTTCAGCCTGTGCCGGGAGATAGCCTCCGGCGCGCCGTACACAGAAGGACATCACGGGAGTGGAGTGGGCCCTTACCCCACCACGGTGGCGGTAAGGCGACGAACAGCTGAGGGGCACTGAAACAGTAAGACCTCGGCGGCAGAATTGTTGTTGACATCTGATTTAAGGGTATGATGTTTGGTGGAGAGGCAGAGGGGCCAGCGGCATGGAAAATTTTATTTGCCACTGATATGGTTAGCAGGAGACGGGAGCTTGGTAATGGCCGCCAGGAAAAGGACAGCAGATTAACCAGAGGGGAGAATCGCACATCAAAGACTATTTCTATAACAATTGAAATAAATTGGGGCAGAAGGCCTCTAAAACAAAATATAACCTTCACACTGTTGCAAAACGTAGGTAGCAATTTGACAATGACATTACACAGGTTTCACCTGAGACAGGTGTACACTAAAGATCCTCTCGGTGACTGGATTGCTCACTAATAATGTTACTGGACTTAGAAAATCTAGAATGATGCACGGCCCATGAAAACTGGGGGCAAGCTTGCCCGCGGGAACAAAGTTCTTGATCATTACTTGGTCTCCTACTTTTAGATCATACGATCATATCTTTCCCTAACCTTTTCATGAAAAACTTTAAGATTAAGATCTATTGTTTCAGAATATCACCAAGACACCAAAGGTTAGAGAGCGGCGTGTTGGGTACAAACTTAAACATAAATGAAGCTGGAGTTAATTTATGAGATTCATGAACCACCGAATTCAAAGCGAAGGCTAACCAATGCAGGAATGTATCCCACCTCGAATGATCATCATGATGATATGCAATAAGAGCCGATCTCAGATTACGATTGACCCACTCAGCCAGAGATGGTTGAGGATAATACGCTGAAGTAGTTTCATGTGAGATGGATAAATCAAAACAGAATTTACGGAAGAGATTGGAGGTAAAGGCTTTAGCATTATCAGAAACAATATATTGACACGGACCAAAAGAAGCAAAGATGGAATTTAAACAAGAAATGGTGGACTGAGCGGTAGCCAGCTTAGTCGGAAATAACCAGAAAAATCTAGTGAAGCCATCTACACACACAAGGATGAATTTGTTGGCGTTCCCCTTTGATTGGGGGAAGGGTCCTACGTAGTCGATATAGAGGAGTTCCATGGGGCGCGACGCTTGATGAGAAGACAATAGCCCTTGCTTAGTGGACATGGTAGGTTTACTAAGCCAACAAGATTTACAGGCTTTTACCAATTCACGAATTTCGCCTTCCAAACCTTTCCAAATGAACATTTCTCGGATCTTTTCCCGGGTTTTGAAGATGCCTAAATGCCTCCCTAATGGGGTCTCATGGTAGAACTTGAAGATCATAGGTACGAGAACGGCTGGAACCACCACTTTCATTTTCTTATCATGCCTCGACGGGCAACATTAAACACCATTCCTCAACACATAAGGGACGACATGTTCCCCAGAAAAAAGGGTTTCCATAATAGGGGCCAGCGTCGGATCTTCACGTTGATATTTTTCAATATCCCTAAACAACATGGGAGCATTAGTTAGAATGGCATTTACACCAAGAGATATGGACTCGGGAAGTGAAGAATCGTTTCCCTGTTCTGAGTTCTCTACGTCATTAGAAAACATACGGCTTAGTCCGTCTGCCACAACATTTTCAGATCCTCTTATATGCCTAACATCGAATTGGAAGGCAGAAAATCTGATGGCCCAACGAGCTATACGACCGGTACGACGAGGCCTGGCTAGGACCCAACTTAAGGCTTGGTTGTCCGTTTCCAAGTCGAACTTGACGTGTTCTAGACAGAGGCGGAACTTCTCTAGCGCAAATAAGACTGCCAAATCTTCAAGTTCATAGATGGAATACTTGGATTCTTGAGCCGATAATGTCCTAGATGCATAGGCGATGGGTCGCCTCCATAGTTCAGTCTCTTGAAGAAGGACTGCAGCCACCGCGGACGACGATGCGTCGGTTTGGACGATAAATTTCTTCGAGAAATCAGGCATAGCAAGGATAGGGGCGTTACAAAGAGCTAATTTGAGGTCTTCGAAAGCGGCTTGTTGAGAAGGCCCCCACTCGAATTTGACGCCTTTCCTACGGAGTAAGTTCAAGGGCGCCGCTCTATTAGCGAAGTTAGGATTAAATTTCCTGAAGAAATTCACCATGCCAATGAATCTGGCAATTCCTTTGATGCCCTTGGGAGGTTTGAAATCACGGATGGCCCGTGTTCTAGAATGATCTACTGCGACACCATCGGGCGACACAACATGCCCTAGAAATGACATGGAAGGCTTAGCGAAAACAACCTTGGACAACTTCACAGTTAACCCTGCCTTACGAAGGCGATTAAGGACCTATTTTAGATGATCTAGATGTTCTTCGAAGGTCGCAAAAAATACGACGACATCATCAAGATAATGGTATAAGTACTCGAATTTGATGTCGGAGAAGACCCTGTTTAGCAGTCTCGTAAGCACAGGTGCTCTCGTGGGGAGCCCGATAGGCACGCGGTTGTACTCATACAAGTTCCAATCCAGTGGCAAAAGCTGTAAGGTGTTTGGATTCTTCAGCCAGAGGGATCTGGTTATACGCCTGATTAAGGTTTAAGATAGTGAAGAACTTAGCTTTTCGAAACCATGAAAAACAAGAGTGAAGGTCGGGAAGGGGCACAGATTGTAACATCACCTTCCGATTTAAAGCCCTATAGTCAATCACAGGCTTGAAGCCACCTTGAGGTTTCGGGACTAAGAAAATAAGCGATGAGTATGCCGACTTAGAGGGTCGAATTATACCATCTTTCAGCTTCTGATCTATGATCTCCTTCAGAGCCTTCATTTTAGGTGGAGATAACCTATAAGGTGGAAACCTAACGGGGATCGAATCCGTAACCTCAATCTTGTATTCGATAAGGTCAGTAACACCAAGAGTATCAGAAAAAACATCAGGAAATGGCTGACACAACTTACGAATACTCTCAGCCTGCTCTTCAGGTAGATGTCTAAGGTCTAACAACATCTCATCCTGGATAGGCGAAACTGATGAACATGACACAGAATTACATTTCAACAAGTGAATTTTACAATTATTGGCAAACTTGAAGGTGCACGACTTGCTCTGAATATCGAGCACTAGACCAGTAAAAGACATGAAATCCGCTCCTAATATAATGGGGCAAGACAAATGCTTAGCCAAAAACAGTTTTACTTTCCAGGTAAAATTCCAAATGCGTATTTTGGCAAAGATGAAATCTAAAATTTCTTATGGAGAGGAGTTTGCCGAAACGCATTGAACAGAAGGCGAACAATAACCAGAAAATGTACAAACAGATTTTAATTTAGAGTACCATTCAGCCGAAATAATGGAACAAACACTCCCAGAATCTAATAGAGCAGTAGCAGGTTCATTATTCAACTCAATTTTGAGAAATGGTACAGGTGCGGGGGAGTCCGCCGCAATCCTAAGACATTCTTTAGGACATTCCATTGCGGGGTTGGAAGACTTTCTACCATGTTCCGAGCCTGAGATTTCGAATGGTCTACTAGGGGCTGAGCCTTGGAAGGATGAATTTGCCGACTCAACCGAAGCCACTAGTCGCTTTTGATTATTTGTGGAAGTTGCACCAGAAGTTGAGCAGGAGGGGGTGCTATTAGCATTACGGTAATTCTTGGCTATCTTCACGTTGATATTTTTCAAAACAGCCTTGGGATGACCCTGCTCCAGTCCTTGTCCCGCTAGATTTAACCAAGGGACACTTGTTCCGAAGATGGTCAGGCGACCCACAAGCATGACATTTGCGGGGTGTGATGGTTCGGCGAGGTAGAGGCTGAAAATTACTTGACGACGGAGGGGGCTCCTTCGCGATGCGTAAGGTGTCGGCAGATCTAACTCCTTCGGCTGAGACAGTCATAGCCTCTAATTCAGAAAATGTTTGAGGACGCCATGCGAAACACAAATATGACCTGTAGGATGGCGAAATTCCTTCCACAATGCGTGAACAATTTGATCTTCTTGGAAATGAAGAGCAAATACCCTAGTATAGAATTTAATGTCTTGGATGAAGTCGGCAAGATTTTCATCCAGACGCTGTACCCGGTAATAATACTTCTGTATTAGAGATGACCTAGCTCGAGCCGGAATGAAATTAGCTAACAGGTGGGCGTGGAAGTCTTCTATAGAGGATTGATCAGCTATGACTCTTACTATTTTGTGTGAAAGGACACCGATAGCATAGAGATAAATAATATGAAGAATTTGACATGTGGAAAGAGAAAAGGGCGTGATCCTGAAACTCGACCAAAAATCTTAGAAATTTAATTACAACACTAGTAGAATTAACTAAAAACTTAGAAATACATCTAAGCAACATAGCCAAAGGGTGAGGTAAGCTACTGAACCCTGGTGACATCGTAGGTAAAGGCCTAGGGGGTGGAGAAGCTGTTTCAGAGAGTGCATTATTCAACACAAATGGAGGAATGGATGTACGACGACCGGACTCAGTTTCTGATGGGGCAGATGTTTGTTGGACTCCTACAGATTTTCTACTTTCTTCCCCGTTGGAAGAATCCTCCTCTTTAGCAATGTTTGCAAACGTGGCTTGATTGGTCTTTGGAGGAACTGTGTCGGTTAACAACTGACTAACTTTATTGGACATTTTAGAAAGATGTTCTACAAGTTTACTAGCCTCCTTACCCTGAAGATCATTTAACTTAAGAGACAATATATCAATCACCCTATTATAAAAATGGTACAGTCTAGCCTGTACTCCCTTAAGTTGATTTGGGCATGGATCACCTACTTCAAAAGAACTAACTACGGATGCTAGCTCAGTAGTGTTGTCAGTGATAGTGGAGAGAGCCTTATCAATATCTTTCTCTCCCAAAGTTGGGATACCAATCGGCAAATCAAAGGAATCCTTAAGTTTGGTGGTATCGGCCGCAACCGTGCCTCCAGCTTGAACGTTTCTAATGCTTAATTCGTAAATCAATTCCTCCTTGCGCAAATAGCCGGGATGGAGGACTTCGCGAGGCCCGGGCGTGATGACAAAAACTTGACAAATTTAGAAAGAAAAAAAATTGAAGGGAAAATTCCAGCAACTGAGAAAATTTTTAGAGTTCAAATCAAAGACAATGTTAAGCCGTCAAAAGGGGCTAAATTGAGACCCATTCAACCACGCTCTGCTACCACTTGTTACGGGGTTACCCGTGGAATGCAGTGGTGAAAGAAGGTGCGGGCTGGAGTGGGTCTAACTACAAAGTTGAGATATTGATTAAAATTGCATTAAAGGTTATATTTTCGAAACTAGCAAAACATAACAATTTTGACATAGAATTTGAACATTCAACAAATAACTACAAGTTAACAAATCAGGTACAAGACCAGGAAAGCCAAGATTTAGAGACACTTTAATGATCTGGGCTTCAAGCCCCACTTTTACAATTCCTGAGCTCTCAGCTCACAACCACATATTTATCAAAGGGCAGAAAACCCCTAAAATCCTGGAGTACTTGCTCCCACCTAGCACTGTCAGGCCTCCGGGAAGCGCATATCCAAATACAATAAAGAGCTGACCCGCTCTCAATTTTTCAAGCCTATCAAAGGCCACAACGGACTTTACTATTAACTGCCCTCAAGGCACACTTACAATGAAACAGGGGTATCTTGTACCCAACCTAATGGGCCTTAGTAGAAAAATAATAGGCTAAGTTAATGGCCCGCAACACCAAGTAGAATGGAGGCGTGTACTTGCACTCATGCATGAAATATTTTAAAACCTAAGAGGCACTAGGCCGATGAACCAGGGGCTATTCCCAAACTATGGAGGTGACTCGTATACAGAATAAATTTAACACATTAAGGAAGAGTAGAAGAACGGTTACGAAAACGTAGTCACCTCAAATTCAAAATGAAGGGAAGCTCGAGAGGGTAAAGCACTCTCTATCCCCGATTTACAGTTAAAGATATATGAAGTTTTACAAAAGTGACGCAATTTACATGTTTGAAGATAGGTTACATAATATAGGTTTCGGACCTTCCCCGCGGATGAAACTGCTGAGTTAGCAAGAAATAAAGATGTTAAGCGGCCATTACCTTGTTGAAGAGCTGCTGCCGGATGAAAGAGGCGCTTCCCGCCTCCTGCTACACTTCCATACACTATGCTAGATGTAGTTCGAGTGGCCGAGAGACCAGAAAATCAGCAGTTTTTATACCCTCGTGAAAGAATCGAGACCTTTCAAGAATAATCAAGCCACACCCTCTTTCTTTATTGGTCCTCTTGAAAATACACTCAAAGTCGGAGAAGAAATACATGATTGTTCAAAAATTAATTACAGAAATTCTGGATTGGCTCAGTTCAAAACTGGCAGAAAGAAAAGATGAATATTGCCAACCCACAAATGAAAGAACGAAAGTTAGTAAAGAACAAACTTATAAATACAAAATTTCTTCAAATAAATTTCTTCCACTTCGCACCAGGGTGCATGGTCATAGGTTTTTAGTAGAGACATCTATCAGAGAATGTCCACACTTCTTGATCAATAGAAACAAAACAAGTTGAACTCCACACAGTACTGACAACTTAGTAATCACAAACTTTACGGTAGTGACATCTTCTGAGAAACTTATGAGTTGATACAGTTGTTAAAGTTCAGAGTTTCTCCTGTAGAGGTGTACTTTAAGGCGGAAAATTCAAATGTGCGGCGTAGAGGTGTACCAGCCGGTACAAAAACCAACAAAGCGTTGGGAGAAGACTCTATAGTAGCTGAACTATAGCAAAAGGCTGGAGATAGGACTGTCAACAATTTGACAGAGATACTCCAAAACTTTTGAGAGACTGAAACATTACGTAGTGACAGGACTTTTGCTTTGATTTGTCCCATGCACAAGAAAGCAGACTTTGTGAATAATTATCGAGGAATCTCATTGGTACCTGTCACATAAAGGATTTTCTCCAATGCCTTAATAAACAGAGCAGAACACCAACTAGATCCGCTACTAAGAGAATACCAAGGGGAATTCAGAAAAGGGCGCTGTTGTGCTGAAAAGATACTCAACCATAAGTCAGTGCTCCGCCAAGTAAAAATGGTTGGTAAGAAATATATCATCATCTTTGTAGACTTTAAGAAGGCGTGTGACTCAACTGATGTCTGATGAAAATCCTGCAGGAATTAGGATTGGACCAGAAGACCTATAATATTATCCAGAATACTTTAAATAACACCAGGTCATGAGTGAAGTTCAGAGGAACGCTGTCAGAAAGTTTAGGGATCAAGACAGGGGTGGGAAAAAAGACGGCCTCTCCCTACGCATCTTTACCTGTGCACTGGAAAATGTAATAAGAGAGTGGCGGAAGGAGTTAACTAGACAGGTGATACCATGTGTTATATCTCTGAGACACAAGCGCAATGGACTGGATTTTGATTGTTTGGCATTCGCTGACGACCTGCCAGTTCTATCTAATTGAATAGAAACAACAGTGAAACAAATACATGTTCTCAGACAATAAGTAGTAAAGGAATGGGTAGACGTTTCACTTGAGAAAACACAATACATCACAAACATCAGTGAATCTCCTTGTACACTGCATCTGGAGCAAGGAACGTCCAAGGAAACTAACATCTTTAAATGCCTGGGAGAATGGGTTGAACCCAATCTCTCCGAAGGAGTAGCATTATTAACTCGAGTTAATAAGCTAGAGACCGGGCGAGTAGGCCGTGCGCGTAGAGGCACGCGGCTGTGAGCTTGCATCCGGGAGATAGTAGGTTCGAATCCCACTATCGGCAGCCCTGAAAATGGTTTTCCGTGGTTTCCCATTTTCACACCAGGCAAATGCTGGGGCTGTACCTTAATTAAGGCCACGGCCGCTTCCTTCCAACTCCTAGGCCTTTCCTATCCCATCGTCGCCATAAGACCTATCTGTGTCGGTGCGACTTAAAGCCCCTAGCAAAAAAAAAATAAAATAATAAGCTAGAAACTAACTGATCAAGAACACCTACAATAAATAGTGTCTCTCACGAAGCAATAAAATGAAGTATTACCAGACACTCATCCCCCCATGAAGCCTTATATGATTCACAATATCTAATATTCAACAGGAAGGGACTTACGACCAAGCTCGAAATCCAGGAGAGAAACATATTGAGGAAGATATTAGGACTAGTCAAGGAAGGGAAAGAATACAAAAGGTGACCCAACCAAGAGCTCTCCAAGTACTACGAAGAAATCACAGACGTGGCCAGGAAGAGACGCCTTGCATTTTATGGACACGTCTACAGCATACACATTGACGAACCAGCTTCTCGTTCAGTGGCTAAAGAGGAAGACCAAATCACCATGGCTGATGGAAGTAAACAAAGATTTGCAGAAACTGGGAGGAACAGAAAGGGACTTAAAAAACGGGCATCTTTCAGGAGGATGCTTAAACAAAAGTGGTTCCAGAACAAACCACTAGGAAGGAAGGTACCCTCTAGACAAATGAGACGAAAGAACAACACAGTCAGAGGATGTGAAATTACTGGACAAACTTCAAAACCCACACCGAACGCAATAGATGAATATCGTGGTCCTTAGTCCGCCTATCCGAAACAACAATAATAATGAAGGAATAATATATATATATATATATATACACTAGCTGTTACCCGCGGCTATGCTTGCGTGGATTTCGTACTTTGTTAAAAGTAATCATTCCCCGCTACTGCACTAAGAGATTTTCTGAAACCTCCTAAGGCACGAAAACTCACCGGAAAAGTGAGGTTCATTCACCCCAGTAACTTTTTGAAAATCGCGTGTGGCATTGGATCTTGTGACATGGAACTGTCCATGTGAGAAACAACCCACTCTCAAGTCGAAAAATAATACATTCTTTTAGAAAATTCCAAATAACAATTTCCATGTCTTTAACATCAGTTTTATAAGTTTCCCCATACAAATAATTCAACCCATTCTTCATTTTCTTCACACCCCTCCCCTCATTCCTTAAGTGGATCTTCCGAAATTTTTTTTTTTGCTAGGGGCTTTACGTCGCACCGACACAGATAGGTCTTATGGCGACGATAGGATGGGAAAGGCCTAGGAGTTGGAAGGAAGCGGCCGTGGCCTTAATTAAGGTACAGCCCCAGCATTTGCCTGGTGTGAAAATGGGAAACCACGGAAAACCATCTTCAGGGCTGCCGATAGTGGGATTCGAACCTACTATCTCCCGGATGCAAGCACAGAGCCGCGCGCCTCTACGCGCACGGCCAACTCGCCCGGTCTTCCGAAAAAAAGAGAATATGCGTGTGTCTTTATTTTCAAAGGAGATTCCAGTACCAATTTTCCCGTCTATAACATCTTCATTTTTTGAGATATACGTATCCTCATAAAAAGAATTCAACTTCTTTTTCACTTCTTTTCATGCACCCCCTTAAGTGGATTTTCCTAAAACAAAAGAATACATCTTTCGTTTTTTTAACGGAGATTCCAAGTACCAATTTTCACGCCTGTGACCTTCAGTTTTGAGATAGGCTACAATTACCCTCACTTTTTCACATCTAATACGCAGCTATATTCTTCAAACTGGGCACACCTATCAAGGTTGGTCTTACGACATGAAAGTCCAGTACATCTCCACCGCCGCATATTGGGTTGCTATTTCCAAATAACAGGCACGGTTATGATCTTCCTGGCAAGAAATGTACTTTATAAAGCTTGGTGGCGTGTTCCCATCCTCCTATGTACAGCGTTTCTCACCGGACTATCATGATATAGCGTAAACTGTCCGGCTCCATGGCTTAAATGATTAGCTATTTGATCACAGGGGTCCCGTGTTCGATACCCGGCAGGGTCGGGAATTTTAACCATCATTGGTTAATTTCGCTGGCACTGGAGCTGGGTGTATGTGTTGTCGTCATCATCATTTCATCCTCATCACGACGCGCAGGTCGCCTATGGGAGCCAAATCATAAGACCTGCACCTGGCGAGCCAAATGTGTCTTCGGACACTCCCGGCACTAAACGCCATACGCCATTTCATTTCATTTAGCGTAAACTGCTGTCGCCTAGCGACAGTCTGTCGATCAAGTCGATCCGATCTTGGTGCGGGTTTGCAATTAAATTAATTACATAAAATTACTCATTACAAAAATACTACCCATCGGATTTCGTTCAAATGAATTCCTAAACCCTCCCAAGACTAATAAGAAAACATTGTGACATTTCGGTCTGGTAGGTTTTAAGTACATTTGTGACATACAAACAAACATTCATTTATATGTATATACTAGAAAATATAACTCTGTTGAAGAGTAGATTATAGATATAGCATATAATAATTTTATGGTAATAGTTCTATTAGTCTGCACGTTTTTTGTTTTTCTTTCGAGAGTCAATATTAATATTCATTTCAGGAGTCGGGCATATGGAGGGACTGAGGATAACTACTGTGATGACCTCTTTGGGGCGGGTGCCATATTTCCTCGATAGCATGTCGAGAAATTCCATTTCTTACAATAATATTTCGAACACACTTTTCAGGGCATTCTTTTTTCTGCTCAACTTCTAAATTACTCACAAATACTTTTATTAAATTTTTATTCATCATATTTCCGGACAGGTTAATCTTTATTTGTGCTTTTAGTGCACGTTTTTCAATTATACTATAATCATTTTTGTAAACTGCATGTATCGAAAATTAAGAATAAAATAATCAATACCATCTCCCGGCTCTATGATTTCCGAAATTATGGAAGGTGTGTATTATCTTATCTTAAATCTCCCGTTAACACTATGGTTGTAAGCTTTTCAATAACCCATCAGTGTAGATACATTTAGCCTTCTTTATTTGATTGAATATTAAAAATTACTGCAGTTAAGAACAGTGATGATGAATATCATAGGGATATACAAAATTATCCATACATAGATTTTATTAGCATCCATTGATACCAACATTTTACAATTGAAACTCTTCACATCAACTGAACATGCGTCATTTTGTCGATTCACCGCACGTTTCTTCTTTCTTGTCAGATGGTGGGTAGAACTTCTCCACCATGCCTCCTTGACCTAACGCAGGAAGCTTTCGTAGAGGTGATGGCTCCTCCCCGCCATCATCCGTGGCGACCATCCAGTAAGTCGATGCGCTTTGTCGCCCCCGGAATCCTTTCGGACGCGCATCTCATTCCGCGTATTTGTTAATATCTACGAAGTTTCAGTCGTTTCCGACACTCGGGACCGAATCCCCAAACAGAGAAAACCCCTGTTCTGAGGAGCAGTACCTCGTGTCGAGTTCGACTGTCACCCCGACGATATTAACAAGTACAGCGGGGTAGTACCAACTGCGATCGCAGCAGGCTTCCCCGTAGTGATGGCCCCTCCCCGCCATCACCCGTGGCAACCATCCAGAGAGTCAGCACGCTTGATCGCCCCCGGAATCCTTACGGACGCGTGCGGGGAATAGCTACAACTTTTCTTATCCTTCTTATATGAACTGAATGCGGACTGCACAGTAAGCGACTTGTTCGACAATAGTATGTTTCTGTCGTGTCTTATTGTTGACTGTGCATCGAATGTGTTGCGATTCTGGAGCAGAATGAAGGCTTCTCCCAACCCCATTATTTTCTACCAGAACTTAAAAATATAGGTATATTACACTAAGGAATAAGGTCGTAAGAAAATAAAACTCATTTCTCTCGTATATTATATTGTTTCCTTCCGGAGGATTGTTGAATTGGGTTGTGACTGTACTGGACACTTTTTCCTTTAAGGATATCAAATACTGTAGTAATGTTTCTACCTCAGTCCTGGAGATGGTGCATCACGCTCAATGATCAGTGATTACTATGTGTCGCATGTATGAGAAGCTGCCACTTTCTCATATATTAATACGTTTTTGTGACAATAATGAGATTATACGTTTCCTTAGAAACAAATCCGACATGTCAAGCTTCCAAAACTGAACCGTAATATCATTTCCAGTTATTCAGGGAACTTCCTTCGTGATATACAGGCCGTATCGAGGCTTTCATCCACCCGAGAGTCCACATGCATGTCCCATAAATTCTAAATACTGCCTTACATTGCTATATAAAATCTTCCCCCACGAGCTACATCTCACATTAATATAACAGTTAACCTTTTTTAACTCTCCATCACATACTTTCACAATTCCTGTGAAGCTTATACAAGAACATGAAAGCCCAAGGACTCTTAACTTGGAAGCGTGGGTTGGCGACCAGGGGGCCTTTTGCTATATTACACAACTCTAAATCACAAAATAAATCTAGTGCTTTTTCTAAATCCAAATGTAACAACTGCAGCTCCTCGTACATCAGTCAAACTGGATGCAACTTTAATATCATATACTCCGAACATATCAACGCCATTAAATACAACAGATTCTCTGTTATAGACAACACATACGAGACTCCAAACATAATTTCACGAATATTGAAAAAGACATAAACATATTTAAAATCATTAACAAACGCCCCCTTCTAAACACTACTGAAAATCGTTTTATTCACCTTGACCAATACTTCAACCCTAATTTCAATTTAAACGACATATTTGAAAAACACAATATTCTTTTCGACTTCATAATCCTTCTTCTCAAAAATGCTAAATTTCTAAACCCGAATTCAATTTGCCATGCCTTACACAGTTCCTACCCACGTTTTCTACCTCCAATAATCCATCCTCCTAACCCACTCTAAACTACCCCTCCTTTATTTCCCTATCCTATCCTTTCCCATTTTCTTTTAACGTCCAGTTCTTTTATCTACTAATCCTCCTCTTTATTACTTGTCCTATCTTTTCTTTTTACCTCTCCTCTCGAAAAAAATTCCTAATTGAACTCTATACTATACTAGCTGACTACCCGGCGTAGCCCGGTTGGTTTAGGATGTTTACTTTTAAGATTAGTATCACCAGTTAGTTATGTTAAAGTGAAATTTTATAGAATTCCTTTCTGGGATATGGATTTTAACCATCTATTATATACTTTTAGTGATTTCAAGTTTTAAATGGTTTCATTTTTGGGTAAAATTTTATCCTTGTGGAAGTTCAAATTGATTGGGAAGTATTTGATCCTTTGAAAAAGATAATAAGTGATAACTTCATGTATTTATCAGTCACGGTATAGATATGATCTACACGATTTCAACAATCATTGAGACTCTCACCAATCAGCCTTGAGACCCCAAACGCAGTGGATTCACCACTAATCTCGGTCATTTTATACTATACACTACAAAACCCCTTTCAGTGCACCGTCCCAATGGAGGCTGAACGTCGACTTAAACGATATTCAGGGAGTCACAACAATGAATTCGACATTAATATCGGTTATTTTCTATTATTTTTAAATTTTTGACGGTTATTTTTACATTAATTTTCACCCCTTCTCAACCTCCATACCAATTGCGGTGAAGTACGACTTATCCATCCAGAGTGTCACAGTTCAACTCAGTGAACTCGTAAACATTAATATCAGTAATTTTCGTTTATTTTTATATTTCACCACCTCCACGAGGAGAGCTACTGCTGTTTTACCCAATAATATTTTTTTCAGATAGTAAGTCATATGTGTACCAATTTTGTATGAGGGCTATGCTGAAAGAAACATACACATAACGACACCCGGAGTATCAGTATTCGTTTCACTACTCCACACTAGGTCTGCCATACCTCCTCGCAGTTTGTCTCACGATAGTAAGTCATAATTGTACCAAGTTTGGCTGAAATCTCTCCCGTAGTCCAGAAAACTATGGATTCAACACGAATATCGGTCGTTTTTAGTTATAATTATATTTCGCTCCCTTCCCTATGGCTTCTAGGGGTATCTTACCCTTGCAGTATTTTGTACAGATAGTGTGAATTTATTAAATAAATTTAGTGTTGTACCAAGTTTAGTTGACACCTATGCTGGAACATGCATACAAACACCCAAAATCTCGGTCATTTGCACATTTTCTTTTCTTCACCCCTTCTCACAATCCTGCTTACTGGGGCTCAACTTGGACTTAAACGACATCCGGAGTGTCACTATTCATTTCAGCCATCTCAAAAAGTATGGATTCGACACTATTTTCGATTAATTTTATGTCTCACTCAACCCCCCCCCCCCCCAAGGTCGCTGAACACACTTCAATAGAAAACACTACGAAATTCTTATCTCTTAGCGCTGAACATGGACTTTTAAAAATTCGGAGTGTCACTATACATCTCAGCGACGCCGAACACTATAGATTCGTCAACTATTTCCGATTAATTTTATATCTCATTACCCTCCCAAAGTGTGAAGAACTTTGAATTTAAAAAATTCCGGAGTGCCACTATTCATCTCAGCGCCCCCGAAAACTATGGATTCGACTTATATTTTCTATTACTATAATTATTATATCTCACTCCCGCCTCGTCCCCCCCCACTTAGAGTGCTGAATATGAACTTTAAAGAATCCGTAGTGTCACTATTCATCTCAGCGACCCCAAAAACTATGGATTCGATACTATTTCCGATTAGTTTTATATCTCATTACCCCTCGCCCCCCCTCCACCCCAAAGGGTGATGAACTTGGACTTTCAAAAATTCCGGAGTGTCACTATTCATCTCAGCGACCCCGAAACTATGGATTCGACTTCTATTTTCTATTATTAATATGTTTATATCTCCGTCCCCTACCCACCCCGCTAAGGGTGCTGAATATGGACTTTAAAACACGAGTGTCACTATTCATCTCAGCGACCCATTAAATTATGGATTCGACACTATTTCCGATTATTTTTATATATCATTCCCCCCTCGTCCCTACCACTTCAAAGGGTGATGAACTTGGACTTCAACAAATTCCGGAGTATCACTATTCATCTCAGCCACCCTGAAGATGAATTCGGCTCGATTTTCTATTCTTCTTCTTCTTCTTCTTCTACTTCTTGTTATTATTTCTCACTACCCCTCGCTCCCGCTGAAATTGGACTTTAAAATCCGGAGTGTCACTATTTATCTCAGCGACCCCGAAAACTATGAATTCAAGACTATTTTCGATTATTTTTTTAATTCGTCCCCCAAGGCCCCCCTTTAAGGGTGTTTGTGGCGTCTTTTCCCCATGAGGTTTTTTCCTGATACTAAGTATAAGTGTACTAAGTTTGGTTGAAATCGCTCGAGTGGTATAGGAGGAGATGCAATACATACATACCTACCTACATACCCACCTATAGACCCATAGATTACATAGACTCGCCTTTGGTCGTTGGGAACCCCCAGTTGCTCTTCGTTAGGAGGGGGGTGATAATTCTTGTCATTCAATTGTTGATATTCTATATTTTTAAAAGTTTCTTAAATATTTTACACGTCTAATACACAGCTACATTCTTCAAAATGGGCAGATCTATCAATGTTGGTACTATGACATGAAAGTACATCTCGATCACGGCATGTTGGATTGCTATTTCAAAATAATAGGCATAAGAATGCACCTCCTATCAGGAAAGGTACTTTGTAAGTCAATGCGGCGTGTTTTCATCCTCCTATATACAGCAAATATTATCCTCATCACGACGTGCAGGTCGCCTACGGGAGTCAGATCAAAAGACCTGCACGTGGCGAGCCGAACATGTCCTCGGACACTCCCGGCACTAAAATCCATACGCCATTTCATTTAGCGGACTATCATGGTATAACGTAAGCTGCTGTCACCTAGCGACAATCTGTCCATCATGTCGATCCAATCTTGGTGCGGCTTTGCAATTTAATAAAATGACATAAAATTACTCATAATAATAATAAAACTACCTTACCGATTTCCTTCAAACCACTTCAAAATCCCTTTCAAATTAAATAAGAACAAATTGTGAATATTTCAGCGAAATCGGTCCAGTAGTTTTTGAGTCCATTAACGTCAAATATACAAACATCCAATTTTATATATATAGACCAGCAAATGTACCCGTGCTTCGCTACGGTATTCTACATTGTATAAGGATATCGAAGTAAATTACTGTACATGAAGTGAATAAAAAATTTTCAACTGCATGTCTCTTGACGTTAACCGAGAAACAGCATAGGAAGGTACTCAGACGTTGTTTCCAATGTAAAGTGCGAGTTGAGGAGTTGTGATGATAATGACAGGTCCACTTGTCTACCGCAATTCACTATGCGTAACATCAGTCACATTTTGATGGATAAATTTTTTCATAATCGGTTGCACCCTGGCAAGGGGGCACATATTCCTAACAATAAAGATAATCAGCTAAAAGAGTTTAAAAAAAATGCACGCTCCCTTGCTGTCTGCTAGTCAAATCGAGAAGGGGATTATACATTACAATTGTACACAGGCGTTGGAGGAGGTCCCCATTCCTACTGCCAGTTAAAGTCGATGTGGGGAGTACTGATTACAACAGCAGACGCCCTCCAGCTGACATTCACTATTGATTTGTAAAGTATTAATTACAATGTCAGACACACCCTCTTCTAGATCGCTACAAATCGACTTCAGTGAATAAACGTAGATCAACATACGGAAGTGTATGCATGTTCACCTACATTTACAGATTATCTGCTGCTAAACGGTGCATGTTATCGAAAAGCGGATTGTACGGTAAGACACCTCTGGCCTCATATTTCTCGTATCTCATCTATTTAAAGGTATGATTGAGCAGAAACGTTGAATAGGGTGAAATTTGTGTAAGATTTTCACACAGTGAATTACTTTTCATACAGCTTCAATCATAGAATTTGGCTGACATATGGCTACTGGGTGGGCCAATATTCGTGTAGAAGTTGATGATCCCGTCTTTCCTATAAGTGAATCAAACCATCAATTAACGTGTACAAAGTGGAAAATTTAGGTAAATCCAGAAATATAGCCAAATTTAACGTACAAAAAAGCTATAATTTTGCCAAATTTCAATTTTCTAACTTGTCTGGGAGATTGTGCTGCTATCTTCATATGGAGGAGGGGGTTAAAAATGAGGACTTTCAGGAAACTTTTAAGCCCATGAAACCTATAAGTTATCGTTCTGGATAAATATAACCGACTGTATTCTTAAGCAGTTTTGAAACTCCCAGCGTGTCCCCCTCAGAGAATTATGAGAATTTTAGGTTTTTCTAGGTATTCCGAAGTCATCAGCTTGTCTGGTACCAAGTTTTATGTTTCTAAGATGCCTAGAATGGTCTCATTAAATCACGTTTGTTTTCATTTTAATGCCTTAATATATATATATATATACAGTGGTGGTCAAAATAATAGAGCCACCTGGCAAAGGTTTAGAATAAAGTGCAAATTTATTACTAGACATGTTTGTACTATGATGGAAACAAAATCTTACGTTGTACAGGAACCATTACAACAGAGTCACATTGTACCACAGTCAGTTATATAGATAACACAACTGAAACTAATCAATAATATTCAAAATAATACCAGACCACAGGGTCAAAAAAATAGAGCCAATTGACACAAATATTTTGTACTTGATCTAAGTCTTATGAAATTTACAGGAACAGTCGTTTTTGCATAGGAGTGCATTAGTACTTCGTGGTGTAACCCTTATTTTTGAGGATTTCCCTGCACCTCTTACCCATAGAGTCGACTAAACGCCTGCATTCGTCGCTGCTGATCGCATACAAGGCTCTCTGGATTTCTTCCCAAAGTTTATCTAAAGACGTAGCTTTTGAGCAGTCAATTCTCTTGTCTACGATCTCCCATAAGTTCTCGATGGATGATGCGTCAGGGGATTGAGGTGGCCACTCTAATACTTCGATATGGTGATATTGAAAAAAACTGCCTTATGATCCTTGCAGTATGCTTTGGATCGTTATCGTGCTGAAATTTCCATTTCAGCGGCATTTCCTCTTCAGCATAAGGCAGCATCACATTTTCTAAGATGTCGTTGTACATTTCTGCGTTCATTATGCCGTTGATACGGTGTATTGGACCAAGGCCATACCATGAAAAACATCCCCATACCGTAACACTTCCGCCACCGTATTTCACAGTTTTTAAAGTGTACTTGGGATTAAATTCCTGGTTTGGTGGGCGGCGCACATAGACTTTTCCGTCTGAGGCAAACCTATTATACTTGGGTTCATCGGACCAAAGGATGTTCCTCCACCAAATATTGGGTTTGTGTTCATTTCTCCGGACGAAGGCCAACCTTTTCCGAACATTAGCTTTTGAAACATGTGGCTCCTGTCTCGCATGCGCCCATTCAATTTTGCGGATCTCAGTCGTCTTTGAATCGTTGAAGTTGATGGTTGAACATCATTTTTGTCGCTAAACAAAATGGCTTTCAGTCGTGGTGGTGACAAAAATGGGTTTCTTTACTTCCCTAGTGATGAGTCTGTCTACGCGAGGAGTAGTTACACGAGGTCGCCCCCTGTTCCCCACCTGCGGCTTTGTTTGTTTTGCCAGTCTAATGGCGTTCTGGACTCGTTTTCGCGAAACGTATAAATCTTTGGCTATTTGATTCATGGATATCCCACTTTTGAACATCCGGAACATTACTATACGACCATCATCACTTGTATGCTCTGCTCTGCCCATCTAGAAGAATGTAAACAAAACCAAACGTCAGTTTACATACAAAATAATATTGAGTGGAGGTTTGTTGACAAATAATATCGCTAGCCCCCAAAACAACTGCAAAAAATCAATTTGAACGGGACTTCTGTAAAACGGCTCTATTATTTTGACCCATAAGATTCGTACCTTTATGCCTCTTTTCGAACGTCTAGCTCAAACGCTTCCTTTCGCACGACTACAGACAGCAGCGACGTCTTCCCTGATATTGTCTAAAAGGGACTGACAACACGGCACTCGTGGAGATTTTGCGAACTAATAAATATCCTAGTTCTTAATCTCGTCAATAGAGGTGGCTCTATTATTTTGACCGCCACTGTATATGTAGTACAGTATATATAGATCGCTCCAAACTGACTTCCATTAATTAATACAGATTATATTTCACCCGCTTCCCAAAGTATGTTTTCCAGGTAGTAGGCCATACTTGAAAGTCACACTGGAACATACACACGTCCACTATCTCGGTCATTTTTGACAATTTATTTTCTAACCTTCTCACCCCCTATGCCGAAGGGGGCTGAAGTTTGACTTCAAAAATCCGGAATGTTACTATTCATCTCAACGACCCGGAAAACTATGGACTCAGCAGTATATTCGATTATTTTTATATCTCACTCCCCCCCTTCCCCACGCTAAATGGGGCTAAACATTGATTTTTAAAAAATCGGGTGTGTTAGTATTCATCTCAGCGACACTATTTTCGATTATTTTTAAGTTCAATCCCCTCGCCCCCCACCACAAAGGGGGATGAACTTGGACTTATAAAATATCCGGAGTCTCCCTATTCATCTCAGCGACCCCGACAATTATGGAGTCGACACTACTTTCGATTATTTTTATATCTCAGCCCCTTCGTCCCTCGCCCCTAAGAATTCCTTGGGTGTCCTACACCCACGTGGTTTGTCTCCTGGTACTAAAAATTCGAAGTGTACAATTCTCCTCGGCGACCCCGAATACTATGTCTTCGAAACTATTTCCCCAAAGGGGGATGAACTTGGACTTATAAAATATCCAGAGTCTCACTATTCATCTCAGTGGCCCCGACAACTATGGATTCGACACTATTTTCGATTATTTGTATATATATCACCCTCCCATCGCCCCCACCACGAAGGGGGCTGAACTCGGACTTTAAAAAATTCCGGAGTGCCGCTATTCGTCTCAGCGACCCCGGAAAGTATGCATTCGACACTACTTTCGATGATTTTTACAGTATATCCCCTAGACCTCCGCCCTTAAGCGTTCCTGGGGTGTCCTACCCCCGAGTGGTTTGTCCCTCATACTAAAAATCCGAAGTGTACAATTCACCTCGGCGACCCCGAAAACTATGTATTCGACACTACTTTCGTTTATTTTTATATATCACTCCCCCCTCGCCCCCCAAAAGGGGGCTGAACATGGACTTTAAAAAAAATCCGGAGTGTCACTATTCATCTCAGCGACCCCGACAACTATGGATTCGACACTATTTTCGTTAATTTGTATATCTGACCCCCTCGCCCCCCATCCATAAGGGTTCCTGGGCTGTCTTACCCCCTCGTGGTTTGTCTCCTGATACTAAAAATTCGGAGTGTACAATTCAACCTCGGCGACCCCGAAAACTATGTATTCGACACTATTTTCGTTTAATTTTATATATCACTCCCCCCTCGCCCCCTACCCAAAAGGGAGCTGAACTTTGACTTTTAAAAAATCGGGAATATCACTATTTATCTCAGTGACCCCGAAAAAAGTGGATTCGACACCTTTTTGAACTTTTTTTATACCTGCCCCCCCCTGGGGCTACGGGAGCTACGGATGGCTTACCCCCACAGTGCTCGTCTCCGGATAGTAAATCATAAGTGTACCAAGTTTGGTTGAAATTGCTCGTGTGGTTTAGGAGGAGATGTGTCATTTACACACATACATCCATTTTTATATATAGTAAGACTAGCAAATGTACCCGTGCTTCGCTACGGTATTCTACAATGTATACGGATATCGAAGTAAATTGGTGTACATGAAGTGAATAAAAAAATTAATTGCATGTCTCTTGGCGTTACCCGAGAAAAAGCATAGGGAGGTCCGCAGTGGTTGTTTCCAATGTAAAGTGCGAGCTGCAGAGTTGTGATGATAACGACAGGTCCACTTGTCTGCCGCAATTCACTATGCGTAACGTCAGTCACATTTTGATGGGTAAATTTGTTTATAACCGGGGGCACCTATACCTAATGATAAAGAGAATCAGGTAAAATAGTTTTAAAAAATGCACAATCCCTTGCCTTCTGCTAGTCAAATCAAGAAGGGAATTATACATTACAATGGTACACAGGCGTTGGAGAACTACCCCATTCCTATTGCAAGTTAAGGTCGATGTGGGGAGTACTGATTACAACAGCAGACGCCCTCCTGCTGAGAGTTACTATTTATTTGTAAAGTACTAATTACAATGTAAGACACACCCCTTTCTAGATCGCTACAAATCGACTTAAATTAATAAATGTAGATCGACATACGGAAGTATATGCATGTTCACCTTCGTTTACAGAATAACTGCGGCTAATCGGTGCATTCATATTGAAAAACGGATTGTATAAAAAGACGGCTCTGGCCTCATTTAGCTATCTAAATGGCTGGCCATATGGTATTTCCTCGTATCTCAACTATTTAAAGGCAAGATTATTTTAGAACCGTTGAATAGGGTGAAAACTGTGTAAAATTTTCACACAGTGAATTACTTTTCAGATACTTATTCGACAGCTTCAAACATAGAATTTGGCTGGGTGGGCCAATATTCGTGTAGAATTTGATGATCCGATCTTTCCTATAAGTGAATCAAACCATCAATTTACGTGTACAATGTGCAAAATTTAGGTAAATCCAGAAATAGAGCCAAATTTAACATAAGGGATAGTGATACAACAAAAATGCATAGGATCAAAGTTGTAGAGCACTCTAAATTGAACGGAGATTGTGCCGTCCGTTTTGTGATACGACTTGCCATCTAGCCACCAAATCCTCGAAAGGAAAATCTGCGCCGTCATTAAAATTGCCTCCATATTTCGATATTTTAGGGAGTAAAAATTACTTTTTAAACATCTCGTAAATCTTACATCAATTACAGGCAAAAAACTACAATTTTGGCAAATTTCTATTTTCTAACTCGTCTGGGAGATTGTGCTGCCATCTTGATATGGGGGAGGGGGTTAGAAATTAGGACTTTCAGGAAACTTTTAAGCCCATGAAACGTATAGGTCATCCTTCAGGATAAATATCACCGACTGTGTTCTTATGCAGATTTGAAACTCCCAACGTGTCCCTCTTAGAGAATTTTGAGAATTTTAGATTTTTCTAGGGATGCTGAAGTCATCAGGTTGTCTGGTACCAAGTTTTAGGTTTCTAGGATGCCTAGAATGGTCTCATTAATTCACGTTTGTTTTCATTTGTATGCCTTAATTTATATATGTATAGTACAGTATATATAGATCGGGCCAAACTGACTTCTATTTATTAATATGGATTATATATATTTCACCCGCTTCCGAAGTGGTTCTAGGGGCGTCTTACTATCACAGTGTGTTTTCCAGGTAGTTAGTCATACTTGAAAGTCATACTGGAACATACACACGTCTATTACCTTGGACATATTTGACAATTTATTTTTTCACCCTCACCCTCTATTCCAAAGGGGGGCATTTTTGACGATTTATTTTTTCACCCTTTCTCACCCCCTATACCAGAGGGGGGTGAAGCTGGACTTTAAAAATCCGGAATGTTACTATTTATCTCAGCGACCCGGAAAACTATGGATTAGGCAGTATATTCGATTATTATTATTATATCTCATTCCCCTCCCGCCTAAAGGGGGTTAAACTTTGAGTTTAAAAAAACCGGGAGTGTTACTATTCATCTCAGTGACCCCGAAAACTATGGCTTCGACACTATTTTCGATTATTTTTAAATCTGAATCCCCCTCAACCCCACCAGAAAGGGGGATGAACTTGGACTTGTAAAATATCCGGGGTCTCACCATTCATGTCAGCGACCCCGACAACTATTGATTCAACATTATTTTCGTTTATTTTTATATATCACTCTCCAATTGCCACCCACCACGAAGGGGGCTGAACTTTAAAAAATTTCGGAGTGCCATTATTCATATCAGCGACCCCGAAAAGTATGGATTCGACACTACTTTCGATGATTTTTATATCTCAGCTCCCTCGCTCCCCGGCGTCTAAGGGTTCCTGGGGTGACCTACCCCCACGTGGTTTGTCTCCTGATACTAACATTTCGAAGTGTACAATTCACCTCGGCGAAATCGAAAACTATGTATTCGACACTATTTTCGATTAATTTTACATATCAATCTCCCCTCGCCCCCGATCCCAAAGGGGGATAAATTTGGACTTATAAAATAACCGGAGTCTCACTATTCATCTCAACGACCCCGACAACAATGGATTCGACACTATTTTCGATTAAATTTATATATCATTCTCCCATCTCCCCCACCACGATGGGGGCTGAAATTGGACTTTAAAAAATGTCGGAGTGTCAGTATTCATCTCAACGACCCCAAAAAATATGGAATCGACACTACATTCGATTATTTGTATATCTCAGTCACTCGCCCCCACCCCTAATGTTTCCTGGGGTGTATTACCCCCACGTGGTTTGTCACCTGATACAAAAATTCCGGAGTGTCACCATTCATCTCAGCGACCCCGAAGACTACGTATTCTACAGTATTTTCTATTATTTCTGTATATCAATCCCCCCGCAACGAAGAGGGCTGAACTTGGACATTAAAAAATTCCGGAGTGTTGCTATTCATTTCAGGGAGCCCGAAAAGTATTGATTCAGCACTACTTTCGATGATATATATGTCTCACCCCCTCGCCCCCCCGCCCCTAAGCGTTCCTGGGGTGTCCTACCCCACGTGATTTTATCTCCTGATACTAAAAATGCGAAGCGTACCATTCACCTCGGCGACCCCGAAAACTATGTATTCGACACTATTTTCGATTAATTTTCTATATCACTCCCCTCTCGCCCTCCTCCCCAAAGGGGGATAAACATAGACTTATAAAATATCCGGAGTCCCACTATTCATCTCAGCGACCCCGACAACTATGGATTCGACACTATTTTCGATTACTTTTATATATCACTCTCCCAACGCCCCCTACCACGAAGGGGGCTGAACTTGGACTTAAAAAATTCCGGAGTGTGACTATTCATCTCAGCGACCACGAAAAGTATGGATTCAACACTACTTTTGATGATTTTTGTATCTGAGCCCCTTTGCCCCCCTGCCCATAAGGTTTCTTGGGGTGTAATACCCGCACGTGGTTTGTCTTCTGATACTAAAAATGCGGAGTGTCATTATTCATCCCAGCGACCCCGAAAAACTCGACACTATTTTCTATTATTTTTATATATTACTCCCCCATCGCCCCAACCCCAAAAGGGGCTGAACTTGGACATTTGAAAATTCCGGAGTGTCACTATTCGTTTCAGCGAGCCCGAAAAGTATGTATTCGACACTTCTTTCGATTATTTTAATATCTCACCCCCATCGTCCCCCCCGCCCCTAAGGTTTCCTGGGCTGTCTAACCCCCACTTGGTTTGTCTCCTGATACTAAAAATCCGAAGTGTACAATTTATCTCGGCGACCCCGAAAACTATGTATTTGACACCATTTTCGTTTATTTTTTATATATCACTCCCCCCTCACCCCAAAGGGGGCTCAACTTGGACTTTAAAAATCCCGGAGTGTCACTATTCATCCCAGCGACCCCGAAAAGTATGGATTCGACACTATTTTCGTTAATTTTTATATCTGACCCCCTTGCCCCCCCGCCCCTAATGTTTCCTTGGCTGTCTTATCCCCACGTGGTTTGTCTCCTGATACTAAACATCCGGAGTGTACAATTCACCTCGACAACCCCGAAAACTATGTATTCGACACTATTTTCTTTTAATTTTATATATCAGTCCCCCCTCGCCCCCCACCCAAATGGGAGCAGAAATTTGACTTTTTAAAAATCGGGAGTGTCACTATTCACCTCAGCGATCCCAAGAACTATGGATTTGACACTATTTTCCGTTATATTTTTACCTGACCCCCCTAACCCCACCCCTAAGGGGTGTAGTGGTGGCTTACCCCCACAGTGCTCGTCTTCAGATAACAAATAATATGTGTTCAAAATTTGATTGAAATTGCTCTAGTGGTTTAGGAGGAGATGTGTCATTTACACACATACACCCATTATCAGTCCCCCTCGCCCCCCACCCAAATGGGAGCAAAATTTTGACTTTTCAAAAATCGGGAGTGTCACTATTCACCACAGCGACCCCCAAAACTATTGATTCGACACTATTTTCGATTAAATTTTTACCTGACCCCCGTAACCCCCCAACGCTAAGGGGGATAGTGGTGGCTTACCCCCACAGTGCTCGTCTCCAGATAGCAAATAATATGTGTTCAAAATTTGATTGAAATTGCTCCAGTGGTTTAGGAGGAAATGTGCCATTTACACACATACATTCATCATCAGTCCCCTTCGCCCCCCATCCAAATGGGAGCAGAATTTTGACTTTTCAAAAATCGGGAGTGTCACTATTTACCTCAGCGACCCCAAAACTATGGATTCGACACTATTTTCGATTATTTTTTTACCTGACCCTGGCTTTTGTGTGTAGTAGTAGCCCCAAGTCTCCCATTGTGCACTATAGTGGTTGTGTGTCGGCAGCTGTGGTGATGTGGCAGATGTGGGGGTTGAAAATGACCGATTATATGTATATAAATAGGCGTGTGTGTGTTCGTATATTTCACCTTTCAGCCACAACTACCCGTAGACCACTGGTGAATGTGTGTGGTAGTAGTCTCGAGTCTCCCATCGTACAGTATAGTGGTTCTGTGTCGGTAATTGTGGTGGTGTGGGAGATGTGGGGGTTTAAAGTGACCGACTATATATATATAAACAGACGTTTGTGTTCATATATTTCACCTTGCAGCCATAACTATCCATCGCAAACCACTGGTGTTTGTGTGTGGTAGTAGACTCGAGATCCCGTCGTGCACGATAGAGGTCGCGTGTCTCTAGATGAGGTGGTGTGGGATATGTGGGGCTTGAAAGTGGCTGACTTAGTCATTGGATGTATTAAAATGAGTGAGAATTTACTGGAAGGATCGGAGTGAGAATGTTCTCCAGAAGGTTGTATTGTGTACTCCTTGCTTTTATGTACCATCTTTCTTTCATCTCGCAGGAGTATGGTGATCTCAGAACCATAAGAGTTTGTTGCTTATGTACATCTGTGAGTATTTTCTGTAATTCTTGAATAGAAAGCAGATACTGAAACAGTTCCTTAACAATATCATTGAGGCAGTAATCCTAACCGCCAAAGAAAAAGGAAAATAGGATTTCATACCAATAATTCCATTGATCTCAAATGATTTGTCATTATGTTTCAAACGATTACAGTTTCCAGTGAGATTAGCTCATAGTATGATTATAAATAAGGCTCAGGACCAAACGTTCCACAATTGCGAAGTTAATCTGAAGGATTCCTGTTTCATACGTAGTCAGCTTACGTTGTTTTCTTCCGTGTCCGGCAAGCAGAAAATCTGTTTGGCATGCGCCATACAACAAGACAACAAATGTAGTATATAAGAATGTATTTTTTATGAAATGACTTAGAATGTAAGATATGTATGTACCCCGAAAAAATAATAAAAATGAAACGAGAGAAGAAAAAGATTGGTCTTGTAATTCACGCCTTCTGTATTATATAGAGAATAGCGCACGGATGTACGAGAAAACCCAGCGAAGAGGGTTGTCTTAAGGTAGTAATAAACAGTGACACAGCTGTAGAGCAGATAAGTATACTAAAGCAGGAAGCAGATAAAGCAGGGCTCCGAATTTCCTGTAAAATATCCCAAATATATGACCAACATCTAAACAGACCCTCATCACTTGAAAACAGAGCATGGTAATAGAAAGAACTGACAGCTTCAGGTACCTCAGAGAAATCGTACAGCTGAAAACTAGCGAGAGAGAAACCAACTACACCAGACAAGAGAAGACTGACGCTGCTTTTCGCAGGACACATGTTTTGTACAAGAGGAAAGCCATATCAAAGCGAGCTAAACTCAAGACACTACAACACAGTTAAAACATAGTGTCTGTATGATTAAAATCAGAGTGCCTTTTTGTTAGTGAATGCCTCCGAATGATAGGAATGTCGGGAGTAAGAGAAGTCGAAAAAATTGAGAGAAAGGTCCTCCGCAAGATAATGGTTCAAAAACTCGCGGATAGCCACTACAGATTACGAGGAAGCAGAGAATTATACCAGAAAAGCGAAACATTGATTGATTCAACGAAGAAAAGAACCTCAATTTTATGAACATCTGTTCATAATGGACGAGAAGAGGCTAGCAAAACAGATTTTTAAAACTCTTGACAGGAGACTTAAATGGTTCAGGGAGGTAAGAAAGGATCTTGAGCAGTTTGGATTAAATCGAGAAGACATTCTAAGCCGAACAAAGTATAGATAGGTGATCGACAGCTTCCGTGAGTTTGATCCATGTTTTATTGAGTAGATGTTAAATAGTGCTGTATCTCGCACCCTATATATTTTTTAAGACTATTCTTTCACCTTTAACATATACGTTTCACTGTCAACTGCGTTATTTCCAGTGGCTCATTAATTCTCCATATTGATGCCAGTCCGAGTACCCTTCAATAACGACGGCACACAAGTGCAGATCGGGACAAAACTCTTTGTGCTCCCAACAATCACCTCTCTCTCACAGGCTCTCCTCACACTGTACCCGCCTGTTGAATTAATATATGTATTATACATGAAGTGTCCAACTTGATACTGTGACAGGAAAGGCCACATTAATTTTCGTATTGGTCTTTTTTCAGTAATCGGTGAGTGTATTAGTTCCTCCAGTTGTCTCTGGTGTTCTCTTTAAATCAATCAATCAATCAATCAATCAATCAATCAATCAATCAATCAATCAATCAATCAATCAATCAATCAATCAATCAATCAATCAATCAATCAATCAATCAATCAATCAATCAATCAATCAATCAATACTTCCAACTGTGATATATTTGTTAACAATAATAATAATAATAATAATAATAATAATAATAATAATAATAATAATAATAATAATAATAATAAAACTCAGCATCCTCAGCAACGAATGTACCTTCCAAGGAAATCATTGAAATCGTCAATGCCTTTGCATACCAGGAAGTACAC
Source organism: Anabrus simplex (assembly GCF_040414725.1). Lineage (NCBI taxonomy): Eukaryota > Metazoa > Arthropoda > Insecta > Orthoptera > Tettigoniidae > Anabrus > Anabrus simplex. The sequence continues at coordinate 367,100,056 of NC_090268.1, read as the reverse complement.
TGATGGTCCAGTTTCCTTAGAATCAAATGCGAGTACAATAACGTTTCAAAAGTGTAAAGATAAAAGCATATATTCATTTCCGTTGCGTTTCAATCCCTACAAAATATTTAACTTTAAAAACAAAATATATTAATAAATGAATTAGTTTTGTAATTTTGTACTAAGTCCAATTTAAATAGAAAATTGAAAGAAAAAAGCTGAAGGCAAAATATTTGAAGAGACTTCTTCGGATCTCCAAATATACCTTCGAGGCTGGCTTATGAGTTAACAAGAGAGTCTTTCTTAATAGAAGATATGGGATCCTTGATAATATTACCATCTAATTCACAAAGCGAAGCAATATTGCGAGAGATGGAATAGAAGAAGAAACTCATTTGGTTGGCGGCTGTGACTTTTATTGAGTGGATACCGTCAGGGTTGGAATTAAGGCATACTGTAACTCGTTTTGCAGCGCATAGATTTAACCACAGAATTTGTAATAGCAAGAAGCTTCATGAACCGTCTTTAGAATGTAGGTATTTGTAAATAGTGTGAACTATTTTGCGACAGATACCACACAGTTCAGTGTACAAAGAGGGCGTTGTCAATTGCCTAACTATGTAGTGAGTGATTCACTTACCTTGGTACTTTAATATTGTCTTCCTTTAATGCATATGACCGTTGTCTCTTATATATATAGTTTAAATCGTTATAGACAGCATTAAAGTTTCTGATGAAGTTAAATTTATATGTTTTATTGATAGGTTTTATACAATTTCTATGACGGGTCCCAATTGTGTTTTCTGTAGGCGGGCCCTTATCGTATTCCTTATGTCTTCGATTACTGAAATGTGACCAAGCTATTAAATAGCGTAAAAACGATATTATAATTTGTAGACCATAGCATTCAGTATTAATTCAGAGCTATAAATTAGTTTATTTAGGTGTTCATAAAATATTCAGTTATTTTTCCTGTTTGCCAATACGAGTCATTGCTAGTCTTTCGCAGAAAAGAACGGAGTACCTCAAGGATCTGTGCTGTTACCACTACTCTTCAACTTGTACACCAGTAAGTTGCTCAACGAGAAAGATAATCTGTTCATTGTTCCATATCTACTATCCTAGATGCTCCCAACTTACAAGAATGGAGTGATAACAACGGGACTCATTAATAGATTTGGCATTAGTAAATTCCCTCACGTTCATCTTTCGTATCCGACTTATCTTGGTCATATTTTTCTTCTCTTGCGACCCGACGGTATAAAGTTAGCGTGGCCTGGAGAATATTTAATATTCACGCCCATTATAGGCCGTCTACTTCCTCTACCAGTATTTTCTTTCTTTGAAGTGTTAGATCTCTTCCATTGTTACCCCTGATTAGTGGTAAATGGAGTTGATTATTTCGTTACATTTGCCCTTGAAGCAAAAATCACCTTGTTTCCTATTTCATTTTAACTTACAACAAAACCAGAGAAGATACATCACCGCTCTCCTTGAAGATACACCTATACATTGGGACAGGACCCCCCGTTTATTTTAAGAGGGGCCTAAAAGGGAGACCTCCTTCCCCCTCAAATTGGTGGCGTGCACTAGCGGCCAACTGGCCGCTACTTGAATCGGGCACTGCTTCTACTTACTTGTTCTAAGTTTCTTGCTTACATCCCCCCTCTCTGTTCTTCTTAGGTCAATTTTTATTATCTTCCTACCCCGACGGTATTAGGTTTTCTGTGGCTATGATGATGTCAACATTCACGTGAAATTAAAATATTATACTTCAATGTCTTACCCTTCGTGGTCTTTCCATTCCATTTTGCTGCTATTTTCATTATTCAAAGGGTTGAATGTGTTTCTATTTCTATTCAGTGGTCCCCATGTGTGTGGAAACGGTAGAATTCTTCCACCATATCTCCAATGGACCTGACATTTGGAGCGAAGGTTGAAGACCAAGGCCATTGTATTATCTGACTCGTCTATTTCATTTTTCCTATCCGTCCTCCTTTGGTCAACTCTTGTTCTCTTCCGAAGCAGATGGTATTAAGATATATGGGTCTGGGGTGGCTTTCATTTTTATGTCCTTCGTTCCCCTTTCTTTTACCGATACTTTCATTTTCTTTCATTCTTCTGATTAGTGTCAAGATAAGGTAGTTTACCGTAGAACTATCTATAAAACAGTTATCACCACCAGCAGCACCTTTCTCTTCTTAGGGGTGGTTATCGATTTGCATTTACTCTCAGAACAGTAATACACACTATAAGTATTGGATGTAACATAAGTGAGTCATGCATAGTAAAGAATGGAGCACCTCAAGGATCTGTGCTATCCTCACTACTCTTCAACTTTTTCACCATTTACATGTAATATCATCAGTACCAAATGTTTTACTTATTAGAGGTTATAGCAGTAAATACAGCATTTTAGCACTTTTCTTACCTATCCTTCAAGAGCCCTTATTTCTGTGTTTGTGCAATTTGAAGATGAAGAGGAACAAAAAGCCTTCTGTGAACATAATCTATGGGGTGATATATTTTACGAATGTTTGGACAGTCTATGCAGTATTTCAATTAATTTGAGCTGGTTATTTTCCTTTGAGAGCGAGTGCTTTCATTTTTCCAGTTGATATTTCCATGTTATATTCAACAGCTATTCAATTAAGATGACGTACAGAGCGTTGCAAGTCCACTGAACAAACAAAGAGTACCTGATGATCATGATACAGCAGTATATTCATCTGTAGGCAGTTATTTATGGGATGCTTCCGTAGGGAAGAAGCCTCAAATCTGATAAAACAGCGTTCATGAAGATTATGGAACACAGGGGAATAGCCCGCAACCCTGCCGTACATCTCTGTTCATTGGTTTCCACTCTGATATTGTGTTGCTAACTTTTTCTGCAATTCCATTGTCTGTGTATGATTTGGATATTGTCGGGATCACCTGTTGTGGTATTTCACTTTTTTGTAGTATCTCTGAAAGTTTTGCTTTGTTTAATCTGTCGAACGCCTTTATATAGTTAACAAATGCTACGTGGGTGTCTATATTGAACTCTATGCTATCCTAACAACATTTTGAGAGTGAAATAACCATCAGTACATGACCCTTTTTGCGGAATGCAGTTTTTTTTATCTGGGAGTAGATTTTGTATCATGAGTTGAAGAGGAAAATACCTCATGATTATCGCAATTTTTTGATATCCCCCGTTGTTTTTTACGAAAAGGTATTTCAATTAATTGCTTTTAGTCAGCTAAGAAGAGGATTTGTAGCTTCCCATATTCTTCAGGGAAAGCGGAGAAATCTTTAACCGAAACTATTCCCCGCATATCTGAATAATTCCAGATTCAGGCTTTCTCCTCCTGGTGCGTTATTTGGTTTCAATTTATTGGGGACAGTGTTATGCTCAGCTAGCCAGGCCATGCGCCATTGATCGAAACATGTGATAATCAGATGGAGCAATGTCTGGAGAATACAGCGGGTGGGGTAGGACATCCTATTTTAACATTCCCAGGTATGTTTTGACCTCTTTTGCAACGTGGGCTCGAGCGTTGTCGTGTTGTAAAATCACTTTATCGTGCCTCTCGCTGTATTGCGGCCGTTTGTCTTTCAATGCTCTGCTCAAACGCATTAATTGCGTTCCATAACGAGCACCTGTGATTGTTTCACCGGGTTTTAACACCTCATAGTACACGACGCCGAGCTGGTCCCACCAAATGCAGAGAATGATCTTGGAGCCGTGAACATTCGGTTTTGCCGTCGACGTTGAAGCATGGCCGGGATATCCCCATGTGTTTTTGCGTTTAGGGTTATGGTAATTAACCCATGTTTCGTCCCCGTTCAACGTCTCTTGGTTTCAACTCATACGGGACCCACGTTCCTTCTTTCTGAATCATGCCTATGGTCTTGAGACGTTTTGAAATGGCTTGCTGTGTCACTCCCACTGATCGTGCCAATTCGTTTGAGTTTGACGCGAGTCTTCACTCAGCAATGTCTCCAATTCTGCATCTTCGAAAACTTTCTCTCTTCCACCACTATGCCGGTTTTCGACGTTAAAATAACCGTTCTTGAAGCGTTGAAACCACTCACGACACGTTCTTCCACTAATAGCGTCCTCACCATACGTACATGAGAGCATTCGATGAGACTCAGCCACTGTTTTCTTCATATTGAAACAAAACAGTAACACCTCCCGCAAGTGCCGAGAATTTGGCTCGTACACTGCCATGCTCAATCGAGAACAACTTCATGATGCAGACACACATCGACTAAGTTTGAATGGGGTTTTGTTAACGGAGGTCCAAGCTAACTGCCTGACGTCTGCGATCTGTTTCGTTCGACCGCTATGTACCGTTGTCGCCATCCGTCGGCAAACGGCGGAAGCAAAGTTGTACACCGTGTAGCACGCAGCTCTTGGCCACCTCTCTGTCTGTTGCTCTCATCCCCCATCTCCTGATGCCAGCCTGCGAAGGCCATTCCTTTCTTCAAATAGCCGCCTCAGGTAACGCGGTTCACCTTTCTTTCCTCTATTCTTCGGGATCGCAACAAGAAGGTTTTATGAGGACAAAATGTTAATCCAACACCCAGCCACGAGGGGGACTGTCACTTTATAGCTGCTTAGATAGCTGGATATCGTTTTTAGTCTGTATCATCTCCTTTGAGCTGTCCGGCTTGGGAGACGCTACCAGCAGGCAAAATACCGCCGGTAAAGCCCAAATGTTCACTTGAATACACAAGGCCCACTATTATGGGAAAGTAAATTATCGTCCATAAGGATATATTAATATAGACTTGCGTAAAATGTTGGAACGTATGGGAGACGGGTCTTGTTACCTTCTTATCTGAATCATTCTTGTATATAGAACCTTTGGAATTCAGTTAGACATCGTTTGTTAATGCGGTGGCTATGCAATATTACATTTCCAATTTTGAATAAATTAATACTAAAATAAAGTCCGGCTCCAGAGCTAAATGGTTAGCGTGCTGGCCTTTGGTCACAGGGGGTCCCGGGTTCGATTCCCGGCAGGGTCTGGAATTTTAACCATCATTGGTTAATTTCGCCGCATGGGGGCTGGGTGTATGTGTCGTCTTCATCATCATTTCATCCTCATCACGACGAGCAGGTCACCTACGGACGTCAAATCAAAAGACCTGCACTTGGCGAGCCGAACATGTCCTCGGACACTCCCGGCACTAAAAGCCATACGCCGTATATATACTAAAATAAAATATGTTTATTCTAGCTATTATTGTTTGAGTTCTTTGTTAAGTTACTTCACTATACATGTCAATCTTACACATTTCGAAATTTTTCTGTGGCTGTAGTAAGAATTAAATTCAAAGCAAAGTTATTCGTAGATACAGACACGCCATGAAGGTCTTTGAATGAGTAACCTCTGCACTAAGTGGGATACAGTGGTTAGCCGTAATATGCAATCGCGTGCTCATTTTTTAAACCCAAAGTCAATGCGGTGCTTTAGATGTCTCGTTTATAATATTTTTACTGCATGAAGGGGAATCGAACCCTCTTTCTTATGGGTGGAATGAGCACTCCTTTATCGCCTCCGCCACAAATCCTCTATAAATTGTTTGCAATTTTGGAAATTATTCGCTTAATCTCATTTTAATTAAAACAGATTCGGAAAGTCTAGTGGACGCGTTATTTGAGAACAGTGCGCCTATTAGATTGGCTGTCATACAATAGAGCAGAGTAGCTCATAGCTGGGTTAAGTGGATCCTATGCATAAGTGAAGCTCATACTCCAGGACAGAAGCGGCATGCGTGCTCTGCTCTTGCTGCGGAATATTGCAGAGCAGGAAACAGCAACCCTGACAACCAGCCTACACGCTGAACATATGTGCTTTGCGTGTTGCAGACCGCAGCCGGTGGGTGTATAATTACCACACAAGTGCGTGGCTCTCAAACAAACTTGAGTATTCATGAGTTACCTACAGCACTTGCCTTCGCCATGATGGAGTAAGCTTCCTGTTCCCTCTTCCTCAACTTTAGCGGCAAATGATATACTTATTTTCATCATAAATGCATTTCTTTCCCTCTTTATTTTCATGTCTCATTTCCTGTGGTCATTCTTGAGTAAGCAATAGCCGTGAAATGAATGATCCATTCACTTAGTTATCTCGTAACTTTGTGATCCATCATATTGTTGAAAATGATCTAATTTACGAAATATTGTCGACAGCTATCACATGAATTCCAGCAAATCAGCTATCATTTATGTAGTCTGGCTCCTTGGCTGAATGGTGAGCGTAGTGACGTTCAGTTCAGACGGGCGAACAACATTGTTTGTGTTCATTTATGTACGATATATGACACCGATAACCGCTGGAAAACCTCGCAATAGCGAACACATATCTACACATATCGTTGGCGGCAGGAAGAGCATCGACGAATAAATCTGGGTCCAACTGACCCAATTAAGTGGAAAATGTCCAGAAATAATAATAATAATAATAATAATAATAATAATAATAATAATAATAATAATAATAATAATAATAATAATAATAATAATAATACCTTCAAATGCCACTGAGCCAGGATCGAACCTGCCAAGTTGGGTTCAGAAGGCCATCGCCTCAACCATCTGAGTCACTGAACTATATCTGTCAGCATGAGTCGGAAGTACATACATCCTGACTTCTCTTGCCTTCTAATAATGAACAATACAATGGATCTCTCACGACTTCTGTTCTTTTTTTAAAAGGAAAAATTGGTTTCTGTCAGCGAGGTTATTGTCTCACCGCCATGATGACGTGAGTACACAGCTATGTCTATCAGCATGAGTTTGAGCCACGTACAACTTTACTTTTGTTGCTTTCAAACTGGTATCAGATATGGGTTATGTTGACCATCATGCCGATTAGTAAAAAATGCTATCTTTCGGTAAAATAAATGAATAGCTCTTTCCATTGAGCCTCCGTGGCTCAGGCGGCAGCACGCCGGCCTCTCATCGCTGGGTTCCGTGGTTCAAATCCCGGTCACTCCATGTGAAATTTGTGCTGGACAAAGTGGAGGCGGGACAGGTTTTTCTCCGGGTACTCCGGTTTTCCCTGTCATCTTTCATTCCAGCAACATTCTCCAATATCATATCATTTCATCTGTCAGTCGTTAATTTGCCCCCGAGGAGTGAGACAGGCTTCGGCAGCCGGCACAATTTCTATCGTCGCCGTTAGATGGGGGCTTCATTCCTGATCCGGTTGAATGACTGGAAACACGCTGTGGATTTTTTTTAATTCTTTCCATTCTGGGGTATGAAAATACATTATCTCCGTCGATAAGTACGAAAGCAAACGACCTGTCTGTGGCCGTGGTCGTTGAATCACTGACACCGTGGTTATCCGGTTCAAATCCCGTTGGTTGAAAGAATGTTTACCATCAGAATTCCAGCTGGAAATATAAGGGAGGTGGTGGTATACAATTTCTAATCACTAGATTGAGTGAAAAAAGCCTGGATTAAATTCCAACCCCATACACAGTGCTCATATGGAGTGAGGATTGTTGATGGTGATTCATCCAGCGGACCCTTTGGTGCTAATCAACAGGAGTAGGCTCTGTACCAGCACCGGACTTCACCCTCTGCTTTCCTACCATCATACATCACGTCATTCATTTCAGTTCACGATCATCAAAGGCTGTATGAATTTCGTGTGTTAAATCAATTGTTTTTAAATGCAACGCACTAACACTTCACGAGGAAGACGAAAAGTGTAAAGAAAGGCAACAGTGGCAAAGATAAAATATGCCGTCGTAGTGACAAACAGTTGAAGCTGAAACGATGTGCTTGGAGAAAGATGAATTCAGTAGATTTGTACATTTCTTCGTGTAACATAAGAATGTCAGAAGACGCAGAGTAAATGAGACAGGTTGAGTTAATCATATGGGACGAGTTAGCATGGCTTCCCTTCACTCTCTTTCAACACTAGGCCAGCTACTTACAATTAACAACAAATCACTTTTCGTTAGGAATGTGATATTGCTTGGTGCAGCCTTCAGACAGTGCCTGGCAGTATTTCCTCACTGTTATAGAACAGGCGTTATCCAGTCAAGTTATAATTATTCTATTTTACTGCGCAAAATGAAGGGTTAACTTCACTGAATGGCCTCTAAACTCGAAAACTGAGAACTCGGCCAAATAGCAATATTGACATTCTTCACAACAGTACTTCAAAAATATTGTACGAGATCCACTTGGCTCTTCTTTTCGTCCAAGCCAGAGTACAACGTTTTCTTAAGCAGCAGTTTTTTTGTCCATGAGACGAACAAGTTAACATCATAAACCGATAGGTTCAGAATAGTTTTGATATGTGGCCAAAGAACGTGCATTATCATTGAGTGCATAATATTAATGGAGTTAATGAAGGTGGTTTGTGGAATGGAACGAGACTGAATTTACAGAAGCTAGACAAAAATATAGTTCATTCAGAAAGTCAGACATTTCAGAAACAAAGTGCTTTATACCGAGAATAGATTTAGAACCCGTGAATTCGGGTATACCATTCGTTCTTGAATGGAGGCAATATCCTCTAAATTTAGCCATCTATCTCACAATGAATAATGCACCAGCATAAACATTAAAGTTGGAATAAATCTTCCCGCTCCAGTGCTTTGTACAGTTGTATGTAGCTTTCTCAAGAGTACGCAGATGCATAGACGTCTGAGTACAACTTCGAGCTACAACTCCACGCAGTACGGTTTGTAAGAAAATGCTACAATACCTGTTTTGATTCCATTCGAATTCGACATAAAACCTGGAACGTGTAACTTTTATTCATAAGATATATTAATATTACATTTAGAATTTCCAATAACTTTATAGATAGTAATTTCCACTGTCGAAGACAGGGTTTTGTACTAGGTGGTGTATATGTTCTTTGCACTCTCAGTATGGACTGAATTAATGAATGCAGTCTCTCGTCAGGGCTCATTTGTGAGAACTACTCGTATAAGATTTCACAGCTTAATTTCCCTTTAATTTTATTTTTTCTAGTTGACGCTACGCTGAGGTAGGTACATTTCGGCTACGGTGAGTTCGGAAAGACTTCGCGACTTGGGAAGTTAATAAATGTGATATTTAAAGCTCACACTAAAGTGATGTGCTTTCAGTAGTTCATATAGGACGTTAGATCTAACGAGGAGCAATAAAGAATGTCTCTTTCGAAACCTCATCGTACATGATAAGAGTAAAAAGATCATTTCATCCCTAAAAATATTTATAAAGGTATATACAGATGCCGATAAAAATATTTGTAGCAGATCAACACGTCTCATACGATTCTGCAATGAACATGGAGCTAATACGTTGCCAACCATTTGCTAACCATCTCGAGCCCATCGTACCATTCACTGCTAATGAGTCATTTTTGGTTTTGAACCAACCGATTAACTTACGTGAATTCTTTTTCCACGTTACTTTACGTCCCACCGACACGGTCTTATGGCGACGATGGGATGAGAAAGAGCTAGGAGTGGGAAGGAAGCGGTCGTGGTCTTAATTAAGATACAGCTCCAGCATTTGCCTGGTGTGAAAATGGGAAATCACGTTACGTGAATTCCTTAAATAGAATTATCCCCAGAATTTACCTGCTATGAAAATGATAACCCTCTGGAAAACATACTTAGGTCTGCTGACAGTGGGATTAGAACCCTCAAGCTTACGCGACTCACACCACGCAGCTAACTCGCCTGATAAGTTCAATTCGCACCGTGCACTGTTAAAAATATTTAAGAAATAAATTACTCTCGTGAGCCAGAGCATTTTGACGCTCTTCCTAATAAGGTAATTGTCAATTAGGTGAAGACAGCTGCCATGAGTAAAGCCGGATGGAGCTCAGAATAGATCACAAGTACAGATACTTGCTGTTCCACGAATTGGGTCTCGTCGCTTTGAGTTGCTTCCTACTAAATGCCGTACGCTAGTGGAGGAGGGGTGAAAGGAAATTATCATCCGAGGACACAGACCTATCTTAGACGAAAAGTATTCTTCAGCATTGTTACACAGAGATCTGGTGCCACGACAAAGACAGTAGTTTGGTGTACTCCTACTCCAGTGTTTTATACGACTGGCGAGGGTCACAATGAACTTGTGAGCCTGTTGCTCCAAAATATGCAGTTCATGTTCGCTGAGATAGCAATTATGTAGATATGTTCTAGTAGTGGTTGTTGTTGTAATTCTTCTTCTGATGATTTATCACCACTCTGGTAGTGTCACTGTTGCTAACTGTGCCAAACATGTGAAATTAACGCTGTTTTTCGGTCGGATGCCCTTCATGACGTCGAATCTATGTGGGAGTATCTACCCACTATTGCGTGTTTCTGTCGTAGTTGGTAGTGTGATGTGTGTAAATGGCTAGATGTTTGTTGAGACAGGCACAAGCACCCGGTTCTCATGCCAAAGAAATTATCCAGGGATGAATAAATCCAAGACCTTGCAGGAAATCGAACCAGACGCCCTCTGAACCGAAGGCTGGGATGGTGACCATTTAGCCAAGCATCCGGATAATTAGGTTGATTATATGATCAGATTAACTGGGAAATATCTTTTGTTAGTGGTTTAACGTCGCACTAACACAGCGAAGGATTTCGGCAAGGAATAGGATAGGGAAGGTAGAGGCCGTGGCCTTATGTAAGGTACAGACCCATCATTTGCCTACTGTGAAAATTAAAACCACAAAGAAACATCTTCAGGGGTGTCGGCGATAGAGTTCGAACCCACCACCTACTGGCTGAAAGCTCGCATCTGAGCGGTTCTAACCGCACATCCAACTCGTTCTGTATGCAACAGACACCTTTGCCGTACATACCATATTGCAATGGTCAGGATGCAGAGATACTACTAAATATTGTTGAGGTCGGTTGGAATGGAGAGATTTACTTCGTCATTGGAGGATTTTCCTCTAAACACTAGTCATTATTGCCTTTCTTTTAGTAACTGACATCTGAAGATGATTGTAGAGGAGGAAATCGAGATCAGAAGACTATTTGACCATTCTCCACCCGTTTCTTCGCCTGATTCCGAAGTTTGTATGTCAATTGAAGGCCACGTTGGTGATGGATAGCGGCTAACTGTATGCAACACAGATTCGTGCTCTGTACTGTGCAGGGGTGAACATGTTCCTTGGTGGCTGATTAATTTCAGAGAACATTAGTATGGTGATAAGTTTTAGGGAATATTAGTAGAAGAATGGAAAACACCACGAAAGGTGAGATAATGAAAGAGTCGTTAATTCTCAATAAAATCAAATGTGATGAGAGTAAGAAATAGAAGAACTGATCTGTGAAGAAGGGCTGAAAGGCAACCAAAAGACTATTTTGTAAAAATGTAGATTTTCATTACTTATTTCAAAACCATAAAATTACGCTGGTTTCATCTGGTATGTGTTCTATCTGACGGTAAGATAGCGGTCCCGGTCTCGAATGTCAAGAATAACGGCCGAGAGGATTTGTCGCGCTGAACACGTCACCTCGTAATTTGCGTGCCTTCGTGTTGAAGGCGGTTGCTTGATATGTCCAGACCCATCAGGGCTGTAGCTCGATAATTTACTGCATTATATTTGGGGTATTTATGATATTAACTCTTATGAAAATCTGAGTTCCTAAACACATGGTGTGGATTATTATAAGCTTATAATATGAGGATAACACTGATTGTGTAAGAATATATAACGTGAACTCTGAAGTGTTCAAGGCCCAAGAATGCATTCTAAAGGCACATATTCTGTTGCTTATTCCTTACCTATTTTCATGATGGGATCTGCACTTCAGGAGTAGAATGGAGGAATAAGAGGGACTGGTCAGAAGATTTCTGACTAAATTTTCGCCGATAACACTGACCTCACTACTGAAAATGAGGAAGCATTGGCCATGGTAACCAAAATATTTGAAGATGTATTGTTTGATGCATCTCTTTTCTGAAGATCAACCACCACAAAACAAAAATAAGGGGAGAAATCAGAAATAATAATCTTGCTAGCAGAATCATCTTCGGAAATTTAGAAAGATCAGTGAAAGCGTGGCTAGTACCTACACTTATCTTGAGGCTTGTATATTTTAGAGGAACTGTTCAGTGAGTGTCTTTAAGATATTTGGCAGTTATTTTGTCAGACTTTTTGTAGAGAAGGAGAGAATAATTATACGGAATGGTATGGTATTCGGTCAGATTTCCGAAAGAAGGCTTCGTAGAAGAGTTCCATTGTGAGGTTGCGATAAGATTATAAAGTTTTCACTGCTACCAGCGAGCTCAAGATAGAGTAGTAAGAAGAGAAAAGTAAGCCATAAAGGAATTTTTAGCTACCAACAATCATGGCATACATATTAATGGTTAAATGTACAGCACCATACGATTTTCAGATGATATATCACTGGAAACTGAAAATTGAAAATTTGGTAAAGGCACTAAGTCATACGAACGAAGTGTTAAAAGAGAGGTGTGGCATGAGAATAATTAAAAAGATAATGACCTGTATAAGAGATAATTATAAAATTGTCAATGTGTTGATCGATGGAGAAACACTATATAGATCAAGTAAAGGAATTGAAATATCTAGGAAGTCTGATAACATCTGACGAAAAATGTACGAGAGAAGTAAACGACCGTATTGCACAGTCGAAGGGATCTTTCTCAAAACAAAAGTCTCTACTAACATCTAAGGAAACTCTTGGAAGACATGCATGTTACCCACTAACCTTAGAGTTGAGGAGAAGAATAATAATAATAATAACAAGAAGTATCAGACTTCCCGTTTTCCATATGTACATGACTTTTCTTTTCAAAAATCACATGTGCGTTGCCTTGGATTCGAATCGTAGCCGCCTTTTGACAATCCAGAGACAATCCATTCGGCTATCATGCCCTCCACTCCCCGACTTCCAAGTTGGAAATCTTCAAGAAGAACGTTAAGGATCATCACGATCCTCTGTAATCATGGAACAACCAAGGGAGAGATATACTAGAGTACTAGAATCGTATCTAACTCTGCGCGTGCGTGTTCGTGCGTTAAGTCATTATTCCGAAGATGGTTAGGTCCTTAAATAGCACCAGAAGCCGAGAAGTGAGGTAGATTGTCTTTGCTTTTGTCACTAATCGAGAAAGTATTATGGCAGTACCACTGACCTTTCACAGCATCCTGACAAACAAGTTGTGCTCTTAATACCATTACTCACCATCACCCTCACCTAAACAACTTCCATATTGTTACAGCCATAAATGAAACTGAGGCGTTAGTGGAAGTTTATTTTGCTATGACCTATGCATAGACACAGACGAAACAAATACAGCTTCCAACAAGGAATAGCCATAGGACAAGCTACTACAACCCCCCCCCCCCGAAAATCCGAAATTGAGGTAATAAATAAGTCAGAAGACGTACCAAAAGAATTCGGAGCAATAGCCCAGATTTTTTTATATTTCACAAATTTCAGTTAACGCGACCAATATTTGCATAGTCACATTTTACACTTCAACTGCGAGTAGCAATCCAAACTAAGGCTTACTGTTTTCTACATCCTGCCTAGCTGTGATTTTTTTCGCTTTCTCTTACTTAGCCTTTCGCTCACTTGACCCGCATTCAGTTCTCGGTTTTACCAGACATTGAACACTACTTTTAGAATTAGAACGGAGTGGATTCAACCTTATGTTGAGTGAGTAGTAAAGTGTGCTGAGTTCCCATCTAATTCTCGCACATCGTAACGTGTTCAGCTCGTGGTAAATGGTACGAAATTGTCAATATATTATGTTCACGTCCACTACCTTCTCAATCCCAGCTCTAATTAGTTGAAACTGCACCCATCAATACGGGTTATTAGAAAATCATCTCCTATGTAAATGGAGCTGATGACCACGACATCCCATATCTCATAAATGTCGCAACAACTTCGTTCTTCTTTATGATGGATAAGTACTAAAGTACTGGGAACAAATTGTAATTCTAGAAAGATGAATGTGTTCGTCATTCCCTGTTATTATTCAACAGTTGTTGGCTTTGCTGAATCTTAAATTAAATTCTTGTTTGCAGTGTCGAGATGGAAGTCTGTTATCACTCGAGTCTTTCTCACAGTAGCACGGGAGCGGTGTCAGAGACAGATCTAGAAACGCTTTATCTCAATGAAGTGAAATTTTGATATTTTCTCTTGTGCAAAAAGCAGAGCTTGCATTTAGCGAGTTCATCGACCACTCGGATCTCTCAAGCGAGCTTTCTTTCCCGGTCTACATAGCGAACAATCATCGGGATACAGACTGTTCTCATACTAATTCTACTAATGGTAGTGGTGATTCCTTAAAAAAAAAGAGAAGTACAGCTAGACAACCATATCTCTTAACACTACTCAAAGGAAAAATTGAGAAATTCCCATGCTTCGAAGAATGAAATTAACTCGAAGGGCTACAAAGGACGTAAAAATGAAAACCTTTCTAGGCACTGCCAAACGAATACCATCGGGGTTGGAAGAGTACAACAGTTCACTAAGGGAGGTCGGTTATGGATATTTGTAAGCTAGTAGGCTGGCACAAGGTAGTGGAAGTAAAATAATTTGTTCAGCGTCGCACCGACTCAGGCATTTCTTTACGGCGATGACAGTGGCGTATGCTGGGATCAAGACGTGGGTTACCACTACACTTAGGCCCTCTACACACAGAGCTACTCATTAAAAACGTGACTGGTTTGTAACCGGGGTCACAAACTGGTTAGTAACTGAATAGTGACTCGGCTCCACACACGAAGCTACTGTACGGTGACGGATTCTTCCTTATTAGCCATTTGTAAAGTTTGTCGCGGACTCGCTAGATCGCTTCTTAACTTTGGTAGAATGTCAACCACTGACTCAAGTGACGAAGAAAACATGATCGTGTTTCATTATTTCAGGAGAAAAGATAGAAGAATGTATTGGGTTCACCTATATCTTGAAAAGAACATCCATTGCAGATATTCATAGCAGTAAAGGAGTTCGAACAAACGGATGCTAAATTTATTTATTTTTATCGTATGACCAAACACAGTTATATGGACTTGGTGCAGCATATTGCGCATGCTATTTGGCAGCGAAGTACAAATATGAGGGAATGTGTGAGTGCTGAGGAAAGAGTGCTAATAACTCTCAGGAAAGAAAAGTGAACTTTATTTTTACAAACAATTTAAAAGCCTAGAAAATAATTCCATGCTTTCTCCATAATGTCCTTTTTTGCGTAATCTTTCAGCGTACAATTGTACAGTACGGGATGCTTTTCACTTTCTCCACTAACTTTATGTTGAAAACTTGTTCGCTCGCCATCGTAAACAGGCACTTGATCACTGGGAACTGAGAAACTAAACTCGCTGGTCACTGGCTCCGCGAGTCACCTGGAACTGATTACGAACTAGTTACTAACAGATTACTAACTGGTAGCGCCGTTTGTGGCTTTCCATTGAAATACACAGGAAGTGACACTCAAGTAATCGGCCGGAAACTTCAGTTACCAATCAATTACTAATGAGTAGCTCCGTGTGTAGATGTCCTTAGGTTACCCCTTTTCGATGGTTGGTTTAGTGAACGTCAAGTCTTCAGCGTTTTGAGCTGCAGCCAATAGCCAACGGAGAAGACTGCTGTGTTGTCAAGGTTGCTTCACAAGCTACTGCCCTGGCCTCTGCTACTGCCAATGCTCAACCCCTAATAAGTAGAGATGGTAGCCTAAGGTTTAGGAATTTCAAGTCCGGCTTTGTGGCTAAATGGATAGAATGCTTGCCTTTGGTCCGATGGCCCCGGTTCAATTTTCAGAATCAACCCACCCATACTGTTAATTCGCCTGGCTTGGGGACTGGGTATTTGTGACGTCTTCACCATTCATTTCATCCTCATTAGGTCACCACGAAGCCTATACAGATTCCGTTCACCATTATTATTATTATTATTATTATTATTATTATTATTATTATTATTATTATTATTATTATTATTATTATTATTATTATTATTATTATTATTAAATAATAATGTTGAATTTTACAGCGGTCGTGCCCATCGTTCACTGGTTAATTAGCTTCATCGGGAGATCAGTGGTGGTGTCCGATCCATGATCACGGGTTCGATTCCAACCAACAAAAGACAACACTAAACCTAAAGACTGCATTTCATTTTAGCAGATCTACGAATAAAAAGAAAACCACATTACTCCTATAACAGCAGCCCTGTAGTGTCTTCCTACAAGGATGTAGAAGTAAACGCGAGTGAAATACCGACACTCTGTTATCTATATAATTAAGTCAGAACTATGAGGTGAGGAAGTGTATACGATGAGTAACGCATGGTTGATAGCAGTGGCGATCTGACGGACCTATCCGCCCCGATCCGCGCCCCTAAACGATATGCAGCAGCAAGCCGCGCGTGGCGTGTCGAGGGGAGAGGGGCGAGAGTCTGGGCTGCGATATCAGTCTCCGATGCCTTGCTCTCAGAAATACGTGCGACGTTTTTTCTCACTGCTTCCAAGTTGTGTAAATGGAACAATGTGTCAGATGCTTACATTATAGTGTGTTTTAGACTTCCATAATTCTCAGTTGAGGTTCGGGCTTCACTGATAGCCTTGGTAGCCCTCAGTATACTCCACTGGGCGATGATGTGATAGAACAGGATTAGGACCGGGAAGGAAGCGATCGTGGCTTTTATTAAGGCGCAGCCTTAAATGAAAATAGGAAACCACGGAAGACTAAGTGTGACGACAGTGGGGTTCGAACCCACTATCTCCCGTATGTAAGTTCACAGCTACATGGCCTAATCCATGTAGCCAATTCGCTCGGTGGAAGCAATGGCGGACTCAGCTAAGTATCCTGTGATTGCCAAAGCACACTCCTAAATTTAGAGCCCCAGGGAGTTTAGACGCTCTGAAGACAGGCAGAGGACACAGTAGGTGTATTATGTCACCGCCATCTAAAGGAGGAGAAGTCGAAAAGTTACTGTGCTGAAAGGTGGTGGTGGTGATTATTGTTTTTAGAGGACGTACAGCTAGGCAACCATCATATATTTAACACTAATCAGAGACAAATAGTGGAAGGGATCCGACATTTCGAAAAATGAAGGTATCGAGCAAAGAAAGACAAGGGCCACGAAGGGCGTGAAAATGAAAGACTCCCTAGGCCTCGAATGCTCTAATACCGTCGGGGTCGGAAAAGAACAAGAGTTTACCAAGGTAGGTCGGATAGGATAGATGAAAGTGAGGAGCCTGGTACAAGTAAGTGGAAGCAATGCCAAAACTCAGGTAGGAACCCTGTGGTCTCCAACCCACGCTCCCAAGTTAGGAGCTCCTGTGACCCCTTTTAGTCGCCGCTTACGACAAGCAAGGAATACCTTGGGTGTTATTCTACCGCCTCCACCAGCAGGGGGATGTACTGACAAGGTTGGCATTGCTTTCTTAATCGAAATTCATGACATTACATTGGAAGTTAACATTCGGTGCAAGATAAAGTTTCTAAAGAGTTCAGTCATGTCTTGGCGGGTACATTTATGCGTTGTGAGCAAATTTTGGGAAAACAAGGACATCACTTCATATTCTTCTGTAACGTGGGTTACTTGTCCGGATCCTTGGCTGAATGGTCAGTGTAATGGCCTTCGGTTCAATTCAGAGAACCACGGGTTCGATTACCGCCTGGGTCGGGGATTTTAATCTTAAATGGATAACTCCTTTAGCTCGGGAACTTGGTATTTGTGCTATCCCAACACCTTTCAACTTCCTCATCACAACACTATCCTCTACCTGAAAAACACGCAGTCCCGTACATTGCAGATGTTGCTCACCCTCGTCGAAGGGTTTGCCTTAGAAGGACTGCACCAGGCTAGCCATAGCCGTCCAAAATATATTATTACCGCTTACTTGTAGTGGCATCAATTTGGGAACAGTCTGTATCTTCGTGACCTTTCATTTGTTTGTTGGCCGCGTGCAGGAGAGCACGAAGGTGGGGAGTTGCTTTCTTTTTCATGTTCCATTCGTATCGTATGCAATACAATATGCAGCACAGATTGAATAGTCTTAAAACACGCCGACATCTTTCAGTATCGAGTGCATTTGTGTCTAAAAATAACATCTTATAAATGTTATATTTCAGCGAGGAGTCTTCGGTGAGTCGTTGCGTGTCATCTCTTGGAGGCGACTGAACTGAAGAAGGTATTAGGGGACAAAGTACACCGAAGTAGTGTAGACTGTTAAGTCGATTTCCTCGAAGTTTACACTTTACGAAAACAGTTATCATCAATAACAACGAGGTCCTATTCAATATTAGCAGACATGAAATATTACCTTCGGTATGAAATGAAATGGCGTATGGCTTTTAGTGCCGGGAGATCCCAGGGCGGGTTCGGCTCGCCAGGTGCAGGTCTTTTGATTTGACTCCTGTAGATGACCTGCGCATCATGATGAGGATGAAATGATGATGAAGACAACACATACACCCAGCCCCATGCCAGGGAAATTAACCAATCGTGGTTAAAATTCCTGACCCTGTCGGCAATCGAACCCGGGACCCCTGTGACCAAAGGCCAGCACGCTAACTATTTAGCCATGGAGCCGGACACCTTGGGTATTAATGTTATATAAAATGTGATTCTAGTGGCTAGTAATTATGTAGGGTATTTCTGAATTACAAGAACCTCCGTGGCTCAGGCGACAGATTGACGGCCTCTCACTGCTGGGTTCCGTGGTTCAAATCCTGGTAACTCCATGGGAGATTTGTGCTGGACAAAGTGGAGGCGGCACAGGTTTTTCTCCGGGTACTCCGGTTTTCCCTGACATCTTCCATTCCAACAAAACTCTCCAATATCATTTATTTCATCTGTCAGAGGAGTGTGAGAGGATACGGCAGCTGGCACAATTCCTATCCTCACCGCTAGATGAGGGCTTCGTTCTTTACATTCCTGATACGGTTGAATGACTGGAGACGGGATGTGGATTTTAATTTTAATTTCTGATTACAGAAGGTATTTAAGTGGTGTTTATTGGTTAAGAGACGTATTTATTCTACCTTAATACACATGCCTACACTATGGGTTAAGTGGGGCCTACCGGGCATGATTCGAGATCATTTATTTTAATTCCTACATCAATATAACTAAGTTCATTTCTGAATTGATATGGAATTTATTTTTCTTTACTGGCAGTGCCTAGTGTTGACGGTGAACTCTGTGTTCTGGTGTGGGACAGAGTAAATTTTGTACTTTTATTAACTTGCCT
The DNA here is from genome assembly GCF_040414725.1 of Anabrus simplex. Lineage (NCBI taxonomy): Eukaryota > Metazoa > Arthropoda > Insecta > Orthoptera > Tettigoniidae > Anabrus > Anabrus simplex. Next base: position 367,080,885 of record NC_090268.1, on the reverse strand, counting down.
CAGTTTCATCCTTGGCTTTGACCATATGAAAATGTTGAAGGTATGAGCGGTGATAGTAATGGCATTCCCTATGCAGTCATTCCCTGTTATGTGAAATTGTTGCTTATAGGGTCGACTGGTGCGTACATTTCAGTGGGCTTAGCAAAGTTGTGTGAAATAGCATCTTCTGCCTTGGTGATGAAAGCAACGGGACCTTACTCCTCATTTCCCTAATAAAACTCTTCAGTAATGCTGAAAGCATTTATGGAAGCTGATGGTGAAGATATTGAGGATCCAACCAGCCTTCGCGATGAGTGCTCAACATACATACATACATACATACAGGTTCAACTTACGGAGAAAATCTAATGTCAACTCACGCGACATTTAATTTTCTTCCCGGTTCCCACATTTTTATCGCAATTATTGTAGGTTTGCACAAGCCTGCCTGGTGGCCATGATCGTTAAGGTGCTGAAGTCTGACACCGAGGTTAGCCGGTTCGAGTCTCGTTAATCGAAAAAGATTTCACCATCAGGGTGTTGGTCGTCGGGATAGGGGAGGTTGTGGTATACAATTTCTGATCACTAGATTGCGTGCCAAAATCCTGTATTAATATCCAAACCTCTTCGCAGTGCTCATATGGAGTGAGGGCATATGACGCTGTTGATGATGATTCGTCCGTCGGATGGAGACGTCAAACCTTGAGCAGACCCCTTGGTGCTATTCGACAGGAGTAGGCTATGTGCCGGCACCGGGTTTCACCCTCCCCTTTCTACTGTCATGTATTACGTTATTTATTTCATCTCATTAACTCCTGTGATGAGGTTGACGTCAGGAAGGGCATCCGGTCATAAAACCCACCACGACAGTTTCATCGCACCTCATACCCGACCCGTAGACAAACGGAACAAGGGTTGGATAAAGTTCTAGGACACATTCGCCACACGTAGAAGAAGAAAATATATTACAGAGACAGAGGCCCGGAAATGCTTTATTTCAATGTAAGAACTCATTTTCGCAGCCGGAGATAGTAGGTTCGAACCCAACTGTCGGCAGCCCTGAAGATCGTTTTTCCGTGGTTTCTCATTTTCACACCAGGAAAATACTGGGGCTGTACCTTAATTAAGGCCACGGCCGATTCCTTACCACTCCTAGACCTTTCCTCTCCCATCGTCGCCATAAGACTATCTGTGTCGGTGCGACGTAAGGCGAATTATGAACTCATTTTCTACAACTGTAGAAAACACATAGGAAGGATACGTACCAGCATACCATGAAGCTCTTTCTCACATGAAATGTTTAAGACGCTCTCCGTTATCAATGATACATCCATCAACCCGCCGTCCCATGCAATCCCACATGCTCTGATGTATCCCTAAAGTATCGCGTATGCATCCTTGCATGATTTGTCAGTGCGACGTTCAACCACTGGCAAGAAACAAGGAAACCAAAGCAAAGCAAAAAATGTGTGGCACTGATGGCACACATTTTGAACACAACCGTACCAACGCAATTGATTAACATTTGAGTGTCGTTTGTTTTGCCGCATCCGCACTACCTTCATTCTAAAAAGGTTTCCGCACAGACAACAACAACAACAACAACAACAACAACAACAATTATGATATTTTAATGTTGTTCTTCCTCTTCGTCCGCTCTTCCCACACACTGTTGGGGTCACAGGTATGAATCATGTCTCACATGCGGACTGGGCCAGTTTTACAGTCTGGTGGCTTTCCTGAAGTCAGCCCTTTGCGGAGGGTTGTGTTCTATTAACCAGACTGGGGAAATCGCGGGCGCGGCCGGGAATCGAACCTGAGACCCTTTGAACCGAAGGCCACTACGCTGACCACTCAGCCTAAGAGGATGACTATTGCTTGTTTTTAGTAGTGAAATAGAATATCATTGTCAGGGACTTTGTGACCTGCGAAATAAAATACAGTATGATTAAAACGTCTTCGCCTTTTCTAAATTAATAATTGAATCGTAACCTGCTAGTCCCTGCAAACCAAAATTATTTGTAATAATTTATTGCAGCCAATGGCCATACACACAATTATTCATAATGATTAGATTACATAAGTAATTAAATTCCATAGAGTAAAAAGGTTCAATGTCAGATAGTCATTGTCAGGTCTTTACTAGCAGTCATAGTGGGGATCGACTTCCGTTCCGCTTGTAAGCAGGTCCGTACAGTGGTGCTCGTGTGTCCATGTGTTCCATCTGTGAGAGGACATTTAGAGCTGAACTCTGCCTCACACATATTGTAACACACAGTGATGGGAGGCCGTTTGCTTGTCGAATTTGCGACACTGTATTGAGATCGCATTTTGCAGGGCACAGTGATGAAAAGTCTTCTGTCTGTCTAATTTGCAACACTCTGTTGAACATGCCTCGTCCGCTTGTAGGTGCACGCGGTTCCTCTTTACCAGTCTTTAGCGAGTGCGGTAATGGATATTGTTCTTGCGGTGCAGTTGATGAGGTGGTACCTGGCGCATTTTCCACCACAGAGCCGGCAGGTACATTCTTCGTCTGGTTCGTGGTATCCAGCGGTTTGGCATACCTTTCCGTGGAACCCGTGGGCGGCGAATCGGGTGAAGGTGTGGCGTAGGTTGAAGCCTGGCCCTTTCCATTCGTCGTTTCTCACTGCCTCAGTTTCATAGAATTCTTCCGGTATTTGCTGTGCTTTTCGTCGTCTTTCTTCCAGGACTGCGGCGGATGCTTCGGTGTCGGGAAGGTTGAAGGAGGTTTTTATGTCCTCTAGGAAGAACGGCTCATCCACCAGGGCTTACACCAAAATTATCGAAGTGGCAATCTGGACACTTCATAAATCCAATAAACGTGTATTGTACTTCAGGGGCTTCTGGGCCGCCTCGGTCGTTTCTCTTTGGCCAGAACACTTCAGAATCGCCAGAATAGTGAAACATCTCCACTACTCTTTTATCTTGTATTGCGAGTATTTTTTGAGTTAATCCCAAAGCCTTCCAGATTAAATCATTTGTAAGTGTTCATTTTAGATTTAAAAATCCGGACGAGTGCTTGCGATAGGTGATCAGTAGGGCCCGGATGTTTGTGCAGTAATAGGTTAGAGTGCAAACTTACTGAAGCGAGTAATGAGTAGAGTGTACCCCCACGACGGTAATGCTATGAGGTTTGCATAAACATAAGGGGTTCGGCCCATTAGAACCCCTAGAAATCATGTTACTCCCACAACATTACGTTAGGGCGGGCTAGTCGACATTTCCTATTAAGTAATTTTGTTACTAAATAATTTTGTTAGTAGGAAATGTCGACTAGCCCGCCCTAACGTAATGGAGTGGGAGTAACATAAATTCTAGGGGTTCTAATGGGCTGAACCCCTAATGTTTATACAAACCTCATAGCATTACCGTCGTGCGGGTAGACTCTACTTATTATTCGCTTCAGTAAGTTTGCATTCTAACCTATTACTGCATAAACATCCGGGCCCTAGTGATCAGAATAGAGGCGGTGGTGGTGGTGATTGTTTTTTAAGAGAAACTACAACTGGACAAAGATCCTTTCTTTAAACAGAGGGGGGATAGAAGAGGTTAGATCCTTCAGATATTGAAGGTATAACAAAAGGAAGGGAAGGGCTACGAATACCATGAAAATGAGACAAACCTTAGGCCTCACAAACGTAGTACTGTCGTAATAAGAAGAGCACAAGAGTTGATCAAAGAAGGCTGGATAGCAAAGAAAGTGAGGAGGCATAAGAATGGTGCTCGATGAGAGTACTAAAGACATTATGAGTAACCATGTTTAGAACGAAATGATATGAAGTGTGGGGCTATTAGACATCATGTCTGCCAGTCAATTCTTCGCTACTCAGCGGGCGAATGGCACCAGGTTCGTCTAGCAATCTCCACATTACTCAGCTGACTCACGACTAGAGTAACCCAGATGCAAGCAGATCAAAAAGACGACAAAACTATTTAAAATGGAGGACAGTGCCGGAAAAAGGAGGATACAAAAATCCTCCTATGAGGGTCTGAATTTAGACACATAATCTAATTTTCATATAATTAAAGCAAAATTATCCATTTACATAACATAGAGTAAATGATTAGAACATTTATACAATGAAATTTACACGCTTTTCTGGTGCTTTTCTGAAGATTCAGTTGCCTTCAGGAGTTTTGGCATGTCTAACATACTGTAGCTATAAAAAGATACACATGTAAATTCCTTCGGATTATATTAATCCATTAAGAGGATTATCACATATTCTACTTTGAAACGGTTTCTATTATCAATCCATTGTGATGAACGAAAATAGTCCTCATAAATTTGCACTGTGCTCTGGTATAGGGAAAAAAGTATTCTGCAAGTTTTTGTTACTCCGAACTGCAATCAACCGACTTCCGTGAATTACTAAGTTGTTAAATTCAGGATCATTACTATTCTCCTTCAGGACTTGTTTGAAAATGCAGAACTGATCAATATATTTCACATGATCAATTTGAAAGGATAAAACTTAGTTTGCAAGTACATAATACATTTTTCAACATCACAATTTATATTCAATATCTTTTCAGCGCCATCCATTTGAAACATACTTCCTTCAAATCCTGGTTATCTCCTGTCGCTTGTCACGTTATCAGCTGTCGCACATTACCATACCAGTGTTCTGGCGTGGTATTGCTGAGAGAGAAGCATGCAATATTCAGAGTGGTAAATAGCGTCTATTATCACAATACAAGGCACGCATATGTAGTGTATATCCATAATCACATTTCTATATATCGATAAGATATGGATGATGCGGTCGCATAATAAAGAATACTTTTAATAACGAAGTAGTAAAACAGATTAACCGAAAATAAGCAGATTCACTAAGAAAATGGACGGCATTTATGGCGGACAATTGTTTAAACAGGAGGAAAAGTCCACATGAAAGAGGATGTCTGGTCACCATACGCTTGATGCCATGTTTGGGTATAATCTCCACTTACTCAGCTATCTCATAACAACATGTTTATCTATACCAAACTGCATGTTTTCAGGTAGCACATGATGATGACGTTCTTATCTTACAGTTTCTTTGAAACTCCACAGATGCAGTGACACCGCAGTCACTGTTAGAATAGTGACCTGTATGTGTGAGATTTCAAATAATTAGCCATAACCCTGTGTTTCGGATTCAATGTAAAATTGGAAGTCCTGTGACCGATAGTCGCGACCTCTTGCAACTGGCGAGGTCTTTACCACTTGTCAGTATTCCTTCAAAGAAGTCGGAGGTGGTCTTTGAACTTCCGTGAACTGTAGTTCCATGAGCGAATCACAAAACTGCAACATTCATGGATACGACGTTCAAAGTGAATGACAGACTGCTAGAATGAAGGGAGAGATGTGAACACATGAATGAATAAACGAATAGGTGATTGGAACTGACTGAATGATTGGGAGATTAAATGAGTAGTAAGATATTTTTATACACAGTGATCTACCAGTCCCTTGAAATGCATGAGGTTATGCAACCCACCTAATACTGTTAGGCCCGGTATTATAATGAGGGTTTAAAATGAAAATTGAGTTAAACTGTAACTTGAGTTTAAACCGATGTTGAATCTTATAATGGCCGGCCTATGTTAAACTGAGGTGAAGAAGGAAATATACGATCTTGGTAGCAGTGACTTGCAAGAAAAGATGACTATCGATTATATTTTGTTTACTTCTTTCAGGTAAAATATCGGATAAAAGCAATAAACGTTGTCCTAATTTTACTTGTAAGGAAATAGAATTGCTTGTGCAATTAGTACAGAAAAATTTATATAGTCCGTGAAACAGTGGCCTTATGAATTCCTCCGAAATCTCCCATTTTAATAAACATACTACCAAAATGCTATTAGTATGTAACTGAGGGGTTCTACAGCATGATTTCTGAAATATAAGGAAGTTACTTTATTTTCTAAAATTTACACTTTTGACATTCAAACAGTACAAAAAGTCATGTTTTACATTCTTACCTTTTCGTTGCTGGTTTTATTCTAACACCAGTTTGCTGAAATAGGGTTATGACAGTCTGTTTTGTAAGCCTAAACCTATTTAAAAACTATTTTTTATTCCATATATGAAATTGACGTCCCTTTGCTCCGAAAACTCGTAGTGCCCGTGGTCGTTTAATAATTGGAACCTCTTCTTCGTCATCGCTTAGTATTTCTTCAAACAGCTCAAAAATATCTTCGAAATCCATTCGTTCTACCACGTTGTAAGGTTATGTATTCTTAAACTACAGTTTAAACGGTAGATGAGTGACAGTAAAATTAATCTTTAGTTAAACTTAGGATTAAGTTTTATAAAACACGACTAACAGATAAACAGAAATTTAAACTGAACCAACAGTTTAAACCTCTATTACAGTATAATACCGGCCCTTAGTCATTGGGATTTATACTGCTCTGCTTGCCACCTGCATATTAGCAGTCTCAAACGAGTCAGCATTGTACGGGTAAAAGGACTATAATGCAATCGTCTAACCAAGATTGGAGAACCATTCCACAAACATGTTGTTTACTGAGTGCCCTGATACATGTACTACTTAATACGATCGAGTTGAAAGGTTGTGCGAAGTAATTTGTGGATGACAGAACCTAAATCAATGTTGTAAAATAAGAATTACTGTAAATAATAATAATAATAATAATAATAATAATAATAATAATAATAATAATAATAATAATAATAATAATAATAATAATAATAATGATAATAATAATAATAATAATCGTATGGCCTCAACTACCGTGTGCAGACATATCAGTTTGACGCCATCTGGCTGTCTGCTCGTCCATTTCGACGTTCCGCTTTCTCTAGGCCCACTAGATGGCAGACCGAGTAAACCGAAACTCTCTTGGGCGTCTGTGGCTGAGATTTAATATATTTTGTTGGGTAAACACAAAATGTGTCACCAGAGATCTTTTAATTGCCGACGTCGTACGATATGGAGTGTCGAATGGACTTTTCGCGCCCTCCAAAAATCCGACTACCTCTGCCGGGTTTGAATCCGCTATCTTGGGATCCGGAGGCCGACACTCTACCACTGATCCACAGAGGCATTACTGTAGGTATATAATGTGTGAACCATATCCGGCTTTTTGGCTGAAGGATTAGCATACTGGCCTTCAATTCGGAGGGCCCCGAGTTCGATTCCCGCAGGAGTCGGAAATTTCAACTTTGTCCGGTCAATTAATCTAGCTCGGGCCTGAGTATTTGTGTCTTTTTAACACACGTTTTCATATAAACACCTCACAGTACGAGCCACCATAGAAACATGCAATAGTGAATATATCCCTCCACATAGGGTTGGCTTAGGTAAGGCATCTGGCCGTATAACTGGGCCGAATCCATACAATGTGCTGACCCCAGGTAACTGGAGAAAGTCCAGGTAGAAGAAGAAGAAGATAATGTGACATGGAAATCAAATTTCCAGGTGAAAGGTGCTTGCATCAGCAGTGTGCCACCTGTTAGCCGGGATTGTGTCGTCATTGTGGATAGATCGGTAAAGTCTTTGAGATGCGGGAATGGAACCGCGGTTCGATTCTTGTTCTATGCAGTTATATTTGAATTCACAGCTTCATGTACCTATGTACAGTGCGACAGAGTGTCTCTTTTGACACGATAACACAATGTTAAATTGAGCATGCGTACTGCGTGAACACCACGTCTTCATAAGGAGGTCACAATATACAGCTTGGTTCATTCGCACGTGTAGTGGAAGTAAATACAATTGTTTTTACTAATCTACAATCGTGACGTATTGAAAATCCACGGCCTATTTCCAGTCATTCGACTGGGTCAGGAATGGCATGAATGAAGTCCCCATCTAGCGGCGAGGATAGGAATTTTGCCGGCTGCCGAAGCATGTCGCACTCCTCTGAAGCAATGATTAATGAATGGCAGATGAAATGAAATGATATTGGAGAATGTTGCTGAATGAAATATGACAGGGAAAACAGAAGTGACCGAGATTTTAACCACGGAACCTAGCGGTAAGAGGCCGGCGCGCTGCCGCCTTAGCCACGGAGGCTCTACTCGTGACGTATTACAGTGGTGAATTCGTTTATGATGGTATATGTCAAAAGTCATTATAGTCGCAGCATCTGTATCACGGGGGATTTCGTGAGACAAGAAAAGCGACAGCCGGTATGTTCCGCAGTCTTGAACGACGCTTGTGTGAACTGGAGCACTTGGAAGGGAAGGTGTCCGCCTCCGTAGTGTAACGAATATTGTTATTTGCTGCTGTCCTTGCAGGCCAGAGTTCAATTCCCGTTACTGCCAGAGATTTTAAAATTCCAGGAGGGCTGGTATGTGGTTAGAATGGGACAAGTAGCTCACTTCCATTGGGGGTGTGCATGAAAAGAGCTGGACCACCTCGGGATGAGGACGTGAATTTACTTACTTGGAAAGTTACTTCTTGTTAGAGACGCTCCTATAATATCTGGTCTTGATATAGAGATTGTAGCAGATGCTGTTCTGAATGTTACTCATGCATGTTCATGCGGCAGAGAAGTCTATAGTTAAGTCACTGGGTAATAACGCCCTACTTCAGTATATTAAGTTAAAGTAATAAAACTCTACTTTGTTCACGAAGAAGAATTGCATGTGTAATGTTTGTCCGGTCCTACTCTCTTTGGAACTAATAGGAAGAACGGAATGCCTGAAAGATGTGTCTTAGAGACAGCTTGACCTGGTTCCCAAGGCACATCGGCCCAAGAGAACAGTAATCTCCAATCTAAAGGGAGAAAGTCGATTTCTTGGAGAGGATAAATGATAGGAAATCACGAAACCTTTTAAACTTCATTGAAATGGAAGACATTTACATCGATGTGAATTTGGGACGTAATAGAGATTAGTATCTGGAACAAACATCCATTTTTTCGTAGCCAGTAGAATATTTGGTTGTTGAGTGAAGGAAGTCCACACAAGTTCATTACACTGCAGTCTGTCTATTAGCTCACTCATGCTTATTTTAAATGGAAGACGCAGTAGTCCTCACAGACCTTCTACTTCACAAGCGATTGCTGTGGCCTACGACAGGAATTCATATCATTGGTACTTTATGTAACACATTTTTCATATGTAAAGTTCCCGTCCGCCTTATTTCGTGTAAAAACTATGATTTGTCATTGTATCGATGAATAGAGATTAATATGTCTCCTAATTTCCTTGTAGAATTTTATAACCCGAATTTCTTCGTCTTATATATTTTAATAATAGTCACTAATAGTATGTCCGACAAATTTATTTATTGGGTGGATATATATGCATCTTGTGTACTGCGCAGAGTAATTCGGTCCGGGGCATAGTGGTTTGAGAACGCCCTGAGTGTCATATTTCTTCTACATTCACTCTATTGTCATTTAGCTGTAACCGCACTTACAATGTGCAGATTCAATCAGTCACCAATGATTTGCATTAGGGCGGTGGCAGATTCCCCATCAGTTCTTTACGTAGTCTTTTCGTAAATAATTTCATTTTTTTTTCTGCATTCTACACGAAAGTATATAACCTAAAGAGGATCCAAGTCATAGGCTTGCTATTCGGGAGTAGGGGCATGATACCTCGAAAATTCATTGAGTTCTGCAAGAAATTCCACCTGCCAAAATATTTGATTATCGACATTGCACTTTCTGCCATGAAATCGTGAGTAAGTATTTTAAGACACCCTGTTCGATGATTTTCTTTAAAATTCAGTAGACTTTTGTTTATTTCCCCCTTACACAATATTAGTTGACAACCTCTAAATCGAGGAAGTCCGACTCATTGGCTGAATGGTCAGCGTTGAGGCCTTCGGTTCAGAGGATCCCGGGTTCGATTCCCGGCCGGGTCGAGGATTTTAAACGTCTCTGATTAATTCTGGGGTCTGGGTGTTTGTGTTTGTCCCAACACTTTCCTATTCATATTCACAAAACACACTACACTACCAACAACCACAGAAACACGCAATGCTGATTATATCCCTCCATATAGGGTTGGCGTCGGGAAGGGCATCCGTCTGTAAAACAGGGCCAAATACACACGCGCAACACAATTCGCACTCGCGACCCCACAGGTATGGGAAAAAGCGGTAGAAAAATAACAAGAAGAACCTCTAAATCGAGGAAGTGTTACTATGTAATAAATAAATAAATAAATATATCGAACATTTCACTTGGTTAACACTTTTGCTCTCAGGCTATTTTCACCAGTCAAGCCCAAATCACTCAGGCCATTTTTCATGATTATGCATGTTAAAATGTAAAAAATTGCCGTGTAAAGAAATCCCCAGATATAAAATTGAAACAAATCACAGTAGTACACTATTTAATATCGTTTTTGGCCTTCTGAACCGAAGGCCTCAACGCTGACCATTCAGCCAATGAGTCGGACTGAAATACGAATCAATATCGGCTATAAAGTCACTGTCATCGTCTAAAGCATATAAATAATCCAAAACATTGGAATTATTTAGCCTAGAACTTGGTCCAGCCATGTAAAAAATTTAGGCCTACTCGTGGCACGAAAATCTAATAACACGAAATGTTAAACTAAAATTCACTTGAGAACACCGATAAATGTAGAATATAAACGAAATATAATAGACAATAATCTATTATTAAAATGGAAACAATAAAACGAAGGAAGACACGTATTTTGAAGCTTAAATGAGACTGTACTCGCAAGCAGCAAACTTCAACTCGCCATGCGGTGAACATACGCGATTTGATAACTTCATTTGTTCCAAACAGGTGAGCTTAGTGTCTCTATCTCTAAAGAAAAGTGTAAACTAAATCCAAAAGCTACTATTGCTGTCTTTTTCTGGCATCTGGGAGTTCGTTAAGGTACTTATACAGCCATCTGAATACAAAGCCGATAGATCGGCTCGCTGAGCGTATAAGAGTTAAATTATTCGAATCCATAACTCCTCTTCCTATACATAAATATTTGTCCCAATTTGTCCCCTTGAATTCCTACTTCTTCTCCATATTATAATCTCTCCTACGTTTAAAAAATGCCTATTAAACTTATTCGTATTAGTTAGTTTCTTCCCATGTCACAAAGGTACGAAAATTCGATAAGAGAATATGTCACAATCTATTATAGATCTGTTGTGCAGTAAAAACTTCAAAACATGTTTTCCCAATCGCTAGAATAATTATACATATATGCCTAGCGTGTGAGTAAGAGGGAATATGAAATCAAAGTGATAGAATCATAGTTTAGGTTTCACTCTAATTAACTTAATGAGCACCCTCTCACTGATGGAATAAACACTTCGAAACGTCTAACACAGGGATAAGCGTGTTTGTGTAGCGAAGTGGACAATTCTCTTCAGTCAGCAGTTTGTGCTGCACTATCAGGTGTATGTGTGGTATTGATCCAACGTCCAAGGGGGTTGGAGTTTATGGCCTCTGATACTTTAGGGGTCTGCAATACCTCTACCACATGCATAGTCGCTGAAGATGGGAATGCACGCGTGGAAATGTAAAGTCCTCGCATTTTATTGTATCAAACATTAAATTATTATCAAAATATAGTTCACCTTCCATGTAGATACAAACTCTGTGGATATCTGCAACAAACAACATATCTGCAAGTTCAATTGTTTCTGAGAAGCTTATACAATTCCATGCGCTCACTTTCTTGAGTGATTTTACAATTTCACTCTTCCCAGATATCATCTGGGAGAAGGGAGATTGATCAGAACATTTCATTGCGTGTATTTACGTTGAGATATACCTGGGACACTTACAGGCAGTAACAATGTTAGATAGTGACTTCGAGCAATCTACAGCTTAATAATAATAATAATAATAATAATAATAATAATAATAATAATAATAATAATAATAATAATAATAACAATAATAACAATAGAGAAAAATAGGTTAACGATCTAATCCATACACAATATTATATTCTAAAAAGATTATTTATCAAACAAAAGTGGACTTGTTTTGGCTCCTGGAGCTATCATCAGCACACAGACACTTAAGATTAATAGCGTGAAGTTCTCATCATTGGTGTATTTAGTTTTAATAATATACAATGCCTGACAAAAAAAGTTAAGCAGACCAGAAGGAATAGTCCAATATTATTCCATTTCGGTATACATACATACCACTGAAGTGTGAGTAAATGATTAGATTGACAAGGATCTGTAATCTGTAAAACGCCCACCGGAGTTTATTCGTGATGACAGCGTCCTGTTGTTGATAAGTTGCTGTGAGTCAGACAGTTGAGCAAGACGTGCAGAGAGGACTGCGCACAGTACGCAGCACCCGCGATGCCTCGCAGACGAGTTAGGCAGCATTTGACAGAAACCTCAATGTGGGGCTGCACGAGGCTGGTTGGTCGTATCGCGCAATTGCCAGGCACGTGGACCATTCAGATGTCTCAGTGGCCCGATGTTGGACTCAGTGGGTAGATGAGGGTACCCAGTCACGTCGTGCAGATTCGGCTCGACCAAGAAACACCACCCCTGCATGCATGAGGAAATCTGCGCATTTATCCGCGATATCTGAGAACTTAGTTCCTTGGCGGATACAAACTGTATGGCAATGCGGATAATTTTGCTGACAATTCCTAAATAATTAAGTTTATTGATTTCCACTCAGGTATACTCTTGTTTTTGATTGTGGTTAGGCGACCCTTGACATTGGTATGGGAGAATAGTGATATATGAAGAGCCTTGAGACCATAAAGCCGTAAATCTGACCTAAGCCTGACTGGCTCCTGCCTGCAATTATTAGTGGAAGGAACAAAGGTCAACACGTCGGTAGATGTCGCAAGAGAAAATCCCTCATAAACCTGCGACTGTAGGGGTCCTGGTGCCAGGTGTCAGGCCGGTTGTATTATGTTAACAGATCTATCCGTTTCAATACCTTGGGTGTAATATACTGTAGTTAAGTATTTAAATTATCCGCTGATAGCCATTTTGCGGATGCGGATAACCATTCGCGGATGCGGGTGCGGATGAAGAGTGTGCGGATATTATTTTGTATATCCGCTCAGGGCTCTCCCCGAGGGAGGACCGTCATATGGCGCGCCAAGCATTGCGGGATCGCATAACTTCGGCACCTGCCATCCGCGAACATGTACTGGAGATTACATCATCATGTGAGTTCCCGCACAATGTTTCGACGACTCGCATCCGCCGGAATGCGGTCCTACCCCCATGCATCGGTTACCATTGACACCAGAACACCAACGCCTGCGTTTGGAGTGGTGCCTTACCTGCCTTGGACAAAGAACGACTGGCGTCGCATCATATTCAGTGATGAGTCCAGTTTCTCCAAAACCTCTGATGACATTCGCGTGCAAGTTTGGCGTCGTCGAGGGCAGAGGGAAGATCATGCCCATATTGTGGAAAGACACACAGGCGTAATCTCTGGCATCATGGTGTTGGGAGCCATAGATCAGACTTTGTCGACACAGCGATACGTCACAGACATTCTGCGTCTGAACGTCGTACCCCTTTTGTCACAGCACCTTGGGACAGTGTTCCAATAAGATAATGCACGTCCACACACAGCACGTGTGTCTACGGACTGCCTTGAGCATGCTGAGGTCCTCCCGTAGCCAGCAAGATCCCCGCAACTCTCCATCATTGAATACGTGTGGGATGACATTGGAAGAGGACTCCGTCCCAGTAACAACCTATGGGATCTGGAGGGACAGCTGCAACAACTGTGGACGAACTTGTCTCAGGCGAGAATCCATAGGCTGTTTGACACCATTCCGAAACGTATAAGGGCATGTACGGCCAGAGAGGTGCGAACCTTCCACCTGAAACTGATAATGGCCTTGTCTCTTTCATCCAATATTATAATCAGTTCAATAAAGACACATGTTTATTTTTTGGAGGTTTATGGCGCACCGACACACATAGATCTTATGGCGACGATGGGATATGAAAGGCTTAGGAATGGGAAGGAAGCGGCCATGGCCTTAATTAAGGTACAGCCCCAGCATTTCCTTGGTGTGAAGATGGGGAAATCACTGGAAACCATCTTCAGGGCTGCCGACAGCGGACTTCGAACCCACTATTTCCCGGATACAAGCTAATAGCTGCGCGCCTCTAACTACACGGCCAACTCGCCCGATGACCCATTCAATTAGGAATGCTCTTTCCCCAGCTGGTGTTTATGCATGACTGGGAAAGAATACAATTCAACCTCAAAATCTGGTGTTTTCTTATCGGTACTTTCAAGCAATGCCATAGATTTTATTCGACGATTGTCCTCTTTGACGCCCCATGATAGCACCGGAACTTGTCTGTACTTCCCAACTCTCCACAATAAACTGAATGTTTAAAAAATAAACACAATAAACACAAACATACAGCATTTGTACTGCCCTCTTATCTGCCCATGTAGGGCTGCATGAGTTTCATTTTGACGTGCCCCAGCAACATATAGACAAAGAATCTGTTATATCTTGCTAAGTTAAGGGATACGCTAGCTAGTCTGTGGTGACTTAATAATTCAAGACATATCTTTTATTGTTCCACATACCTATAAAATGTGAACATAAATTATTGTCCACATTTCTATTCATAAACACATACTAGTTACAGTGGTGTATAAGTTTCACTACGTGCAGCACGAATGTGTTCTGTAATGTGAGTTCGTTTTGGTTATAATCAGGTTACTTTACAAGCCATGCCTGTTCTCATTGTACTGTCGTGGAGTTATACACTCCAATGCGACTGTAATTTGATCAGAAAAATATGATTCTCTGTTTGAAACTAATCATATTGTACGGATTGTAAACAAGTCAAAACTTGTATGGGGATTACGACATAATATAACACTACTATTGTACTAAAGAGACAACCTGAACTAATGTTAAGCAGTGATGAAAACAAAAATAGTAATTCTGACAGTTTCTCATACTAATATTTCGCAGTATTGTAGTTTGAAAGTTTTCTTCTTCTTATTCTTACTTTGTATCACTTTTCCACATCTGTGGGGTCGCAGGTGTGAACTGTATGGCACATGTAGATTTGGCCCGGTTTTACAACCGGATGCCCTTCCTGACGCCAAACCTGTATGAAGGGATGTAATCACTGTTACATGTTCCTGGGTTGGTTGGTAGTGTAGTGTGTTGTGTGAATAATAAGAGGAACATGTTGGGACAAACACGAACACAAAGTTCTCGGGCCAAAAGTATTCATCACAAGCGATTAAAATCCCCCACCTGCCCGGGAATCGAACTTGGGACCCTCTGAACCGAAGGCCTCAACGTTGACAATCTAGCCAATGAGTCGAACAGTAGCACGAAATGTTCATTGCTAATTAAATGTAATGGAAGACAGGTATGCTACGAAACAAGTTGTGTACTTATTAAAATGTGACTTAATTCCATGTTTACACTAGCGATATTTGAAACCACATTAGAAAAATACAGTATAAGCATAAATAACAATGTCGATTCCTACACCCAGTGTCAAAATGTGTAATGTGATTTCCAGACTACCAGGATAAATTGTTATTTCATTATTATGTGGCATAATTCATTCGTGACAACCAATAAGACATTTCACTGTATACAAAAGAAATTGTTAATATTTGCACGTTCGAATTTGCCCCACTTACATACGGTAGACTCACTCTAGTGAGAGCGCCCAGCACATACTGGAACCGATTCCTCGCATGCGACATCGAGTGCGACCGCGGACTCGTAGGAACCGATTCTGGCGTCATTCGCGCACATCACTACTTGTCAGTTCTGAATGCGTAATGAACACGTAAAAATGCTTACAGCAATAGAGTCTCCCGCCAAGTGTGAAGTGCGTGCTGTCATTCGATTTCTTCATGCTGAGAGGTGCAATGCAACTTTTTCGAATCGCCTGACCCACTCGCTGAACAAGATCATCGGTTGACATTCGCTTTCTTCCCTCACCGCTTGTATCATGAACGTCTGCTCGCCCTGCTTCAAAGTTCCTGCACCATAGACGCACTTTGCTGTCACTCGAGAAAGTTATATCGTACTCATTACTCATTCGTCGATGGATTTCGGCTGCATTGCTCCCCTCAGCATGAAGGAATCGAATGGCAGCACGCACTTCACAGTTGGCGGAGGACTCTAATATTCTAGGCATGTTAATGTGCGCACTGCGCACTGAGAACTGACAAGTGCGACGTGACGCGGTCGACGAGCATACTAGAGACACTGCGCAACACATCTGCGCAACGCCTCATCGGATCCTCACTCTGGTTTTAATTTCGCGACCAATTGCAGGCCACCTTAACTTAACCACTTTCATCCTTGCTCATAGATCCGTGCGAGGAACTGGTACGTTAACTAGTAGATTATAAAATGTGCCGATATAGACTGTACAGGGTATCCCATATAAACTGAGACCGAAGGCACGGGGTTTGTACTCTGCGCTGCGGCAGTTGCCTCGGCCGAACTCACGTCACGCGCGGCCGCCATTCCTTTAAGCGTGTGTACAACCTATGAAATCTTACCTTATACGTGTCTTCCTTCCTCGGTTATACAGGCATTGTATCTGGTAACCACATTCTGGCTGATGCGAGTAAGTTCTGCTATTGTGCTGTTTCAGATTTCATTCGTAATATTTTCTTTCAGTTCCACCAATGTGTGAGAATTTGTTCGATACATTTTTTTCTTTCAGCTTACCCCAGAAGTAAAAATCACACACTGTTAGATACGAGGGGGAACAGTCCAGCACTGATCACTCTGTCTGCAAACACTTTCGAGATTTTAAAGAGGGAACCTTCTGCTGTATGAGCTGTTGAAACCACCCACGTGATTTGGTGTCTCTCTGTATTTACTGTCGTCTCGAAAAAAAAAAAAAAAAAAAAAGGTCCAATTATTCGTCTTGCACTAACAGCACACAAACACCAATTTTCCTATCATAGGGACTTCATAATCACTCTGCCGAGCTCGATAGCTGCAGTCGCTTAAGTGCGTCCAGTATCCAGCATTCGGGAGATAGTAGGTTCGAACCCCACTGTCGGCAGCCCTGAAGATGGTTTTCCGTGGTTTCCCATTTTCACACCAGACAAATGCCGGGGCTGTACCTTTATTAACGCCACGGCTGCTTCCTTCCCACTTCTAGCCCTTCCCAGTCCCATCATTGCCATAAGACCTATCTGTGTCGGTGCGACGTAAAGCAACTACCATAATGACTGTTCTTTTTGAACACCAATAGCGGGAACTATGGCTGATCACTTGACCAGTAAGATGAAACCAGGCCTCATTCGAAAAGAACACAAACTGTGGGTCGAATAAACAATCATTCAGTGATGCAAGATACCACTCACAATGTCTCACTTTTATGGGTCGTCTAAACCTGCACGGTTTGATGTGTAACAGCCCTGTGTGCAGAAGAACCGAAATCCCTACTTGTCGTGTTAATTTTCTGAGTGATTTATTCAGTGACCGTCCAAGATTCGAACCAATGTCATCTAACTTTTCCTCTGTTAAAACTGTTCGTATGCACGCAGGTTTTTTTTTTTTATTGAGCCCTGAGCCAGTAATTTTGCATTTATTTACAATTACGTGAATCTGTGCTCGTGAAATTGTTGAAGAAATTGAGCCGACTCCTACTTAAACTTTTACATATGAAAATACGGTGTTGCAAGGATAACTGTTTCACCGTGTTAACAACTGAGATTCAGACTTGGCGACTGATGCTTGCGAGGTCGAACAAGTGCAT
This sequence comes from Anabrus simplex, assembly GCF_040414725.1. Classification (NCBI taxonomy): domain Eukaryota; kingdom Metazoa; phylum Arthropoda; class Insecta; order Orthoptera; family Tettigoniidae; genus Anabrus; species Anabrus simplex. The sequence goes on along the minus strand of NC_090268.1, from coordinate 367,063,216 downwards.
GCCGCTTGCAAGGTCAAGATCTATGCGCGTACCTCCAATACTGCAGCGTACATATGGGAGAGTACAAATGCCGCTTCGACGGTCTTAGTTTATGTGGAAGACCCCGTATAATGTTCAATAAACTGTAATAAACCATCGGCACTGGGAAATATGTCTTTCATCTATTATAGTAATTTTGATTCAGCAAGTAACTCTCGTATGGCTTTTAGTGCCGCCGGGAGTGTCCGAGGACAAGTTCGGCTCGCCGGATGAAGGTATTTTGATTTGACTACCGTAGGCGACCTGCGCGTTGTGATGAGGATGAAAATGATGATGAAGACGACACGTACACCCAGTCCCGTGCCAGGAAAATTAACCAATTATGGTTAAAATTCCCGACCCTGTCGGGAATCGAACCCGGGCTCCTGTGACCAAGGGCCAGCCCGCTAACCATTTAACCATGGATCCGGACGCTAATCAAATAGATCACAGTTGAGAAAGCTGCGGTGCGGAGAACTGCGTGGATTTCTGCATTTCTCAAAATGTCGCTTCATATTGACAATGAAAGGCTTCAAAGTTAATTAAAACACATTCGAGGAGATAGAGGGACTTGTCGGAATTACAGAAAGTCCAAAATGACCGATTTGGAGCGTCAAAAGGCTTAGCGAGAGCGTCTCGGAGTTAAGCCGATCAAGTGTCGCGAGCGAGTTACGTGCTACTGGAGCCGCAGACAAGCACTTCCCAGTGGTGGAAAATGTTTTAGCACGAATGGACTCTGCCTTGAAGAGGAGTACATTTGTTTATGAATAATAAATAAAATATCAACAATAACATTTCAAACCCATAGCGACTAGATACTTCATTTCGACAATACCATCTTGCGGTGCGTATTGGGCGTCAACACTTATGGCCGTGATCCGGTTACATCCCTGTTTCATCTTTTTTCTTTCACCTTTATCTCTAATACCATCTTCCTTGATACGGACATTATTATAGCCTATACATGCTTTCTCTTTGTTATTTATTTATTATTAAATTTCTTACAAAAATGTTAATATTAAGTCCCTTCTTTGTAAAATGTTGTTTGTTTTCTTACTGTTAATATTTTATATCATACAACCCTTTTAAAATGAAGTAACCCTTCTATGTTCCTGTATCTGATTATTACTACTCTGTGGCGTAGTGGTTAGAGTGATTAGCTTCCACCCCTCCCCCTCCGCCTCCTTTCCCCCTCTGCTGAGTCTCGATTCCCGTCTGTGCTATGAAAAGTGGTACGAGGACTAGAACTGGGTCCACTCAGCCTCGGGAGGTCAACTGAGTAGATGAGGGTGCGATTCCCACCTCAGCCATCCTCGAAGTGGTTTTCCGTGGTTTTACACTTCTCCAGGCAAATGCCAAGATGGCACCGAACTTAAGGCCACGGCCTCTTCCTTCCCTCTTCCTTGTCCATCCCTTGCAATCTCTTCCCATCCCCCCACAAGACCCCTGTTCAGCATAGCAGGTGAGACTGCCTGGGCGAAGTCCTCCTCCTCCCCAGTTGTATCCCCGACCCTAAGTCTCACGCTCCAGGACACTGCACTAGAGACGGTAGAGGTGGGATCCCTCGCTGAGTCCGAGCGAAAAAGCAACTCTGGATGGTAAACGGATTAAGATAAATAAATAAATAAATAAATAAATAAATAAATAAATAAATATTACAACGATGGAAGGAAGGAAGGAAGGAAGGAAGGAAGGAAGGCAGGAAGCAAGGAAGGAAGGAAGGAAAAGTGATACGTTCTCAACATGGATTGAAAGCGCCAGTAGCTTTAGCAGAAGTCGTTCTTACTGGAAGCGTTACGCACTCAGACGCAGTTATATCCGGCATTACTGGCAACAAACTATTTCGGATAAATTTTGAGGAACGTTGCAGTATTGCGTTAACCACATGACGTTGGAGGAGGGGGTGGGTTTTGATACAGCCCTCAGCCCTCTATGCCACGCTACCCTGGCCTAACCTTTCCATTTTTGCGTAACTACTTCATCCTACACCCTGCATGCCCTGATCTGGCCCTACCGTTCTTACCGTCTTAACTTCCCTCAGCCATGAAGATGGTTTTCCGTGGTTTCCCATTTTCACACCAGGCAAATGCTGGGGCTGTACCTTAATTAAGGCCACGGCCGCTTCCTTCCAACTCCTAGGCCTATCTTATCCCATCGTCGCCATAAGACCTATCTGTGTCGGTGCGACGTAAAGCCCCTAGCAAAAAAAAAATAATAATAAAAAAGTAACCGAACAAGTCTTGAGTGTCTCAAGATGTATCCTATCCTACACTTGATTCTGCCCCCACTGTGGATCAGTGGTAGAGTGTTGGCTTCTGCATCCAAAGATAGAGGGTTCCAACCCGCCGGAGGTAGTCGTATTTTTGAAGGGCGGAATAAAGTCCATTCGACACACTATGTCGTGCGATGTCGGCATGTAAAAGATCTCAGGTGACACATTTGGTTGTAACCGACAAAAAGTCATTAAAACTCAGCCTTATTCCGCCATTTGGTAGGCCTAGAGTAAAATGAAACGTCGAAATTGACGAGCAAGCACTTAGATGGCGTTAAACTGAAATACTTGCATAAGGTTGGTGAGACCATATTATTTTTATTATTATTATTATTATTATTATTATTATTATTATTATTATTATTATTATTATTATTATTATTATTGGTTCATGGTGTGAGTTACTGTTGTCACGTCCTAGTTCGTGACCATGGGCAACGTCTGAGTGGCCTAGTAAGTGATCCGGAGAGTCCGGATACCAGTTGCTATGGAATGGGAGTGGGCATCTCGGATATATTCTGCGTCATGGTCCCCCTTGTGCTCAGGCGGCTAGGACTACACAATTCACCGGTGGTCCATAACCCGTTAGAGTACAGATCCTCACTTGGACTATGTGCAAGTAGTGTAGCATCCTGCTTCATGAATTTACCGAGCTCAGAACATTTTAAGCAAGCCTCGGACCTATGGGAGTAACGGAGTCCAACTCCCATTTGACAGGCGAGGGACTCCTTGGAAACAACTTGGCGAACGAAATGGAACTCGATGGGGAGCTATCAATATTAATGGGACTTATGGAAGAAAGAAAGCAGAACTGGCTGAGTCAGCAAAGAGGGTGCATCTGAAGGAGGAAGAGATAGGGGATTATAAAGTGTACTTGACGGGTGTTAGAAAGGGAAGGGCAAAGTCTTGGGTAGGGCTCTTTATCAGGAATACAATTGCACGCAACATAGTTTCTGTTAGGCACGTAAATGAGCGAATGATGTGGGTAGATTTGTCAGTTGGAGGAATTAGGACTAGAATTGTCTCCATGTATTCACCATGTAAGGGTGCAGATAAGGATGAAGTTGACAAGTTTTATGAAGGATTGAGTGACATCGTGGTCAGGGTCAACAGCAAGGATAGAATAGTGCTAATGGGCGATTTCAATGCGAGAGTTGGGAATAGATCTGAAGGGTACGAAAGGGTGATTGGTAAATGTGGGGAAGATATGGAAGATAATGGGAATGGTAAGCGTTTGAAGGACTTCTGTGCTAGTACGGATTTAGCTGTTACGAATACATTCTTCAAGCAAAAGGCTATTCACCGCTACACATGGGAGGCTAGGGGTACCAGATCCATAATAGACTATATCTTAACAGACTTTGAATTCAGGAAATCTGTAAGGAATGTACGTGTTTATCGCGGATTTTTCGATGATACAGACCACTATCTGATCTGTAGTGAACTAAGTATCTCTAGGCCTAGGGTAGAGAAAGTGAAATCTGTCTTCAAACGAATAAGGGTAGAAAATCTCCAGGACGAGGAAATTAGACAGAAATACATGGATATGATTAGTGAGAAGTTTCGAACAGTTGACAGTAAGTAGGTTCAGGATATAGAAAGTGAATGGGTGGCATACGGGGATGCTGTAGTAGAAACAGCAAGGGAATGCCTAGGAACAACTGTGTGCAAAGATGGGAAAAGGCGAACATCTTGGTGGAGTGATGAAGTGAGAGCAGCTTGTAAACGTAAAAAGAAGGCTTATCAGAAATGGCTCCAAACAAGAGCCGAAGCAGACAGGAATTTGTACGTAGATGAAAGAAACAGAGCGAAACAAATAGTCGTTGCATCCAAAAAGAAGTCGTGGGAAGATTTTGGTAATAACCTGGAAAGGCTAGGTCAAGCAGCAGGGAAATCTTTCTGGGAGGGAAAAAGGAAATGAACAGTATTTTGAGTAATTCAGGTGAACTCATAATAGATCCCAAGGAATCACTGGGGAGGTGGAGGGAATATTTTGAACATCTTCTCAATGTAAAAGGAAATCATCCTGGTGGTATTGCGAACAGCCAAGCTCATGGGGAGGAGGAAAATGATGTTGGTGAAATTATGCTTTTAGGAAGGGGAAAGGATGGTAAATAAACTCCACTGCCATAAGGCAGCAGGAATAGATTAAATTAGACCTGAAATGGTGAAGTATAGTGGGAAGGCAGGGATGAAATGGCTTCATAGAGTAGTAACATTAGCGTGGAGTGTTGGTAAGGTACCTTCAGATTGGACAAAAGCAGTAATTGCACCTATCTATAAGCAAGGGAACAGGAAGGATTGCAACAACTATCGAGGTATCTCATTGATTAGTATACCAGGCAAAGTATTCACTGGCATCTTGGAAGGGAGGATGCGATCAGTCGTTGAGAGGAAGTGGGATGAAAACCAGTGTGGTTTCAGACCACAGAGAGGCTGTCAAGATCAGATTTTCAGTATGCGCCAGGTAATTGAAAAATGCTACGAAAGGAATAGGCAGTTGTGTTTATGTTTCGTAGATCTAGAGAAAGCATATGACAGGGTACTGAGGGAAAGGATATTCGCTATACTGGAGGCATATGGAATTAAAGGTAGATTATTAAAATCAATCAAAGGCATTGATGTTGACTATTGGGCTTCAGTGAGAATTGATGGTAGAATGAGTTCTTGGTTCAGATTACTTACAGGGGTTAGACAAGGCTGCAATCTTTCACCTTTGCTGTTCGTAGTTTACATGGGTCATCTGCTGAAAGGTATAAAATGGCAGGGAGGGATTCAGTTAGGTGGAAATGGTAAGCAGTTTGGCCTATGCTGACGACTTAGTCTTAATGGCAGATTGTGCCGAAAGCCTGCAGTGTAATATCTTGGAACTTGAAAAAAGGTGCAGTGAGTATGGTATGAAAATTAGCCTCTCGAAGACTAAATTGATGTCAGTAGGTAAGAAATTCAACAGAATTTAATGTCAGATTGGTGATACAAAGCTACAACAGGTCGATAATTTCAAGTATTTCGGTTGTGTGTTCTCCCAGGATGGTAATATACTAAGTGAGATTGAATGACGGTGTAGTAAAGCTAATGCAGTGAGCTCGTAGTTGCGATCAACAGTATTCTGTAAGAAGGAAGTCAGCTCCCAGACGAAACTATCTATACATCGGTCTGTTTTCAGACCAACTTTGCTTTACGGGAGCGAAAGCTGGGTGGACTCAGGATATCTTATTCATAAGTTAGAAGTAACAGACATGAAAGTAGCAAGAATGATTGCTGGTACAAACGGGTGGGAACAATGGCAGGAGGGTACTCGGAATGAGGAGGTAAAGGCTAATTTAGGAAAGAACTCGATGGATGAAGCTGTACGCATAAACCGGCTTCGGTGGTGGGGTCATGTGAGGCGAATGGACGAGGATAGGTCACCTAGGAGAATAATGGACTCTGTTATGGAGGGTAAGAGAAGTAGAGATAGACCAAGACGATGATGGTTAGACTCGGTTTCTTTTTTTTTTCTATTGGCTTTACGTCGCACCGACACAGATATGTTTTATAGCGACGATGGGACAGGAAAGGCTTAGAAATGGGAAGGAACTGGCCGTGGCCTTAATTAAGGTACAACCCCAGCATTTGCCTGGTGTGAAAATGGGAAACCACGGAAAACCATCTTCAGGGCTGCCGACAGTGGGGTTCGAGACTCGGTTTCTAACGATTTAAATATAAGAGGTATAGAACTAAATGAGGCTACAACATTACTTGCAAATCGAGGATTGTGGCGACGTTTAGTAAATTCACAGAGGCTTGCAGACTGAACGTTGAAAGGCATAACAGTCTATTATGATAATGTATGTATGTATGTATGTACATTATTATTATTATTATTATTATTATTATTATTAGTCTCTTATTTTTCTTCTTCTTAATCTGTTTACCCTCCAAGGTCGGTTCTTCCCTCGGACTCAGCGAAGGATCCCACCTCTACCTCCCCCAGGGCAGTGTCCTGGAGTTTCAGACTCTGGGTCCAGGGTTACAACTGGGAAGGATGACCCGTACCTCGCCCAGGCGGCCTCGCCTGCTATGCTGAACAGGGGCTTTGCGGGGGGATGGGAAGATTGGAAGGGATAGACAAGAAATAGGGAAGGAATCGGCCGTAGCCTTAAGTTAGGTACAATCCCGGCATTTGCCTGGAGGAGAAGTGGGGAAACCACGGAAAACCACTTTCAGTTCTCTTACGACTCTTTTCAAATTTCGTGGCAGAGCCGGGAATCGAACCCGGGCCTCAGGGGGTGGCAGCTAATCACACTAACCACTACACCACAGAGGCGGACATTAGTCGCTTCTTATGGTCAAATTTGGCCAGGTAGTTCACCAGTCTCTTCATTCGTAATCTGATCTACTCTTAACACCACATTTCAAAAGCATATATTCTCTTTTCCAGTTAGTTATTGTCAATATTTCACTTCCGTGCAACAACACGCTCCAGACAAAAGTCGTCAGAAACGTCCAATTTATACATCAGTGTTTGAAGAGAACATTTTTTTTCTTATGAATGGCCTCCTTTGCTCGTGCTAATCCGCATTCCATGTCCTCCTTGCTTATGCCATCCTCAGTTATTCTTCTACGATAGTGACAATATTTATTTTCTCCTTCATGGCTTTACTTCCTAACATTTCCTGCGTCACCTGACGCATGATTAAAATATGGGAATTTATGAAGTAATTTCTGGATGGACTAACTCTAGCTTAGCTCGTAGCTACATTGTGCTTTTAATTTAACATTTTAATGCCAAATTAAATTTATCCCTAAACCGTTTAAAGCAGGTTTACATCATAATTTATAAATTTACAAAATGAGACTTTAGATTAACTTTTGTCAGTGTTTAATAATGCAATGCCAAATGAAATACAATAAATCGTGATGATTACGTAGTTTTCAGCATTATGAAACAGAGATCACCGGTTACTTCAGCTTGACTGCTTGATAAATCACCATGGATCACGAAACATCAAACGAATATCATGTGGCTCTATAGCTTAGTTTAATAAAGTTTTTTGCTTTATGTCCCACTGACTACTTTTTACGGTCTTCGGAGACGCCGAGGTACTGGAATTTAGTCCCGCAGGAGTTATTTTACGTGCCAGTAAATCTACCGACACGAGACTGACGTATTTGAGCACCTTCAAATACCACCGGACTGGGTAATGATCGAACCTGGCAAGTTAGGGTCATCAGCCCGACGTAGTGTAGTTTGTAGAAGACGGTGTATTTGCTCTGAGCCGATTGAGAGGGGAATGAGTCAGTGTTGCCAGTTTGCTGCCAGAAAGAGGGACTTGAGTTTCTCGGATGTATTTCTCGGAAAAATATTTCGGTACAATATCTGGAAATCCTGCTTCATTTGTTTACTTTCTCCTTGACTTTGTCCCTGTGAGAGCCTTGACCCTTTTAAGAAGATGATTACCCATTTTTCTCTGTCTACCGCTATCCTTCTTCAACCTCACACTTTCAACAGTCTTAGGTCTTGCTCCATGCCCTCCATCAATCTCGCTCTTCCTCTTTTTACTTTTCTCTCTTCTCCGAGTTTATCATCCAACACTGACGATCATCAATTCTCTTATTCAGAAAAATTAATCAGTCCATTTCTCTCTATCTCTCTCTCTCTCACACACACACAGAAAGAAAGAGAGATTTTTAAACTGAACGATGCATGGTTTTCTAATAACTGTTCGTTGTTTTAAATGTTAATGTACCGTTATCTTCATTTAGAGTCTTTCATAAAAAATGGTGTAAATATATCAAAAGAGATCTGCCTCTTCCACATCGAAAACAAGAAGAAAGCTCGCTCAGCGCCGTGGCTCTCCACCTTGGAAGCAAAGAACAAAACCCTCGACATTTTAATACGCGTGTTCGTATTATTCTTGGAGTTCTTTTGTGCTCTAAGCCATTATCCATGCACGAGGTTCTGCGGTGTAAATATACACGCTATTGTGATGTTCCTTGTACAAAGCGAAATATTACAGTACATTAGCATTACTGCTCTTTCAGATTACACATAATAATGTTCGACATTAAGTTTTAATTACAATTTTAATTTCAATACTTCCTCGATGCAAGGGTTGCCTTGCTTGGCAAAGCTTACGTGAAGACTAAATAAACCGTTGCTATGAAAACATCACGCCTAGAATATGTTTTCTATGACAATGAAGTGAGATAAACATAAAAATTAAAGAAGAATTATAAAATTGTAACGTGGAGCTGGGTAGGAAATATACACACAACACTCGTAGCGTTTAAATATATTGAAAAGAATTATTAATCATTACTAAGTGCTTACACATAACACAAACACAACTTACTATACAGTCTGTGCTCTCTCTGCACTTACTACTCATTCATACTAGTTGTTCACTCTACCGCTTACAAATTAAAACAATCACGTCACACACTCTTCCACTGCTGTCCACTCTGAGTCAGCTGTACGATATCACAGGCATTTAGTTCACAGCTCGTACGCAACCTAGTATTACAATCCTGTATGACGTACTCTGTCCGTACACTCACAACAGACTTCATTCACTATCCCCTACCGACTTCTCTGACGCTACGCCATAGGCACAGCAGCTGGACAGGAGACTCAATTCCTCGGCGGCAGACAGAACTTCATGGACAGAACTGCTATCTTACTCTCACAGTACTGTATTTTCCCCCAGGTAGTATTAAGTCATATATGTGCCAAATTTGGTTGAAATGGTAATTTTGCCTGTCATTTTTAATCGTTTAGCTTCGCCGATGTCTTTACGTAAACATATTCCTCCTTACCTGTGTGCAGCCCAATAAGTAGAGAATGTATTGCGGACTAGGGCAAGCATTCGCGTAGAGTGATCATTTAACGATTTGATATTAGGTTTACCCAACGTGGCTGAAATTAGAGATCTGTCAATGCCTGATGATTCACTGGCAGGTAATTCGGGAGAGAATTAAAAAAAACAAGTAAATCGGTCAAATAGAACGGCCGGACGAACTGAAAATGTATGCTTTTATTATTTTTCAAATATATAAGATGTCATTATATTACGATTGTTTCAGCATACAGAGTTGCTGTTCATTATTTCTGAATCAATACTATCAAAAATATTTCCCAAAATTTGACTGGTCTTTAGAAGCAACAGTCGTTAATTCCAAACTCCCTTTTTCTCTCGTAACCAAAATTAGGAGTCTCTTCAGTATTCATTTTTTAAGATTTATAAAAGCTCTCCTATGATTTTCACTCCCTGAAACAGAAACAAGCATGTTTAAAGTGTTCAAAATCAGCCCGATATATAGCACGAATCCATTTATCTCACTTTTCTTTTTCACAAGTATACGAAAATGTTGAAATCAATCAACCAATCAATCAATCAATCAATCAATCAATCAATCAATCAATCAATCAATCAATCAATCAATCAATCAATCAATCAATCAATCAATCAATTAATGATCTGTATTTCAGGCCGTCGGCCAGGTGGCAGATTCCCTATTAGTTCTTTACCTAGACTGTTTTAAAATGATATTTAAAAAGTTGGAAATTTCTGTTTATTTTAGCCCCTTCCTTATCTGAACAGTAATTGGATGTTATAAAATAAATGTATTACTTTCACTGACCTGCTGTCCACCTCCGTAGCGTAACGGTTTGTGCTATTAGCTGCCATCCTCGGAGACCTGGGTGCGCTTCCCGGTACTGCCAAAAAATGGCAAGAAGGCTGGTATGTGGTTGAAATGGTACATGCGGCTCACCTCCATTGGGGGTGTGCCTGAAAAGAGCTGCACCACCTCGGGATGAGGACGCGAGTTTACTTACTTACTGACCTTTCTCACTGCACATTCACCTTAGTTTGTAAGGACACTAACATGTAATAATACATACAATCATAACTAAATGCTGAATGTTAAATCCTCAAAATAAGTCATGAATGTTCAGTGGGTTCACATAACCTAGCAATGCTTGCTCAAGCTGCTCAAACGACAATACTGCAGAAGTAACTATAGATTACTACAGAAAACAAAGTTTCACAGAAATGTTTTCGTATTATTTATTGAAAACACCTACGAACACCTTTAGCAAAGTTGAAATTACAACAAGGTACAATCACACTATGTCTTTGATGGCGAGACGCAGTGTTTACAGTGCACTATGTCTTCTGGCATGGGCTACAATAAATTTGTTACTTTCATTAACCTGTCTCAGTCTCATCCTTGACTTTGATAGTATGAAAGTGATTGAGGTATGAGAGATGCTAGTAATGCGATTCCTTATGCAACCAGTCCCTGATATGAATGGTGTAAAAATATTACTCATAGGGTCGGTTGATGCATGCATTTCAGTGGGCTTGGCAGACTGATATGTGATAACAACTTTTGGCTCGATAGGTAAAGCAACGGGAAACCACCTCACTCCTCATTACCCTGGTATGCCTCTTCTGTGACTCCCAGGCTATCTATAACAGCTGTTGAGGATCAAACCAGATTTCGGGCTAAATACCAAACACGCAACCATGTAATCAAGACTGGTACCTCTACATGAGGGCCTCTCAAACGCCCAAAATCTCACGCGTGCAAACTGCGGCGCAGAGTTCCTGTGCACATTGCATCGGTCCTACTCGGCTAGGCTCGGACCAATGCTTCGTCTCTGGGCGACTCGGCTAAGCTCGGCTCGGCTTGGCTAGGCTCGGATTTGGAGTGCTACGGAGCAAGTGAGGAAGAGGGAGGCAGGTGGAGCGAGCGAGACAGGCGTGGGGAAAGAGGGAGACAGCGCTATTGTTACAAATCGAGGAGTGGGGGTCTGCACTCTGGTCATCGAAGCGAAGTCGTCTTTTGCACCGTGCACCCTGAGAGGCCCTGCTTTACAGTATGTGGACATACCAAAGCAGTGATGCCATCCCTGTGGAACTGGCAACAATAGATGGCTGGAACTAACCTATCGAGCTGGTTATGCTCTGGCAGATATAAAGACTTGAGTGTCCATTGTCTTCTGCTACAAGGACGGCCATGACCAAAGCCGGAGGAGCGTTCTTAATTACATACAGTTCAAACTGTACAGTATACATTTTCCATAACATTCTGTTTATCTAGCTTCACTTTTATGCCACTCTAGGGTTGCCAGGTAAATATTTGCCAAGAGCATTCGAGATCACCCCTATTACACACGCAATGCATGAGGACTTTGAAGTCAAAGGGTTGAACGATTTCATTAACGCAAGACGAAATATTGTTAGATGAACTGCAGAGATCTACTGCATGTTGAGTCTGTCAACATATTGATTGCGAGGTCTAATTACTCAGGATGGCAAGTTAAATTAATAATCATAAATACGCTAGAATAAAATATACACTGATGACTAAAAGAGAAAACAGAAGAGTAGCTCATAGAAATGCTATTTCCATTAGAATATTCATTATGATCATTCAATTAGTGTGAAGGTGGGTTAATTTAAATTCCAGTATATATGATGGTGCCATCTGAATAATAGTGGGAGTGGTCTGACCAATCGGTTTGTTACCTCTTGGCATAGAAATATGAAGACACTCTTTTTTTTTTCTAGGGGCTTTACGTCGCACCGACACAGATAGGTCTTATGGCGACGATGGGATAGGAAAGGCCTAGGAGTTGGAAGGAAGCGGCCGTGGCCTTAATTAAGGTACAGCCCCAGCATTTGCCTGGTGTGAAAATGGAAAACCACGGAAAACCATCTTCAGGGCTGCCGATAGCGGGATTCGAACCTACTATCTCCCGGATGCAAGCTCACAACCGCGCGCCTCTACGCGCACGGCTAACTCGCCCGGTGTCCTCAGTATCAGTTTTCTATTCGACGTTCCTTGGTAAACATTTTTCTCTACTGATCCACCAACGTGGCATTGCTCCAACTTAATAGTGGAATGATTCTCACTTTCATTTTTCTGTTCGATTTTCTTTAGTCGACATTTTACTCTCTGTTGATCCACTTACTGGCACAGGTCCCACTTAACAATTATCATAACATACATTTAAATCATTCGACCTTCCTTAGCAAACGCTTGTCCTCTAACGATTCTCTTACCTCACGTTTTCTGATACTGTACCGGAATTCGTCGAAGTACCGGACCTCTTTCTTGTTACGATCAGAGTTAGATAAGACTGGTTACACTGTTGTATTTCTCCTATCACCACTACCAATATCATCATCATCATCACAGACCTCCATTTGTCAACTCTTATCTTCCGACCCCGACACTATTAAATTATTATAGCTGTATGCTCTGCACCAGTAGAACGAAGTTCAAAGAAAATTTTTAAAAAAATGTTCAAGGAAGTGAGGAAGTAGGCTGTGTACCAGGAAGTGAAAATAATATTTAAAAGAAATATTATTTGGCACGGAAATATATTTGCTTTGAAATTCATATGCCTACTTACGATCGAGTTAATATTTCCTGTCGAGATTCTTCAAATGAAATCCACCTCTTTGATGTGAAGAGCCACGGCAATGTTCTCCTTTTCTGTCATTCTCCAACTAATGGAGGACATTAACTGCAAAGAAAAAGAGGCCCTTTATTTTTCAACCATCATTATTCCAACAACAACAACAATAACAGTAATAATGATAATAATAATAATTGAAAATTACATTTTATGCCTTCCACTAAACTACCATTCCACCCAGCGTGAATACAATTATTTACAGCCTAGACTATATTGTCTCATTCCCCGACTTTATATGCCAATTTTCATTAAATTATGTTCAGCCAATTTCCCGTGGCTCGGCGCTGTTGTGGTCTAAGCATCAGAAATCTAAATTCGTGAATATCTCTGTACGGTAAAAGTGCATTAAAACCTAAGTGATCGTAAATTGTGTTATCTAAAATTTTGTTATGTAGTGTTTACCGATAGGAACAATAATAATATACATACTGAATTTTAGGCTTTCCCCTAAACGACCATTTCAACCAGGCTGAATAAAATAAACTATAGTGGAAATTGTAGTGCATTATTCCCCGACGTTGCCTTCCGAATTTTCATTAAATTCTATTAATCCATTATCTCGTGATGTGCGTACAGACAGACAGACAGACAGACAGACAGACAGACAGACAGACAGACAGACAGACAGACAGACAGGGATGACGGAAAATTAAAAATTGGATTTCCTTCCTACTGTGGACACGACCGATAGAGAAATACCATTATTTTTTAATTCTGAGCAATGTACAGACAAAACTCTTTTTATTATTATTAATAATAAAAATACGGAGTCCGACTCGTTGGCTGAATAGTCAGCGTACTGGCCTTCGGTTCAGAGGGTCCCGGGTTCGATTCCCGGCCGGGTCGGGGATTTTAATCGCTTCTGATTAATTCTTCTGGCTCGGGGACTGGGTGTATATGTCCGTCCCAACACTCTCCTCATCATATTCAGGCAACATACTACACTACCAACCACCACAGAAACACGCAATAGTGCTTACATCCCTCCATAGAGGGTTGGCGTCAGGAAGGGCATCCGGCCGTAAACAGGGCCAAATCCACATGTGCGACACAGTTCGCACCCGCGACCCCACAGGTGTGGGAAAAGCGGCAGGAAAAGAAGAAAGAAGAAGAATTAATAAAAATACGGACATTACAATGACCTCTTAGAAACGTGATGGGATTTATATAACTTTCAGAAAATCTTTATGTAGGCTACCAGTTCAATCCAATTTCCTCCCCGGATATTTATTAGCTATCTGATTTTCTAGAAAGTTCCTTTTTTTTCTGTTCCTACTGATTGCACGACCGTGCATGTTGAAATGTCCAGTGTGCATAACGAGTATTCCTCCGCCCCCTTAAGCGCAATGTATTTGGAGATCACCGTGCGATGGTGAGAACATTACGCCAACGAAGCCGATAAAACAGCACACAGGCAATTCCCATGCACCCCTATCTGCTGTTACTGCAGAAAGAGACGATAATCGGAAATTCCTTTGTGTAATCAGACTGTATATCAGCCGCTCTTCTCTCTGCCACCAAGCATTACCGTATTGATTTTTCTCGGAACTCACCCGCTGTGAATTTACCAAAACTTTATATTGGAGTCGGTGACATGCTAGGGCGAGATTGTTGTGTACTGGGCGGGCTGGTAACACTTGATGACGTCACGAGCCATCTTACTTCATGGGACCGCGGGAAGTGGTGTTCGTATAAGAGAAAATATAGAGTCTGGAAGAAAAACATTGACGAACCACAACTGATATCCTCTTAAGCTTATCTTTAAATTAAAAAAGAGGTGCTTCTCCTCTCTGACCTCGTGCTGACTTAATATCTCCCGTATAGTGCTTATATTCCTTTTTCATGACCACTTTCTCGATTATTTGGGTCGGAACTGATGTGGATTAATAATAATACGAGGGTCGAGTCATAAGTCATGGCAACTATTTCTTTCTCGCGAACAGGAGACAACACGGAAAATCTAAGACATGCATTTGGAAATATAGGGCATGTATTTATGCACAGTGCCTGAAGACAAAATCTGACTTCAGGAGATTCTCGTAGAAAAGTGACAGAACACAGGCCATTGGAAAACATTGTTTTAATATGGCATAGACAGCAAATATACAAGACTACGTAAAAAGGACAGGTCTCCACTGGTTACAGACCTTCGAAATAATCACCCAAGGTTTCCATTGTGCGTTGCCAGCGGTGGGGCAGGCGCTGAATATCATTCGCTGCATGTGTATCGCTAACGTGTGACGCCTCTCTCCGAAATGCTGTTACGATGTCCCCTTTGTTAGCAAACCGTTGTCCACGTAATGGCTTCTTGACTTTGAGGATTAGATCATAGTCACACACCTAATGCTTCCCGCAGCTCTGCATGGCATTGGCGTGAAGATCTGCCACGGAGAACTGCTATTTGAATATACGATCGTTGCTCCTGCTTGTTGACTTCCATTGTGTGACACTCTCACTCTCACACCGAACTTGGGGCATGCTTAGACCCACATTGTCGTTTACATACACCATCAAGTGGCATCATACGCAAGTACATACCGTACGTTTCCAAATGCATATCTTAAATTTTCCGTGTTTTCTCCCGTTCGCGAGAAAAAAAAAATTGCCATGACTTATGACTCGACCTCCATGAATAATTCAGAAAGGAAGTGTTAAAGATGGAAGGATTCCAAGGTCTGAAGGGAAAGAAAACAGGCTCAAAATGGTCCGAGGAGAGAAAAAAGAGACATAGTGAGAAGATAAAGGAGTATTGGAGGAAGAAGGAACAAAATAGGATGAAGCATTGGAATTGGCACGTGCTCCCTAGAAGGTCCTAACGGAGAAATAAATAAATAAATAAATAAATAAATAAATAAATAAATAAATAAATAATCATGTTAAATTAAAGGGGGAAATTTCGGACCCATTTGAAATCAAATCGGGAGTGCGACAAGGGCATGGATTTTCTCCTCTACACTTCAACTGCAAAAGGCAAACATGAAATCAAACAATACATACACATTTACAGTGACATTTTAAATTAAGATTCTATGGACGTATTTAAAAAATGGACACAGACTTACAAAACAACTAGTCGAATTCTATGAAAACACGAGTAAATCCGAAACGGATGCAATGAAATGGATTGGCAAAATCAAAACCGACCTGAAACAAGCAGGAATTATACAAGCAGATGGCAAGAAAACCACGTAATCTTCAGATCCAGAGTTCACAAATACCAAAGAAGAAGACTGGGACAACCAGGTCTGAAGACAGAAAACAAGACCACAGTAAAATAAGGAAAGAAGTACGGACACAAAGGAAGGCAAAATCACGTCCCTAGGTACTTTACGTAGTCCTAGTGGCCTTATTTGATAATAATGAGATGAATAAGAAAGAAATTGTTCATTATATCGACTTGGCATCCCCTTGTCAGAAGCATAGAGTGCTTAGCACCATGCCCAGTCCTTGATGCCTCCAGAAATTAACTTGGTACTCTTTTCTCTTTTAGGCTGAGTGACTTTCCAGAGTCATGTGACTCTCCAGAAACAGAAATATGATTTCCAAATTTTACAACTTCCAGACGGGGATTCGAACCCATCTGGGTGAACCAAGAAAATTTGCCCTTCGAGTTCATCGTTCAGCTAGATACAAAACATTTTTGGTTCAATGAATCACCACTGATCTGCATTTAGGGCAGTCGCCCAGGTGGCAGATTTCCTATCTGTTGTTTTCCTAGTCTTGCGAAGAATTTGGAAATTTATTGAACATCTCCCTTGGTAAATTATTCCCATCCCTGACTACCCTTCTTATAAATGAATATTTTACCCCAGTTTTCTTCTTGAATTCGAAATTTATCTTCATGTTGTGATCTTTCCTACTTTTAAAATCACAAAGCACACTTATTCGTCTTCTAACGTCATTCCACGCCATCTCTCCACTGACAGATCGGATCATAACGCTTAGTCGAGCAACTCGTCTCCTTCCTCCCAAGTCTCTCCAGCCCAAACTTTCCTACATTTTTCGAAACGCTATTCTTTTATCAAGTGCCCAGCAGGCTGCACATAAGAATACGATTCAATAATAAAGGAGGAATAATGGAAGAAGAGAAAACAGAAGGTCCAAGTGACGAGAAGATAAAAGCCTCATGATCCTCAGTAGGCCCAAACGACAAAGAAATAATAATAATAATAATAATAATAATAATAATAATAATAATAATAATAATAAACTATGGACAGACAAATTTTTAGAAAGAGGGTAGTAAGTATGGAAGGATTCCAAGGAAGATTGAACAAGAAGCCTGGTGCGAAGTGGTCCGAGGACAGAAAGAATCAGCATAGTGAAAGGATGAAAGAATATCAGAAGGAACAGAAGAGAAAACAACACAGTATGAAGAACTGAATTGAAATTGGCACGTGAAACTTAGCAGGCCGCATCGCAAATAATAATAATAATAATAATAATAATAATAATAATAATAATAATAATAATAATAATAATAATAATAATAATAATAATAATAATAATAATAATAATAATAATAATAATAATAATAATAAACAGATGAATTTACTTTCCACCGGGTGAGTTGACCGTACGCTTAGTGGCGCGCCGCTGTGAGCTTGCATCCGGAAGATAGTGGGTTCCAGCCCCGCTGTCGGCCGCCCTCAAAATGGTTTTCCGTGGTTTCCTATTTTTACACCAGGCAAATTCTGGGACTGTACCTGAATTAAAGCCATGGTCACTCCCTTCCCACTCCTAGGTCTTTCCTATCGCATCGTAGCCGTAAGGCATATCTGTGTCGGTGCGACGTAAAGCAAGTAGCAAAAAAAAAAAAAATACTTTCCAATTAAGACCTAACCAAGAACTATGCCAAAGATTTGAAAATATTACAACCACAACGAAGGAAAGTATATTGCCTCTCTGCTGACATATTAAAGCGATGGAACCAGAAAGGCTGGCCAACACGATTCTCACTTTCCAGAACAGGTAAACGCAAGTCCCATAGGTGAAAGAAGTCCACCGGGAAAGTGTGGAATCAGGTCAGAAGACGTGCGAAACAGCGAAACCTTCAGAAGCAGAGGTGAGGGATCTGTGGGACGAGGAGAAAACGAGAAAGAACAGAGTATTCTCGGCAGAAGAACGACCACGAATAAGTCAATGGATCAAAGAATACTGGCGATAGAGTAAAGAGATAGAGAATTAGAAAAAAATATAGAAGTTGTGTAATCGCAACCCATAGGTAGTGAAAACGACAATAATAATAATAATAATAATAATAATAATAATAATAATAATAATAATAATAATAATAATAATAATAATAAAATTTTACTTCGCCCTGACTACTTCAGCGGCTGTCGGAGGCGCCGTGGTACCGAAAATTGGATCCCGCAGTGCATTTACTTGCCGGTACGAGAGTGGTGTATTTGAGCACCTTTAAATACCATTGGACTGAGCTAGGATCGAACCACCAGTTTAGGGTCAGAAAGCCAATGCTATGTGTACCGGGCGGTACACCTCCACGCTGCTTATTTAAACTTTGCGCCAGTTGAAACTCCCCTACTGGAATAAGTCTGAACTTTGTCTTATGTGTTAATTTTCAAGTTACCCTGAAGATGCCACTACTTGGAAATTTTGGAGTTTTTGAACTGTGTCATTTTTGATGTATTTTTGTTTTACCTGTAGTGAGAAGTGTGAACTATCTCTTCTAGAGGACACTACTGAAAACCTACAATGGTGCACCCTAGTGCGAAGTGAAAGAACTGTTTTTTGGAGAAATTTTTATTTCAAAAGTTTGTTACTTGTTAAATTTCTTTCTGTTATTGTTTAAGTTGGCTGTATACCCCTCTCTTTCCCCTTGTTTTGTATTTAGCCAATCCCGAATTTCTTTAATTAATTTCTGACCAATCTGATGTATCTTCCCCCAACTTGAATATGCTGCTTATCCCTAACCAATAAAGTTTTGGTGGGAGGGTGTTCTAATTCCAAAAACGCCTCGAACTTTCCGCGAGAGTATATAAACTGCTGATTTTTTGGTCTCTGCGCCACTTCAGTACCATCTTTCAGTGTGTAAAGTACATAGCAGGGGGCGGGAAGCGCCTCTTTCTTCGGCAACAGTCAACAACAAGGTAATGGCCAATTAATAACTTCTTTCCTTGCTAGCTCAGCAGTTTAACTCTCGGGGCGGGTCCGAAGTTTTTCCATAATGTAACCTTCCTTAAAATGTAAAGACACTTAGTATCTATTCTATCTTTTAAACTGCATATTGGGATAGAGAGTGCTTAACCCTCTCGAGCTCCCACTCATATTGTTTTGAGGTGAACTTATTTTTTCTCAACCTATTCTTCTTTAACGTAATGTAAATTGTTCCTTCTAAAGTCACCTCTTTAGTATGGGATTAGCCCTTGCATTAATGGCCTAGTGCCAAGTAGGTTTTAAACAAATGTATTAGGAGTGCAAGTCGCCTCCTCTCAATTGGTTATTTTTGAGGTCATGTAATTAACCTTTTTCTCACTTAATAGGCCTCAGTAGGTTGGGTATTTTGCCCCTGTGTCTATGTCCTTAGAGGACAACTTGAAGGTGGAATTTGGTGTGGCCTTTGACAGGCTTAAATTTTGAGAGCAAGTTGCTCTTTCTTGAAAATTTTGTTTTCTGCGCGCCTCAAGGAGGCCTTACTGTGTAATTTGGAGCAAGTGCTCCTGGGCATGAATGGGGTTTTCTGCCCCTCTGTCGAAACTTGTTTCGGGGTAAAGTTGGGCTAATTGCCCAAGAATTGTGAGTTAGGGGCTCGAAGCCCAAATCTTGTGAATACTGTAATCGTAATTTGTTACCTTGCTACTCTGTACCTGCCATTCGTGTTATTTCTGAATTTTGAAAAGAGAATATAACCTTGTTAAATTTTACATCAACTTTAATTTCGTAGTTTGAGACCCGTTCACCCCCGCACCTTCTTTCACCTCTACCTACCACAAAATACGGTAACACTATGTCATCTAACCAGTTCAGCGCCGGTAACACTTCAAGAACTATAATTCTGAACATCTAAGTTATTGGAAGGTAAACATAATTTTATTTACAGTAGCATGCCATATACTTTCTTCATAATGGGAACTAGTATTCACGTTAGGTAAACAGCTATGTTTTGAAAGGTTACGAGAAATGTAGAAAAGATTCATTGCTTTGAAAAGGAAAATGTACAACATTACGACATATCTAAGTTCAAATATCTACTAGTTGTTCGGTTTACCAATTTAAAAAAATTAAAATTGTTTTCAGTCTTTACACAGATTGCTATAGATCAGTATGTCTCCTTCAGGCAGGTATTCATCATATTTTTGATTGAGATCATTTTGCTTCATTTTTTCTGGTCGTTCTCCGCTCTTCCAGTACACCCTGCCCTTCACCCACTAAGAGAGTTCGCCACGCGGTGGTGGTCGCGCGGCTGTCAACTTGCATTCGAAAGACGGTTGACTCGAATCCCATCATCGGCAGTCTTGAAGATATTTTCCAATTTTCACACCCGGCAAATGACGGAACTGTATCTTAATTAAGGCCATGGGCTTCCCCATCTTTTTGTCACAGAAACGTTGAGTGCTTTAGTGGGACATTAAACCACAAATAAATAAATACATAAATAAATAAATAAATAAATAAATAAATAAATAAATAAATAAATAAATAAATAAATAAATAAATAAATAAATAAATAAATAAATAAATAAATAAATATCCTGGACCTTACAGAATCAGCATTGGAATGTTCCTAGTCCTTTATAACTCTAGCTCTTCACCTCATTTCTGGTCGTCCCATTGCTGATTCAACTTCCAATGTCCTCGTCTGAATCCGCGAGCCTCTTGTTTTATTTCAGTATGACCAAACCTACTGCGCTGGTTTTAGTTTGATATTTCTGTGATCGCTTTAATTATCAGAGATTGGTGGATTACGTTATTTGCTACTTTTGTTCAGCCTGATCATTCCCCAAGCCTATCGTAGGATTCTCATTTTAGGAACGTCAATTTTCTGCTCGTCTTGTTTCTTTGTCACTCAACTTTCAGAGCCATGAACCATTCCTTTTAATATTCTGTAAGTTGTTTAAGGACTGTAAAAATATTCACTTTTGTTCTAAAATATTTTTGATATATTTTATACCGTATATTCTCTATATCACTACCTCCCAACAAAGGCAGCCTTAAGGACTCTGTAAACCTGATTATAATCATTTCTGCCTTATTCCCTTATTTGAACATAACTTAAACCTCGCGGGTTTGCACGAGTGTGTCTGGCGTGGTTGCAGATAGCCTGCATGTAGCAGACGAAATCTATTGTCTGCTTCTTCTTTACGTGACCATTCAGAAGAGCCACAAAGCTACATAATCCCGGCACTCCGACTATCGTCACGGCGTGCCCCAGTCTGTCGTATGAGATTAAGGACTTCCTCCAACCCCTCGTGTTCTCGACGTCTTCTAATTTTCTTCTTCTGCCGTAAGACTAAGTTCTGACTCGCGGTCACGTTCTCAGCGATATGGCTGTCGTCAGTAATAAAATCTGAAACGTGCAAAATGCTTGTTTCGTCCGTGATCAAATCATTCGCGTGTATAGTTCTGGACTTGTTAAGACATAGCTGTTTCCAAGAAGTCGTAAAAGACTCCTCCACACCCTCCCTAGCTGTCTTCACGTACGCTGATAGTGAACAGACTTCTTGATGTACAACCCTCATTAGTAGGGTGAAAGTTCGTCAATGCCACTACAGAGTTAAGACTCTAGTTGTTGTCTGGATATCAAGTTGTAAACACTGTGTGTGTTGTGTGACTATGTAGTTTTGAAGCAGTAATTGCAGTATTTCTATAAAACAGCTCAGTACCGTGCATTGAACCCCATTTACCCCAACGATGCTGGAGAAAAGAATTTCGCATTTACATTTTCATATTATTCCTTAGATTTTTTACAATTTGTTTTACGTCGCACATCATAGATAGGTTTTATGCCGACGATGGGATAAGAAAGGCCTAGGAGTGGGAATGAAGTAGCCGTGGCCCTAATTAAAGTACAGCCCCAGCATGTGCCTGGTGTGAAAATGAGAAACCACGGAAAACCATCTTCAGGGCTGCCGACAGTGGGGTTTCAACCCACTATCTCCCGGATGCAAGCTCAGAGTTGGGAGCCCCTAACCGCACGGCTAACAACTCGCCTGGTATTCTCCGTTGTAACTTAGACTATTTTCGAGAACCATCGTTATTGATGGATGTGTATAATCTTGCCCTATGTATGTGAATAGGCAATTCGGCTGCAGTGTCTGGTTTATATTTTTCAAAATCTTCCTTTTCTGTCTCCCTCGACTTTTTAAACTGACATAGCGATTTATAAAACGCTTTAACGTAAAATAGTACTTGGTAAATTTACTTTGCTACTACTACAGGCAGCCCTGAAGGTGATTTTCCGTAGATTTCCATTTCCATACTAGGAAAATGTTGGGGGTGTATGAATTAAATCCATGGTCGCTTCCTTTCTAGTCCTAGCCCTCTGCTATCCCGTCGTCGCCAAACAGCCTGTCTGAGTTGTTGCGACGTTAAACTGCTAGCAAAGAAAAAAATAGTCTACCTTTTCAGGTTTTACAGTAGTTTCATAACAGTCCTTCGGTAGATAATAATTATTGATGATAGGATATTCATTCTGTAGACTGATCGGATGCAGATCTTCCTGCATCTCTATCCTGTGTTTAGAGTTACGCCCTTAAGATATGAATTCACTATTTTTCTGATTTTGATGTATAATAATCGCTGAAATATTAATTATATCTAACTTCAATTACTAATAATATTTTTTTCTTTCCAGGTAAACCTCCATATGCGTACGCCTTTTGAAAAGGTACCACTGACGCCTGCAGTAACACAAGACTTATTTGGGCAAGTATGCCATATAAATCTGCCAACCGTTATCTTCCTCTTAATCTATAATCGCCATTCCCCATCAGTACATTCTACTACATTAGTTCATTTATCCGCGGTTTCGCACGCGTGGAAGATCTTAGAGTTTGATATGAATTTCAGTCAATAGCAGCTCAAGTCTGGTTTCCCCGAGAAAACCGTAGTGCTTCAGTGCATAGGGGCGTCATTTATAATAGCACTCATAGTAGGAGGTGTGGAAATAGAAGGCAAAGTGCTTTCCTTCGAATCAGTAGAATCAGAATCGCCGGAAAGCATTCGTCTTAATCCATCTGCGACCACATTATCGGATCCCCGAATGTGTCGCACGTGAAACTGAAACGTTGAAATCCGAATCGTCCAACGGACGATGCAACCGGTAACGACGGGGCCTAGCCAAAATCCAACACAGAGCCTGAGTGTCGATCTCTAATTCAAATTGAACATGATCAAGCTAAAGGCGGAATGTTTCTAAGGCAAACATCAGGGCCAATCCCTCTAACTCGTATATAGATTATTTGGCTTCTTGAGGTGACTAGGTCCGGGACGCATAGGCAATGGGCCGCCTTCCGAGTTCGGATTCCTGAAGAAGAACCGCTGCGACCGAAGATGAAGAGGCATCGGTCTGTACAATAAATTTGCCAGAAAAATCGGGCATAGTCAAGACGGAGGCGTTACATAGAGATAACTTCAGATCCTCGAAAAGGGCTTGTTGAGACGGAACGCATTCGAATTTGACACCTTTTCTGCGAAGTTGGGGATGAATTTCCCAAAGAAATTCACCATGCCTACGAATCCTTCTGGGGGCCTGAAATTATGGATGGCTTGAGTTCTGGAATGATCTACCGGAACTCCATGAGGTGAAATAATATTCGCCAAGAAGGACAGAGAGGGTTTAGCAAAAGATACCTTCGACAACTGACCGTCAAATCTACGTTACGAAGGCGTTTTAGAGCTTCCTCTAGATGAGCTAAATGTTCTTCAAAGGTCTCAGCGAATATAACATCATCGAAATAGTCGTAAAGGTATTCACATTTAATATCAGAGAAGACCCTATCTAGAAGCCTAATAAGCACCGCTGCGCCCATGGAGAGGACGAAAGGCACGCAGTTGTATTCGTACAGGTTCCAGTCCGTAGCGGAAGCAGTCAGATGTTTAGATTCTTCCTCAAGAGGTATCTGATTATATGCTTGGTTTAGACCTAGGATGGCGGAAAATTTAGTCTTACGAAACCAAGGAAAATATGAGTGTAAGTTGGGGATGGGTACTGACTACAGGACGATCTTACAACTCAACGCCCTGCAATCAACTACTGGCCTGAAGCCGCCTTGTGGTTTAGGTACCAGATAAATGGGTGAAAAATACGCCGACTTGGAGGTTCGAACAATACCTACAAAATTTGGTCTATGATTTCCTTGAGGGCCTCAGTTTCGGAGTAGATAACCTGTAGGGAGGAAATATTACGGGGATCGAATCCGTAACCTCAATTTTGTATTCAATTAAGTCAGTCACACCTAGATTTTCCGAAAACACATCGGGAAATGACTGACATAATTTACGATTGTAACCAGACTGATCCTCAGGTAGATGCCTAATATTTAACGACATCTCACTCTGGGTAGGCGAAATATTAGAAGATGATACAGAATTACATTTCAAAAGAGGTATATGGGAATTACTCCTAAATTTGAATGTTCAGGTTTTACTTTGAAGATCGAGCACGATACCGGAATGCGACATGAAATATGCCCGTAATATCACAGGGCATGACAAATTTTTAGCAACAAATAATATAGATTTCCACGTAAATTTTGAAATACGAATTTCGCCATGGATAAATCTTAAAATTTGTAGGGGAAAAGAGTTGTCCGAAACAAATTTTACAGAAGAAGAAGAAGCATATTCAGATAATTTACAACAGTGCTTTCCTCTTCCATCGTCGCCATAAGGCCTATCTCTGTCGGTGCGACGTAAAGCAAATTGTACAAAAAAATAAAAAATAAATAGAAACTCATAGCTGTGTGTCACAAACCACTTAGCTAACTCGCTCGGTGTTAGTATTTTAAATATCAGAATATAATTCACCTCTGATGAAGATACAAAGTGTTGGGATACCCACAACGAACATAACATCTCTGTTATGTTTAATTGTTTCTGAGAGAAGTATACTTCTGAGGGACTTGTACAGTACCATGCGCTCATCCTGTTCCTGACCGATTTTTTTCAGTAGACATTTCATATTTCTGTTCAGAATTGTGATCAGAATAATACAAATGCCACATTTTGCCCCATATTTTTGTTACACCATCCTTTATTGACCTTTATTCAATTATTCTGCTTAATATGTGGTTCATTTTTCTGAAGATATTGGAGGTTCTTACTGCATTGAGACCTGGAAATGCTTCTTTAACACTTCTTCTGAATGTGCCATCTTCTAGCGAAGTTTCACCATCGACATGGCTATCTTGAATTTAGACGCAGCGGCTCGGAACAGGGACATCGTGCTCAACCTGAACCAGTCCACGAGACTCTTCAGCCACAGAGATCGTCTTCTGCCAGATCTCCTACGTCCTTCTACCCTTCCTTGTACGTAGTAGTGTTATTAAGCTCGTGGACTGGCCGTCTAGTGTCGCTGTGGTGCGCTATAGCGGAGAGTTTGTACCACAGGATGTTGCAGTGACAGTTGTTCGCTAGTTCCAGCAAGATACAGTTGTGTGTGTACAGTATAAGCAGAACTATGGTCTCTGTTGTGAATGGTAGTTGAATGTCAGCGGCGCAACTTTTCTGCAAAGGGCAAATTTCACCTTCTGCCAACAGTTACGCAAATCTGCTAGCGAGACGTTTGAGATGATCAAGTCGAAATCGTCCGGATCACCACGACGGGAAAAAGATGTGAAAGGACAAGTCAAAAGACTGTATGATCCTTGAACTGTTAGCGCCAGTCCACCAACATATTAACTGTAGTACGTACACAGGTGTACACTGTGTTGCCTACACTGTAAGCGCTAGTCCAAGGATTTATTGACTGTAGTACATGAGTGTGCGCCGGGTTGCCTTCACCACAGGCTCAGTCCACGAACGTATTAACTGTAGTAGTATCAAAAGTTGGAGGAATCTGTACTTCTCTCTCCACATTATATGGACGAAGTATTCGAGCTACCGCGTTTTGATGGTTAACATGACTTCGGTCTTCTTTCTCAGTTGATCCAACACCTCGAAATTTCGGATTCTCTCCGTCCACAATAGCGAAGCAGCCATCTGTTCACTCACATTTCAAAAGTCTCTAGTCTCTTGTAAAGAGTCTGAGTAAGTGTCCATCCTTCCGTTGCATACAGTAATTTGAGAAAGATGTATACAGGGACCAGACGGAGCCTTAGGTTCAGGTGTAGGTGCGGTTGGTCTCGCACGTTCGATACGAAACCAAATTTCTTGGATGCAGTCCCAATGCTCGTTGAGGTATCTTCGTAGTTACACAGGTGTGCACTTTCCTTGAAACTCGTTAGGATTACGAGGGAAAATAAAATTAACATGAATTACAGGAACATTTATTCCAAACCATGTATGCATGCTCCGTTTGTGTGTGAGACTAACAGCTTACACGTTATTTGAGATTTCATTGGATAAAGCACGCGCCAAATCATAGGACAGTTTTTTGCGGAAAACTGCGAGCGTTAGGAAGAAAATGCATACTACCATTTTTGGATAAAATTGAATTGTTAGTACAGTTGATTGACTCGTTCCCAAATGCAACGTAGGTGGTGAATTCAAGTAAATTTTTAATACATTTAAGCTCTTCAGGTTTTTTCAATCGTGAAATTACCAGCGTTTCGCCCCAGTGTAGCAATGGACTCATCAGTTGGATTGCTACATTTTTCCAAGTGAATTTTATCAAATTTTGAAAAGTTTAGATTTTCTGCGGTCGAATATTTAATAAGAATTATTTTAGAAGAGAGCCATCGTGGCTCATGTGGCAGCACGCCGGCTTCTCGCTGGGCTCCTTGGTTTAAATCCCGGTCACTCCATGCGAGCTTTGTGCAGGGCAAAGCGGAGGCGGAACAGGTTTTTCGCCGGGTACTCCGGTTTTCCCTGTTATCTTTCATTCCAGAAAATCTCTCCATATCATTGCATTTCATCTGTCAGTCATTAATCATTGCCCCAGAGGAGTTGGACAGGCTTTGGCAGGCGGCACAATTCCTATCGTCGCCACTAGTTCGGGGCTTCATTCATTCCGTTTCTGATCCGACCGAATGACTGGAAACAAGCTGAGGATTTTCATTTTAGAATAATTTTAAGGAAAAATAATATTTCATGCCAGATTTTAGGGTGGAGAAAACGTTTGCATTGAGCGTGTTTGTCACTGTTGAGTTCAAGAGGCGTGATTTCATTTCACTTTCTGATAAATGCCTGGGGGTACTCTACAAGCCAAACAACGATCTCTTTTATTAGTTGCTTTCACTTGTAGATAAATTTTCTATTGACTGTTGCTTGATTAGTGCAATATCGGTTTATTGTCGTGTTTTACAACATTTCTGGAGAGAGTATGATTATCATAGGGGATTAGATATTGACTTTCCATCCAAATGGCCGATCTTCGGGTCTCAGTAGAACCTAAAGTGGAATTTCACGCGAAAAACCACGTGATTTAAAAAGTTTATCCAGCCTCAAACCCCAATCAGGAGGTCTACAACGCATCCAAAAATAATTGGAATAATCTACAATGTAGTTTTATTTAGGAGGGAGCGTTGATGTAGCTATGTATGTGTGTGTCCCGGATTCGAATCCCAGTGACTTCGAGAAGAATTTTCAGCAGAACCAGCACTTTGCGACAGGTCAAGACTGTTCCTGAGAAGGTATTCCACCAAGGCCACGAAAACGTAGCTAAATCATATTTTACAATATATTCTAAGGAAAGGCCAAGAAAAAGTTTCGTCCAGCAACAATAAACTCCTGACAAAATATTATCACTTGTTGATATGAAGGCATTTTCAGATGATTCAAGAAGAGTTAGAAATGTGAAGGAATAGATCATACAACTACTTATGGTCCAGTCGGTAGTACTGGGGATCAGTAAAATACGTCAATAGACGACCTGGATGGCAGCCAGCCATCGAAGTTTCTAGGTAATTGGTCCGGCAATGTTTGGAATACCCTCAGGGCACAGAATAAAAGAATGACCGGTTAACTTGGCACAGTCACCACGGTTATACACGAGGTTCTCGCTGTATGAGTTTATGACTGGCGACTAAAGTGGATGGCACTTATTGTGCTTCTGCTCACCCCAATTATCCTCTTAACCTGAACATTAATTTACCAGGAACGATTTTAACGCAAGCAGGCTTGTGTTTTTATGTGATTGTTAGTATCACGTCATAGTCGCAGGACTTCCAGATTAATGATATCGTGATCTTAGCTATAAGTCCTCCACATTGTTGATATCGTGATCTTAACTATAAGTCCTCTAGATTGTTGATATCGTGATCTTAGCTATAAGTCCTCCAGATTATTAATATCGTGATCTTAGCTATAAGTCCTCCAGATTATTAATATCGTGATCTTAGCTATAAGTCCTCTAGATTGTTGATATCGTGATCTTAGCTATAAGTCCTCCACATTGTTGATATCGTGATCTTAACTATAAGTCCTCTAGATTGTTGATATCGTGATCTTAGCTATAAGTCATCCAGATTATTAATATCGTGATCTTAGCTATAAGTCCTATATATTGTTGATATCGTGATCTTAGCTATAAGTCCTATATATTGTTCATATCGTGATCTTAGCTATAAGTCCTCCAGATTATTAATATCGTGATCTTAGCTATAAGTCCTCTAGATTGTTGATATCGTGATCTTAGCTATAAGTCCTCTAGATTATTAATATCGTGATCACCGGGCGAGTTGGCCGTGCGCGTAGAGGCGCGCGGCTGTGAGCTTGCATCCGGGAGATAGTAGGTTCGAATCCCACTATCGGCAGCCCTGAAGATGGTTTTCCGTGGTTTCCAATTTTCACACCAGGCAAATGCTGGGGTTGTACCTTAATTAAGGCCACGGCCGCTTCCTTCCAACTCCTAGGCCTTTCCTATCCCATCGTCGCCATAAGACCTATCTGTGTCGGTGCGACGTAAAGCCCCTAGCAAAAAATATCGTGATCTTAGCTATAAGTCCTCCAGATTATTAATATCGTGATCTTAACTATAAGTCCTCTAGATTGTTGATATCGTGATTTTAGCTATAAGTCCTCCAGATTATTAATATCGTGATCTTAGCTATAAATCCTATATATTGTTGATATCGTGATCTTAGCTATAAGTCCTCCAGATTATTAATATCGTGATCTTAGTTATAAGTCCTCTAGATTGTTGATATCGTGATCTTAGCTATAAGTCCTCTAGATTATTAATATCGTGATCTTAGCTATAAGTCCTCCAGATTATTAATATCGTGATCTTAACTATAAGTCCTCTAGATTGTTGATATCGTGATCTTAGCTATAAGTCCTCCAGATTATTAATATCGTGATCTTAGCTATAAGTCCTATATATTGTTGATATCGTGATCTTAACTATAAGTCCTCTAGATTGTTGATATCGTGATCTTAGCTATACGTCCTCCAGATTATTAATATCGTGATCTTAGCTATAAGTCCTATATATTGTTGATATCGTGATCTTAGCTATAAGTCCTCCAGATTGTTGATATCGTGATCATAACTATAAGTCCTCCAGATTGTTGATATCGTGATAATTTCCGTCAATACCTCAAAATTGTTCGTATGGTGATCGTAGTTATAGAGTTAGATTCTCGATATTTCAAGATTATTGGTATCGTGGTTATAGCCAAAAGACCTCCAGATTTTTTTTATTGTGGCCATAGCAACAGGGCCTCCAGATTGTTGATATTATGATCATAGCAACAGGACCTACAGATTGTCGATATCGTAACCATAGCAACAGGGTATCCATATTGTAGGTATCGTGATCATAGCCAGAGGACGTTCAGTTCTGCACTTTATCCGAACCATAGGAACGTGATATATTATTTTGAAACTACCACATGTACCGACAGGATTCGAACTATGACCATTTCGATGTGAAGCTGGAAATGGCCCTTCCCCAAGAAGATGTTAAAATTTAAAGAATTCTACTAGTGCAGCTTAAGTGAATGACATGCATTATTTTCAAGGTGCGAGTCCATTCAAACATTATTATAGCATGGATATCTCATGCCTTTATGGCAATGAAAGAAAATGGTGTCAAAGTTCCCTTTGGAAAAGTCTTTTAATGAATGAAACTTAGATTGATACGATTAATTTAGTTACATCTAACGAATTGTTTTGGACAAACATCTGTATGGAATTTGGAATCAACAAGTGTAGGATTCATCGCATCGAAAGGAGGGAAAGCTGATTCAGGGTCTATGAAAGTATCTTTTTTTTTTTTGCTAGTTGTTTTACGTCGCACCGACACAGACAGGTCTTATGGCGACGATGGGACAGGGAAGGGCTAGGAGTGGGAAGGAAGCGGCCGTGGCCTTAATTAAGGTACAGCCCCAGCATTTGCCTAGTGTGTAAATGGGAAACCACGGAAAACTATTTTCAGGGCTGCCGACAGTGGGGTTAGAACCTACTATCTCCCAAATACTGGATACTGGCCGCACTTAAGCGACTGCAGCTATCGAGCTCGGTATATGAAAGTATCACGATTGAAGTAATCAGTTGGATAGATTATTATAAGGGGCCTGTTTGATAAAAGAGTCTTCTGTGCGTCTCTTAGTCAAGGCCATACATCAATACCTCATATCACAGCCAGCACGGTTGCTAGGTAACATCGCGTCTCACATTTCGTACTGCTAATTTCGTGGCACAAATTTTCAGATGACGCCCAACATAAGACGTATTTATCGCAAACAAGGGGTAACTTTTTAATCACCAACATCGGCATTACAGGAAACAATTTTCAAATAATATGTATACTCGTGTCCTCATCCCGAGGTGGTGCAGCTCTGTTCAGGAACACCCCCGACGGAGGTGAGCTGCATGTTAAATTTTAACCACATACCATCCCTCCTGCCATTATTAAATTTCTAGAAGTACTGGGAATCGAATCCGGCCTTCCGAGTACGGCAGCTAATAGTGCTAACCGTTACTCGACAGAGATGGACACTTTTCAACTCAAAATATAAACACATCACGAATATTTCCAAATATTGACAGCGGAGGAGGACCATTGGTCAGTGAGTTTAATATTGGGAACTTTGATGACAGAACTGGATTTCGAGTAGTCGAGACTATAAAGGCGTGGTAATTGTTTACATGGAAGAAACGTGTCGTTGACAGAGTAGCCTGAAATGAGCGATTATTTTCTGAAAAAAATATATCGTGGATATCGTGAATATCGTGAAGGTATTACAGCAGAATGCAGGCCTTGTGAGGTGCACCCTCCAGTGAAGGTGTGCAGCATCTGCAGTGTATGAGATGCTGGAGGACAATATTGCAGACCTATAGGGAATATTGGACCAACGCGACCACTCAGTCTTCTAGCTAAATAATGTAACCATTTACGATTCAAATCCAACGACCAAGTCGAAAATCGAATCCTGGATTCCGACGCTTGAAGACCAAAACACTGACCTCAGCTATGAATGAAGAGGTTATATTTGCAACATATAATTTGTTGCCCCTATACGACAGCTGTCTTATTTGGATGATTGCTTCGTGGTGAGACAAATCTTTACTCTACGGTAACGCACGGCTTCAACTGCGATGTTGCGCACTGCATTGCTTGTTGTTCTCGTCATGAGAGTATTAATCATGTGAATGTTGAATACTGGCAACGTAAACATGTCAGATGACATTCGAAACGGCAGCTCACTTCACTAGCTCGTAGGCAGTAGACACCCATCGTGTATTCTCGCAGTTGGTTAATACATTTAGGATTTTTTTTTATAAGTTGCTTTACGTCGCACCGACACAGATACGTATTACGGTGACGATGGGATAGGAAAGGGCTAGGAGTGGGAATGAAGTGGCCGTGATCTTAATTAAGGTGCAGCCTTGGTGTGAAAATGGGAAACCACGAAAAACAATCTTGAGGGCTGCCGGGGAATTCGAACCCAACTGCTCGGTGGTGCGTTCCCTTTCTTCAGTCGTGCTTGTAATCGGGATAAAAGTTTTTTTGTGTGTTGGGACGTATGCCATAAGATGACACAATAATTCCCGTTTTAAAACTTCTGAGATCTCAAATATGATCGATCCAGGATCTTGAACTGTGGAAACGAACTCTGTAACCACTAAGCCCTATTTATGTTATAATCCATGTCTCCCTCTTTAGAAGATATAAAATATGCTTTAGTGACGCGTGTGACTGTAGATCATTCCTAGCGAGACTAGTTTGATTTAGGAGGTAATACTGCAAGAACAGGACCTCTCACTTGGAAACGGTATAAAGCTGGAAGGCGAGGTCGTAAAAGCCGTCATGTATGTATTTTAAGCCCGCAGTAGCGGCGTTATGGTTTATGAAGCCGGTAGGTGAGTTCACTGCCAGACCACACTCGTATAGTTCTTAATAATAAGAATATACCGTTTAGCATCAAGTCTAGCTTATTACCTCATTACCTTCTTCCCCACATTTAAACTGCAAACCATCCGAGAAATGAGGCTACTTAAGAAATTTGTATTCGATTCCAACTCTCACATCTCAAAGCTGTCCGACTCGCTGGCTGAATGGTCAGCGTACTGGCCTTCAGTTCAGAGGGTCCCGGGTTCGATTCTCGACCGGGTCGGGGATTTTAACATTAATTGTTTAATTCCAGTGGCTTGGGGGCTGAGTGTGTGTGGTGTATTCAGCATTAGATATCATACTAGGTAGAGCCCTCATCTTCACAAACATACAGGTCGCCGAATAGGCCGTCTGCGAGAAAAAGACCCACACCAGGCCTCTCCGGTGGTCATACGCCATTATTATTATTATTATTCTCCTCTCAAAGCTTATTTTCAACCTAAAGTCAAAGCCATCACTGTACAGACCTAATGGCATTGGAGCACTATTCGTACCTCTGTACTAAGTGATATAGAGTGTTTAGCTCTACGCACGTGGTTTTTGTTCCAGGAATAAATACTGTGCCCTACAGCAATGGTTCGCCGGGGTGAGTGGCTCAGACGGTTGAGGCGCTGGCCTTCTGACCCCAACTTGGCAGGTTCGATCCTGGCTCAGTCCGGTGATATTTGAAGGTGCTCAAATATGTCAGCCTCGTGTCGGTAGATTTAATGGCACGTAAAAGAACTCCTGCGGGACAAAATTCCGGCACCTCGGTGTCTCCGAAAACCGTAAAAGTAGTTAGTGGGACGTTAAGCAAGTAGCATTATTATTATTACTACAGCAATGGTTCAATACGGTACTTATTTTTGGTGTAGGCTGAGGGAAGGTTGAGGCCAGCTGCCTTTCCAGAACTAGAAATTTCATTTCTATATCGGATTGAAACCACTTCCTTCAAGGTTAACCCAGCGTGCCTTTACGGCCTTGGCTAGGCAGCCTCTTATATTCAGGCAAATGTTTTACAATTTTAAGAACAAAATATATCCTTGTGCCAATGATGATAATAACAACAATAAGTTAGAAGGCGAAGTCGTAAAAGCCGTCATGTATGTATTTTAAGCCTGTAGTAGCGGTAGCGGAGTCATGGTAGGGATGTTCATCGCACTCGTACAGTTCTTGACCGTGATTGACTCTGTAGCGATCCCAGAAAGTTTTCCCCGGAAATTATGAACGTGAGAGTGCGCAAGGGTTTATGTGGGGTCCGATCACCATGTCTCACAAACCAAAAATCGATTCCGACCCAATTGAAAAAAGTAACAAAAACCTAAAACCCCACGGATTGACCCGGAATATCTGAAAGAACCTGCACAAGAGTTTGCTCAATCATTACAAACAAATGTACAAACATGGGACAGAATCCTTGAGACCATCCAAGAATCGTCAAGAAAACTCGGCCAGCCCCCATGGAAACGGAAACAGAGGTGGTGGACCTCTGACTGTGACAAAGCTCTATAATCAGGTATTCGAGCCTGGAAGAATTGGCACAGCCACCAAACGCCAGAGAATCGGATGATATTTTCAGAAACCCAGAAGCGAACGTCCAAAATACTTAGACGAACTAAACGCATATACCACCTCAAAAGATTAGAAGAAACTGTTAACGACTTCAAAAGAAACAACACACGGAATTTCTACAGAACCTTTAGAGAAGAACTGAGCAACTGCAAGCCGCTCACTCTTTGTTTTCATCGCCCTGATGGGACACTGAAAACCAACACAAAGACCAACTGTTACATCCTGAAGCAGTACTTTTAGAAGTTACACAACTCTGAACCACCTACGGAGAAACTGCAATTCCACATAACTGTTCAAAAACCAGATTCAGTTCCACCTACACATGATGAGGTACGAAGTATCATATTAAATCTCAAAAACAATAAAGCACCAGGAGAAGATGGCGTAATCACCGAGATGCTGAAGATTGGAGGTGAACTCCTGATTGTCCGACTACAAGTCATCATTCAAATATATGGGAGATCGGAGTCATATCTGAAGACTGGAAAACTGCCTTGATCCATCCACTGCACAAAATGGGCGAAAAGACGGATCCAAATAATTACCGAGGCATCTCACTTCTGCCAATTGCATACAAAGTGCGTCACGCGCCCTACTTACTAGATTGGAACACCAGACAGAACACAAGATCGGTGAACACCAGGCGGGCTTGCGACCGCATCGATCGTGCGTGAAATAGATCTGGAACCTGAAGATGACTCTCCAACATCACCTGTCAAACCGTACAGTAATCATTTTCGTAGATTTTTTAAGAAAGCATACGACTGTGTTGATCGCGACACCCTGTTTAATGTACTCCACGAATATGGCGTTGGCAACAAAACAACTACGTTAATTAAGAAGAAAACATTGACAGACACAACCTCTAAAAGTGAAATTTATGGGTGAAATCTCTGAACCGTTTGAAATTCGAACAGGTGTTAGACAAGGTATTGGACTGTCCCCACTCCTGTTCAACCTATTACTAGACAAAGTCATTAAAACTTTGGAAAAAGAAGTACCTGGAATCCATGTGGGAACAAAAGCTAACCGGATCAACAAAAAATGCCTTGCTTTCGCTGACGACCTACTCCTGAGGAAGCCAGACATGCCATCGAGAAACTTCATGAGATTATTGTCGAAACTGGCCTCCACATCTCTTACGAAAAACACAGTACATGGACTCCAAGAACTCAAACCTGGTATCATTCGTGACCCAATATGGCAGCGTCACACAAGTAAAACAGTTTAAATACTGAGGCGAAGTTGTCGGGAGTACTGGCAACGAAAGAGAAGGGAACAAAATCCACGCTGAAAAATTACGTAATTCCTATACAATCACCTGGAACGTTTACAACAAAAAATCACTTTCCACCAAAGCCGAACTCCGGCACAACACTGTTGTTCTCCCACAGGCACGCTACGCAATTGAAACATCATCATTAAACATCAACATTAGAGACATTGGGAAAATGGAACGACAGATACTAAGGAAAATATTCGGACCCAAGTTTGAAGATGGCATTTGGATGCGAAAATGCTTGGAGGAACTCTATTCATTGACTGAGCGATTCACTTCACTTACACGCAAAAGACGTATGAAATTCTACGGGCATTTAGCAGGAATGGATGACACACGATTGACCAAGAAAATCTTTTTTCGTTATCACTGGAACACGACAAACCAAAGTGCGCTGGCAAGTAGACACCCAAAAGATCTCGCAGAAGTCAACATTGACCCACTGGAAACCATAAGGACTTCATATAGACAAAATATCAACACCCACAAGTTTGCGCCCAAGAAACTGACGGTAAGAAATTGGAAAATAAAAAACGCATGGATACAAGAAAGACGACAGGGCCATAGTGAAAGGGTGAGGAAGTTTTGGGAAGATACAGTAAGAAGAACAAGAAGATCAAGAATACCAATGCTGAATAATGGTTCTACGTGCTCCTTAGAGGGCCAAACGCATGTAAATATAATAAAATACCGAGCGGATTTTCCGTGCTGTTAGGATCGCGCAGCTGTGGGATTGCATTCGGGAGATAGTGGGTTCCAATCCCACGTCGGTAGTCCCGGAGATGATTTTCCGTGGTTTACCATTTTCACACCAGGAAAATGCTGGGGCTGTACCTTAGTTGAGGCCACGCACGCTACCTTCCTAATCCTAGCATTTTCCCATCATTCCGTCGCCGAAATCCTTCGATGTGTTAGTGCGACGTTAAACAAGTAGAAAAAATAAAATAAAAATAAAAATGTTATTGGCTTAATGACCCACTAACTATGTATACGGTTTTTGGAGAGGCCGAGGGACCATAATTTTGTCCCACAAAAGTTGTTTTACGTGCGAGAAAATCTACCGACACGAGGCGGACGAATTTCAGCACCTTGAAACGCCACCGGACTGAACCAAGGCCGAAACTGCCAATCTGGGTTCAGTATGCCAGCGCCTTAACCGTCTGAGCCACTCAACCCAGCTCCAGTGTAAATTAAAGCCAATGTCACATGTTTGTACACTGATTTTCAATACGATTTTCCAACATTTGTAAAGGAGCACCTGTAGGTCTGATGCCCTTCCTGTTGCCTAAAGCCGATCCTATAGAAATTCAAACCGAATTTGCCGGTTTCGAACTTGAGACACACAAGTTGGGAGCCAATTGACTGGACTACTGCATAGCACCCACCCCAAGTATTATATCCAACTTCTTCCTGCTCGTCCCTTTTACTATTATTTGGGGTCGACATTCTGCGTGGATTTGGCTCAGTTTTATGGCCGGCTGTCTTTCCTTATACCAACCCTATGTGGGGGAATGTACTCGCTGTGGAGTGGTTTGTAGTATGTTGTGTTGTATGTAGATGAGACAAACAGCCAGTCGCCAAGACAGAGAAATTAACCTTAGGCAGTTAAAATCCCCGTCTCGCCCGGGCATCCGACTATTTAACTAAATACATAACTGAATGGAAAAGAGTTGGAAGGAATATCAGATCGACTGGCTATTGGTGAATGCAAAGAACATAAACACATGGTGGTCGTGTTAGTGTAAGTTCCACTAATCTTGGTTGATGCGGTGACATCTATAAAATCAGGCGACGTACATTCGAACCTCAATGTAACGAAAATATTTGTTCATTTTCGTGCTGAACTAAATATTCGATCTGAATGGTTGAGATGGGAAATATGGAGCAGGAGAGAAAATTTGACACTAAATGGGCCTTAGTAAAATACGTGTGGACGGGGGTGGTGTTAAAAAATGACGGTTTTTATGTACAGTATATCATTTGGTTTAGGAATTTTTTACAATTGGCTTTACGTCGCACTGACACAGATAGGTGTTATTTCGACGATGGGATAGGAAAGGGCTAGAAGTGGGAAGGAATCGACCGTGGCCGTAATTAAGGTACAGCCCCACCATTTGCCTAGTGTGAAATTGTGAAACCACGGAAAACCGTCTTCAGGGCTGCTGGCAATGGGATTCGAACTCACTACCTCCCGAAAGCAAGCTGATAGATACGTGACCCAAACCGCCACTTGCTAGGTGGTGACTGTCTCTTGACTGCCTTGCGCTCACTCGCGACTATGTCAAGACAGACTGGCGATCTTTATACAGACCAGTAGAAGATTCTCGCAATTTCCAGTTCCATACCATGCCGGGCACCTTTTGCACTGCTGGCCGTTGGCAGCATCTTCGAAAGAAGCTGGGCCATATCCCTTATCGCTTGCCTCAGCATTTCACCGGGCCTATTGTCATCCATGCTCTTCAGAATCTATGGGGAGTACATTATGAGAGCTGCACTTGAGGATTGGGATGAGAGATTTTTTGTTGATGGTAACAAAATATCCAATGCCGACGATACTTCAGCTGATGAGACGGAAATGGCTGAGCTCTTCTACAAATGTGAGTGCTCAAATAGGAGCACAAATTAACTTGAAAAAGGCCGAAATAATGCTTGTTGATAGAGCCGAGAAATTATCCAGCACAAACATCTTCAGGAATTGGAGAACTTCTCAGAAATACTGTGCGTTTGCTCAGCCATTTCCAGTTCAAGTAGCTGTGCTCCGAATTTGACCCAGTAATTGAAGGACTGTTTTATCTCGTTACCATTGAAAATGAGATTAATATCCAGTGTGGTTTTTTCAATTTTCCTCTATGGAGCCGAGACATAGACTGTTCGTGCTACAAACCTAAAGCAAATAGATTCTTTTAAAATACTCTGCTGGCGAAGAATGTTACGCATACCGTGGGCAGCATTTCGCACCAATCATTCCATCATTAACCAGCTCAATCTCAGAATTATATTATTATATAAACAAAGAGTTTTACAAGTCTTTGGACCCACTATGCGACGTGGGAATGATAGCATAGAAAAACTTATCATTTTTGGAAATGTACCCGACAAGAGAAATCGTAGACAAGTCGAACATTATCAAGAATATAACTGGGTCGAAGCTCCTTGGTGTAGCACGTCTGGCCGAGAACAGTAAGAAATGAAGACCAGTAGCGGCGAGAAGAGCGGAGGGGGGGGGGAAGGGGGTTGGTCGAAGCCTACCCCACTTCGTGGTGAAAATATTACATTTCTATTCCATTTTAGCCGGCTAAATATAGAAATTGTTAAAAATAAAGCAATTTGTACAAGCCCTATTTCCTTAGCTGCTAATACTTTCCTTTATTTTATTTTATTATGATCAATGTTATTTACAGAAATATGCACAAAATGTCGTTCGTCGCGGCTCACCGATTTGTATAGCGCCACAGCAAGTAGAGGAGACTTTGCATGTGCTGTGAGGAACGGTAGCAGAATTACAAAAAATCAGCCTTTCAAAACATAATACAGCATTTCTGCATTTAAGACGATACCTGGCATTTCTTTGCCGGCTCCGCGGTGTATGGGTTGCGGGCCTGCCTCTTATCCGAAGGCCCCGGGCTCGATTACCAGCCAGGTCAGAGCTTTTTATCCGGTTCTGAGGGCTGGCTCGAGGTCCATTCAGCCTACGTGATTACAATTGAGGAGCTATCTGACGGCGAGATAACGGCCCCGGCCAAGAATAACAGAGGATTCGTCGTGCTGATCACATGACACGTCATACTCTGCAGGCCTTCGGGCTGAGCGGTGGTCACTTGGCAGGCCATGGATCTTCGCGAATGTTGCACCTTCGGGTTTGGGTTTTCGACATTTCATTGATTTCACCAACTTTCGACCAAGCTATTTGAGATTCTGAAGGTAATCGGGATGAGAGAGTGAGAAAGAAAGATAATATAAAATCAGTAAAAAAATCAGTCTGCAGTGATAAGAATCCAAGGCTACGAAAAAAAAAAGAAACAGCAATCCATAAAAGAGTGAGGCAAGGCTGCAGTTTGTCCCCTCTCCTTTTCAATGTTTCTATACAACAGGCGATAAAGGAAATCGAAGAGGAATTTGGAAAAGGAGTCAGAATCCAAGGAGAGAAAATCAAACTAGGATTTGCTAATGATATTGTTATTTTATCCGAGTCTGCATAAGATCTGGAGAAATTGCTGAATTGTACAGAGACAGTCTTGTAGAAGGAGTGCAGGATGAAAATAAATAAATCGAAACAAAAGTAACGGAGTGCAGTCGAATGAAGTCAGGTGATGAAGGAAATATTAGATTAGGAAATGAAGTCTTAAAGGAAGAAGATGAATATTGTTACTTGGTTTATTAGAATATTAATGATGCCAGAAGTAAGCAGGGCATAAAATACAGACTAGCACTAGCAAGGAATGCCTTTGTTATGAAAAGAAATTGCTCACTTCGAACAGTGAAAAAGGAATTTAGATGTATTTGAAATGTTCTGTCTGGAGCGTTGCGTTGTATGGAAGTGAAACTGCCTCAGAAAGAAAGAGAATATAAACTTTAGAAATGTGGTGTTACAGAAGAATGCTAAAGGTGAGATGGGCAGTTGAATTGGTGAGAGGAGAATGCTTTGGTGAAATTTGAGCATAAGAATAGGCAGAATGACAGAACACATCTTAAAATAAAAAGGATTTGTTCAGTTGTCTTTTGAGGATAGTGTAGGCGGTGAAAACGGCACGGTTATTCCAAGGTATAAATATGACAAACAGATTACACGTAGTTGTTATGTAGAAATAAAAAAAGTTTAGCACAGGATAGGGTGGCATGGAGAGCTGCATCAAACCAGTCTGTGGACTGATGGCACAAAGAACAACAGTGATACCAGGGAAAATTGTTTGAGCAGATTGGGTGCATAACCATCCTTCCAACGCAACATTATACACACGTGACCTCATTTTATTCTTCCTGACTGAGAGAGGTATGCAAAAGTGAAATGGCGTATGGCTGTTAGTGCAGGGAGGTGTCCGAGGACTTCTCGGCAGGTGCAGGTCTTCTGAATTGACTCCCGTAGGCGACCTGCGCGTCGTGATGAGAGTGAAATGATGATGAAGATGACACATACACCCAGCCCCCGTGCCAGCGGAATTAACCAATGATGGTTAAAATTCCTGACCCTGTCTGGAATCGAACCCGGGACTCCTGTGACCAAAGACCAGCACGCTAACCATTTAGCCATGGAGCCGGACAGAAAGGTATGCAGAGCCAAACATAGGAAATAACTCTTTTAATCCAATTCTTATAAATGCACGGAGGCTGACTGGAATAGTGTAATACCTAACACATTTTTCCTTGCAATGAAACATTTAAATCACTCATTTTTTATTGTTTTACTTTTTGCAATATGCTTTACATTGCACCGACACAGGTGGGTCTTATGGTGACGATAGGATTGGAAAGAGATAGCAGTAGGAAGGTGTGAAACTGGGAAACCACGGAAAACAATCTTCAGGACTGCCGATAGTGGGGTGCAAATCCACTATCTACCGAAAGGAAGCTGAAAGCTGCGCGACCCTAAACGCATGGCCAACTCACTGTGAAATGGTTTGTAATGCCGGATAAAATAGGCAAGATCAGCAACGCAGTGCGTGCATTTTTACATCACCACAGTTCCAGTTTATGGAGACTAGAGGGTGATCAGCCCCGGACAGAGACGGAGTAGCGCCAAGGCTCTCTAGTCCTGAAAGGCTGACTTCAAATGGCCTGAGGTAGGCAACCAAAGAACATTAAACAGAAGGAGGAAAAGGGAAATGATTCGACACTTGAATGGATGAGCATATCGGCATGCGTGTGTTAGTAATGTTTTATTTTAACTGGAAAGGATTAAGGCTTTCAGGCCTTCCCTTCCATCTAACCAGGCACAGAAATAGATATACGGGGTGAAGCGAAATTCGCGCACTCGGGCGTCGCAACGCGACTCCTCACATGCCAGCATTAAAAAAATGTCTCTCACAAAAGTTCGCCCTGCGAGTATATCCGGGAGAAAAAGGACGTTGAAGAGTGGCAATCAGGCAACACTGTAACCACATGTAGGGTAACTACCTCTGTCAGCATGTACTACTCATGCTCTACAGTCGGTGCAGTGGATAGAGTTTTGGGTTAGCATGCAGGGGGTCGAGGGTTCGATCCTGGTTTGAGGCGTATGTTTTTTATTTCGTAAATGCAGTCCAGGTGGTATGGTATCTGGCATCTTAATCGTCAACAGCGAATGCAGCGGGTCCTCTAGAAACCATTTGCACTTACATACTACGATCCTAGAAATGCACGGACATAGGTTTTCATTGGTCAGCTTTGAAAGACGCCCTTTCCACATCGTGGGCATGAATTTATTCGCACCACTTCATCTACTAGATGCGTTACAACGTGTTCAGCGTTACTGAATTTTGTAAATGTAGGATACATGTGACCTAAGAAACGGTGCCTTACTGTGTTACACTATGTAATGTCCGATGGAAATTAGCAAATAAAAAGTGCACTTCAACCCAGGATCGAACCCTCGACCTCCTGCATGCTAACCAAAACTCTATCCACTGCACCAACAGTAGAACGCGAGTAGTATGTGCTGACAGAGGTAGTTAGCCTACATGTGGTTACAGTGTTGCCAGATTGCCGCTCTTCAACGTTCTTTTTCTGCCGGATATACTCGCAGGGAGAACTTTTGAGAAAGACATTTTGTTTATAGCTGGCATATGAGGAGTCGGGCTGCGACGCCCGAGTGCGCGAATTTCGCTTCACCTGTATATATATATTGTCCCCTTCAGGA
This sequence comes from Anabrus simplex, assembly GCF_040414725.1. Lineage (NCBI taxonomy): Eukaryota > Metazoa > Arthropoda > Insecta > Orthoptera > Tettigoniidae > Anabrus > Anabrus simplex. Next base: position 367,021,325 of record NC_090268.1, on the reverse strand, counting down.
CTCTGAAGTTCCGGCCAGGCGAAAGCCGGTCTCGAACCCAGAGTACAGAAGTGAAAGAACTCTCACAAACGTGAGCTGGTGCACATAATCTTACCCGAACACATTTCTTCGCTCAGCCGGATAAGAGCGCTCTACTCAGGGATAACATGGGAATAAGTGGGCAACAAAAGATAAAATACTAGGATATGTGACTAATCAGGTAAGAATTCGCTAAATAAAAATATTTAACCGAAAACATCGCTGCATTCAAAGTTTAACAAATAGGGATTTATTACATAAAAATGAATTTATTTACAAAATAAGAGCTTTTTAAAATGCTTGGGTCAAGATAATGTTGAGCCGATGACAACCAGTTCACTGCCTTCACGAAAACAGCTGTGCTGTAACAAGCATGTTCCAATTGTGTAAGTAACGACATCTAGAAAAACGGATATCTGCTGAAATACACATCTAACAGTAATTCCCCTAAAACTTACGATGCCTCGTACCATCGAACCCAGGTGCAAACAAAAATCAACACATAATGTACAGTGTCCTGACTCGGTCACGAACCCTAGTCCCATGAAGAGTAAGGCGTATAATATTCATAAACAAACAATATAAAAAGAAAACAACCAACATATCCAAGGGTGTCAATAACAAATGGGCCAGTGTAAAAATTATCGTAGAGCAAATAAAACATTAAAACAAATCATCTCCTTGCTTTCAAAACATCACGGTCGTCCCTTCCTCTAAACACACTCGACAAGCTGCAGACGGCAATATGACCAATTCTTAAGACTGTGACGTCAGGCACAGCACCCTCACCCTCCGACCACTTCACCCGCGACAGTCCACATAATTTACGAGCTCAGGTGGGCTGCAGGCTAAAAAATCTCGCCTTTCAAAAACACCTCACGTAATCTGCTGCTAAAAGCCCTCTTTTAAATATACCTGGGCCATCCGCCCTCATCTCAATATCACCCGCACTATCACAAATCTTACTTCCGCCTCTCATGGGCTCAACCTTGGTGCTATAAAAACACAAATCACTAATCGATAGTCACATGGCCATAATACGGCATCTCCAATACATCAAATACACTCTCTGACTGTGCGGGGCTTTCTCATATCAATACATACAGTTGGCTATATGCTTAATGCTCATATCTCTCACATATTCGGACTCGCTCGCTCTATCAGTGAAGCTAGGTGAATTACGGGTTCCATCCTGGTCACAACTATACACGTCTACGTCTGCAGAGACAAATGCCTGAACGCGACACAATAAAAAGTGCCTGCCTGTTAGAATAATCTACTATGACCAAAGGAGTTCGACCTGACCCATTAAGATAACACGTACGCTAATATCATACTATCAAAGAAAAAATAAACACCCCAACAAGGAATCTACAAACAATCATCTACCCTAATGTACGGGGTTCGAGCTTGAGGCCTAGCTCTTTATTACCAAGAAATATTCCTATTCTAATTAATCTGTTGACTGACCCCCCCCCCGATTCCTATCTAAATTTAAATGACATGCTTGAAACAGAATTGGAAAGCTCTGACCTTATGGTATTGATGACATGACGGAGCGGCCCTCCCTGTGGACCACTGAATTTACCACATCATGGCAGACTGCGGCACTTGCATCAGATACTGTTGATCACTTGGAGACATTCTTTCTTGCGTGACTCCTTCGTACAGCTCCTTAGATAGTTGAAAGATGTCCCCTTCGACGTCGCGCTGATCAGGTGCTCCCAACGTTCCTGGATCGATGCCCGTTGTCGTGTTGGCTTCAGCTCCTGGTTGTGGCTTCCTCGCAATGATGATGTCCAAAACTCGTTCTGACTTGATGCTGGGGTAACTGAAAACAAATTCATTCATTACAGACTGTCCAAACTCGATGCCTGTTTCCACTACTATTGTGTCTCACACGTTACATTGACCAAGTCTTGTTCAGAATTTTAAACCTGGTACACAATAGTTTCTTCACAACTCTTAGTCACTGTTATTTCATCCCTTCACTCGGACAACAGGTAGTTCTTGAATTACCCTGAGCCAATATTAATTCTAGCCTTTCGTCAGTTATACCTTGACCTCACAGAAATATGAAGCTACTAGTTCATCAGTCTCTTACCGGCAGTACCTCATCTCCCCATAGCATATCCTCACAGGTAAAATCAAGAGTTCAGCTGAATATTCAAGTTGATTACTTACTTCCTCGCAGTTACAGTAGTACTAGTAGTATGTGCAGCTCGAAGACAAAGCGTTGTTCTCCGTACCAACATGCAGTATGACGACTCGTTCTAGCCGCCTTCTGGTCAAAGAATGAGACTGATATGCCAGGCGGCCTTATTTTTATAATCCAGTTTAGCGTCATCACGCCGCTTGATCGCGTGCAGGATACGCGCGCCCGCGACTCGAAGTTTTCCCGCACAAAGTACTACCAGTGCTCTATTTAACGAATGCATTTATGATTGCAGCTCTAATGCATATCAAAATTAAGCAGAAATTATGCAGGTTGCAATTCTTGTCTCAAATCCAATGCAACTCTTCCGTAACCAAGGATATTAATTTAATTCCTTCTTCCCTCCTAATGTAGGTTTTGCCGGGATCTAGGAAGCGTCCCCAATCTTCATTAAGAGGCTTGGCTTGGGACATAACTCCCTTCAATGAGGTTCTGGAGATTTCTCATAATGACGCTCTAGCTCACTTCACATAAGAACGCTTCTTCTGGACTCTTTTATGAAATATACTCTAAGACAATGACTTCGTGGGTGGTCTTATATAATCCCAATATCCAATACTAAAATCAATACTCTTGGCCCATGAACAGTACGGTTCAATATATATATATAAACATTGTATTACAATAATTCAACTAAATACAAATATAAACAATGATAAACAATAAAATATAATATGAAAAATTCTTGTCCGCCTCTGTGGTGTAGTGGTTAGCGTGATTAGCTGCCACCCCCGGAGGACCGGGTTCGATTCCCGGCTCTGCCACGAAATTTGAAAAGTGGTACGAGGGCCGGAATGGGGTCCACTCAGCCTCGGGAGGTCAACTGAGTAGAGGTGGGTTCGATTCCCACCTCATCCATCCTGGAAGTGGTTTTCCGTGGTTTCCCATTTCTCCTCCAGGCGAATGCCGGGATGGTACCTAACTTAAGGCCACGGCCGCTTCCTTCCCTCTTCCTTGCCTATCCCTTCCAATCTTCCCATCACTCCACAAGGTCCCTGTTCAGCATAACAGGTGAGGCCGCCTGGGCGAGGTACTGGTCATACTCCCAGTTGTATCCCCCGACCAACAGTCTGAGGCTCCAGGACACTGCCCTTGAGGAGGTAGAGGTGGGATCCCTCGCTAAGTCCGAGGGAAAAACCGAACCTGAAGGGTAAAAAGATGATGATGATGAAAAATTCTTAAAACGAATATCGTAAAAAATTCATCATCATCATCATCATCATCATCATCATCATCTGTTTACCCTCCAGGTTCGGTTTTTCCCTCGGACTTAGCGAGGGATCACACCTCTACCGCCTCAAGGGCAGTGTCCTGGAGCTTCAGACTCTTGGTCGGGGGATACAACTGGGGAGTATGACCAGTACCTCGCCCAGGCGGCCTCACCTGCTATGCTGAACAGGGGCCTTGTGGAGGGATGGGAAGATTGGAAGGGATAGGCAAGGAAGAGGGAAGGAAGCGGCCGTGGCCTTAAGTTAGGTACCATCCCGGCATTCGCCTGGAGGAGAAGTGGGAAACCACGGAAAACCACTTCCAGGATTGCTGAGGTGGGTATCGAACCCACCTCTACTCAGTTGACCTCCCGAGGCTGAGTGGACCCCGTTCCAGCCCTCGTACCACTTTTCAAATTTCGTGGCAGAGCCGGGAATCGAACCCGGGCCTCCGGGGGTGGCAGCTAATCACGCTAACCACTACACCACAGAGGCGGACTCGTAAAAAATTACTGCACAAAATTTAATAACATTTGAAGAAGAATTTTAAATTAATTTTCTACCAGAATTTCCGTGACGATAGAATGGTTGTGAGTAGCAGCATCAAGTTTACATAGGATAGGCGCATAGAATGACTCCAAAGAGCTTCTTTGAGAATTTAGAAACCACTTATCCCTCTGATAGTTTCAGACAGGAGCTTCCACTCACGGCAGGCGAGTACTGTGATTGAATTATCCTAAATGACAGTTCTGTGTGTACGTAAAGCAAGTATAAAATTATTAGTAGATTTGATATGAAGCTTGTGATAGGATGAGAGGTATTTGTAATATCAAGTAATGTAAAATGGCTATGAAGAATGAAGGACTTTATGAAGATGGCATAGGGTATGCACACTGTGATGGATTTCTAGTCGGGGTCAAGATAGACGGTTGTAAGGTAAAGTTGCATGGTCATAGTACTCTAGGTTACAGACGTATCTCAGATATGCATTTTGACCACGTTCCAATCTGTTCAGTAACTTTCGCCCAGCACCTCTATAAGTTGCATCACAATAATCAAATTGATGAAAAACTAGAGCTTCTACCAGACTTAATTTTTTTTTTTAGTTTTTCAGGAAATAAATATTTATACCCGCACAACATGTGCAATGCTGAGAGTGTTTTCTGGGTGATGATCGTGATATGGATGATACGGAAAGGGAAACGAAAGGCGTAAAAAAAAACACTTTAGGGCTTATAAATCTAGAAGCGTCTAAGTCGGAAGAGAACAAGAGTTCAATGATAGAGGTCAAAGGAGAAATATAAAAGTGAAGTTGAAACAGTGCTAATCTCAGCTTAGAATTCCTTATCGTCAATCAATCAATCAATCAATCAGTCAATCAATCAATCAATCAATCAATCAATCAATCTTCTGCATGTAGGGCAGTCGTCCAGGTGGCAGATTACATATCAGTTGTTTACCTAGACTTTTCTTAAATAACTGCAAAGAATTTGCAAATTTATTGAACATCTCCGTTGGTAAATTATTCAAATCCCTAACTCCTCTTCCTATAAACGAATATTTGCTCCAATTTGTCCTCTTGAATTCGAACTTTATCTTGACACTGTGATATTTCCTACGTTTAAAAACACCACTCAAACTTATTCGTCTACTAATGTCATTCCACTGACAGATTGGAACATATCACTTAGTCGAGCAGCTCATCTCGATTTCTCCCAAGTATTCCTAGTCCAAACTCGATAAACATTTTCCTAACGCTACTCCTTTTCCGGAAATCAGCCAGAACAAATGGTGCTGCTTTTCTTCGGATTTTTCCAGTTCTCGAATCAAGTAATCCTGATAAGGGTCACATACACTGGAATCATACTCTAGCTGGGGCCTTACCACAGACTTAGAGGCCCTCACATTTATATCCTTACTAAAAACCATAAATACCCTCAAAACTCTAGCAGAAAAAAGAAAAGAAAAATCCACAGGTATAGTTCTTCAAGCAAGAAACTCAATGTTGAAAACATCCTAGATATATGAGCTACGAGTTTTAGGTAAATAAAATATAATAAACTAGGCTATGATAATATATTCTTTATTTAATCCAAAAAATTACAATCCTTTTCTTAATCATCGTTGCAGAGTTTCACTTAAGCACCACTAGGAGCGCCAATGTGAGTCAATGCATTGTTTCACTTAAGCACCACTAGGAGCGCTAATGTGATTCAAGGCAGAGTTTCACTTAAGCACCACTAGGAGCGCTAATGTGAGTCAATGCATTGTTTCACTTAAACACCACTGCGAGCGCTACTGTGAGTCAAGGCAGAGTTTCACTTAAGCACCACTAGGAGCGCTAATGTGAGTCAATGCATTGTTTCACTTAAGCACCACTGCGAGCGCTAATGTGAGTCAATGCAGGGTTTCAGTTAAGCCCTAGTAACTACATTCGGTGTGGACATTTTTCAAAAATCAAAGAACGCCGGAGGGTATTGAACCAAAAACACATTACACAAAATATTATGTCTAAATAAGTTAATTTGGCTAGGATTTGAATAAAAAAAGGTAACGAAAGAAACAAGCAATTTTAGGCTGTTTTCCGGAAGTGCATTTAGGCCTTAAGTGATTTTCGATTTTATTAGTCTGATAGAGTTATCCAAGACTCACAATTTTAAACATTTCCGGGCCCTTTAGCCCTTCAACTTTCGGTAAAACTGAGGAAATCGCTTAATTTTACGTGTTTCGTACTATGTCGACCCCTACTTTGTTAAGAAATGTTTCAACATTTTAAAAGAAATGGAAAACCTAGTTACCTTTTTAAATGACGAATAGATTGAACATAGTATATTGAAGCTGGCGTCTAGGATCTCTCTATAAACATGTTACAGTTCGAACTATTGGATGCACATTTGTTTCAAGTAGGGATATTGCAGATCATCTGCTACAGTCTTCTGTTCATGTGTCACTCTATCCGAAAGACGACGAAACAATTGTAACTAAACAGGCCTACTGCATAAAAAAGAAGGAAAAGTTTGTTACGTGAATCGCTCCAAGAAGACAAAGAGAATAAAGTGCGACGGTGCGGAAAGAAATAAAGTTACGAGAGAGAGAGAACGAACAAAGAAGGGAGACTGAAGTCTGCTCCGTATTCCACTGCGAACTCGCACATGCAGTATATTGGTCATGATGGTACTTCTCTCGACGATATCTGGTTGCCAATAGTTAAGTCTTAGTTACTGAACCTCAACTGAACAATTACATTGTCTATTGGTGAAACCACAGAAGTCAATTTTATTCACTTCTCAGGTGAGAGAAAAAATCTATTATCTGTTGTTTTTCAGTATTAAAGTGAATTTCTTTTCGTTTTGAGGAAAATTGATTTCTCTTGTATGAACGAAGACATGTAAGCATTTCAGATTTAAACAATATTTAATATTTCCGACTTACTCGGTTTCAGCATTAAAGTTAGTGAAACCTTATAATTATCAGGTATTTCGTGCTGTTTGTTACCGAACATAGACGAATGAAGAGTACTATTTTATTTAGATCCCAAATAAATACGAGTAGACAACTGAATTGAAACAAACTGGTCTAGAGGGCGAGAATCTGTCCTGGTATGCTCACACTGTATCTGTACGTAGAAAATATGTGGAACGTTACATTATATTGGCAAATTTAGATTCACTTTTCCTTACAAACTAAAGAAAATTAACTCCTTTTTAAATATTGCTCCACAGTTCGCAATAACCTCGGCTTGGAATGGGCAAGGATATTGCAGTGAGACTTATCTTCGTTACGCTGATCATGTCATATCGTCTTACACGTGACTCGGATGGATTCGCTTGCAAGAGCACCGCACGATTCTTAATTTTCATTCTCTCCACTTTAACACTGGTGGTATATTTTGGAAATAGATATCGTTTTCATATGTTATTTTAATTTGTAAATTTACTTCACTTCGGGATTTTAGCATTCCACGGAATTGCTTGGTGTACTCTTGTTGTTGTGTATTTATGTTTTAATTTTACTTTATTATTGTTATACTTTGTAATGTTAAGCTCAACCTATAGTATTGTAAGCCGTAGTGTTAAGCACTAGAAATTCTTAAGTGGTGTACGAATTTGTATATGGTGATGTTGGATTTAGAATGTTAAACTAGTAGTATTTCTTGTAATATTTTCTTTCCATGGAATGCTTGTTGTACTTTTGTTGTTGTTGTTGTTGTTGTTGTTGTTGTTGGGTGATTATGTTTTAACTTCACTTTATTATCACACTGCTGTAAGTGACCAATGCCACCGGGATATTTCCCAATTGCGATGTTTTTGTTAATAATAACAATAATATATATTGTGCATCATTCAATTTTATTATGTATTCAGGCGAATATGTTACGAATGTTAGATGCCACTATGTAAGATAGTTTCACTATAGTAAATAGTTATTATTATTATTATTATTATTATTATTATTATTATTATTATTATTATTATTATTATATTTCTACTTATTATTATCTCTAATCGTTGTACATCACTTTATATTAATATAGTTGTTACTAATAGTGTGATTGATTGTTCAATACAAGGCAACAGTTTTTGCCAATGAACGTCGTCTGATACTGTTAAGACCAGTACCCGCTCTCAGCTTTTATGATGCAAACTGAAGTATGATTGATATTTCATAATTAATTTATTTAGAACGAAGTTAGTGTTGACATCGCCATTATCAACAATTGCACGGAAAACATAAGACAAGGTTTTATGAGGTCATTTATGATACTTAAAAATATATTTCGGTGTAACATGTTAAGTGAATAACCCGGTGTTTTCTCATAAATCATTCTTGGGCGAATCTTTAATCTAATTAATCAAGCTTAGACTTTTGAGGTATTTCCTAGACTTTAACAAAATCATAGTATCTAAGACACTTCGTCACGTATATCCTTACAACTGACTACATTCTTCTTCTTTATTTTCGCCCTACTGTGATTCACTTTCATCCATTCTTTGCATAATAATACATATTACTGCTGTTTTCTGTTTCCATTTTCATTCTCTGTTTAACAGCTTAACAAGTGTGGAAAATTCCATTAACCCTAGTTATAAACAGTAGTGCGAGAAACTACTGTTATTATTTTATCTCAAATATAGAAAGACAAGGATAATATTCCTGACTATTATTTCCAACTTGTGACTTGTATACTTTTTCGTTCTTTGGATATCCATTTCTTTCTGAAACAGTTGAGCTACGCTTCCTCCGAAGAAACTAGATACACACCGTGAATATCTCCCTATGCCAGCTGTCTCAGACTTTTTATTTCCTTACTGCGGAGTTCCAAGAGTTCTTCTATGTTTTTTGTTCGAATTGCCTGTTCTACATCAAGGCTGCACTCTGGATAACGAATGCCCGTATCTTGATACTTGTGACGTTAAAAATCAGCGAGCAGAGAATAAAAAAAATTTCTCGGAAGCCGCGAATTCATAAAGAACAGAGCGGATTATGAGTAAGAACTCTTTATGAATGAGGGAAGCAGGAAATGTGCATCAAAAATAAGGTAAGAAGAGCTCGTGCGGAGAATAATTTATTGACTGTTACAAGATACAGAGTAATATAACACTGCTAAGGATAACTGGAAACGTTCTTCGAAACTCCATCAGTGACTTTACAGGAGGAACAAAAATCATATTGTTATTTAATTATATGTTAAATGGGGTTTATTTTAACCTTTTCCAGTAGGTATTGGTGATGTTAAACTAATATTAATGAAATGTCTACTTTACGGTTCAGGCACACGCATTTGTTCCCAAACCCCAGGTGAGTCATGGCGCATATAAAAAAGAATGTTCACAGCATTGAGCAGGGGTAGACCTAATTTATTCTACAATGCACTTCCAGACAGAATATAGAACAGGCCTTACAGCGTGCCACGACTCTGATGGCAGTCCTGAGACCTCTGCTATATAATAGGTGTATCTCTAACAGCATCAAGAGAAATCTTTATTTAGCATAAGTCAGGCCCATCCTGCTGTACGGCTGTGAGGCCAGGAGCTATACTCCGGAAACTCGCGTGCCAAAATTACAGCCTACCGGGCTGAGTGGTCAGACGGCTTTAAGCGCTGGCCTTCTGACCCCAACTTTGGAGGTTCGATCCTGGCTCAGTCCGGTGGTATTTGAAGGTGCTCAAATACGTCAGCCTCGTGTCGGTAGATTTACTGGCACGTAAAAGACTCATGCATGTCAAAATTCCGGCACCTCGGCGTCTCCGAAAACCGTAAAAGAGTAGTTAGTGGGACGTAAAGCCAATGACATTATTGTTATTACTATTATTAAATTACAGACTTTCCAAAATAAAACCCTCCAGAAAAAGACAAAAGCTCCACTCCAGAGATCTAATAAAAATATACAAACCGAACTTCATATTCCGCTTATTAGATCTCAACTAAATAAAATAGCCACCGGGCGAGTTGGCTGTGCGGTTAGCGGCGCGCAGCTGTGAGCTTGCATCCGGGAGATAGTGGGTTCAAGCCACACTCTCGGCAGCCCTGAAGATGGCTTTCCGTGGTTTCCAATTTTCATACCAGGAAAATGCTAGGGCTGTACCTTAATTAAGGCCACGGCTGTTTTCATCCCACTCCTGGCCCTTTCCTACCTCATCGTCGTCATAAGACCTTTCTGTGTCGGTGCGACGTAAAAGATGTAAAACAATAATAAAATAGTCAGGATGGCCAAGACTAGAATCCTCCTTAGTCAATCTACCGACCCAGACATCCTACTCTTAAAACGGTCCGTAATGACCAACAAGCCGAACATTGCAGCCCTTGGCTAAATCACGACCTGCTTTAACTGGTTACCTCCCCGTTTTACGGTCTATTCTAAATTAAATCACGAAATCACTAAAAATCTAAATAAAATCCCCCCTTCATTTGTTAAGGCGCGAAGCTTTTCCCCTTCCCTAAATCATTCTACTCCGACCCCAAATGTTAGAATTTTTAACAGCTTCGAGAAGAGGGGTTTTCATCCCTGATATGGGGGTACATTTTCCTTCGAAGACAGTTCGCTTTTCCTCCGCCAGTGTACGTGATGGAGATTTTCCGACTCACTGGCACGTCACGGAAACAGACACGTAGAAGGGTATAGTTTTCGCCCTGGGACTCTCATGTACTCGCTCTAAAAATCAGAAAGTAGTATACGACAATTGACTGCGCGTGTAGCCATTGTTTCTTGATTTGCGTACACCAGCACATTATTCGCTAATATAAAATCTTTGTTCTATTGCCTTCTTCCTTGTTAGCTCAGTTCAATCAAAAGATACATGTCGAGGTGACGGGCCTTGTGTTTATCACTCTTCCCCTTGTGCACTGGGATTATTATTGCAACTCTCAATTCATTTGGCATGACTACTTCATGAAAACATCAATCAAAGAATTACTTCAGATATGAAACTATACCACAACCCTTAGCCTTCAATATATTCCACCGGGCGAGTTGGCCGTGCGGCTAGGGATGCGCAGCTTTGAGCTTGCATCCGGGGGATAGTGGGTTCGAACCCCACTGTCGGCAGACCTGAAGATGATTTTCCGTGGTTTCCCATTTTTACACCAGGTAAATGCTGGGGCTGTACCTTAATTAAGGCTACGGCAGCTTCCTTCCTATTCCGAGGCCTTTCCTATCCCATCGGCGCCTATCAGTGTCGGTGCGACGTAAAACAAACAGCAAAGATTAATATATCCCTAGAAATGTTATCAATCCCAGCTGTTTTTCTGGATTTCAACATTTGTATCTTTTTTTTTTTTTTTTTTGTAAATGTCTTCATTGTCGTAGGTAAATTTCAATTATTCGCCCTCTCTTTATTTTTTCTTTCTTTATACTTATACCATATTTTCCTGTGAGGGCCATTCAAAAAGAAATTAGCCGGAGGCTATGAAATGAAAACCGCAGAAATGATCGTAGTGCAATTGCCCGCGGAAGAAGTGCGGTCCCTATAAGAGCACTGAGGTCCTAAACTCGCCGCTGGAGGGACATGGGTGCACACCACGTGAAGCGCACGCGTTGCTTGTTCACTTCACCCAGTCGTGCTGAAAACAGTGAAATTGAGGCTTCAAAAGAAGAACAAAGGTGTTGGAAGAAGGAGTGAGGGGAATGAAAATTCATCGAAGAAGGGCACAAATGTACGGAAAGCGCTGCATGTGTGTTGCAAGTATCGAGGTGTGGGAAGGACGGATGTCGTTAGCCGATGACACACAGTCTGGAACGCCACACTGCATCACCGATGTCATTGTCTAGCAGTTGGATGCCCACAATTATGCAAGACCGGCGAGTTACGGTAGCAGCCATTGCCCAAGTGGTCGGAGTGAGCTTCGGAAGTATTTTCGCCATCATTAAGGACAGATTGAAATTTCGCTAAAAGTGCGCCCAGTGGGTGCCTCACAGTCTTCAACCAGCACAGAAAGCATGTCAAATGGACCTACTCTTGAAGATCTGCTGTGCTGTGCCAAGGAAGGAAATGAGTTTCTGCCACGAGTGGTCACTGGAGTCTAAACGACAAAGTCTCGAGTGGAAGTATACAGGGTCGCTGCGACCCAAACAATCAAATGGGAGTTAAGAAAGGCTCTAAAACAGGAGCCAGGGACCAGCCGTGGCCACTTGTAGACCGAAGACTTCTGTGCAAGCGCCGACGTCAGTCAGTCAGTCAGTCAACATTCAACTACGTTGAGGATGGGTACGCTCACCCACAATTTTGACAGTTGGCAGATTCTCTATCAGTTGTTTTCATAGCCTTTTGTTAAATGATTTCATAGAAGTTGGAAATGTATGGGGTATTTTCCTTGATAAAATTATTCCAACCTCTGACTCCTCTTCTCATAAATGAATATTTGCCCCAATTTTTCACCTTTGTCTTCATCTTTCCTACCTTTAAATCTCCACTCAACCTGATTCGCCTACTCATGTTATTCCACGTCATCTCTCCACTGAAAGCTTGGAACAAACCGCAGCTGTTAAGTGAGAGCCTTTTATAGAGTACTTCCTCAAGCCTAATCTTCTCTCCCAACCTAGAATATTGTACGCAGAAGCGGTCATCGGTGAAGTGACCCATGAGACGAGTAAAATATTTAAAAGCTTTGGCTTCGGTGCTGTTAATCGTAGTTTTAAAAAGTGAATTTCCTTTACAGCGAAGAGAATTTGTCTGATAACTCAGCAGACCTCACCTCATTAAACTTTAAAATTTGTACCATTGATTGACTTGCTCAAGCTGTACATTTTTAAAAGGATATCAAATTTAAGTTAAATTTTATTCATTTAAAGTGTTTCTTTACTACAGCATTTACAAAAAAGAGAGAGAGAGAGAGAGAGGCACACATTTATCATACACAATTAGCAAACTCGCACAATTTTGCATAATCCATTGCCTGTGATGTCTGTAGAAGACCATACGGATACAAATACACTTCATAAACTCACAATTCGGTTTGTTTGTTTAGGCCACTCAAATTAGAAAGTTTACAAAGGTTTCACAGCTGGTGTTAGAATGCTCAGAGCTTATAAAATTGTCAGCTTGCACAACACATCTTGGATTTCAACACTGCATTTGTTGTAGGCCTACTACCACCTATATTAAACAAATTCTGTCGTGCGATGTTCGGTTTGACAAGTATTGTAACTGTCGTGTTTGGAAGCGGAACTCCTATTGTTTGGCACCATTATTAAAAAAGTCCTAAAAATAGCAATATTTTGTCCATGCATTTGCTCATTCAATGTGGAGAAATGAGCGCTTATAACGGAAATTAAAGTTTGATTAGATGGCCCTCGTGCACGCAGGAACCAAAATTGCGGTGAACATATCCATGTTATACAGCTTTAATTCCAAGCCATCTTTTGATAAGCACTTTGATATTATATGGAGCCTTGTATGAATACTGAATACGCTACCCATTATTTGAAAACATTGAAATGTGTTCGTATGTTTTACCCACTGTTTTCGTTATTGGAAATACCCGTTAATGCATTACATTTTTGTTGATAAATTGAAAATGCATTAATAATTTATGAACCCACGGTAAATTATTTCCAAAATATGTGAAATCTCAAAGGATTCCGTTATGGAGCTTCTGGTGGGACACACGGGAACAGCAGTCAAATTCTTCTGTACCGTTTGTGTCCGCTTCTTATAAGGTGTTACTCTGTGGGTAGGGGTGGTAGAATATATCCACGGTATACCCTACTTGTCGTAAGAGGCGACATAGTAGGAAAAATTCACGGGTGGAATTTAGGAAGCATTGATTTGTGACCATGCTACTCACTTCGATCTTCACTATTCACGTTCCTTTGCATCTTCCGACCCCGACGATATTACACCTGGGAGCTCTAGGTAGTTTTTGACTTTCACACCCTTCACGGCTCCCTCCTTTCCTTTGCCGATGCCGTCTGTTTTTGAAGTGTCGGACTTGTTGTGGGCTTGCATACATTACACACATTGCATCATAAATATATTTCAATAACAAGTGGCTAAAACATGGTTTAATAGGAAGTAAAAATATGGCACACGTTCAGTCTTAAGTTATTTACCAACTTTCTTCATCACACAAATATTTCATTGAAAAAGTATAATATTTGTATATATGTACAAATTTTACTTAATTATGAAATGTTTCAAAAACATTAAACAACTTAGATGTATGCAGCATATTTAGATACGTGCTTTTCTTCCTTCTCTCTTTCTTTCTTTCTTTCTTTCTTTCTTTCTTTCTTTATTTCTTTCTTTCAAGTCCTGTATTTACGTCATAAAGTAGCATAACACGAGGCATAACACCTATTGTACAGATGGAAGTAATTTGTTTTACATAGCGTGACGTAGGTACTAAAGTTATTATAGCGGTAATTAATGTTTGGACGTGGAGTTATTCCAATAGTAATGATATAATAACCTGCAGTGTTTTGGAAGGAGTTATCGTAGTTGAAAATGTACTATATGACTCATGTCTGTTTGAAGAAGCCGGTTGTTCTGGCATATTTTTAGCTTTGACCCTATTCAGTAATCATCGGTTTCGTGGCTACCTGTTGAGAATCACGGACGTAAAAAATTGCTGTGCTTGCAGCCACTCGGTTAATAACTGCCTTCTACCCCTCTCACCACTTCTCTACATCTTCTGGATATTCTTATTGATCGACTACGCGGAGCATAGAGATCACAGCGTTAAGTAGCAAGACGATACATATTCTGAATACATAATGCGAACTTCAAAGTTTTAATACAGTAGGTCGATTATATGTGCGTCTCCCTCGTAAGCACAATGAGCGAGCGTGCTCTATCAGGAAACAACTTCTTGTTAACCGAATCTGTTCGCTGTGATACTCAAGTATAAGTGCTTTCGTATAGCTCTGGCCGCAAAAAGGAGGCAACAAAACGGTTACATTACGACGGCGAGTCAAATGAGAACCTTAAACAAATTCCTCCGCTACGCAGGAAACACGAAAGTCATGGATATGTTTTTCTGCTTAGAAGATGTGAGAGCGAGTACATACCGACAATTCTTTAATAATAATAATAATAATAATAATAATAATAATAATAATAATAATAATAATAATAATAATAATAATAATAATAATAATAATAATAATAAGACCTAAGCGGGTATAGTAGTTCATGAATTCAATCATGAATCACTACTGATCTGCATTTAGGGCAGTCGCCCAGGTGGTAGATTTCCTGTCTGTTGTTTTCCTAACCTTTCCTTAAATGATTGCAAAGAAATTAGAAATTTATTGAACATAACACTCGGTAAGTTATTCCAGTCCTTAACTCCCCTTCCTATAAACGAATATTTGCCCCAATTTGTCCTTTTGAATTCCAACTATATCTTCATATTGTGATCTTTCCTACTTTTAAAGACACCACTCAAACTTATTCGTCTACTGATGTCCTCCCACGCCATCTCTCCACGGACAGCTCGGAACATACCACTTAGTCGAGCAGCTCGTCTCCTTTCTCCCAAGTCTTCCCAGCCCAAACTTTGCAACATTTTTGTTACGCTACTCTTTTATCGGAAATCGCATAGAACAAATTAAGCTGCTTTTCTTTGGATTTTTTTCAGTTCTTGAATCAAGTAATGCTGGTGAGGGTCCCATACACTGGAAACATACTCTAGTTGGTGTCTTATCAGAGACTTATATACCCTCTCCTTACTACAACCCTAAATACTCTCATAACCATGTGCAGAGATCTGGACCCTTTATTTACAATAATATTTATATGATTACCCCAATGAAGGTCTTTCCTTATATTAACACCTACGTACTTACAATGATCTCCAAAGGGAACTTTCACCCCACCAACGCAATAATTAAAGCTGAGGGGACTTTTCATATTTGTGAAACTCACAACCTGACTTTTAACCCCTTTATCACCATACCATTGCCTACTGTCCATCTCACAACATTATCGAGGTCATGTTGCAGTTGCTCACAATCTTGTAACTTATTTATTAGTCTGTACAGAATAACATCATCTGTAAAAAGCCTTATCTCTGATTCCACTTCTTTACACATAATTATCATTGATATATATATAAGAAAACGTAAAGATACAATAATACTGCCTTGAGGAATTCCCCTCTTAATTATTACAGGGATAGTATGCAGGCTCTCCTGGAAGGTCGCAACTGTTGCACAGGCACTAAGGGGCTAAGTATTGTAACGTTGTTGCGACAAACATACATTACCATACTGAATGATTTAGATACATTTCAATAGGTTTCACTATGAGTAAGTAGCCACGCGTTTTTGGTCACATATCTATCAGCGTGCATTTGGAGATAGTGGATTCGAACCCCATTGTCGGCAACCATGAAGGTGGTTTCCCCTTGGTTTCCCACATTCACACCAGGCATGTGCTGGGGCTGTAACTAAGCCCACGGCCGATTCCTTCCCCCTCCTATCACTTTCCTATCCCCTCGTCGCCATAAGACCTATCTGTGTCGGTGCGACATAATGCGAATAACAGACGGATCTTTTTCTTTCGGGGATGTCTGAACTAGGGTGGCCATTGTTACAGTGGTGCTTTGTTGTTATTTTCTTGTCTGCATGAGGTTGCCATCTATAGGATATTCCTTAAAGCCTTTGTAACAACATACAGGTCCGTGATGCGACATTTGAGGAGTGTATGTTCAAAAATCCCTATTTCCACCCTAGGAAAGTTGTGGAAAAATGCAAGGAAAGATATAATAATAGGAACATTGGATGTACCCATGATCGGGTTTGGCACAAATTTTAAGGAATTACATGTTCCTGGTCTGGATTGCTCAAGGCAACTGCTGCAGTGCTTGTGGACGAAATACAACAAAACATTTTGCAGTGGAAAGAGCACCTTTTGAGCAGACACTCGTCATTCCTATGTTTTATTACACTTATAAAGTTTTCATGGAGTCGCTTTGTATTTCCATACAGGGTATAAATATTGCGTATGCAGATACAGACTTCGAAACACAGCAGGTGTAGTGGTAAAATGCAAGATATAGCACATACAAGCAGCCCGGTTCGTTTTTCCTTTACAAAACTGTCTGTATTTACAAACCAAACATGCAGAGACACAGTTTATCCACTGATGTTCCTAGTCCTTCGGAGTTTGTTGGAAGCCCTTGTAACCTATAGAACGAAGAAATTTCCATGCATTCTACATCATCATGAATGTTCTGCGCCGTTGCAGGCCCAGTGTGCTCTGTTGTTCCCTATTGTACGATTTTCTTTTCGTGACCGCCTTATTTCAACCAACGATTAAATATTATACGTTTTGTACTTAGATCTCTAAACGTTCCTTGCTAACCTCCACAACCATTTCTCAAACATTTTACCTGTAGTAAACATTTCAGAATGAGAAGAGTATTCACTTCGGGTGAACGATCTGCCCAGATATTCCTGAGTGTAACTTTCCAACTTATCGTTAACAAAAATAAAATTAGCATGGACGTGAAGAGAATACTGGTTCATACAACTCCAGGACCTGGCCATGCGATCATCAGAGCAATAAAGGATGAAGCAGAGTATGACATTGCAAGTATCGTATCGAAGATTCTCGCCGCGGGGAATGTTCTTCTCTCTCTGAAGTTAATAAGTCCTGATACATAAACGTAGAGATCAGAATGAAGTCGACTATTGGAGTCTAATAAAATATTTTCTGCCATGCGGAGGATCATTGAGAAAGTGTTATACATGTCTTCGCATATACGTAATATTTAACCCTTCCCAGCGGGACAGACAACATCACCAGCGCCTATCATGGATACTCCTTAGCTCATCCGAGCTAACGGTCTCACGGTGATGGGATTTCGATTATGGCATTACCATAATAGATAAAAACAAAGGACTCCGCTTTGGAACTGTTGAAAATAGGTGTCGGAAATTTATAAATTTTGGGCTTGCCGTAAATCCGTGCAAGATGACCACATTTAACATCTCCAGAGTTTGCTGGCAGGACCTAGTGTTTACAGTGCACTATGTCTTCTGGTATGGGCTAGAGCAATTTTGTTATTTTCATAGATCAGTCTCTGTCTTATCCTTGGATTTGACAATATGAAAGTGACTGAGGTATGAGCGATGCTAGTAATGCCAATCCTTATGCAGCCAGTCCCTGCTATGAATGGTGTGAAAATGTTGTTTATAGGGTCGGTTGGTGCATGTATTTCAGTGGGCTTGGCAGACTGATATGTAATAGCAATGCTGGCTCGGTGAGGAAAGCAACGGGAAACTACCTCACTCCTCATTACCCTAGTACGCCTCTTCAGTGATTCCTAGGCCATCTACGACAGACAAATCATGGGAAGTTGAGGAGGAAGTATCCTGTGTTACAACAAACTGCTTCACTAGAAGAATATATATTTTGGCATATTCAAAGGACACCAGAAATGGATACACTATAGTCCCAACAATTAGATTTCAAACAGAAAGAAATCAGCCAGAAGGAGTAAATGTAGAAAAGAAGAACATATACGAGCCAACACTTTGATATTTCAAGACTTCTAGTAGGGTCTTGCGGTATTATTTCCAAACTCTTTTAATCGTTTCCAAAGAAATTCGGATTACCTCAATCTATACGATCTGAAATTGTCACAGTGGTTCTGAAGAAATCGTACCAAATTTGAGTCAATCACCTACACAAAAAATGAAAATTTGTACATTGCAAATATATACAGTGGCGGTCAAAATAATAGAGCCACCTCTATTGAGGGGATTAAGAACTAGGATATCTATTAGTTCGCAAAATCTCCACGAGTGCCCTGTTTTCAGTCCCTTTTAGACATCATCAGGGAAGACGTCGCTGCTATCTGTAGTCGTGCGAAAGGGAGCGTTTGAGCTAGACGTGCGAAAAGAGGCATAAAGGTAAGCATCTTATGGGTCAAAATAATAGAGCCGTTTTACAGAAGTCCCGTTCAAATTGATTTTTTGCAGTTGTTTTGGAGGCTAGCGATATTATTTGTCAACAAATCTCCACTCAATATTATTTTGTATGTAAATTGACGTTTGGTTTTATTTACATTCTTCTAGATGGGCAGAGCAAAGCATACAAGTGATGATGAGCGTATAGTAATGTTCGGGATGTTCAAAAGTGGGATGTCCTTGAATCAAATAGCCAAAGATTTACACGTTTCGTGAAAACGAGTCCAGAACGCCATTAGACTGGCAAAACAAACAAAGCCGCAGGTGGATAACAGGGGTTGACCTCGTGTACATTCTCCTCGCGTAGACAGACTCATCACTAGGGAAGTAAAGAAAGACCCATTTTTGTCAACACCACGACTGAAAGCCATTTTGTTTAGCGACAAAAATTATGTTCAACCATCAATATCAACGATTCAAAGACGACTGAGATCCGCAAAATTGAATGGGCGCATTGTGAGACAGAAGCCACATGTTTCAAAAGCTAATGTTCGGAAAAGGTTGGCCTTCGCTCGGAGAAATGAACAACCATCTAATATTTGGTGGAGGAACATCCTTTGGTCCGATGAATCCAAGCATAATAGGTTTGCCTCAGACCGAAAAGTCTATGCGCGCCGCCCACCAAAGCAGGAATTTAATCCCAAATACACTTTAAAAACTGTGAAATACGGTGGCGGAAGTGTTACGGTATGGGAATGTTTTTCATGGTACGGCATTGGTCCAATACACCGTATCAATGGTATAACGAACGCATAAATGTACAAAGACATCTTGGCAAGTCTTATGCTGCCTTATGCTGAAGAGGAAATGCCGCTGAAATGGAAATTTCAGCACTATAACGATCCAAAGCATACTGCAAGGATCATAAGGCAGTTTTTTCAAGACCACCATATCGAAGTATTAGAGTGGCCACCTCAGTCCCCTGACGCACCACCCATTGAGAACTCATGGGAGATCGTAGACAAGAAAATTGACCGCTCAAAAGCTACATCTTTAGATAAACTTTGGGAAGAAATCCAGAGAGCCCGGTATGCGATCAGCAGTGACGAATGCAGACGTTTAGCCGACTCTGTGGGTACGAGGTGCAGGGCAATCGTCAAAAGTACGGGTTACCCCACGGAGTACTAATTCACTCCTATGCAAAAACAACTTTTCCTGTAAATTTCGTAAGACTGCGATCAAGTACAAAATATTTGTGTCAATTGGCTCTATTTTTTTGACCCTGTGGTCTGGTATTCTTTTGAATATTATTGATTAGTTTGAGTTGTGTTATCTATATAACTGACTGTGGTACAATGTGACTCTGTTGTAATGGTTCCTGTACAACGTAAAATTTTGTTTACATCATAGTACAAACATGTCTAGTAATAAATTTGTACTTTATTCCAAACCTTTGCCAGGTGGCTCTATTATTTTGACCGCCACTGTATATTTATATATGTTAAGAGTATACTGAGTTCGATGGAACTATCTCCAATTGGAGACAGTTTTCAAAAAGTATATGAAGCAGTGGAAAGAGTTATGGATGATGTGTGTACTACTCCATCCTTAAGCACGGAGATCAGATCCGCTATCTTGGAGTAACCTTTACGGATGAACTAAAATTTACTTCAACTTTTGTAATTAACAAGCTGAGTTAGAACCTTTAAATCTTAGTTTCCTTCCCTCTGCTACAGTCGAACCATAAATTATGTATTCCTTATTAACACCCAGCCTCGTGTATCCTTTTCATACAACACTACCAGAAAGAATCCCGAAACTGTTCCTTAATGGCCTGGACAAACCCATCATAAAAGCTGTGAAGAAAATCCTCAAGCTGCCCATGTTATATTCAGAGAAAAGATTTAAAGGTCTTTTTTCTTTTACTTCGACTTGGGAAGCCCGTCTGCAACGCATTAACACTTGCAACTCTCTTAAAATCTCCAGTAAACCTTACGTTTTGTCCACACGAGATCTCAGGAAAGGAAGTTTGCAGACCTAGTTACCGAAGAGGATGAAAATCTGTTAGACAAGAAAATAAACATGGTTGCTCCTGAAAAGGTTCGCTCAGAACATAGAAACTGTGAATTCGATATATCGAGCACTGTACATCACAAAGGAAAAGGCGTAGCACCTTTTAAGGAGTACACACCAGATAATAATTGGCTACAAAATCACGATGGGTTTTCATGCAGTGAATGTTGAGACGTCATTAAAATGACTACCAACGTCTCTGCTTTCCCGAAAGTTTCCAGTATGGCATGTAGGCGATACCACAGAAAGATTGAAATCCTTGCATACGTTCTGGGATTATACCCGCATGGAGAATTTCTGCGGAATGCTAGACACCATACAATACGGTCAACAATAGCCGAAGCACTGGGAGGGAAAGGTTTGACAACGAACGACAGTAGTAGGAGGATTGTCATACTTGCCACTAAAGGTAATCATACAGTAAGCCTTATAAGTGATACAAGGGTTCGCTTTGAAAGCTACAGTAGGCTGCTGACGTGATGCACAAAATGTCTAATTTTGAGTCTACTATTCCATACTACCAGAGAAAGTACGATCTAGAAGAAATCTCTGTCACCTTCCTAATGATGGGAGCACTTGGAGCAATTTCTCGCCTCTTCACTGACTAGTGGAGAACTTATCGCTACAGACTGGCGTCCTATAAACGATCGAAAGGTTCGATCTCCATCTTCAAGGATCAATGCTGTGCAGAAGCAATCGCAACAACAAAAACAAACCATGATCGACACTCAAAATGTTAACTAAATAAAAATGTATTAAGAGTACTTTGTCTGATAGGTAGCCCAGGAATCTAGGAAGTATGCGCTTTATACATCCTAGTTATAGCCCTTTTTGTACGAGTTTTATCTACCTTCGTCCATTTCTCTTCTCTCCCTGAACAGTTCCTTGCAGGACGTTGTTCAACAAACTGTTTCTCCTCAGACGATTTTCAATCCAGGTTTTCATCCTTTTCGTCACTGACCTCCTTAAAATTTTCTCTCCCTCTATTTGAGCTAGAATCTTCTTTCCTTCTATAATTTGCTTGAATTTGCGGAATCATACACTTCTGGACTCACGAAAAGCGTAATGTTCCTCCACTGTTAAGAACAATATTGATTAGAAGGTGCCTAAAAACTTTATTCTCTCCTTGCTATGTGTGTCTTGGAAGTATTTCCTGACTTCTCGACGAATTCACTGCTTTCACCATCGAAAAAACTGCATCGATGGGCCAGTGGCAAAGAGACATACCATGACTTCAAGTTCACTAGTTCGATTCCGATTTAGAGTGTCAGTTTTTGAAGGACAGTAAAAAATCTTGGCACTCCGTGTCATTGATGTTGACATGTTAAAGATCTCTGGTGGTATAATGAGAGTCATGTGATAAGATTAAACAACGTAGTGATAGGAACCGCCCAACAGAAGTCCGCTTTTTTTGTTAGTTGAAAGCCTCCGGCTCCATGGATAAATGGTCAACATGGTGGCGTTTGGTTCAAGGAGTCCCGGGTTCGAATACCGTTATGGTCGAAGATTTGAACTTTCTTTAGTTAATTCCTACGGCTCTGGGGCGGGGTGTTTGTGATGTCTTCAGCATTAAATCTCACCATAGGTAGGGCCTGATCCTCATAGACGTGCAGGTCGCCTGTACGGTGTCAACTCGAAAGACCTGCATCGGGCCCTTCCGGAGGCCACACGCTATTTGTTAATTACTTGACAGTATCACAATCGGAATGTCGAAATATGTTGGCAAGCTGCGAGGATGGCATGACTTCAGAAGGTTTGCAACAATGAAAGATCTCCATAGGATTTAAATAAAGGGTACAGATCTATGCACGTGGTTACGAGGGTATTTAGGGGTTGTAGTAAGGATGTAAAGTAGAGGGCATGTAAGTGTCTGGTAAGACCCCAACTAGAGTATGGTTCCAGCGTATGGGACCCTCACCAGGATTACTTAATTCTAGAACTGGAGCTGGAAAACAATCCAAAGAAAAGCAGCTCGATTTGTTCTGAGTGATTTCCGACAAAAGATTAGCGTTACAAAGTTTGGGCTGGAAAGACTTGGGAGAAAGGAGACGGGTTGCTCGAGTAAGTAGTATATTCCGAGCTGTCAGTGGAGAGATGGCATGGAATGACATCATTAGACGAATAAGTTTGAGTGGTGTCTTTAAAAGTAGGAAATATCACAATATGAAGATAAAGCTGGAATTCAGGAGCACAAATCGGGGCAAATATTCTTTTATAGGAAGGGGAGTTAGGGATTGGAATAACTTACCAAGGGAGATGTACAATAAATTTCCAATTTCTTTGTAATCATTTAAGAAAAGGCTAGGCAAACAATAGAAAAGAATCTCCACCTGGGCGATTGCCCTAAATGCAGATTAGTAGTGATTGATGAATGGATTTATGAACAACTATACCCGCTCAGTACGTACGATTATTATTATTATTATTATTATTATTATTATTATTATTATTATTATTATTATTATTATTATTAGATGCGAAAAAGACCAGAAAACTGATCACGCAAAGCTTACTTAGGAGTTGTGCATTTCCTTCTTTGCCAGGCAGCCTTCAGTTTTCCTCTCATCGTGGTTCTTCGTTCTTCTGTCCACTTAGCTCCTGTCTTCTTCTTGTGGTTTCTCTCTAACTCTACTTCCCACTTGTCGATTTTCGTTCTGTAGCAGGTTCGGTTAGCGATGTCGGCCACTTTGATTCCTGATTTTTCCAGGTCTTGGCGGATTTCCGTTGTCCACCTATTTGTTTTGATGTTTTCTGTTGCCTCAAGTAAGATTCTTGTCAGTCTGTTTTCTGGAAGGCGTTTGATGTGTCCGTAAAATTTCAGGCGTCTTTTTCTGATGTCGGCCGCAAGGTTTGAGAGCTCCTCGGTTTTTGTACGAGATTGCAGTCTATATCCTTCGTCAGTCAGTTTTGGCCCGAGAATTTTTCTGATGATTTTACGTTCCTCTTTCAGGATGTCTTCGAGTACTGTTTTCCTGTGGAGATCCAGTGTTTCACTCGCGTATAGTATTTCAGGTTTGATCACAGTGTTGTAATGTCGAATTTTGGTGAAGATTGAAAGGCATTTTTTGTTGTAAATGTTTTGCGTTCGGCCGAGGGCTCTCTTCATTTTTTGGATGCGGACCTCGAGGGCCTTCTGTTCTTTTCCTGTTGGTACTATAATTTCTCCGAGATATCGGAACTCAGTTACTTTTTCGATTGTGCCAAATTTCGTGTTCAAATTCTGGAGGCTGCAGTGGTTGCACATGACCTTGGTTTTTGAGAAGGAGATTTGTAGGCCAAATTTTTCTGAGCATTTCTTGAGAGTTTCGATTTGGCTGATTGCCTGTTGTTCGTTTGTTGCAAGGATCGCGAGATCATCTGCGAAAGCGAGACAGGAGATTTTTACATGTCTTCTTGTCATACTTAATGGTGGCCAATTTCCTTGAGCTTTTAGAGCTTGTTCCCATTCTCTCATGATTTTGTCCAGGGCTATGTTAAAGAGTAGTGGGGAAAGTCCATCTCCTTGTCGGACACCGGTTTTTATCTGAAATTTTTCAGATATATTTCCCATGAATTTTACTTGGGAGGTTGTGTTGGTGAGAGTTAGTCTGATGATTTTTTTAGTCTTGTTGTCCAGTCCGTACTCGCTCAGTGTTTGGAAGAGAGATTGCCGGTCAATGGAGTCGTATGCTTTCTGGAAGTCCACGAAGGTGCAGATTGTGGGTTGTTTTCTTGTGTGTCGTAGTTTCAAGATGGTTTTCAGGTTGAGTAACTGTTCTGCACAGGATCTGTGTGGCCTGAAGCCCGCTTGGTATTCGCCTATGAGTGGTTCTAGTTGTTCCTGTGTTCTTTGGAGGAGGACTGCAAAGAGAGGATTTTGTATGTGACTTGCACCAGAGAAATTCCCCTGTAATTGTTCACATCTGTTCGGTCACTTTTTTTGTGAAGTGGAACGAGGAGGGCGTTTGTCCAATTTTCTGGTAGTTTTTCCGTTGTCCAAATTTCTTGTATGATTTGTGTGAGTTCTTGGAGAGAATTCTTTCCTAGATGTTTAAGAAGCTCTGCTATGATGCCGTCGTCTCCGGATGCCTTGTTGTTTTTCAGTCGTTGTATGTGTCGGTGTATTTCCTCTTGTGTAGGTGGGGATGAGTCTGGGTTTGGGTTCGGGTGGGGTTTAAGTGGAAACCTCTTCGTTGGTTCTGGGCAGTTGAGTAGTGACTCGAAGTATCTCGCGAGTTCCTTGGTGTTTTCGTCATCTGTGAGTGCCAATTTTCCGTTTTGTTTTCTGAAGCAGAGGTTCTTGGGCGTGTACCCATTTAATCTGTTGCGGAAGACGCTGTAAAAATCTCTGGTGTTGTAGTTGCGGAAGTCCTGTTCGGCCGACTTCAGTTGGTCCTCCAGGTATTTCCTCTTGGTTTGTCTGATGAGTTTAGAGGTCTGTCTGCGGACTTCGCGGAATTTTTCTTCGTTTTCAGGTGTACGGTTGCTAATGAACTTCTGGTATGCGTTTTTTCTATTCAATATGGCTTGGTCACATTCGGTGTTCCAAAACGGGTGTCTGCTCTTTTTCTGTAGTGGGATTTGCTCTGATGCACTCTTCATGATTTTTTCGTGGAATTCGTTCCAAGTTTTGGCTGGGATTTTTTCCCATGTTTCCATGAGATTTGATGTTTTTATTTGTGCTGTGTCCAATTTTTTGTTTGCCTTGGATTTCTGGTAGAAGCGTTTTGGGATAAATTTCACTTTGATTCTTGTTAGATGATGGTCCGAGTCAATGTTGGCTCCTCTGCGGACTTGAACGTTGTGTACTTCTTTTTGTGCTGGGTAGGAGATGTCGACATGATCGATCTGGTGTTTGCCGCAGCAGGTGTTGGGTGATTCCCATGTGAAGAGCTTATTGGGGTTTTTCCGTAGGGATGTTGACATGATTTTCAGGTCGTGTTGTTGACAGAGCTCGATGAGGCATTTGCCATTTTTGTTGGTCTTTTCGTGTGCTGAGAATCTTCCTGCGGTTTTTCTGTAGCACTTTTCTTTACCAATTTTACCGTTGAAATCGCCGAGGAGAATGATGGTGTCTTTTTCAGATATTTTGATGAGTGTTGTTTCAAGTTTGTTCCAGAAGTTTTCTGTTTGTTTCTGTTCTTTGCAGTCGTTGGTGGGTGCGTGGGCATTTACAAAGGTGTAGTGGCGATTTGCACAGCGAAGTCGTAAGGTCATTAGTCTGTTGTTTATGGGTATGATCTCTTCTAAGGAGTTCACGATCTTTTTGTGTACGAAAAAGGCTATGCCTAACATTGGTGTGGCTTTTCCTACTGTTCGTGTAGTTTTGCTCTTGAAAATGCGGTAGTTACCATATTCTGACGTCTCCGACTCAGTGAGTCTGGTCTCTTGCACGGCGAGTAGCTGGAGTTTGCTGATCTAATTCTGATGTTAATCTGAGAAGTTTTCCTACTTGTAGGAGTGTGTTTACGTTTAGCGTGCCGATGTAGAAGGGCGTTTTAGTGGGAAGTTTGCCAGAGAGCTCCGACTCTCTCTTTCGTGTCAGCCCGGCTCCTCCAGAATCCGAGTGGCCGGTTGCCGCCTTCGTTTTCAGTTGGCGCGTGGATTGGTTACCACCTGGAGTAATGTTGTTCATACTTGCACGAATCATGGTGTGCTTGTTCTCAAGCGATTGGGTTGATCCCGAGAGATCGGAGTACAATCAGGTGGGTGAGTTCCTGAAGGTTTTCTGAGGCAGCCGCTCCAACTCGGAGTACAGACGCTGACCAGTTGCCGCACCAAATAGGTGAACAGACGCTACTGGATTTATTATTATCCTATGCCGTTGGCCATCTAGTGGTTCTTCCGCCTTTAGGGGCAGTTTCCCACCCCAAGGGCAAGAGAGTGCCCTGAACCTCTACCCGCTCATCCGCCCTCCGAAGAGGTCGTTGGCACTTGGTAGAGGAGGACCATTTATACCGGTGGTCACTCGGTTTGTGGACGCAGTTTAACGTCATGCCCGGGACATATTATTATTATTATTATTATTATTATTATTATTATTATTATTATTATTATTATTATTATTATTATTATTATTATTATACTACCAGTTAAGTGGCTGTGTGGTTGGATCACGTAGCTATTAGCTTGCATTCGGCAGATAGCGGTTCCATACCCAATTGTTGACAGTGCTGAAGATAGTTTTCCGTGGTTTCCCATTTTTACAATAGGCAAATGCTGATACAGGCTGTGCCGTAATTAAGGCCAAGGCCACTTCCTTCACACTTCTAGCCCTTTCCTATCCCATCGTCGCCATAAGATCTATCTGCGTCGATGCGACGTAAAGTAAATTGTATTGTATTATGCCATCGACAAAATATACATATTGCCGGGCTGAGTAGCTAAGACGGTTGAGGCGCTTCGCAGGTTCGGTCCTAGCTCAGTTGGGTGGTATTTGAATGGACTCAAATACGTCATCCTCGTGTCGGTACATTTACTGACACGTAAAGGAACTCCTGCGAGACTTAATTCCGGCCTGTCAGCGTCTCCGAAAACCGTAAAAGTAGTTGAAATGTCGTATGGCTTTTAGTGCCGGGATATCCCAGGACGGGTTCGGCTCGCCAGGTGCAGGTCTTTCTATTTGACGCCAGTAGGCGACCTGCGTGTCGTGATGAGGATGAAATGATGATGAAGACAGCACATACACCCAGCCCCCGTGCCATTGGAATTAACCAATTAAGGTTAAAATCGCCGACCCAGCCGGGAATCGAACCCGGGACCCTCTGAACCGAAGGCCAGTACGCTGACCATTCAGCCAACGAGTCGCACATTATTATTATTAATATTATTATTATTATTATTATTATTATTATTATTATTATTATTATTATTATTATTATTATTATTAAACATGTAGATCATCTGATACGACAACTTTGTCATTATGGCAAAACTGTGACTGACCTCTGTAGAGAAAGCACTGAATTCGAAGCTAGAGTGTTCGATGTTTTGGCCAGTGCTCAAACAGTATTATCCGAAACGAAAGAATCAGCATAACATTGCACGTGAATTCAGATGTGTCTGGGTTCACGTCATCAAATAAGTTATAACTTAGAAGGACACGTAGAAAACATAATGGACCAAGCTTGGGCAATTTTTCATGCTAACATCGTAAAACATGCTTTCAACAAGGTCTTATGACAGGAATCATTAGCAGATGAAGGTTCCCAATTTAATGTTCCATTTCCAGTACCGATATATCTGTATTTTTAGTTTGTGAATAAAGACACTTTCCCGGAAACGATCAGACTTATTTTGCTAGAATTAATGCAATGGTCATTGAATAATTCAGGGGTTTGTAACATCGACTCGAAACCTCTTGGAGAGTCACAACACTATTACTAAAATTCCGCCCTAGCAGCGGCCGGAGCAGATCGATAGGTTATTCTGAACAACGAGTGGTGTAACAACCGTAAAATATTTTAGTATTCCACCGTTTACTGCAGTTAGACCCTTTTGTCTTTGTGCCTCGAAATAACGTGTTGGGACAGTGTTCAGGGGAGAAATACTGACCCGCAGCACACGTATCACAACGTAAAAACGTTGATGTAGTTCATCCAATACTGAACCTTAGATGACAGAACCTTTGTGGTCAGAACTCTCAAGCTGAAAGCTGGGCTGAGTGGCTCAGACGGTTGAGGCGCGAGCCTTCTGACCCCAACTTGGCAGGTTCGATCCTGCCTCAGTCCTGGTGGTATTTGAAGGTGCTCAAATACGTCGCCCTCGTGTGGGTAGATTTATTGGCACGTAAAAGAACGCCTACGGTACTAAATTCAGGCACTTCGGTGTCCCCGAAAAACGTGAAAGTAGTTACGGGGACAGAAAGCCATTATTATCATTATTATTATTATTATTATTATTATTATTATTATTGGTGTAATGTTACGTAAAGAAACAGAATGCAACAAAGCAAGTAGAATAAGCTGACATATTTTTCAACGAAATTGAACTCTCGATCTGCAGCCGAAACATAGTTGTGGACACTGAAGATCACCATGGATCAGCTAGAAGCCCTACAACTGGACTCGGCCACAAAATCACTTTACATTAAAGTAATTTCTGGAAAGATACTTGGAGATAATTGGTAAATTCTTCAAAAATTGCGCTTGACAGAGTTGTGTTTCCTTGTTTAATGGTGAACGGCTTCCAGCGGAAGTAACTGAAGACGGAATAGAAACTAAGAGAGTCGAACTTTTCAATTTTCCACCTGAAATTTCGAATGATAAAATTCTCGTCGATTTCTCCTAGTATGTCATTATAAAAAGAGATAAAGAATGAACACTGGTCGCACCAGTATAAAGTTCTCGTTGTTAATGGAATGAGGTAGATTTACATTGAATTAAACTAACAATTCTATCCTTCTTTACGGTAGAAGGTTTCCGAAGCCAAGTTATTTGAGACGGACGGGAAAATAAGTGTACAGTAGCCTGTGTAATACCACTGACCACCTGCGTACTACCTGTCCACGTCGTTCCATGCGCTTAGATAAACTTCGTACTGGTAATCAACCACTCTCTCCCAGAGACTAAACAAGATTCACAACACAGTGCAGAGCCGCCTTAGGCGCTAGGACGTAAACAGAGCTCCGAGGGACTGCTGCCGCTCACATTGTTTAATCTGCCCCAGAACAAGAAGCCTTACAACCCAAAGAACTTCAAACAAAGAGATTACTTACAAACGACTAGTAATTCTGAACCGAACCAATAGGAGCTTAATTATGTTGGCTCAGAAGTTCTTACTAGCCCAGATATTGTTCAGATACAGACAGATGACAAGTACACAAGTGAGATGTTAACTTAAACTTACGAAGATTCTTTCCAGAACATCCCTAACAAGACACATAACCGTCCAGGAGAACTGACAGTGCCTTCCAATGGAAGATACCGAGCTCGATAGCTGCAGTCGCTTAAGTGCGGCCAGTGTCCAGTAATCGGGAGATAGTGGGTTCGAGCCCCACTGTCGGCAGCCCTGAAGATCGTTTTCCGTGGTTTCCCATTTTCAAACCAGGCAAATGCTGGCTGGGGCTGTACCATAATTAAGGCCACGACCATTTCCTTCCATTTCCTAGGCCTTTCCTATCCCATCGTCGCCATAAGACCTATCTGTGTCGGTGCGACGTAAAACAAATAGAAAAAACAATGGAAGATACGAGGGCGAGTCAAAAAATAAGTTACACTTCCAAGTTATGGCCATTAATGAAACCACCTACAGATAGGTAACACAACTATGACAACACAGTCCCCAAGAGACTGTACACATTTCTCGGAACGGTCAACCAACTTGTCGATTCCGCTGTGTAACCAACTGGAGACAGCTGCTTTTACCTCCTCATTGTTTCGGAATTGTCGTCCACTGAGGTCCTTTTTTAACCGGGCGAGTTGGCCGTGCGGTTAGGGGCGAGCGGCTGTGAGCTTGCATCCATGAGATAGTGGGTTCGAATCTCACTGTCGGCAGCCCTGAAGATGGTTTTCCGTGGTTTCCCATTTTCACACCAGGAAAATGCTGGGGCTGTACCTCAATAAATGCCACGGCCGCTTCCTTCAAACTCCTAGGCCTATCCCAACGTCGCCATAAGACCTATCTGTGTCGGTGCGACGTAAAGCCACTAGCAAAAAAAGAAGATCCTTTTTCCCGGACTGAATGGAGGATGTTGCCATACCTTCGACTTGAATCTCTGCAGCAGTTCGGTCGTTTGGCGGGCCTTGTGAGGTGTTGCGTATTGAGATGTCCAGACTTAGCGCCATGCGATTATCATGTGTTCGATAAGCTGAAAAAGGATCTCGGTGGACGACGATTCCCAAACGATGAGGAGGAGAAACCAACTGTCTCCAGGTGGTTACATAGCGTTGGAGGTGTTTCTACGCATCCGGAATCGAAAAGTTGATTGACCGTCCCGAGAAATATTTACGTTCTTTTGGGGACTGTGTGGAAAAGTGAACTTAGATTGTATGCTATCATAGCTGTGCTGCCGTGGTTTCATAAATGGCCATAACTTGAAATTGTAACTTACTTTTTGATTCTTCCCCATACTATTGATCACACGGCGCCTTCGAATCGATGATCAGAGGATCAATCAATCAATCAATCAATACTGATCTGCATTTAGGGCAGTCACCCAGGTGGCAGATTCCCTATCTGTTGCTTTCCTAGCCTTTTCCTAAATGATTTCAAAGAAATTGGAAATTTATTGAACGTCTCCCTTGGTAAGTTATTCCAATCCCTAACTCCCCTTCCTATAAATGAACATTTGCCCCAATTTTTCATCTTGAACTCCAACTTTATCTTCATATTGTGATCTTTCCTACTTTTATACACGCCACTCAAACTTATTCGTCTACTAATGTCATTCCACGCCATCTCTCCGCTGACAGCTCGGAACATACCACTTAGTCGAGCAGCTCTTCCTCTTTCTCTCAATTCTTCCCAGCCCAAACTTTGCAACATTTTTGTAACGCTACTCTTTTGTCGGAAATCACCAGAAGAAATCGAGCTGCTTTTCGTTGGATATTTTCCAGTTCTTGAATCAGGTAATCCTGGTGAGGATCCCATACACTGGAACCATACTCTAGTTGGGGTCTTACCAGAGACTTACAGACAATGAAATCGAAGAGAACAGGTTAGAAAACGCAGGGAAGAGATTATTTCCTCACTTTCCCTGTGAAGAACCCGTACAAATTAAAAACATCATCGTCCTCAAATAGTGGTGGTGCTTGTGGTGGATAAGATGAATTACAACTGGGGAAGCATCGCCAAACATGAGATGACCCAGCCATACACCAGCCCCAAGCATCCAAGCTTACTAAAACATCTTTCAGGCTGTTCAGGATAATTCTATGAATATTGAATTTTCGCGACCGCATTGTAATCGAAACCGACTTTCAACCTATTAGGTCGTGTTACGTACATTTAATACGTGTTGAAGAGATGTTATGTACAGAACAAAAATGGCCAACCAATGGGATCCGAACCCACAACCTCCCGATTTCGCGTCGGTTGCTCTACCAATTGAGCTATGGTGGCCTAGGCCATCTTTGTTCTGTTGGAAAGGATCTAAGCTACAGGTCTGGTTGTGCGTTCGGATCCCACTGGTGTTCGGTTGGCCATTTTTGTTCTGTACTTAACATCTCTTCACCACGTACTTAATGTACGTAACACGACCTAATAGGTTGAAAGTCGGTTTCGATAATTAATTCTGCTTGCGGGTCATAACATCGTCGCCATCATCTTATTCTCCTTATTATTATCGTTTCCTCAAACATAAAGATGATATCCTTCGCTGTCTTCCGCCAAACGGTTTGCTTGTATGAAGGGTGTTCTGGCAGCAAGTTTTAAGGATGATATACTGACAGTGTTGCCAATTTAGCAATTTTATAGTTATTTATAATTATTTAGAAAAGCCATTTGCTACAAAATTTTGAGTTTAGCTATTAGCTACATTTTTTGTTATAGATTTCCGTTACGTGAGCTAATTTGGCTATATCCTTTTTAAATGCTTTCCTTTAGTAATTAATGGATTTTTGTAAATATTCGTAAAGCATGACACACGAGTTGTACTGCATGTTCAAGTTATAGGCGACCTTTCACAAAATGCTGTAACGGTTGTCAATTACATCACTCACTGCTCTCTTGTTTCAGGACTAAATTGCATCATTATAGGATGTCAATCAATCCATCACTCGGTAAATTCCTGACTTCCATCGGTTAGCTTCCTGGTTGGCTGAGAGTCTCATATTCAGATTGAGACAATGTATAAACGAGTGGAGTTGCTAAAAGAGTGAAAAACACGACTAGAAGTGATAGTGTTACATAACATAGTAATAATGTATATGGTACATATAGTTGCGATTAATATTAGTGAGTAGTGTAATTTTTATAAATATTGAAAATACCTCCTAATAATACACAACAGTATAGAAAATAGAGGGAATTTTGGCGGAATTTAAAGGGTGGCTTCAACCTGTTCTGATGATAAAAGTAAAGCATATTGCAAATACTGTAACT
Source organism: Anabrus simplex (assembly GCF_040414725.1). Classification (NCBI taxonomy): domain Eukaryota; kingdom Metazoa; phylum Arthropoda; class Insecta; order Orthoptera; family Tettigoniidae; genus Anabrus; species Anabrus simplex. Next base: position 366,988,436 of record NC_090268.1, on the reverse strand, counting down.
ATGGAATAAAATGAAAGTTGTTTGATTTAAGATCACATGCACAACGCGATGAACATAACAGAGCGGCCAGTTGCTCACCTGTCAGATTCAGTGAACAATAGATTTCCACACTACAAGCTCATTAGGCGTACGTGATGCAGAGGATAAAATAGCATTGTTTGTGTCAGAACACTATATTCTACTTGCTAGTGACCACTTGTTAGAGCTCAGTGAGTTCATCTAGCCTTTGTAAATCTATTTTAGTCGGAAATTTTAGCAATTTTTAGGTATATTTTTAATACAGTTTAGCTACATTTTGTTTTCATGAGTTGGCAACACTGTATGCTGACCATGTTTGACCCTATAGCAATGTTATTAGCCTATACGATCATGATCTTAAATATAAACAGTATACAGACCATGAACAAGCATCTACAACAAAGACAACTTATCCGAGACCCGGACACTGATATTACAATCTTATAGGAAGTAGCATCACTGATCTTCAGCCTTTTTCTAGCTATGAGACATTAGTGAGCGCTAAACGAGCATAAACAGTCATATTCATAAAGGAAAGTATTCTTCCGTATGCCGACCCAATCCTCCTCTTGAACGCACGAGGCAACAACATACCTTGTATTGAAAATATACTTATTGTGGATGTATGACTACATATTTTTTGATATATACCGTTCCCCTTATTCATCAGTTACAATATAACATAATATTTTTGGGCAATTTTATTTCTCAGTGAAAGACCACACTATTTCATTCCGAAGTTGCCAAACATTGGTTGCTTTGATATATGGGCAAAAGATTAAAGAAACTTGGGAAGTAAATAGATCACAATCTGAGGGATACACTTATTTCTACAATTCAGCAGACTCTCGTTTAGACAAAATGCATGTTAATAAAAATTGCAAAACCAGGCACGTCAAGTAGATGCATGTCTATCGGTATATTCGAATGATTGCGCGTGCATATGCAAGTTAAAGAAACCAGATCTAGGACCAGTGATTGGAAGAGGCACTTGGGAACTATGTTACAGGATAGAGGTATACAAGTTCTTTCACATAAAGTAAACAATGGAGACGAGAAATGGATCGGTATCAAGATATCTTGGATTGGTGATTACTATACACGAAACCCCAAGTGAGGAAATTCATGAAGGGTACAGCTCTCAACGCCATCGAATGTTTAGGCACACAACTGAATGTTACTATCAATGTTTATGCCAGTTATGTACAGAAAAATCCTATCAACACAATGATCTATCATGCAGATGAAGTACTAAGAATGACTAAAAGTACGGATTAGGGGCGCGCAGCTGTGAGCTTGCATCCGGGAGATAGTGGGTTCAAGCCCCACTGTCGGCAGCCCTGAATATGTTTTTCCTCGCTTTCCCATTTTCACACCAGGTAAATGCAGGGGCTGTAGTTTAATTAAGGCCACAGCCACTTCGTTCCCACTCCTAAGCCTTAAGACATATCTGAGTCGGTGCGACGTATAAAATGTTGTAGGAAAAAGTACAAATACGAGATAATCAACGCAATAATGAGGAAACCCCTTCAGTTTATTGTCTAATCCCAACATGTCATAAGGGAAGCCAGAAATACATTCATCAACTTATCAACTCTGATGGAAGGACGCTCCAATACCACTCACAGATTTAAAAATATGCATCATAACCCCTTTTGAAAACTTGTGCGGAGATGAATTCGATGTACCTCTCTATCATCAAGACTAGATCTTTGATGGCATACGAGACGAGTACGGCAATGCACTTCGTTTGGAGACGAAGAGGTGTGAAAGGCTATCATAAACAGCGCGTTAAATAGATCTCTGGGGATAGACAGGTTGGGAAAGGAATTCTGTCTTCAGATTTGGCCATTCTTCAATAAACGATCCTTCTTAAACGATCCAACTGAATTTGGAAGGAATATAAATCGGCTGGAGGAAGGTATAGAAGTACTCGTCTCAAGATTACAGCTGATTTCTGACTTACAACTCCTTTAAATTTTGATTATAAAATACTCAACCGATATCTGAAACGTAGACTGAACGCTTATGTAAGGGAAAAAATATCCAGGCATCAATCATATGCAGTCCAAGGACTCAGTATCCTAAATAGTCTGTGACATTCGAGACACGACAAGTGAATCATTGACGAAAAGTCAAGGTAGAGAGCTCATTTCAATGGATATTGACCATGCTTTTGATAAAATAAAAGACACATATCTGCTTGAGATATTTCAAGCCCTGGGGTTCAATACAGTATTCATGTCAATAATGGAGAAAATAGTGATTTGTGGACCAACCGAGATCAGTCTGAATTGCAACCTCTCAAGTTCAATAACAACACTGCTGTTTGCTTTACGTTCCACTAACTACTTTTACGGTTTTCGCCGAGGTGCTGGAATTTAGTCCCGCAGGAGTTCTTTTACGTGCCAGGAAATCTACTGACACAAGGCTGACGTATTTGAGCAACTTCAAACACCAGCGGACTGAGCCAGGATCGAACCTGCCAGAAGGTTAACGCCTGAACCGTCCGAGCCACTCAAACCGGCAGTTCAATCAAAATTGGGAGAGGTGTCCGACAGGTCATCGATGGTCATTTTCGTTATCTCTTTTGAATCGTTTATTAGTAAGTTAAAATGCGCCTTTTCACTGGAAACCTCAGAACTATTTGCTTATACTCAAGATGTCACCCTAATCATCAACCACAGAACTGAATGTCTACAGCTAATAAACGGGACTGTAGACTTACACCACCGTTCTGGATCAATTCGTGACGTTCGGAAGACCAAGGCTATCCTGTTGCGAAATAGAACCAGAGAGTATAGAGATATTCCTTCATAGGTGAAGGTAACTCAGAACAGGAGAGATATTTTATAATAAAGCTCAGAAGATAATTAAGAAAAACTGGCCCGATACCGTTACGTTTATGAAAGGCGTGAAGTATAAGTAAACAACTTCTACAGAAAGGGGTCCAATGAATTAACATATACGCGCTCAGCAAAATCTGACAAATCAGCCAAACCTTGCCCATGCCTCAAATGATAATCATCCAGGCAGCTTAAGTGATAGGATGGTACATATCCCACGGTTCAATATTTTGCATCAGTAGAGTTTCTCATTCACTGGCTAAATCTGAAAGAAGACTTGGAAGTTATCGACGTGCAGACAAAAACTGAAGTGTTGTTCCTAAAGCATAATTTGAAACTGATGCACTCACCTGGAATGTCCAAGTCAAAAATATACCTCAATCAATCAATCAATCAATCAATCAATCAATCAATCAATCAATCAATCAATCAATCAATCAATCAATCAATCAATCAATCAATCAATCAATCAATCAATCAATCAATCAATCAATCAATCAATCAATCAATCAATCAATCAATCAATCAATCAATCAATCAATCATCTGTACTTTGCTCTGTCGCCCGGGTGCTAGATATCATCTCAATTGTTTACCTAAACTGTTTTCAACTATCTCAAAGAACTTGGAAGTTTATCGAGCATTTTCCTTGGTAAATTATACCAATATCTAATTCTTATTCCTATAAACGAATATTTGCCCCAAGTTGTCCACTTGAATTGCAACTTTATCTTCATATTATTATCCATCCTACTTTTAAAAACACCATTCAAACGTATGTATTTGTCTGCTAATGTCAATCTGCGCCATCTCTCCACTGACAGCTCGGGATATATCGCTTAGACGAAGACCTCGTCTGCCATGTCTTTCGAACCCAAACTTTGCACCATTTTTTTTGCTAATAGCTTTACGTCGCGCCGACACAGATAGGTCTTAGGGCGACGATGGTATAGGCTTAGGAGTTGGAAGGAAGCGGCAGTGGCCTTAATTAAGGTACAGTCCCAGCATTTTCCTGGTGTGAAAATAGGAAACCACGGAAAACCATCTTTAGGGCTGCCGACGGTGGGATTCGAACCCACTATCTCCCGGATGCAAGTTCACAGCTGCGCGCCTCTAACTGCACGGCCAACTCGCCCGGTTACAACATTTTCGTAACGCTACTCCTTTGTCGGAAACCACCCAGAACAAATTGAGCTGCTTTTCTTTGGATTTTCCTCTTCCAGTTGTCGAATCAAGTAATCCTAGCGAGGATACCATACACTGGAATCATACTCTATCATCATACTTCCATGCCCGCTCCTTTGAATCCCTACTACAACCCCTAAATGCCCTAATAACCATGGAAGGAGTCTATATTACCCCAAAGAAGAACTTTTCTAATATTAACACCGAGGTACTTAACAGTGATCCTCATGGGGTACGTTTACCCCATCAACACGTTAGTTAAAAGTGAGGGGACTTTTTCTGTTTGTTGAAGTTCACAACCTTTATCCAGAGATATAGTACGGTGAGTTTTGAGTAATATTATAGTATTTAAAAACCGTGTTAAATTTGCAAGTTATAATATTGACAGCATACTGCGAAAGTATGCCTTCTACCAACAACAGCAGGTTCAACAGTTAGTCAACAATAGTATAAGTATTACACTGAGTCACTACTGTATATTATTGTTAAATCTGTTCTGACTCAGCTTCGCTTGATGACATAACTGCTATAATTATATAAAAACGAACACTTTAACGACGGTGTTTTAGAAATGAGCGACATTGCTATCTTACTTGTTAAACATCGAACTTAACCATCTATGCTCTCGATACATCGTCTAATTTGGCTTTCTTGTGGTTTAATGAATGTACCGCATGAATGGAATATCGATCGATCATGATACCTGGCGCTATCCGACCTGTAATTATTTCATGATGGAGTGGGGGTATGTGACGTTATAGAGGCCACTGCTCACGAAACAGGCAGAGAGGTGACACGAACTGAACAACAGCTCGCTTTGATCACCATAACTTTCACCCGTGTTAAGGGAAGCAATTAACAGAGTACGGTTTCTCTCGTGGGACTGAGCCGGCTCTACCACAGCAACAATCCCCGTGATCGATATCAATGATGGCTGCTTGGGTAGTGACACAGCAGGTGTTATCCCTCTTGAGGATGGGGTAGTTTTAAGGGGACTATGCCAACCTCATTTCAATAATATTAAATGTTCCACATTCAGCGTTCCTTTTCCCCTGGTCGATGAGAGATATTGATTTGAGAGTCCTCGGAGATAGTTTTAGATTATACTGAACTTTTAAAAATATACTGTAGGTTTATCTAGTAGAAATCTAGGATTTTGTTAATGTGAGATTGAATTTTGAAAGAAAACAGATAACATTTCTTATTTTCCGGTTTTTAAGTATTTTGCTAAGTGGAGATATCATTTAAGTGTGAAATATTATTAAACTGCTTTAAAAGTTTTAGAAGTTTCTTTTTCAGAAACAAATCACGATGTGCTTTGAAAAATATACTGTACGGGACAGAGTGGTTAGTTTCGATCTTAAGCCTTGAAATCAAATTTCCTCCTCATAATTTCCTTTTTTGTTATCCTTTCTAGTACCAATAGCCCATTATTGGTTTTACGTCCCATTATCTATATTACTTTTGGAGACGCCGAGGTGCTGAAAATTTTGTCCAGAAAAACTTCCTTGACGTGCTGGTAGAGCAACCCGTAGAAAGCTAACGTATTTTAGCACTTTCAAATACAGTACTATCTGACTGAGCTGATATTAAAACCACCAACTCGGGCTCGAAAAGCCAGCGCTTTATTATCAGAGCCTCTCACCTTGGTATTATTATTATTATTATTATTATTATTATTATTATTATTATTATTATTATTAGGAAAAATATTGACAGATTAACGACTTTATTAACGGCCGTTTAATGTGTTCCATTAGCATTTGTCGGAAAATGTAAGAAAGAAAATCATTTTCCTGGGTTTTGATAACGTGAAGTAATCTTAACAGAAAAATATTTACTTAATTGTAAGGTGAAAATGTACTTCAACGAAATATTTACGTATGAATAATACTTTTATAAACACTTTTTAATTTCCTAGTATATGTTGTTCTTTATCTCTATCTTGAATGAAATGTTTTAAATTTTCTTTCGACTTCGTTCATGTGAGTGGAACATGTAGCTGTCCTTGATAAAATAGCGGCTCTCTGAGGAAAAGGTCTACATTTTTTAAGGATTGCCGTTGTGCTTTATCGATGGTAACATATATAACCAGGAGAATGAGGAAGTCATTTCTTGACGCACTCTATTCTATTCGTTTAGATTTTGGCCATGTAAGGACCACGGAAAGTAACCCTGTACGACTGTATGTTCACCTTGATCCTTCTTGTCTTGACTTGTCATTTGCCTCTTTCCTCCTCTCTTCTGTCCAGATGTTGTTCCATTTCCTCTTCACGTTATCTTGGAAACCCTTGATATTATGTATTAATCTTCTGAAAGTTACTCTGTTTTGTATTATATCATCCCAATTTCTGTCATATCCTTTTTGGATCCACTGGTTGCAGTTCTTGCTCTTGTAAACATGGTTAAACACTCGTTTTGTGTTGTTACCCAACCGTATTATGTAACGAAAAATTGAATTCTTCTCTTTCTGATTGTGTCCTGCATCTTTTCATTTTCTTCCTTGTATAGATATTTATTACTCCTATGTCTAAACTCTCTTTCCTCCGTTTTCAATGGTTCCCAGGTTTTCCTCAATATTTTCCTCTCCTTTTTTCTACCTCTTCTGTTTCACCGGTTTTTATAGAGAACATGCTTTCTGTGGCATAAAGACTCTATGAAAGGTTTATTAAGATGCATTTCTACAATTGCACAAAATACATCGGGTACAATATATACAAGGCGCGTCGAAAACGTTCAGTGAATGATACCATAATACAAAGAAAACAAAGTTACAGACAAATAACCTTTGTTCGCCTTCAAAGTTCTCTCCATTGGTCACAATACACTTTTGACAACGTGTACACAGCTTCTGGAAACTGGCAGGGAAGGAGACATTTGGAATCGATCGAAACACTGTTGTCACAGATCTTTGGATGTCCGGTATATCAGAACAATGTGTGCCTTTCAGGATTCCCTTGAGGCGGGGTAACAAAAGGAAGCCTTCATGTGCCAGGTCCTGGAAATACGGTGGATATTAAAGACGTGCCACGTCGTCAAGAGTTTCCTGTCCATCCCTAAAGCGTTTGAACCAGTCGTAAATACATTTTCTATCGAGCGAGTTGGCCGTGCGGTTAGGGTCTCGGAGCTGTGAGCTTACATTGGGGAGATAGTAGGTTCAAATGCCATTGTCGGTAGCCCTGAAGATGATTTTCCGCTGTTTCCCATTTTCACACCACGCAAATGCTGGGGCTGTACCTTGATTAAGGTCACGGTCGCTTTCTTTCCCCTCCTAGCCCTTTCCTATCCCATCTTCGCCATGAGACCTATCTGTATCGGTGCGACGTAAAGCAAAATTTTAAATATGAAAAATAAATACATTTTCTTTTTACGGGTGCCGTTCCCTACACTTTCATCAACAACGTGTGCGTATCCATCACCGTTTTTCCAACTTGTAAGAAAACTTGACGGTTATGCTCTGCTCCGTTTCTCTATGACACGAGTCTTCACATGCACTACTTTCTACTGGTCGCAGCAGAGTAAGTTCCGTGTGTCCAACGCTAAGTGGGGCTTCTCGAGATGTCTCTCTGTTCACATGCACATACACGCAGTGTTACTAGACGTTCTATTATAATATTGGTCCATTGACTGTATTTTTAGACACACCTTGTGTATATTGTGTATATTGCTGGTGGTTTTACGTCGCACTAACATAAACGAGTTTCAAGAGACTTTAAATTACTTCATTATCACTTGTAATGTTAAGCTAGTAGAAAGCTCAACCTATAGTATTTTAAACACTGGATATACTTAAGAATGTAATATTTCTTATAATATTTTCTTTAAATGGAATTGTTTGTTGTACTTTTGTTGTTGTTATTGTTGTTGGGTAATTATGTTTTACCTTTACGTTACTATCACATTACTGTAAGTGACTATTGCTCCGGGATATTTCCCATTTGCGATGTACTGGTTAATAATAATAATAATAATAATAATAATAATAATAATAATACAGGAAAGAACAATGACTTGAAGGTTAGCAGTGTAGACTTAATATATGGTTCCAACAAATGCCTGGTGTGAAAGTTGAAAGCAGTGGGAACCCATCCTTAAGGTGCAGAGATGGTGTTCAACTCATCGTCTCATGAACACAAGTATACAACTACACGGCCCAAACTGAGTATCCAACTCCCTCGTAATAATGATAGTAGTAAGCCTGAGGTAAAATTTATGGCATTTCTGTCTCAAACATTGATACACTGAACAGCAGCGGCGATTAGCGTGTAGCATGTGCTGTGATGAAGGGTAGCAGGGGTATATTTTTGCCAAGGTCATGGACACTGAAGTATGAATCACCCGCTTGCCACGCGCGTTCATCAGTCTGGCAGCCTCTGGCAGTTCTTGGCCACAGAGAGGGCGTAACCCTCTAGGTGACCCGCCCCACCCCTTCAGGGTGCGGAATGAGAACATTGATAGATATATTACGTGGAGATCGGCGGATACAGAGTGTGTAGTCAAATGCTGAATTTTATTTTATAAAATCACTTATTTATGGCAATTGCAATACCTGTGTAATAATTGTTCCTTTGGTGAATTTTTTAAAATTGTATAATATTGAATCAAAATGTTAAAAACACAACTATTATTATTAAACTTAAGTTGGTAGACTGTCAATCCTTATCGCTCTGCCGAAATTCTTTCAGAGAGTATTACAAAACTTCCCGACTCAGTCCAGTGGTATTTGAAGGTGGTCGGATACGCCAGCCTCATCTTGATAGATTTACCGGCAGGTAAAAGAACTCCTGCGGGACAAAATTCTGGCACCTTGGCGTCTCCGAAAGCCTTAAAAGCAGTTAGTGTGATGTAAACCCAATTACATATTATTATCATAATCAAAATACCACTTGTAGGTTTTTCTTAATTTTAATGTACCCTCCCCCACCCGACAAATCCCTCAAACCTGGATACTCTTTTTTTTTTTGCCTGTACATTATTGAGCCACCCCCACTTCTAATTTCCAATCGCTCCTTCGGACACTGGACGTCAATGCTATGACCTCTTTTAAAAAACGTATGTTTCCGCAGCTACGATTTAATTCCGACTTTTAAAGCTACGATTGACCGTCTGAAAGAGCACCAAGAAATAACTTTCTTCCCCGCTCTATCCGTGAGACATTTCTCTCCCCATATGTAAACATGCTCCTCAATATTTCATTGCCCCTCATAAGAAGGGCTTTGAGGAAATGAATCTTTCTCTGAATAGCGCAGGGCGCTGCAGCGGTAAATCTGTGGGATGGATATTTGAAAAGTACCATATGTTATGTACTGTAATGACTTGGGAAAATAACGTATTTTTCTCGTACCTGTTAAAATGGTATTAAACTTTACGATACTTCTATTGTTGAGTATACAAAACGTAATATACTTATGAGTATCTTTGGAATTAATCAATTCACTTGGAAGAATGTGGGTTCAATTTTCCTTCGGAAGGATATGGATAGTGACACTATATTTTTGCATTACCGTAACAATAAAATGGAAAATATATTTCGAAGTGATTGTAAGATATATCAGTTAATCATATAATTTTTATTAAAAAATACTGATGTCATTTTTGCTAATTCCATCGATGTTACTTTGAGGGAAATGACAGTGAAATACATAGAGGATAATGAGGAAGAGAGAACAACGATTTCTCAACTTGACAGAAATGTTAGTTATATGTTCATAATATGAAAACATACGAATAAAGAGCTAAGGGGCAGTACTTTGTAGATAATCTGACACAGATAGTTCAATATATATGGCTATTAGTCACTTTAAAAAAAATCAGATGTAAGGCTTTTCAGGCGTCTGCTCTATTAACCAGCGTTTCGTCTTAGGTCTGACACTAGACTCATCAGAGTGGGATGTGTCAGACGCTGGGGTGTATGCAGGTGAACTTATAAGAAGCCCTATATAAGAGGAACAGTCTGATAACTGCATACGGGAGATAAAACTCCACAGTGGTATTATTACCCGCCTAGCAATTTCGAATGGAAATTCTAATTTCCCAAGGAGGGAATTAGATATTTTACCACCAATAGAGCATGTCAAAAAACAACTGACACATCCCACTCTGATGAGTCTAGTGTCAGACCTAAGACTAAACGCTGGTTAATAGAACAAACGCCTGAAAAGCCTTACATCTGATTTGTTTTTTGACATGCTGTATTGGTGGAAAAATATCTAATTCCCTCCTTGGGATAGTAGAATTTCTATCAGTCACTTTGTAACGGTTCAAATCCCGTTACAAGATGATATCTGTATTTTATTATTTTATTATTATTATTATTGTTATGTCCGTATTATTATTTTATCTGTGATATTATTACTATTATTTTAATTATCATTCTTATTCAATTCGATTTTGTAATGCTTGTCGCTTGCAGGATTGTACTTAGATGTTCGCATATATACGTATGTGTAGAATAACACTCAAGATATGTACAGTGAGAATTGTTATGTATGTCAGATGTTGGATATGACATTGCTATATTGTGCAATACTGCTGGCGATTCTGCCAAGTCATCGCCACGTCATGGCTACGTCATCGTGAGCGTTTAGCACTGCGCTCAGTTTCTTTGAGTAATCCAAGCCGCCCCAGGCTATTTCACCATTGTATGTAATACTTGTCGCGTAGGTGGGAGCAGGTCATTGTTATTTCTGGAGGTTACGTAGCTGCGTCAACCTACGTCTATAAAAGGTGGCTGCATATTGTAGCGTCAGCCATTATTTAAACGGAAGCTGAACAGTGAAGAAGCCAAAATGGATAAGTGAACAGTCATTATTCAACTGGAAGCAGAGACCACAGTTGGTCGGAGAGTGAACGAAGATGGAGTGGCCTCAGTCAGTCAACGGGAGTCAATAGTTAAACGGAAGGTGAAGAGAGAAGAAGTGGATGGCGAACTGATGGACACACTTGATACCATACAGACTTACAAAGAGGTCATATGATATGGAGAAGAAGCAGTCACATGGATACATTACCAAATTAGGCGTGACACATCTACAGTAAACACCAGATTTAAGGAATACGTCGTAATTACACTCAAAGTGTTGAAGGTACAGTCAAGTGAAACAGTGAGGGATATATTTTGTATAAATTGTTAAATGTCCGGTCAAGAAGAATTCAAATTCATACCTAGTTTCTTTCAGTTGCAATGTCATAATTTCATATTCTCATCTGTTTTATCGCAACAAGACTCACTATTTTTTATATATTATTTAAAGAATATATTTTGTTCTATCAGACGAATTCATAGTTTTATTTCAATGACAGTAAAATATCTTAACCTCAAAATTAATGGGGAAACCGAACGCCAATCTCCTTTTCCTAGAACTTATATGGTATGTTGTCAAAAGTAAGCTTATTACCCCACACCCTAGAGATAGTCAAGATTCTCATTCTATTATTGCTGCACTGAGTGGTAGCTGGCGCCCTTCAAATAACGTATGTGTAAGTAAGCAGGTAGGAAGTAAGTGTGAGTACAAGGTCCAACGATTGTGTATTTTATTTAATAAATATTAATTTCCATAATTTCCATTTTAAATGCAGATATTTCATATTTTCAATATAAATGCAGTTTCATATGTTTGTAAATTCAGTAAAGGAGTTAGGAACTGTTAACAACTTTTCAAGTGTATTTGGAATATTGTCCGCGGAATGACTTGATTCACTTCGTCCTACTTTAAGGCATTATTTTTGGAAACCCTAATTCCATCAATATTGCATAACAGCTAATTTTCAACAGTACAAATATTCGAATTTGAACAGATATTTCAAAACTGCCTTCTAATTGATTATGAAAATATTAATTGGACTTCACAGAATACACAAAAACTTGCAGACTGAACACTGAAAAGCATAACATTGTATAATGAAGATATAATTATGTATGTTACAAAATATTACTACAAGTGTTATCACTATGCTCCCACTTGATGGCGAACTTTTCATAATACACTGACTGACAGAGCAAATGCAACACCAAGAAGGAGTGGTTCGAAAGGGATGAAAGTTGGGGAAAAAACAGAGACGGCACGGACGAATAATTGATGTTTATTTCAAACCGATATGCAGGTTACACAATGCGCACGGCATCGACTCAGTAGGATGTAGGACCACCGCGAGCGGCGATGCACGCAGAAACACGTCGAGGTACAGAGTCAATAAGAGTGCGGATGGTGTCCTGAGGGATGGTTCTCCATTCTCTGTCAACCATTTGCCACAGTTGGTCGTCCGTACGAGGCTGGGGCAGAGTTTGCAAACGGCGTCCAATGAGATCCCACACGTGTTCGATTGGTGAGAGATCCGGAGAGTACGCTGGCCACGGAAGCATCTGTACACCTCGTAAAGCCTGTTGGGAGATGCGAGCAGTGTGTGGGCGGGCATTATCCTGCTGAAACAGAGCATTGGGCAGCCCCTGAAGGTACGGGAGTGCCACCGGCCGCAGCACATGCTGCACGTAGCGGTGGGCATTTAACGTGCCTTGAATACGCACTAAAGGTGACGTGGAATCATACGCAATAGCGCCCCAAACCATGATGCCGCGTTGTCTAGCGGTAGGGTGCTCCACAGTTACTGCCGGATTTGACCTTTCTCCACGCCGACGCCACACTCGTCTGCGGTGACTATCACTGACAGAACAGAAGCGTGACTCATCGGAGAACACGATTTCCGCCATTCCCTCATCCAAGTCGCTCTAGCCCGGCACCATGCCAGGCGTGCACGTCTATGCTGTGGAGTCAATGGTAGTCTTCTGAGCGGACGCCGGCAGTGCAGGCCTCCTTCAACCAATCGACGGGAAATTGTTCTGGTCGATATTGGAACAGCCAGGGTGTCTTGCACATGCTGAAGAATGGCGGTTGACGTGGCGTGCGGGGCTGCCACCGCTTGGCGGCGGATGCGCCGATCCTCGCGTGCTGACGTCACTCGGGCTGCGCCTGGACCCCTCGCACGTGCCACATGTCCCTGCGCCAACCATCTTCGCCACAGGCGCTGCACCATGGACACATCCCTATGGGTATCGGCTGCGATTTGACGAAGCGACCAACCTGCCCTTCTCAGCCCGATCACCATACCCCTCGTAAAGTCGTCTGTCTACTGGAAATGCCTCCGTTGACGGCGGCCTGGCATTCTTAGCTATACACGTGTCCTGTGGCACACGACAACACGTTCTACAATGACTGTCGGCTGAGAAATCACGGTACGAAGTGGGCCATTCGCCAACGCCGTGTCCCATTTATCGTTCGCTACGTGCGCAGCACAGCGGCGCATTTCACATCATGAGCATACCTCAGTGACGTCAGTCTACCCTGCAATTGGCATAAAGTTCTGACCACTCCTTCTTGGTGTTGCATTTGCTCTGTCAGTCAGTGTAGTTGCTGCGCCCTGAGCTCCGAAAAGCAGAACCATCAGCACTCAGGCCTTCGTGGGAAGGCTTCATCTCTCATTTAAGTGAAATATGTACTCCTCGAGTTCATTTACGTGCAGATTTCTTGGTCACAGTGATGGCGTAACCCTCTAAGTGGCCCACTCCACCCCTTCAGGGTGGGGAACGAGGACATTGATAGATATATTACGTGGAGATCGGCGGATACAGAGTAGGTCTAGGCCCATAAGTGGCCATAGCTGGTCCATGGTCCGACAGCTCTACACACGGATCGGCCAGACAAGCAGAGAACGGGTAGCCACAGCTCTACCCTGGTCACCCTTCCTCTGTATTCCACCGGCGGTTGTCCTGAGAATGGTTTTCTGTGGTTTTGCATTCTCCTGCACTAAGGTGAATGCCCGGACAATTCCTAGTATAGACCATGGCCCCAAACTCTCTCACCTTCACCGCACATCTCCTCCTTTGATACAAATACCCTGACCTGAGAGACGGCGCCACCGTCTAGGAAGCCCGCTTTCCCCCTTCAGGGGAGAAATTAAAACATTTAATAGTAACAGTTCACGTTGAAGGTCCGCGGTTCACTGCCCGGGCACGGAATGAAAACTTTTACCGTACCCTACTTTGACGTGAACTGCTTGCTCCATTGAATTTGTTCACTTGATACCAAGTACCCGTCTATCTGTCTGTCAAGTGATCAGTCCAGAGGCTGGTTGGATTCTCAAAATACCACCACGAAACTGAAAAACCAATGGCGGCGACTAAATGTGGCATGCAAGGCATAACGAGGAGTGAGGTACTTAGCCCTTGCCTACAATTGTCTTTACATCTTGGTCATCCCTGTGAGTAGCTCCTTCCATAACTTCCCTCAGAACCATCTATACATTAGGAACTTCCATCCTGTCACAGGCATAAATGGTCTGAGATCTTGGTTGAAGCTACTTTTTACTCTGACCTGTGTCGCTAAAGAGATGCAAAAATACTTCATCCATCAAGAAATGGCAACGGGCGCCACAAACTACCAGTAGTGTCAAAAAGTAACCGAACATTGGCTGGCTTCTGTTAACTTTTGTAATACAACATTTCTACCTAGCTTGCGTTGAATATAGCCTAATGTCCAGGCGTAAGGGAAGTGTTATGCTTAAGTATTCATCGGTATCCAGAGAATGGTATATTTCGAATTCATTCCTGAAAGGTCGAACTGTCACTAAGGAGACGTATATTGCCAATCTTCATAATGCAGTACGTTGAATGAAGCCTCATTTCTGGCACGGACAGAATTGGGTTCTCCATCACGACAACGCTCCAGTATACTAGTCGCTCCAGGTGTGCGGGCGGGGAGGATTTATGACTGGGATGTGCTACGCTATACCATATGGGGCGCACAAAACCGAGGTGCTATAGAAACCACTGTATTAGCCTGGAAACAATTGCCTATATCAAAATAGTGTATGAAATATACCAGAGAATATTTCAGCGGGAGTATACGTTTGTACATCAAATTGTAAAGGAAGTACAGTTTCCGAACCGCAGTTAAGTTCGAAGGATACATGGTTAGCTAAATATTCAATGAGGTGGTGGCTTCCCTGTTTCCCGCAGTTTATAAAGCATGTATCAGCTACAAGCGTTTTATTATCGTATAGCCACCCGGTCATCTGCTCTTCTAAAAGTGCCATTAAGCACGTACGATTACCGTCAAGTGGAGGCAGTTATCCAAAATACGTAATTTATTATTGCTAAAATCAGAAAATCAATCAATCAATACTGATCTGCATTTAGGGCAGTCGCCCAGGTGGCAGATTCCCTATCTGTTGCTTTCCTAGCCTTTTCCTAAATGATTTCAAAGAAATTGGAAATTTATTGAACATCTCCCTTGGTAAGTTATTCCAATCCCTAACTCCC
Organism: Anabrus simplex; assembly: GCF_040414725.1. Taxonomy (NCBI): domain Eukaryota; kingdom Metazoa; phylum Arthropoda; class Insecta; order Orthoptera; family Tettigoniidae; genus Anabrus; species Anabrus simplex. Next base: position 366,973,074 of record NC_090268.1, on the reverse strand, counting down.
CTTCCTATAAATGAATATTTGCCCCAGTTTGTCCTCTTGAATTCCAACTTTATCTTGATATTGTGATCTTTCCTACTTTTATAAACGCCATTAAAACTTATTCGTCTACTAATGTCATTCCACGCCATCTCTCCGCTGACAGCTCGGAACATACCACTTAGTCGAGCAGCTCTTCTTCTTTCTCTCAATTCTTCCCAACCCAAACATTGCAACATTTTTGTAACGCTACTCTTTTGTCGGAAATCACCCAGAACAAATCGAGCTGCTTTTCTTTGGATTTTTTCCAGTTCTTGAATCAGGTAATCCTGGTGAGGGTCCCATACACTGGAACCATACTCTAGTTGGGGTCTTACCAGAGACTTATATGCACTCTCCTTTACATCCTTACTACAACCCCTAAACACCCTCATAACCATGTGCAGAGATCTGTACCCTTTATTTACAATCCCATTTATGTGATTACTCCAATGAAGATCTTTCCTTATATTAACACCTAGTTGTGGCTTTAACGAAATTTACATACAACTTATCACATATCAGTTTCTTTTTGTTACTCGGATACTCACTTTTAGCCGTACAATCAATCAAATTACAGGTTTCAAATATCTGAGGGCATAGGGCCTAGTAAACAGAAATAGGATGTCTAGTAAAGTAGCCTCAGTTTCGCTCTACTGTGTGTAGTCGATTGTAATGCGGTGTCTTATTCTATTGGGGTATTAGTGCAGAGAAATGCATAGTACAAGTGGCGCATAAAAACGAAAAGAAAGGAAAGAGGAAAAGAAAACATATTTCGTCAATTCTAATGAATGTTTCTGAATTATTACGTTCTATTCAAAAAGTCAAGGCTGTAGCTGTGGAAGGAGAGAACCCCTCACCTCCGTGGATGGATGCCATCAGCTGAGCCGTTACCACCTGGACGCAATGAAAACTGGCTGGTATGGAAGTCCCTGAACAGGCTACGTTCAGGAGTAGGAAGATCCAGCGATAACTTGAAGAAATAGGGGTTCAACACAAGTGATACAAGATGTGAATGTGGACAAGAACAAACCCCAAGCCACATAATTCAGTTCCCTCTGTGCCCAACATCTTGCACAGAGGATGATCTCCTTCAAGCCACTCCGAGTGCATTGGGCATGTGTAATATATCACATGTTATGTTTTGTGTACTACATATTGCCATGTACATTAACTGTAAATTTGTATGTTTTCGACTCGAGTGTAATCGTGAAAAAAAGTATGTCGGGAGCAAATATGACGGAATGCTTTAAGTCCAACAGGTCCACGAATCGAAGATCCAAGATGACTCTTCTCTACACGCTGCAAACTTGGGACAAAGTGACTGCGGCATTGCTGACACACCAGTTATCCATACTGAAGAAGAATCAATGTCTATTTGATCCCGATTTGTAGTTAAGTTTAGCTTCCGATGATACTGACTACATCATTCGAAACTTGCAAAAAGACCACGATTTAAATAACTTAAGTTTTTCAAATTCAAATCGTGTTTACTCTGAGCGAATGAAGTACGCGAGGAGAAAGCTGCTTTTCTCTCAAATGCCTAACGGACAGGTTGAAGGATGTGGGTGGATACTATACTCGGAACGCTTTTTCTGAATTCCTTGCAAACTATTTTCATAATACTGACCATTTCTACGCATGTGGATCTTGTGACTGCGAAAACGCAGTGCAATTAACTGATCATGAGAGTAGGTAATGAATATTGAGTACGAACAAAGAAATACCTTATGAAATTAGGTATGCCGGGCAAGATTGATTCTGCTTTGGATTAACAGTACTTACGAGAGTGTGATTACTAGGAGCAAGTTTTACATCGAGCTATCAGCGTCTTGGCGTTCATAGTTTACCATTTTGTAGTGGGGAGGACAATGAAAGTGTGTTGGTGCAGACGAAAATGGAGACTTTATGGGACTTTAGAACTCATAACTGAATATGATGACCTATTGAAGATATAAAACCGCTTGGTAATATAGGGAGGGGTAAAATGAATTCAAAACAAATATGCAATGAGTTTATTGACCTAATGCTAGAAAATGTAGTGCAAGGAATTGTGACATCCAGGCACTACTTGGTTAAGGTCAATTCCACTTCTCATGCTACAAATTCTGATCAGCTTACTCTTATACTGGGGTACTTCTTTGGTAGTTCTTTGACACGAGACTGAAATCTATTTAGGGAGATTTATGACATTTATCCGACTGTCTGGTCACTCAGCAGGTGAACCGGAGAAATACGTCTGGAGCACATCCCTAAATAATCCCATAAAATACAATGCCAATTAAACTAATACGTCAGGATATTATTCAGGTTTACAAGCTAGAATTCAATCTCACAATCAATTAACCTTGTTGGTGCCAGGTTCAGCACACTCAATAAATGCTTGTGGTACACCAGTAGTCAGCTATTGTTTGCAGGCAACACCACTTTTCATCTTTCGTCAAGAAATGTATGCTATTTCTTATTAGATCTCCCTCACGTTGACTGAAAGTTCAAAATAACATAAAACAGAGTGAAAGTGATATAAATTTTCTCTCTGGAGATTACCAACAACACGTGTAAGTTTGGATGCTTACAGGGTAATTGCAAATAATTACGGACAAGTCATAAAACTTTTATATGAAATTTTTCAAGATTTAATCCAGATATGAGAGATCAGAGTCCAAGCTAATGCGTTATGTAACTATCATTAAGAGCACGGTAATCCTTTTATGCAGTTACCCACGAATTGTTCTTTAGATATTGATCATCAAATCTCATTCAGTTTTCTTTATGAGGAAGTTTTCACCCTTCTCCCTACGATTGTTTATTCATTTCATTTTGTACACAACAACTTGATTAAAATGCAGTATGTGAACTTGTTAAATAAAACGATTCATATTGGACATACGTTCGATTTATACCTCACACTCAGAAATATCGAGGACCTTTATCCTTAGGACGCCGCCTCCCTCCAAAATTTGGCGGTGGAATTGATTACAGCAGCGGCTCTGATGATTTCTGTTGAAATTCGTCCGAATCAATGGCGCGGATTCTGGAGCCAGTAGATCATCTTCCGTTCAATTCCTACACAGTGATGATGTGGAGAAGGATATCATCCACCTCTCATGATTTCCAGTGTAATGGAGGTTCCTGTCTTTGATATTTGTCAGAAGCTCTTTACTTTCATTCACCCGTCCTCATTAGTTTTTCTTTATATCTAGGATGTTCGGACCATTATTCTGCAGAAGTATAACTCGAAAGTTCTGATTCGCTTTCCAGTGATCGATTGAGTGTCCGGCTTTCAAAAATATGGACAAAGACAGGGAGATATAAGAAAATAGCATCCAAACGTAGAGTTGAAGTCAGACACTCCGACTGGTAAAGAAAGGCCTTACGCTGATGAAAACACTCTAAATATGTTCAATTCTAGATTTTATTTCTTTTTTGGACCACTTTGCTCGTTATCAAGACGAAATTTGATGAACGATCTTGTAGTTGATTATCAGGGCAGAATGTTTTGGCTTGTTCGAAAACATAGCCAGTTTGTTCATGGGAGTTACTCGTAAACGTGCTGAAGTACCCGGCATGTATAAGTAATAATGTCGACTTCACTACTGCTTTAAACAGTAAATGAATTACATTAATAAATGCAGTTCGACTAGGTAACTCATTTACCGTGAAAACACGGTTGAGCTTTGTATTTGTAAATTATTTCATAATTGGACGTCAATATTGAAGAGCATAATATTTAGTTACTAATTCGCTAAACTAATACCGTAGTTGTCCTGTATTTTAAGAAGCACCTTACCACATCTGGACTAACAGCATTTTACATTTCTTTCATTCCTATAAATAAAATGTATATTTTGTCCAAACTTTATAATCACAATAATTTTGTTTTATAAAGGACCCTTTCTGTGTCATACGAAGGTCTCACAGGAGACTGGTTCAATTTATGTCGATATGTATGAATGTACGTCTTGTGCGAGCTAGTTGGTCGTGCGGTTAGGGTCGCGCAGTTTTAGCTTGCATTTGAGAGAGGGTGGGTTCTGAACCCCACTGTCGGCAGCCCTGAAGATGGTCTTCCGTGGTTTCCCATTTTCATACCATACATACTGTACCATTATATTGAGCGGCGAGAATGGATATTTAACGCAGTAATAATTTTGCAGTAGGGCGCCGCTTGTGAGGGCGTGATGCTATACAGAGCGCGGGAATCGAGAAGGTGATTTCCCGAGGCAAGGCGTGGTCATGTGTGACGAAGAAAGAATATGTGAGGAAGAGAGAAAGAGAGATGGGATTTTGTCTGGGGGAGAGACATGCCATCTTAACAGAGATTTTTAGCGGGAGCAGACAGGCCCACCACATTACGGAAATTGAGTCGTAATTCCCGTGATTGAAGGTTTTTCAGGAAAATAAAAGGATGGAAATGGTTGCTAGAATTTTACGAAGCTGTAGATACCTCTAGGTTTATTAACATATGATTAGATCAATAAATATGTTCCAAGCAGAACCACCGTGGGAAACTCTGTAGTGGCCACATTCCAGACTCAAGTTGTTTCTCGGGACTTCCCCTGGCGTCCTTTGGTGTGCTGCCTCATATAAAAGCTGAGTGATATGGGGGGAGATCATCCAGTTGATTATCATATTGCTGCCAGCACGCGTCACACGTCTGCCTAGATTGTGCCAGAAACCCTTTGTTTAGAACAAAGACAGTGTGTAATTATTACAGTGCGATAACTTTGATCCAGTGGATAGGTGACTTACAGAGTTACAGGTGGTGGATTTGTAAGTGGCGCGATATTCAGATACCTATCAATGAGATCGCGTGTGCTTAATGGTATCAGTAACGATAGAAAGCCGTACTTACAGACTCGAATAAATAGCGATAGGGGCGAAGCTCCCGAGGTGCCGAGGAAGTGTGGACAATAGGCTAAGGAAATCTATATTTATCCTCTGATAGACTGTTGAATCCAAGTTAAGCGGGCATAAAAACACAATAACTGAGTGGATAGTCTCTAGAGCAAAAAAATAGTTTGTGGCACAGTACACAAGTTAGCGAGTATGCCGTTATACGAGAAGGGAGGACGAGGATTGTGTATGGCAAAGTGTTAGCGCTGTGTGCTAGCTCAACCTAAGTAAATGTCCAGAATGTGGCGTAGTGTTTAAAGTGAATATTTCATTGTAGTAAGAAGTCGAGATATTCCGAGGGGAGTGAGCGGCAAGAACTTCAGAACGTGGCTTCGAAGACGCCACCTTGAACGAGGCATCCCTCAAGAAGAAGGCGGCACCATGAACCAGCGCGGCAGGAAGACTGGACTCCAAGAATCGAACCTGGCTGAGACATCTATCGTGATGGGCTAAATCATGGTAGCCTACCCGGAGGGAGAGAGGAGGAGATCGATCAAAATGAGATAAGTGGACCATGAATTATTAGACATATGGTAGAGTTAAGGTATCACGCAGAGATAGTAGAATTAAACGTGTAAATATTCATATAGGATTTGATTGTGGCCCATCAGGCTGCATATTAAGATTGTTTGATATATCTAAGGGTAAGAGTAGTTAAATTTGTTTCCTTGTATCTTTATGTAAAGCTGACAATGAGGTAATATGTGTTATCGCGGCAAGAGGTAGTGTGCCTAGTGATACATATTGTTTGCGTACTATAGACCGGATATTTTCCTTTGGGGTCGGTCGTGAAATACATTTTACTTGTAGGATTAGGCACTATGTGTAATTCCCATTATATTCCAGGGGAAGGGCAGATATACCTGCGTAATATAAGGTATGCATGCTGATGGTGTTTATTTAGTATAGGGGCTCTATTTTCATGCCTTAGACGGGCGTAAACTATAGTGGAGGCATAAGTTTTATCGCTATTCGACTCTGTGCTACTCTGCCAAACGTTCAGTTTGAACCTTTGACCCCCAAGGTTACTGTTGACACGTCGCATATTGACGGTAATGATTTTATGGGATAGTATGGTAGAACGCTTCATATGATATAATTGCAGCTCGTGTGGCCTGTTAACAAAGCCTGATGCGTAATGGGAGATTTATTTTTTCTCCACTTATTTTGTGGCCATTTGCTGCGCCATGCGAAGAAGCATAATAGCCCTTTGTAAAGGGAGCTGTGTGAGCGCAAGATGTAGGGTACGGAGTCTGGCAGTAGTTTGTTTACATTTTTTTTGTGGTATGGGCAAGGCTCTGCCGAGTCAGTAGAGGTTAACGTCCGGTCTGCTCACTGCGAGGGGGTTGGCACGGCCATCTTTATATTGCCTGGGGGAAGGTCGTCTTTTCCTTTGGCAGAGAAGCTTTTTGGAGACACTTTTGCTTCATTCATTTGAACGTTTACCTCCTTTCCTTTCTTTTTTTGTTGTTTCTGTTTTTCTGGTGGTTGCGCATTACTCTTAAGGTATCCTGCACGATGTAATTGTTATGAGAGCCCATCTTTTCACACAAAGTTCTGCTTGGCGGACGTGGGTTCACGTCCATGTAAACATGTAATTGAGGGCGCTGGAGTAGGTTATCTGAGTTTATTTTTATTTACTTATTGTGCTGCTAATTTTTGTGTATATAAATATCCCGGTATGGGAGGAAACTTTCATAATGGCGGTAATCTCTGCGGGTATCCTTAATTCTACCATTATATCATTTTTTGTCGCAGACATAGGGATGCAGTTTCCATGTGGGAGAACACATCCGGTTTTTTCTTGGTTCACAGATCGACAAATTTCAGCATGACGTCATCATCCAGATTGTATTTGCTTTGTTTTCTTTTTAATTTGTAGATGTGAGCCTTCGGCGCACTTATTTTGGCACTACAGGTGCAATCCTTGTAATTAACTTGTGTTGTGAATACAAACTTATGCTCAAAATTTTGATCACAGCGAAAGTGTTCCTCATTTCGTAGTTTAATGTAGTATATGAGTTCCCCATGATCCTCTCGTCATAAGAACCCAAATTATCGACCATTTCTGCCGACTGTAGCTGAGCTGGTGCCCGTATGCAAGAACAGAAGAGCAGGTAGGTATCATCCTGCAGTATTAATGTGCCCTGTAGGGTATAATACCTCTTTAATTTTATTTTTTTACCAGTGGTTTAACGTCGCACTAACACATTTCAGGTTTTCGGCGACCCAAGGATTGGAAAGGGCTGGGATTTGCAAGAAAGTGACCGTGGCCGTAATTAAGATCAGTCCCAGCATTTGCCTGGTGTGAAAATGGGAAACCACGACAAACCGTCTTCAATGCTGCCGACAGTGGGGTTCGAACTCACTATCTCCCGAATGCAAGCTGATAGCTACGTGACCCGAACCGCACAGCTACTTGCTCTGTGATAATGAAATTTTAGGTCTTCCCCTAAACTAGAATGTCATTCAGCGTGAATAAAATCATTTACAGCCAGATTGGAGTGCTTTATTCCCCGACTTTATATACCGATTTTAATTAAGTTATATTCAGCCATTTCCTCGTGATGCGCGTACATACATGTAGACGGATGTGAAGGAAAATTAATAATTGCGTGTCCTTCTTACTGTGGACAGGATCGGCACAGAAATATCCTTCTTTTTTAATTCTGAGCGATGTACATTCAAAACCCTTATTGAAAACCTGTAACAATAAAGTCCGGTGAATAGTCCTGTACTATCAACATAGGTGAACAATGCATGACAGTGACCTTTCTGTCCTTCGAAATAGTTCCTTCCCATAACTATGCACTGCTGAGATCGGCGATACATGTCCTGGAAACTTTGCAAGAAGGCTTCTTTGGGATGGTGTTCAAAGGCCTAGTCACGTTTCATTGGATGTCGGGAATATCGTCAAATCTCTTTCATTTCAAAGCGAGTTTGAGTCCTGGGAATAGGAAGAAGTCTGGAGGATTGAGATCTGGCCTCTAAACGTGCATGCTTCTGATCGTCAGTCAAGTGATGTGGCACAAGACGAGAACGCGTTTTGCTCTTCCCTAACTTCTGGGTAACGATTTGCGCACGGATTCACGGTTAATCTGCAGTTCATCCGCTATCATGCGCACAGTTAATCGCCGATCGTTCGTGATTAATGTCCTCACCTTCTCAATGTTTTCGTCACTGACGGCGCTCGCCGATTTTCCGCTACGGTGGTTGTCAGAAACACTTTCCCGGCCTCCTTGAAAACGGGTGAACTACTCGTACACACACTTCAAGGACAGTGCTTGATCTTCATAAACACGTACCAGCATGCGTTTCTTTCGGCGTCTTGCCAAGCTTACATTGATCTTTTGGTCGTTCATCTTCCTGTTCGCAGTTCAGAACCAACGCACTAAACACGCACTGAGTCAAACAGGTCTTACACTGCACACACACGATAATCAACTGAACAACGTTGCGAGCAGGTGGCCAAAACCTGCTGCTACGCTGGTTCAGCGTTGTTGCGTGTCGCCAGTGTTGCCGGATCGACCATTCTTACTTTATTCACCGAACTTTATTGTCCCAGGTTGTATGATAGATCATAGTATTTCAACATAACCTTTTCTGTGTTGTCCGATTTCACACGGAATGTCCCATTTGTGATACCTAGGTTATTATAGCGTTAACTGTGTTTCTGACGTAATTCTTTTAGGCTCTTCTTAGCCTATAGCCAGTCTCATCACAAGAAACTACTTACCGAGGTGATCAGTACAACATTCTTCTATATAGAATTTGAACGTGCAACACAAAATTGCGAAAAAAAGCCCGCAATACTAATGCCTGTCTGTTATGTATCAAAAGAAAGGTCTCCATCGCAGGATTGCTGGAATAATATGATTTCTTTCATAAAGTCCTTTATTTGCTTAAAATAGCTCATTATTCGAATAATATGATGCTTACGTCATTGCAGTCAACTTTATTTATGGTAGACGGCTCTATGAAAGTTGTCTCTGCTGATCTTTCTATGCCAGCCCGATAGAAGGCCCTGTGGAAGTTGTCTGTGCAGATCTTTCTGTGTTAGTCCGATGGATGACCCTCAGAAATCAACTTATCACCAGAATGTAAATTCTTGCCCCAGGTTGGTTCTAATAAGCGATGTGTGACAAAAGGACAGAAGTCATTACAGCTGCTTCCAATAATCAGATATTATATCTACCTACAATTGGTTTCGCTTATTTATTAAATATCCTAACAGTTTGAACTTTATTGTACACCAGTATATTAGGGTCATAGTTTTAATCTTTTCTTTTTAATTATTGGTTCTTGACACAAAATTAGGAAACTAAATTATTGAAGATGTGGTTAATGAACTTAAGGAACTGTTTGTAGGAGCAGGATTTCCTAAACAGATGGTATAATGACTTTGAAAGTTCCACATTAGAATTGTTTAAGTGACACTCAAGTTCAAATCTTGTCCTTCCAAACATGACGCAATCGAACGGTAAGTGGTCCACCGTCTGTGAAGACCCACAAAAGCACAAGTAATCGCCCGCAATGTTAATTTTGAAGCGCATTCAAAGTAGCGCTTAAACTTTCCATGGCCGGAGAGAAACTGAGTTAGGATGAATTCGGGCACTAATGTTTTTGGACTGGAATCGGCTATATATGCTTGGAAATAATAATTATCTTGTGGCCGACACTTTTGTACTTGATGTCCAGAAGTTGTTCCACTGTCTTATTAGATGTATTTTAATTTGTGCTTTTGCATAGCTTGGGGTTGATTTGCTTTTGCGAGAATGTCTGCCTTTTCATTTGCAGGAGAATCAGTGTGTCCTCTGAACCAGGAAAGACAGATGTGGGGGTAGTGCTGTGCTCTAGATCTTATAGTAGCAACTATTGGATTGACATTGTGCTTGTCGTCAATTGTGTCCAATGTAGCTGGGAGTCACTTAGTATCCAAACGCTACTACTGTTATGTTCACACCACTCAACTTCAGATTCAGAGGGAGGCAGTTCCCGTTATGTCTTGCTTCTGCGATGACCATTAAGAAAGTACAAGGTCAACATTTTGACAAAATAGGTATTTACTTATCTCGGTTCATTTTCAGATATGGTCAGTTATACGTGGCACATAGTAGATTTAAAGCTGTGAGGGATGTTGAAATTATAACTACACCATATTCGAGTCAGGAAAAGCATAGTTTACGATGAAATACACTGACTGACAGAGCAAATGCAACACCAAGGAGGAGTGGTTCGAAAGGGATGAAAGTTGGGGAAAAAACAGAGTCGGCACGGAAGAATAATTGATGTTTATTTCAAACCGATATGCAGGTTACACAATGCGCACGGCATCGACTCAGTAGCATGTAGGACCACCGCGAGCGGCGATGCACGCAGAAACACGTCGAATTACAGAGTCACTAAGAGTGCGGATGGTGTCCTGAGGGATGGTTCTCCATTCTCTGTCAACCATTTGCCACAGTTGGTCGTCCGTACGAGGCTGGGGCAGAGTTTGCAAACGGCGTCCAATGAGATCCCACACGTGTTCGATTGGTGAGAGATCCGGAGAGTACGCTGGCCACGGAAGCATCTGTACACCTCGTAGAGCCTGTTGGGAGATGCGAGCAGTGTGTGGGCGGGCATTATCCTGCTGAAACAGAGCATTGGGCAGCCCCTGAAGGTACGGGAGTGCCACCGGCCGCAACACATGCTGCACGTAGCGGTGGGCATTTAACGTGCCTTGAATACGCACTAGAGGTGACGTGGAATCATACGCAATAGCGCCCCCAAACCATGATGCCGCGTTGTCTAGCGGTAGGGCGCTCCACAGTTACTGCCGGATTTGACCTTTCTCCACGCCGACGCCACACTCGTCTGCGGTGACTATCACTGACAGAACAGAAGCGTGACTCATCGGAGAACACGACGTTCCGCCATTCCCTCATCCAAGTCGCTCTAGCCCGGCACCATGCCAGGCGTGCACGTCTATGCTGTGGAGTCAATGGTAGTCTTCTGAGCGGACGCCGGGAGTGCAGGCCTCCTTCAACCAATCGACGGGAAATTGTTCTGGTCGATATTGGAACAGCCAGGGTGTCTTGCACATGCTGAAGAATGGCGATTGACGTGGCGTGCGGGGCTGCCACCGCTTGGCGGCGGATGCGCCGATCCTCGCGTGCTGACGTCACTCGGGCTGCGCCTGGACCCCTCGCACGTGCCACATGTCCCTGCGCCAACCATCTACGCCACAGGCGCTGCACCGTGGACACATCCCTATGGGTATCGGCTGCGATTTGACGAAGCGACCAACCTGCCCTTCTCAGCCCGATCACCATACCCCTCGTAAAGTCGTCTGTCTGCTGGAAATGCCTCCGTTGACGGCGGCCTGGCATTCTTAGCTATACACTATATACTTTATTGAAATGATTAAGGGAAGTATCAGAGGCCTATCCTGATAATGTTAAATTTAACAGATTTACATCCCGATTTCTCTGGGACTATCCAAAATAATAAGATGAAATTTTGATAAGATATAGATTCACATCTAATACATTTTATGATCTACATCATTGGTTCTACCTCTGTAGAAATCAAGATATGTATTTTTAAATCAAGTTCTTAAAATTTTAAATGTACCTACTTTAAACGTATTTATGGTCAAACCATGTGTGGTTTGTCTAAGATTGTATATCCATATAAAAACAATCATGTTGTTAAGGAGAGATAAAATTTTCAGAGCTACAGGTTAAGTAGTTTTTGATAAAACGTGAAACTTTCGCAAAAAAATGTAATTTCTCAGAAATCACGCGTGGAAGTGTAATGCCGCTTACAAAAAGTGGCTGCTACCATGTTTCTTACCACCTAAACATCAGATATGATGTAATATCATCTCAACCAATGTAAACAACTTATACATTAGGATGTTTACTATAAACCAACATAAATTATCGCCTTCTAGAGTAAATAATTCTGGAGATATCCTGTCTTAACTGAACAAGTGTTAACGAAATATGGCTTCGGAAGTATATATATTTTTTTAAATCTTATAAATATTTTCAGTCGTCTGAAATCAATAAAACATAAATCAAAAAATAAAAACAAAGACGAAGACACCTCCGTACAGGCCATGAAGGCCCTTGGAGGAGTGGAAGGTAAAGGCTTCCACCATTGTTAACCGCGGCACATGATGGGGTAGAGTGGTTAGCTCTACGCCCGGCCGCCTTTGCCCCCAGGAATTAACCTGGTACTTATTTTTGGTATGGGCTGGGTGAACTTCAGGGCCATATGCACCTCCGGAAGTGGAAATCTCGTTTCTTAAATTTTACGACTTCCCCTAATAAAAAAATAGGAAACAATAAATAATAATTTTCCGTAAAAAATTAAAAATCGACAATTTTTACCAATCTCCTCAAAACATGACTGTTACAGACATGCACAAGAAGGTTATGATAAAGCAATTTTAAAGGTTCAAAAATTCCGTATCTATAATCACAACGGAAGTGTAAGTTTAAAGCCAAAATAAATGGTCGTCCAGAATTCAGTATATTTTCCGTTACTTTTCTCACGCTTTCTTTATCATCAGTTTCATGTTTAGTCTCTGTTCGCAGATATTGCTGCTACAGTTCACTAGTCATAACCTGTTTTCACCATCTGATGGATTTTCCCTATGCTACAGCCACGACCAGCTCTGGAAGGCGAGGCGGCTTTAGTCCATTATAGGTATTGACAGACGTACTCCATTTGTCTCCATCATCACTCCCTCATTTCGTTTCCTTCATCATAACATATTATCCGCACTGCGAAGACGGCTTTCATGGGAATGGGAAATTATTTCAATTCCAAGGTTGGGATCATGTCGGTGGCTTGGTTGACAGTAGTAATTGTTATTTGTTCTTAGGTTTACCAAAATTCTTGAATGAATGTATAGATATTTCTTCCGCAGAATCAAAATCTGAGGAAAGTATATCACCGATGCACAAATAATGAAATGTCACGGAACATTTTTTGATAAATCAGATGCTATTTTATTAGGTCTACATGTCGTTCCGTCTGCGCAATCCACTCTGAGAAATATCTCAGCTTAGAACTCTGGCCCGTAAGGTTCTGTCATCTAACGTTCAATACTGTGCGAGGTATTTTAAAGAATTCACGGCCTTGACGATATATGTGCTGCGGGTAGGTATTTCTTCCACAATGTTATCACAGCCGTTTTCGCAGGCGCAACGACGACCTATTCTAGTTCAGGTTAGCATAGTGTCCATTATTAGGGTTAGAATTTACATGTAATACAAATGGCAAACTATGTACTATTTTTAATTTTTTAAAACGTGTAAAATAATGTAAATATCAATATTGTATCAAATAATACATCAAGATGAGAGATAAAGATTTATTGCTTAAACATGAAACCCACAAAAATTAGAATTTAAATTAATGTCACAGAACAAGAATTGAATTTTTTTATATGGGTCATAGCGGGTTGAGTGATAAGGCCAAGGAATCTGCACAGAGCAAAACTAACTTCCTTTCCATATTTTTTTGAAATATTAGAATCCATGTTTCAATTATTTACGCTAGTAAAATGAATGTAAAATTATTTTCTGGCAAGAATAAATTGAAGCCATGAAGTATGGAATATATTTAAAATAATACGTTAAAATATGCAAATATAATATTGAGGTTCCCTGGAATGTTTAAAACGTATGCCTACAGATGAAAATACAGACAAATATGGAAAATAAAATGTGCGCTAAATCATTGGAAATATCCTATTTGTGCAGATATGACAAAATTTTCACTGTAGCTAGTGAAAAAAAAGATATGTATTTACTTAGAAGTACTAACCCTGGTTATTATGAAATACCAAGTGCCGATTCTTTATGTCTGCCATATGTATGGGAATCCGTTAAAACTGTATTTGTTTCCTTTGATTCTTCTTTTCCTGCTTACACTTTCTCCTACATCCTCCCGCGAAATGTGTTGCATATGGGGATTTGACTCTTTTTTAACTGCCGAATGCCCTTGCTGACGCCAACTACATGTGAAGGGATATATTGACTATTGCGTATTTCTGAGGTGGCTGATAGTGTCGTGTTTTGTGTCCATATGAAGATATCTGTATTGAGACAAATACAAACCCCCAATCACCGAGCTACAGGAATGAATCAAATGCGTTAAAAATACTCGACCCAGCTGCAAATCAAACCCGGGGCCATCTGAAGCGAAGGTCACGATGATGATCACTCAGCGAAGTAGCCGGAGTATTGATTGCTTTGATGAAATCAAAGAATTCACTGCAAGTCTCCAAATACTTTACTTTCCTTTACTCCTGATAATGAAAGAAATCAACGTCTAACTTCAGTGAAATTGACAATGCACGTAAATATCACTGAATATTTGACCTGAAGCAGGCAAATAGATAGCGTGATAATTCATGCTTTGTGGGAAACTAAACCACGTTTGTCACGTTCTAAGACGTAAGACACTACTCCCCAAATTTTTCCTTTGATTGAATCACCATACTGCAAGTTAACAGATATTTCACTTTAATTGACAACACATTGCTTACGTAAAATAAAGTAAATAAGAGAAAACTAACCATTCAAAACGGAAAATGCAGACTTTTCCGGATTTCTTTATAAGTACGGGACGAACATGTACATGCAAGTCATTTTCGCCAGAAATACGATTTTATGGCAACTCTATTTATTATGAAAAAGCAGTCCGCCTCAATGGTTAAATGGTTAGCGTGCTGGCCTTTGATCACAGGGGTCCTGGGTTCGATTCCCGGCAGGGTAGGGAATTTTAACCATAATTGGTTAATTTCACTGGCACGAGGGCTGGGTGTATGTCTCGTCTTCATCATCATTTCATCCTCATCTCGACGCGCAGATCGCCTACGGGTATCAATTCAAAAGACCTTCACCTGGCGAGCCGAACTTGTCCTGGGACACTCCCGGCACTAAAAGCCATACGCCATTTCATTTATGGAAAAACAGTAGTGTATCAGCCCTTATAAAGATAAACAATTAGATTACAAAACATGATCTAATCGCATCATTGGTTTCTTCAATATTACTCTCATATTACAAGACGATATGGTAATATTGTCTTAAACAATTAGGAGATTCAAGCAACTTTTTTTGGCCATAATATCCATTGGTAACCAATGTGGGGAAGAAATATTGAGTCATTTGATGAAGGTAGATTATATGGCTTGCATATTTGTACTAATAATAATTTCGTGTGGCTATTTCTAGCCGAGTGCAGCCCTTGTAAGGCAGACCCTCCGATGAGGGTGGGCGGCATCTGTCATGTGTAGGTAACTGCGTGTTATTGTGATGGAGGATAGTGTTATGTGTGTTGTGTGATTTCCAGGGATGTTGATGACAGCACAAACACCCAGCCCCCGTGCCATTGGAATTAATCAATGAAGGTTAAAATCCCCGACCCAGCCGGGAATCGAACCCGGGACCCTCTGAATCGAAGGCCAGTACGCTGACCATTCAGACAACGAGTCGGACTGCATATTTGTACTGAAAAGCTATTTAAACTAGAAATCAAGTTACACAATGTTGAACATTTCTGTAAAAAAATTACTAGTTTAGAAACGTGTAAAAGTGTTCATTTATTTGCAATATATACCTCGTCGGATTCCTTGGCTGAGTGATCAGATTCTTGGTCTCCGGTTATGGCCCCAGGTTCCATTCCGGGCCGTGTCGAGGAATCCTTGGCTGGGGAACAGGGAATTTATGCTGTCCCAAACTTCCTGCAGTTCATATTCCGCATACCAAACTAGTCTCTACCACACACACTCAGTTTCCTATTCACGTCAGGTGTCACCCACCCTCGCTGGAGGGTTTACCTCACATTTGCCGATTTCTGCAAGATTGGATGACACTCAAAAATTTAATATGAGAAATATGAGTTCCGATTGCTGGCAAAAATGGGCACTGAGACAGGAAAATGGAGACTCTTTATGCCTTGCAAAAGAGATGAAACAGAGGATTGTTGCAAATGGCTACTGACAATGTTAGAACCATCATGTTCCTAAGTGGTAATATGTGAAAATCTGCTGTAAAACGATGAAAAGCCAGCTTCGACCACCAGGCGATAAGCAGTATATGAGATAATAATTATGATAAAAGTCCATTTAATGGCATTATCAGCAGCTTAATGCATACCTACAAATACGTTCGGAGATGGCAAACAATACGACAACGGATCAAGTTTTCAATTCATTTCTCTTTTCTTGGCGTTTAAGGTTCTTTAGTACAGGTACTCCGAGTTATTTCGGATTTTAGCCCAGGTTTACAGCCGGATGCCTTCTTGATGTCAACCGTAAGTCGATGGTTGACATTTGTTAAAGAATGCATAAATCATCACTGAAAATCTAGTTTGAACCTGGTAAGGAATGAATGAATGAATGAATGAATGAATGAATGAATGAATGAATGAATGAATGAATGAATGAATGAATGAATGAATGAAGCCCCATCTAACGGAGAGAGTGGGAAGTGTGCCGGCTGCCGAAGCCTGTCGCACTTCTCTGGGACAATGATTAATGACTGACAGATGAAATGGTATCAGAGAGTGTTGCTAGAATTAAAGATGGCAGGGAAAATCGTTGTACCCGGAGAAAAACCTGTCCCGCCTCTGCTTTTTTCAGCATAAATTTCACACGGAGTGACCGGGATTTGAACCACCAAGCTCAGTGGTGAGAGGCCGGCGCGCTGCCACCTGAGCCACGAAAGATTATAAATCATTAAAGTATATAAATATTAATATGTATCTAAATTATTGAAAATTAGATACCTAAACTGAAAAGCAATGAACAGTGAACATTACTCATTAAAATGATTATTTATAATTTAAGGATTATATGGTCTTTCAACTGGAGTCGGTGAAATAACAATAATTTTTGTTCTTAGTGGATTATGCAAGTATGAAGAATGAGATTTCCACCTAATCAATACTTTATTACAAAATGTTTAAAGTTATCTACATTTTGTAATAAAGTATTGATTAGGTGGAAATCTCATTCTTCATACTTGCATTCTTAATTCATCAATACGGACAATGAAGCTAATAGATTATAATAGTCTTAGTGGATTATGTTAAGAGTTTTAAAAATGAACTATTATTTAATTAGTCATCATCATCAATATCTGTTTACCCTCCAGGTTCGGTTTTTCCCTCGGACTTAGCGAGGGATCCCACCTCTACCGCCTCAAGGGCAGTGTCCTGGAGCTTCAGACTCTTGGTCGGGGTATACAGCTGGGGAGTATGACCAGTACCTCGCCCAGGCGGCCTCACCTGCTATGCTGAACAGGGGCCTTGTGGAGGGATGGGAAGATTGGAAGGGATAGGCAAGGAAGAGGGAAGGAAGCGGCCGTGGCCTTAAGTTAGGTACCATCCCGGCATTTGCCTGGAGGAGAAGTGGGAAACCACGGAAAACCACTTCGAGGATGGCTGAGGTGGGAATCGAACCCACCTCTACTCAGTTGACCTCCCGAGGCTGAGTGGACCCCGTTCCAGCCCTCGTACCACTTTTCAAATTTCGTGGCAGAGCCGGGAATGGAACCCGGGCCTCCGGGGGTGGCAGCTAATCACGCTAACCACTACACCACAGAGGCGGACTATTTAATTAGTAAAGTGGGAAAAAGCACAGACCTAGTTTCACAATAACTTACACATAGCTTCTCTAAAAGGGTTTCCGCTTCGTGAAGCTCTAATATTCTCCAGGAAGTTTATTCTATTCACGATGTGCGAGGAATGTAGAGGATATGGGAGTTCTGCGGGCCGGTAATCCAAAGGGGGTAATGTTGTGTGCTCGGGTATTTCTGTCATAATGTGAGGAGAGGTAATTAACCTTTGCACTGCGGCAAGCCAGTGAAGTGCATTAGGCAATTTGAGCTGCTGGTGCTAATTAAAGCTCTTTGACTGAATGACCGGCATCGAGGCTTTCGGTTTGAAGGTTCGCAGGTTCAATTCCCGACTGGGTCGGAGATTTCATGTTTTTAAAATGGTTAATTCCTCCAATTCGGGGACTGGGCATTTGTGTTTGCACCAATACTCTGCTCTTCATCTACACACAATACATCACACAATCAAGTGCCTCAGGAACGCTCAATAGTAAGTACGTCGCGCCGCATGAGGTTGACATCAGGAAGAGCATCCGGCCGTAAAACAGGATTATACAGTTTGCACACGCCACCCCACCAGGATTTGGGAGATAAAGCAGTAGTAGAACAAGTCTAGTGGCTCACTGTCTTCCGCTGCTCTACTGCTATGAGCCATCCATATTATGAGCTACAGCGGTGGCTATTTTATTCATGCTTACTGTTTTTCTTAGGGGCTGCCTGGCCGAGGCGGTAAAGGCGTGCTCGGTTCGCCCGGAAGGACGTGGGTTCGAATCCCCGTCAGGAAGTCGTACTATTTAAGAAACGAGATTTCCACTTCCGGAGGTGCATATGGCCCTGAGGTTCACTCAGCCTACACCAAAAATGAGTACCAGGTTAATTCCTGGGAGCAAAGGCGGCCGGGCGTAGAGCTAACCACACTACCCCATCACGTGCCGAGGTTAACAATGGTGGAAGCCTTTACCTTCCACTCCTCCAAGGGCCTTCATGGCCTGTACGGAGGTGACTTTGCTTTTACTTTGCTTTACTCTTTTTCTTATTTTAAAATGAAAATATATGAGACAAAAATGTTACATGATAGAAGTGTACATGACTAAAAATTTTATATGATGTTACGGAATTTCATAAGAACTAATACCTAGGTATATGATAAAATACAGGGTGATCAGGTATGCTTTACACTGGCACGCCCTCGTTCCCCGCTTGCGATTCGAGTTCAATAAAGAGAAGGTAAACCACACAACGGTAAAACAAACAATGTTAAGAAGTTCATTACTTAAGAAATTATGAAAGGAGGTGTGGAAACTACCCGCGTTCATTCTTCACACATTTCTGGCTCCTCGTGAGGAAATTATTTATCATTCGCTGTAGTTTACGGTGGAGAATCCCCGGCAATTTCCTGGCGAATATTATGTTTCAGAGATAATAATGACAGGTGGGTAAATCGGAAAACCGAGGGAGAGGCATAAATCATCCTTAATTTGTACTTGTACTTGCACAGACCCATATGAAATTCCCACTTGTGGAAGACGACGAAGTGATTTTTCAGGAGAATTTTCCAAACTATGACCAATGTCATCTAGTTTTACTTGGGTGAGAATCCTAGTCTGCCTTTTGGTTTGTTAGGCTAAATACTTCCAAATTCCTGAAATGTATTATTAAGATTATGGACTGTTCTACGACTTGGAACGTATATACTTGGGAAACATTCCTGAAACCGTGTTTGAACTTCATGAACTGACTGAGTTAACACATGAATCGTACATGCTGTACCGTAGGAAAGGCATGAGCCCTTTACGACTAACTGAAGACCTCCCTGGAATAAGGATGTAATCAACAAATTTTTGAAAAGTGTGATTTCAGTGAAATAGAATTTTTCATCACGCCTCTACGCTGTGGTGTCATGTTATGTCTTACATTTGAACTTGTAGCTAGTTTACAGCCAGCAGAACTTTGTCCTCCGTGGTGTGATGATGAACGACGGTCAAAATGGTGGACAGTGCTTGAGTTGGTTCATCACCACGTGTAAAAGATCATTTAAATAAAGACCAAAGACGAGTCATATCTATATTTTTAAATATTTTCTTGATATTTTAATTGTTATTATTATTATCATTACACTACACTTATTAGCTATCATTTGTGTTCCAAGTGCCTGTACAGGATTTTTCTTCTGTTATGTACAAACGTAAGACATACTTAAAGACTTTTTCCCGATGTATCACTTCCAACTCATACATTATTTTTAAAACCTTAAGTTATAACTGTCCGCCCGGAGGCCCGGGTTCGATTCCCGGCTCTGCCACGAAATTTGAAAAGTGGTACGAGGGCTGAAACGGGGTCCACTCAGCCTAGGGAGGTCAACTGAGTAGAGGTGGGTTCAGTTCCCACCTCAGCCGTCCTGGAAGTGGTTTTCCGTAGTTTCCCACTTCTCCTCCAGGCAAATGTGGGATGGTAGCTAACTTGAGGCCACGTCCGCTTCCTTCCCTTTTCCTTGTCTATTCCTTCCAATCTTCCCATCCCCCGTACAAGGCCCCTGTTCAGCATAGCAGGTGAGGCCTCCTGGGCGAGGTGCTTGTCATCCTCCCCAGTTGTATCCCCGACCCAGTGTCTGAAGCTCCAGGACACTGACCTTGAGGCGGTAGAGATGGGATCCTCGCTGAGTCAGGGAAGAACCGACCCTGGAAGGTAAACAGATAAAGAAGAAGGAGAAGAAGTTATAACAAATTAAGTATTTTAAAGGATGCACTCATTTGTACATTTGTATATGCAGTTGGTTCGAGTAGTGAATAATATGAAACAAACCCGAAAATAATGTTCCTTTCTCCCGGAAAATAACTGAAGAAACTAAGTGATGGCATACCGCGCCATCCCCTTCCCGCACGCGTGGATCGATCGGGAAGCTCGCCCATAGGAAAAACACCATGCGTACCGAAGTAAAGTGTAACTGATCACACTGTATTACATGACCATAAAATTTATCTACAGTAATAAAATATTTAATAAAAACAAGAAATACGTAATGATAAAAAATGATATTATAAGAAAAAATATTTCATAAAAATCATATGATAGGAATCAGTTACGTTATTTTCTCTCTTCCAGTATTGCTTTCAGTCCTTTTCGCTTTGCATGCTGTAAACAAGAAGTGTGGAACTCAGTCGTGAGATCTAGCGATGTAAATAATAGACTAATATATTACTTGTACGAGCTGGGCTGAGTGGCTCAGACGGTAGAGGCGCTGCCCTTCTAACCCCAACTTGGCAGGTTCAATCCTGGCTCAGTCCAGTGGTATTTGATGGTGCTCAAATACGTCAGCCTCGTGTCGGTAGATTTACTGGCACGTAAAAGAATTAAATTCCAGCATCTCGGCGTTTGTAGTTAGTGGGATATAAAGCAAATGACAGTATTATTACTTGTACGATAAGTCAGGTAAATGAAACTAGCAGTTTCCCGCTAGCTCCGCCCGCAATGTACAAAGTATCGTGTTGTTCGTTACTATCCTCACGGATGTATTTGCAAAGTTTCGAGTTAATGAAATAAAGCATATGATCTGCTGTGGTAATAGAATGTAATATTATGTCAACGAAACACTTGAAAATACATCACACAAAGAAATTGAATTAAACGTTCCTTGGAACAACACTACGCGCCGAATTGTTAAAAAGTCCTTCAAAGATCTTCGTCATGGAGATAAATGTACTCATAACATTTTTCATAATCTACCAATTTAAGTATTTATTACCTCAAAAAAGACGCGCTTGATCCATTGAGTGTTTTTAGACCAAAACGAACTGCGTAACTCAATTAGAACGAAAGATACGATTGCTTCAATGAGAAAAATATGTTGAAGAAATGAGACGTCAAATTGAATGTGCACTCATAACTTTCCACAGAATCAATAAATATGAATAGTTAAGAGCTGAAATGAAATAGCTTGATCCACTGAGTGTTTTAATATCAAAACAAACTCCGTACCTGAATTAGAACCAAAGATATGATTGCTTCAAAGAGACAAAAGATTGAAAAAATAAAATAATTTGAGGAAGGCGGAAGTTGAGTGATTTATAGTACCTGATGACAAATCTGTGCATGAATACCTTTCAGTTAAAAAATATGGAAATCGACCGAATAGAATCGACCAAAGTCGACCAAAGTCTAGCAGGCTAACCATTTATCCATGGAGCCGGACATAAGTCAGGTGATATCACTTCTCAGGTTTCCCTCCCTCTCTGTGCTCTTTGTTATGATAATATGGTGAGTATTTACCGATAACTTGAAAATAATGCAAAATAATAATAATAATAATAATAATAATAATAATAATAATAATAATAATAATAATAATAATAATAATAATCACAATTATCGCACATGATCTATCTCCTAAGAACGAAGGACTCCTCTCCGTGTATGACTGATGTTGCACAAGAGTGGATGACTGATCTGTCGTCTTCGAAATAAAGTATCCTGATTGGAAGAGAGACAAGATTATAATATTGATGTCCGACCAGTTTTACTGTTATCATATCATAATGAATTGATCACTAATGTAATATCTACTCAACTCAACATTTTATGTTGACTTGTTTGAAATTTTAGTCTCATTTAAACTAACTTTCAATCATTTTTAGAAGAATCCAAAACTGGGTTATATTAATTTTTAATTTATTATGATACAGACGGTTTTGTTTGCTATAATAATAATAATAATAATAATAATAATAATAATAATAATAATAATAATAATAATAATTTCGTGTGGCTATTTCTAGCCGAGTGCAGCTCTTATATGGCAGACCCTCCGATGAGGGTGGGCGGCATCTGCCATGTGTAGGTAACAGCGTGTTATTGTGGTGGAGGATAGTGTTATGTGTTGTGTGTGAGTTGCAGGGATGTTGGGGACAGTACGAACACCCAGCCCCCGCGCCACTGGAATTAACCAATGAAGGTTAAAATTCCCCACCCGGCCGGGAATCGAACCCGGGACCCTCTGAACCGAAGGCCAGTACGCTGACCATTCAGCCAACGAGTCGGACTGTGTGCTATTATACCAGTTCTAGAACCACACGTTCTGACATCTTTTCAGTGGATGACGTCTGCTAAAGCTACCTGTTGTAGAACCTAGCGAACAGTCCTCTGATTTCCTCGTTTTTTTTTTTTTTTCTATCTCTTTTACTGAATTCGTGTCTTCGTCAATACAATAACGACAACGCCGGTTATTTTCTCCTAACATTCAACTGAAGCACATGTCTTTTCCTGTTTATCCTAGGTGTCTATTCAAGTAGGTTTGCTAAGAATGTACGTATTAAGAGCTCTGTTAGACGGAATACTCTATGAACAATTTACCGAAAACTTATTGGCAGTAATTTCGACCTTAACAAACAATGGTCACTTGAGCGGAAAACTTTTTCATCTCTCGAGCTTCGTGGTATGCCTCGTATCACGGAATGTCCCTGTATTGATCTACCATGGAGAGTTTTGTCAACTCCTAACCGCGTACGAACAAAGCGCAGAGTTTGTCGCGACTTTTTATGGGAGTGGAAAAATAAAAGTACTATCTATATTATGAATGTGGAGCCGATAGACAAACTGTCCACCACACCACTCCAGAATGTGTCGTGCATGTCTACACAAAAGGGTCCTTTTGTTTCCAAAACACCAAGCAATTAATTAAAGTAAGATCTTAAAAGTGTATTTTAGGCATAAATGTATTAAAATCAATAACCTTATATAAAATAACCGAAAACTTTGGGAAATATGATTCATATATTGCCCTTAACTATGTCACCAATAACAGCAATAAAAAGACAATGTTTTTTTCCGTACAAGTCATGGACGCCCTTGGACTGAGTGGCTCAGACGGTTGAGGGCCTGGCCTTCCGACCCGAAATTGACAGTTTCGATCCTGGCTCAGTCCGGTGGTATTTGAAGGAACTCTAATACGCCAAGCTCGTGTCAGTAGAAGAACTTGTGTGCGACAACATTCCGGCTCTTCGGCGTCTCCGAAAACCGTCAAAGTAGTCAGCGGGACTTAAAAACAATATTACTCTTTTCCTGATTCGTTATGCCCAACTAACAAGCGTGTTTCTTTGGTTTTTTCTTCTCATTATCTCTTCACCCTCTCGCTGTCTTCCTTTTTACGTTGTTCAGTCCAACTTGTACTTAGTCGGGTGGGCTTTACAGAAAGTTTGTATTTGTGAATTACGATTCTGAATTTTATTCTATCTTGAATGGTTTCCTCATTAATGCCAATGCATTTAGGTCTTCACTGATTTATTTTAGCCAATTATTGTGATTTTTCATTGATAGGCTAAGTTTAACATTTTTTTCGTTATGAGCCTGTTGTTATCTATTCTATATACGTGACCATAAAACTGTAATCGCCGTTTCCTGACTGTATCTGTGATTTTGTCTGTAACTTGACCGAGTTCATGTGATTTCTTTTAAATCCAAATTCCATCTCCGCACTTTGGTCCTAACATATTCATGACGGGTTTTCTTCGTTGTTTTTCGATCATCTTTATTTGAGATATGCCTTTGCTGGAGAGATGTAGTGTTTACAGTGCACTGTGTCTTCTGGTATGGGCTAGAGCAATTTGTTACTTTCATTGACCTGTCTCAATCGCATCCTTGGCTTTGACAATATGAAAGTGACTGAGGTATGAGTGATGCTAGAATACCATTCCTTATGCAGCCAGTCCCTGTTACGAATGGTGTGAAAATATCGCTCATAGGGTCGGTTGGTGCATGCATTTCAGTGGGCTTGGCAGACGATATGTAATAGCAACGGCTGGCTCGGTGAGGAAAGCAACGGGAAACTACCTGACTCCTCATTTCCCTAGTACGCCTCTTCACTGACGCCTAGGCAATTTATGACAGCTGTTGGCATGGCTGCAGAGGATCAAACTAGCCTTCGGGCTGAATACCCAACATACATACATTATTCGAGATCTGCCATCAATTATAATAATTTCAGATGCATAAAGTGTTTCTGTTTTAACTACTGTGTTATAATGTCGTAATTTTACCTTTTTTGATATACTGTAGTTCTTTTAGCCGGCTCCGTGGTGTAGGGGTAGCGTGCCTGCCTCTCGCACGCAGGTTCCGGCTTCGATTCCCGGCCAGGTCAGAGGTTTTTCTCTTGACCTGAGGGCTGGTTCGAGGTCCACTCAGCCTATGTGATTAGAATTGAGAAGCTATCTGACGGTTAGATGGCGGCCCCAGTCTCGAAAGCCCAGAATAACGACCAAGAGGATGCGTCGTGCTGACCACACGACCCCTCGTAATCTGCAAGCCTTCGGGCTGAGCAGCGGTCGCTGGGCAGCCCAAGGCCCTTTCAAGGGCGTTAAGTGCCGTGTGGAGTTTGGTTTTTGGTAGTTGTTTTATTGTATCTGTTCCAAGTAATTTTGTATGTTCTTTGAAGTTTTAACATTCTCCGTTAGCTTGCTGATTTAACTCTGTTTGTTCAATAATTTCGCCTAGATACTTAAATTTGATGCCTTTGCTGGCAGGACCTAGTGTTTACAGTGCACCATGTCTTCTGGTGTGGGCTAGAGCAATTTTGTTACTTTCATTGATCTGTCTCTGTCTTATTCTTGGCTTTGACAATATGAAAGTGACTGAGGTATGAGCGATGCTAGTAATGCCATTCCTTCTGCAGCCAGACCCTGCTATGAATGATGTGAAAACGTTGCTCATAGGGTCGGTTGGTGCATGCATATCAGTTGGCTTGGCAGACTGATATGTAATAGCAACTTTTGGCTCAGTGAGGGCAACGGGAAACTACATCACTCCTCATTTCCCTAGTACTCCTCTTCAGTGGTGCCTAGGCCATCTATGACAGCTGATGGCAGAGCTGTTGAGGATCCAACCAGCGTTAGGGCTGAAGACTGAACATACATACACACACTTAAATTTGTCTACTTGAGCGATATTTCCGTATTTGGTGATTGATGGTTGATTGTTGAAACCCGATCCATATACTTTGTCTTTTCATAAGAAATTTGGAGTCGTGTTCTGGCTGCTATTTCATGGAGTTTTTCTACGGACTGGATTGCTTCCTGTTTGTTGTTAGATAGGATAGCAATGTCATCAGCAAATGCTAGGCAAGTAAGGTGAATTTTGTTTGGATACATCTGCCAATATTTTTGCCTTTAGTTTTAATTTGACCGAGCTCGATAGCTAGAAAGCTGCAGTCGCTTATGTGCGGCCAGTATCCAGTAATCGGGAGATAGTGGGTTCGAGCCCCACTGTCGTCAGCCCTGAAGATGGTTTTCCGTGGTTTCCCATTTTCATACCAGGCAAATGCCGGGGCTGTACCTTAATTAAGGCCACGGCCGCTTCCTTCCAATTCCTAGGCCCTTCCTCTCCCATCGTCGGCATAAGACATCTGTGTCGGTGCGACGTAAAGCAAATAGCAAAAAAAAGTTTTATTTTGCCATATCCTAATCACTTTTTCCAGAATTAAATTAAATAGTAAGGGAGATAATCCATCCCCTTGTCTGACTCCTGTTTTGATTTCAAATGGTTCAGAAATTTCTCCTAAAAATTTTACTTTCGGTGTTGTGTCGGTCAATGTTTGATCAATTCTCTTCTTGTCAACTTGGAATTCCTCTAGCTCGATAAACACTGTTTGTCGGTCGACGGAGTTGTATGCCCTTTTGAAGTCAATACATGTGACTACTGTTTGTCTGGTTTTTCGAATTGGAAGAATGGTTTTATGGTTGAAAATTTGTTCTACACACGATCTCCCTTTTCAAAATCCTTCCCGATATTCACAAATTAAGTGCTCAGTTTATTCTTCCAACCTATTAAGCGGGGCTTTAGAGAGGATTTTATAGATGATCGACAGTAGAGAAATTCCTCCGTAGTTGTCCATAATTGATTTGTCCCCTTTCTTATGAAATGGGTGAATTAATGCACACTGGTAATCACTCTTATTGCGGGATAAGTGAACCTAAAGTTCGTGTGTCTCTCCGCAGCTTCAATTTTTTCTTTACATTTTTTTCCAGCTTCCTGAACGGGGTGGAGAAAATCAATCCCACGTCCTTCCGAGTGAACCGATCATGCCTTTATCTCCTCGACTAGGTAGCTTCTGACAACAATAAAGAGCACTTTCTACACGTTTTCCATAATTCTTGACTGAGTTGCAACAGGGAGAGGGGGACAGACAGAGAGGTCCCACGACAAAGTAGTACTGTGTTACAAGGAGTGGAAGCATTACATTCACAATGCAACTGTCAGCCAAGATTAAAGGGGATTCTGGCCAGAATGTAGAACAGCTGCGACTCTAAGAGCTCACACATTTTATTGCAATAGAAGTGGAGCCTCGCTGTATGGAATCGTAATAAAATTGTCATCTTGAAATAGAGGCAGAGGAAACGGGCCCGCATTGCAGGGAACGTCGACTTAACATGGTAAGTTCTAAAGTTTACTCCTTTGAGTTTTCAATCATTTTATTATTTTACGTTTATTTCACTCTGTAGATTACTTACATTTCCAGGGCAATGCTTCAAAGTGCATCGCCACTCTGCAAATAATAGTCACTGTACTTTATAGCTCAAACTATCAGCGACATCACCAAGTCATGTTGAGTGATAATTGAAACAGGCAGGCATTCAGACTGCTACTCCCGGAATTTCCGATAGGCTGCCACGCCCCCACCACCATACCTTACCTTAATTTGGTCCATCTGACCTCAATTTTGCAGGACCAATCCTGGCTCAGTCCGGTGGTATTTTGAAGATACGCCAGCCTCGTATCTGTAGATTTACTGGCACGTAAGTGAACTCCTGCCGGACTAAATTCCAGCACGTTGGCGTCTCCGAAAACCGTAAAACTAGTTCGCGGGATGTAAAGACAATATCCTAGTTATTAGAAAGATACATCAAATTTATATTTTTATGTCTATGAAGATCAGTAGTGGAGTGATGTCTCACCGAGTGAGTTGCCTACGCAGTTTGAAATGTGTAGCCGTGAGCTTGCATTCGAGATAAAGTGGGTTTGTACCTGTCAGGTCCCTTGGAGATGGCTTTACATGGTTTCCTATTTTCACGCCAGGCAAATGTTGGGGCTTCCTTCCCAGACCTACTCCTGTCCTATTCCATTGTCACCGTAAGACATGCCTGTGTCAGTGCGATGTAAAACAAATACCAAACGAATTCGTGCCTGCCCAGGTCAGTAATAATAGGCATCTGATGTCTGCGAGTATCAGTACAGGTGTTCATTATCTCTGCAGGCGGAGAATATTTTTTTTAAAGCTGCTTTACGTCACACCGAGACAGATAGGTCTTATGGCGACGATGGGATAGGAAAGTGCTAGGAGTGGGAAGGAAGTGGCCGTGGCCTTAATTAAGATACAGCCCCAGCATTTGCCTGCTGTGAAAATGGGAACCCACGGAAAACTATCTTTAGGGCTGGCGACAGTGGGATCCAAACCCGCTATCTCCCGAATGAAAGCTCACAGCTGCGCGTCCCTAACCGCACGGTCAAGTCTCCCGGTGCTGAGAATATCAGTAGAGGTGTTCACGGTCACTGATGTCTGCGAATATCAGTAGAGTTTTTACTGTATCTATTGTCTGGGAATTTCAGTAGATGTGATCACTGTCCCTGATGTCTGTGAATATCAGTTGAGTTTTTCACTGCCTCTGAAGGCTGCCAATAGCGGTAGAGGTGTTGACTGTCCCTGATGTCTACGAATATTAGTAGAGGTGTTCACTGTCACTGATGTCTCCGAATATCCGTAGGGATGTTCCCTAATTCTGATATCTGCGTATATCAGTAGGATTGTTCACTGTCTCTGATGTCTGTGAATATCAGCAAAGTTTTTCACCGTCTCTGATGGCTCCGAATATCAGTAGAGTTGCTCAGTTTCCCTAGTATATGCGAATATCAGCACAGTTGTTCACTGTCCGCGATATCTGCAAATATCAGTAGAGGAGTTGTTCATTGTCCCTGATGTCGGCAAATATAAGTAGCGTTGTTCCATGTCTCTGAGGGCTGCACATATCAGTAGAGTTGTTCGGTGTCTAATGTCTGCGAATATCAGTAGCGATGTTCACTGTAGCTGGTGGCTGAGAATATCAGAGAGGCGTTCACTGTCTTTGATATCTGCGAATATCAGTTGAGTTGTTCAGTGTCCCTGATGCCTGCGAATATCAGTAGCGATGTTCACTGTAGCTGGTGGCTGAGAATATCAGAGAGGCGTTCACTGTCTTTGATATCTGCGAATATCAGTTGAGTTGCTCAGTGTCCCTGATGTCTGCGAATATCAGTACAGTTGTTCAGTGTTTGATGTCTGCGAATATCAGTTGAGTTGTTCAGTGTCCCTGATGCCTGCGAATATCAGTAGCGATGTTCACTGTAGCTGGTGGCTGAGAATATCAGAGAGGCGTTCACTGTCTTTGATATCTGCGAATATCAGTGGAGGTATTAACTGTCAGTGATATCTGCGAATATCAGTAGAGTTACTCAGTGTCCCTATGTCTGCGAATATCAGTGGAGGTGTTCACTGTCAGTGATATCTGCCAATATCAGTAGAGTTGTTCACCGATTATGATATATGCTAATATAGTAGGATTCTCACTGACTCTGATGTCTGCGAATATCAGTAGAGGTGTTCAATTTCAAAGATGTCTTCTAATAACAGAGAGTTGTTCACTGTCCCTTAGTGCTGCAAGTATCAGTAGAAGTGTTCATTGATTGTAATATCTGTGAATATCAGTAGGGTTCTTCAATGTCTCTGATGTCTGCGAATATCAGTAGAGGTATTCACTGTCTCTATGGCTGAGAATTTCAGTAGAGGTGTTCACTGATTCTGATATATGCGAAAATGATGATGTCTGATGTCTGCGAAAATCAGAAGAGGTGTTCGCTTTCAGTAATGCCTTCGTAAATCAGGAAGGTGTCCACTGTCCCTGACATCTGCAATAATCGGTAGAGGTATTCACTGTCCCCGATGGATGCGAATATCAGTAGAGTTTTTCGCTGATTCTGGTGTCTGCGAATATCAGTAGAGTATTTCACTGTTTCTGATGTCTGCCAATATCAGTAGAGTTTTCATTGTCAGTGATTTCTGCGAATATCAGCAGGGGTTTTCTCTGTCTCTGTTGTCTGCGACATCAGTAGAGGAGATCATTGTCTCTTTCTTTTTTTGCAAGTTGCTTTACGTCGCACCGACACAGTTAGGTCTTATGGCGACGATGGGACAGGAACGGGCTAGAAGTGGGAAGGAAGCAGCCGTGGCGTTAATTAAGGTACAGCCCCAGCATTTGCCTGCTGTGAAAATGGGAAACCTCGGAAAACCATCTTCAGGGCTGCCGACAATGGGGCTCGAACCCACTATCTCCCAAATACTGGATGCCTGCCGCCCTTAAGCGACTGCAGCTATCGAGCTCGGTCATTCTCTCATATATGCGAATATTAGTAGAGGCGTTCACTCTCTCTGATATCTGGGAATATCAGCAGGTGTGTTCACTGTCTCCGAAGGCTGCGAAGAACAGTACAGGCGTTCTCTGTCTCTGACAATGCTAATATCAGTGTAGGTGTTCGCTGTCTCTGATATCTGCGAATATCAGTAGAGGCGTTCACTGTCTCTGGTGGATGTGAGTATCAGTAGAGGTGCTAATTGTCCCTGATATCTGCGAGTATCAGTAGAGGTGTTCACTGTCAATGATATCTGGGAACATCAGTGTACCGCGAGGTACACCTCAACTCCGCTCATTTAAAAGAACCGCCTTAAGGAACTCTATCTCTCTAACAAAACGTGAAAGAGCTACATAATGAAGCTGTGACATTGACCAGAAGATTTCACCATTGAATTATGGAGTAATTGTGTTATTGTGAAGTTGGCTAAACTGTCTGTATTTATTGGTTTTGTTGTGGTTTACGACAAGAAGTTTGAACTTTTCTCCGTAGATGTCCTTACAAAAAACTGTGGTAATGCACTCTGGTGCAAGTTAAAATAATTAATGATTTAAATAAGTTTTGTGTCATTATGTTTTCTCAACTAAATTATCTTTCATTTATTTTGTTATTTCAAGGTTTGCAGCACTTCTTTCTAATTTTCTGTAAATATTTTTCAGCCAATCACTGGCTTCTTGTAGATTTATAGTTTACCCAATAAAATGGAGAGGGTGTGTCGGGATTTAGTCCAGAACCCTCTCAAACCGTCCCCTCGGGTATATAAGCTGCGGCCTCTTCAGGCTACCTTGTCTTTTGATCGCCGAATTTCTGAGAGTGTGTACGTTAAGACAGGAGGCGGGGCGCCTCACTCTTCGCCAGGCAGTTCATCAGCCAAGGTAATGGCCACCAGTCATATCTCTCTGTAGCTACCTCCGCAGACTTACACGAGGGGAAGGTTCTAATTTCTATGTAACCTCCTGTTTTCTAAAATGTAAACTTTCTTTCGGCTAATGTAAAATATCATAAAGTCTTAAACTGTAAGTTGGGGATAGAGAGTGCGTTACCCTCTCGAGTTCCCCTTCAACTTAGTTCGAGGTGACTACGTTTTTAACTGTTTCTCTTTTCTGTAAAGCGTTTAATTAACCTTCATTCTAGTAACCTCAGTAGCTTGGAATTAGCCTCTGCATCATCGGGCCGAGAGCCCAATTAGGGTTTTATATTTAATTTTCTAGGAGCGCAAGTGTACGCCTCCATTATTTTGTGTTTGGGCCAGTAATTTAACCTGTTCTTCTCTCCACGAAGGCCCAGTAATTTGGGTAAGTGATACCCCTGTGTAAAAATGGTAAAAGTGTAAGTTGGGCCTGGAGAGGCCAGAAATTTGTAAAATTTTTGGTGTAATGTCGCCTTGAGTAGGCTGTAAGAAATTGGCACCGCAGTCTCCTTGGTTAATGTTGGAGAGCATGTAAGCTCTTTTCTAAGTTTGCTGTAACATTGAGGGGTGCCTTTGGAAGGCTGTCAAATTTGTATCGGTTGGAGCAAAGTGCTCTTGAATTGGGAGATTTCTCTCCTCGTCTAAACGCAATATTTGTGATGTTGAACTTGTAACTTTAGAGCTGGAGCTCAGCACTTGTAATTTCCAAACCGCTATTTGTAGCTGTAACTTTGTTATTTCACTAAGTGAAAAGTTTGTGAAATTTGTGATTTGGAAAGAAATATAACCTTTATTTTAAAGTTTTAATTTAATTTTTGATATCGTAGATAGACCCACTCCACCCAGCATCTTGTTTCACCTCTTTCTGCTCCGCGAAAACACGGTAACAATCAGTAGAGGTATTCACTGTCTCTGATAGATGCGAGTATCAGTAGAGTCTCTGATGGCTGCGAATATCATTAGGTGTTGATTGTCCCTGATGTCTGCGAATTTAAGTAGAACAGTTCACTATCTTTGATATCTGCGGCGTTCACCGTCTGTGATATTTGTGACTATAAGTAGAGGGGTTCACTGTCTCTGATGGATATGAATATCAGTAGCGCGGTTGATTGTCCCTGATATCTGAGAATATCAGTAGAGGTGCCCAGTGTCAATGATATCTGGGAATATCAGTGGAGGTGTCCACTGTCTCTGAAGTCTGCGAATATCAGTAGAGTTGCTCAGTGTCCCTGATGTCTGCGAATATCAGTATAGGCGTTACTCTCTGATATCTGCGAATATCAGTAGAGGTGTCCACTGTCATTGATATCTGAGAATATTATTAGAGGTGTTCACTGTCCCTGATAGATGCGAATATCAGTAGAGGTGTTCCTGTTCCTTAGAGCCGCGAATATCCGTAGAATTGTTCAGTGTTCCTGATGTTGGCGAAAATAAGTTGAGATATTCCATGCCTCTGAAGGCTACGAATGTCAGTAAAGTTGTTCAGTATCCCTGATGTCTGCGAATATCAGTAGAGTTGTTCAATGTTCCTGATGTCTGCGAATATCAGTAGAGTTGTTCAGTGTCCCTGATGTCTGGCAATATCAGTAGTGTTGTTTAGCGTCCCTGATATCTGTAAATATCAGTAGAGTTGTTCACTATTCTGATTTTTGCGAATATCAGTAGATGTTTTCACTATTTCTGATGGCTGCGAATATCAGTAGAGGAGTTGATTGAACCTGATATCTGCGAATATCAGTAGAGTTTTTCAGTATCCTTGATGTTGGCGACAATAAGTAGAGTTGTTCCATGTCTCTGAGTGTTGCGAATATCAATAGAATGTTTCAGTGTCCCTGATGTCTACGAATATCAGTAGAGGTTTTTAATGTCTATGATCTCTGGGGAAATCAGTAGAGTTGTTCAGTGTCCTTGATGTCTGGAAATATCGGTAGAGTTGTTCAGTGTCCTTGATGTCTGGAAATATGGGTAGAGTTGTTCAGTATCCTTGATGTCTGGAAATACCAGTAGAGTTAAAAACATTTATGCTCTCAAGGTTTTTTCAATCGTGAAATTACCAGCATTTCGTCCCAGTGTAGCAGTGGGCTCATCAGTTGGATTGCTACACCTTTCCAAGGCGCTGGCGGCTATTGCGCCGTTGAGACACCACTGCACCACACCACTGATCAGTAGAGTTGTTCGCTATCTCTGATTTTTGCGAATATCAGTTAATTGTTCCTGATATCTGTGAATATTGGTAGAGTTGTTCAGTGTCCCTGATGTCTGCAAATATCACTAGAGTTGTTCAGTGTCCCTGATGTCTGCGAATTTAAGTAGAACAGTTCACAGTCTCTGATAGCTGTGAATATAAATAGAGGCGTTCACCGTCTGTGATATTAGCTACTATAAGTAGAGGCGTTCACTGTTTCTGATATCTGCGCATGTAAGTAGAGGCTTTCATTGTTTCTGATATCTAGGTGTATCACTATACCTGTTCACTCTCTGCAACATTCGCTAACTTCTCCGACTTACACGTTGTTGAGTGCACTCGTATCGTGAATAATAATGAACGCTCTTACAGCAACACTGGGGCGAAACGCTGGTACTTTCACGATTGAAAAAGCCTTTTCCTTTTTTTGCTAGTTGCTTTACGTCGCCCCGACACAGATAGGTCTTATGGCGACGATGGGACAGGGAAGGGGTAGGAGTTGGAAGGAAGCGGCCGTGGCCTTAATTAAGGTACAACCTCAGCATTTGCCTGGTGTGAAAATGGGAGACCACGGAAAACCATTTTCAGGGCTGCCGACAGTGGGGTTCGAACCTACTATCTCCCGAATACTGGATACTGGCCGCACTTAAGCGACTGCAGCTATCGAGCTCGGTGAGAAAAAGCCTTAAGAGGTTAAATGTTTTTAACTCTACTGGTATTTCCAGACACCAAGGACACTGAACAACTCTACCAATACAAGCTAGACTGTGTATCGGAAACACCCGATATATTTATTATGTCTATGAAAGCCAGGCGTGGAGCTTGCAGTATCTGATGTCTGAGAAGGTCAGTAACGGATCCCTGAAAATACCGATATCTTTATGGCGAAACGTTGAAATTTTCCAACTCCATTGTAGATTCAGGAAATTTGTATAATCAGTGAGACGCTGGCTGTGATTGACTCTGCCGTGGTGATCATTCTTAGCTATCAGACACCGGTGTACGACTTCTATTCAGGTAAGCACACACGCGTGACATTTTCAGAGAGGCTCGTAGCAATGCGGGGCAGCTGCGCGTCACTTAACACACACCACTAGGATTAAGAGCTAACCCCATTCCTGGGTTATGTATGTGTGCAGCTCGAATGGGGTCACAGGCCATTACTAGCCATGATTTATTGAACCTCCGTTACAGTCTGCCCTGCCCCCTACAGACATTACCGTCAGGATTAGAGATACAAGCTAGACATCCATCCCTTCTTAATGCTTACAAATAGAAATGTTACAGAAATAAATGTTTAACAACACAACCCAGGAACTCCACAAAGTTGTGAGATGGCCAACAAACGATGGTGCGATGGTAAAAGGTAGGGCTACCATACATCCACATTTATCCGGACATACCATATTTTCGACGTTTAATGTAGCGTCCCCGTACATTTTTACGATTTTTCCTAATGCCCCCTTTTTTAATCCTTGGGAAGCAACAACTTTTGATTTTAGTTTCACCTCGTGTCGCCAACAAGTTATATAATTTTTACATCCATTATTGAATTGAACCGTTTGTTATTCACTTAGAATCCATCTGTTCTGCTAGTAAAACGGAAAATATCGATATACATTGCTTACAATCGATGCATCGATCGATTTCTTAGCTAGCTTAGACAGTTTCAGAATTCGCTGATAGATGTTATCTTTATGTGCTGACTTATACAATGCTCTTAAATAGGAAATAACACAAATCTCTTGATTTTCACCAGGCGAATTCATAAAAATGCTAACAGGAAGGGAGAACTTAGCAAAAATTTAAACGGTTTAAATCACATAATATTTATTCCGCACCTATCACTCAAATATTTTTAAGAATCGTTTAAATTTTCAAGATGTTCCAGTCTCTCCATTAGTGTAGCCAATGCAATTTTTGATGTACCGTATTCCTGTGTGGAAGTTTCAGACAACCCACTGACATAATTAAACTGTAACTATCAGACACTTTTCTATGCCACAAAACAAATATCTTCAAGGTAGTCTCACCAACTTTAATGTTTTCCTCTCCGTACGGGTCTACCTCCTCTACAAGAAATAATTAATTTAAATCAGCATTGCTGGCAACTTTTTACAATGTCATTTACTTTCTTGTATACTTCTGTTGTTTTCACCTTCTTCTCAGATTTTAGTTCTTTCAATTTCTATTTAAGCTTAATAATTTTCTTATATCTATCAATTGACTTACTCAACAAGATGGATTTCCATTGTATTTAGCTCTTAGAGATGCTTTGGGAGTTGGAGTGAATACTAGAATTGCTACCTTTGTCGTAAGAGGTTGAGGAGTTTCATGAAGCTGTCATTGATTTAATTCTTACCGTGTTAGATGAATCTAATCTGGGGTAGAATCACTTCTGTGTTGGACACATATTTGTTTATGAGTCGAGTAAGCACTAAATACGGTTGGTATTTCATCTGGAAGAAGCCTTTCTTTTTTTTTGTAGGGCTAACACTAACACGTGATTCAACGAGATACACTTTCGACGGCCGGGCTGAGTGGCTCAGACGGTTAAGGCGCTGGCCTTCTAACCCCAACTTGGCAGGTTCGATCCTGGCTCAGTCCGGTGGTATTTGAAGGTGCTCAAATACGACAGCCCCGTGTCGGTAGATTTACTGGCACGTTAAAGAACTCCTGCGGGACTAAATTCCGGCACCTCGGCGTCTCCGAAGACCTTAAAAAGTAGTTAGTGGGACGTAAAGCAAATAACATTATTATTATTATTACACTTTCGACGGTCTTGCTCGAAAGGGCAATTTTGCCACTTCTCTAGTAAGGTTGGATCAGCAAGAAACAGAAGGAACGCCACACTTTCTTCTTTCTTTGCACTGTTTGAAGTACATCTTGGAACAAAGCAATGAACCATTTTTAACAATTTACTCACATTCCCCAATTGTGCACGAAATTGGCCCTACAAGAATCATCACAGTATTGACAGAAACACCACACTATTCGCGCTGCCATAAAGAAACTAACGTTAGTCTTGCTGTTTTGGTACATAAGTAGACGAAGGAACAATTTATAAATTATTACTACTGTTAAACGTTTTCATTCTGTACCCTGATGTAGTAAGGCGGGCCGCATACATGGTTACGCATTTTCTCAGGCCAAAGAGATTTGAAGCCGTGATTTGAGGTGCGAAGGAGGTGAGGGGGTGTCGCCTGTGGCCTATAAAGACACTCGTCTCGGCATTTGCCTTACTGCAATAGAATGGAAAACCATGGAAAACCATCATCAGAACAGTCAACAGGAGAGTCGCAAGGCTGCTGAAACAAGCCGCTGTTGATCCGAAAGCCCCTCTGATCAGTCAATATAAATTATATGAATAAAGTACGAAATAACCAAGCGCATCGAAACTAACTTACAGACAGAATAAGATGAAAAATTGTTAAAGTTGTAATTAATGTAGGAAAAACGATAACAGCATGCATCTGTAAGGGTTCTATAATTCGTACGGCTATAGCACGCCAAAGGATACCACGAAAACAATTAGTAAACTGCGAACATATCTCACATGAATCGCGATTCTTATGCCCAGTTACGGCTCTGATATACTGACAACAGCGCATAAACCTGACATCTACCGGTAAGACTACAAACCTCAAGTGTCCCGCTATTCTGGCGGAAAATCGCGCTTACTTCCAGGCCTTGTATATTATGTAGGCAACGGTAATACATGTGCAGTCTCGAGTGAACTAGTGTGTTCATCCAGCTGCAGCTTCATTAAATTATTCCTCACCCAATAAATAATCTTATTTGATACTAAGTCGCTACAACAATTTCTTGATTTTCAAAATGTACGACGCAGAAACATTGTTTTGTAAATTAAGAATTTCTGTAGCTGACAATGCGTTTCGATCACGCTTTGTTAAAAAGATTCAGTCCAGTAAGAAATATCCATGAGACATGGGCTCTAAATTGTAGGTATGTGCGATGTGTGTAATATTATTTTATTTTGTTTATTTCTCATGTAAATATAGTTATGTGACAACATAAAATTGAACTAATAATGTTTCATTCGGGATTCGGCAGTCCTAAGAGTGTGTTCATTAATCCAGTTGAGGGCATCCTCATTTCGGGTTTCACAATGTGATAAAAAAAATGTAATGACGTATGACTTTTAGTGTGGGAGTGTCCGAGGGAGATTTCAGCTCGCCAGATGCAGGTCTTTTGATTTGACACCCGTAGGCAACCTGCGAGTCGTGATGAGGATGAAATGATCATGAAGACGACACATACAATCACCCCCTTGCCAGCGAAATTGACGAATTATGGTTAAAATTCCCGACACTGCCGGGAATCGAACCCGGGACCCCTGTGACCCGAGGCCAGAACGCTAACCATTTATCCATGGAGCCGTATCACAATGTGGTAACCCTAGTAAACGGGATGAAATGTTAGCTTGTAAGTACCTCAGCGTAAGTACCTGGATGCAGTATAAAGAATGATTTTCATAGGGGCAATCACATTAACAAGGTTGTAGATAAAGGTAACCGATGTTGTATTATAGTCTTGAGTAGGGTTCGGAAGTTTATGAGTTGAAGAAGTGCCAAATATGCAAGCAAATATACCCCCAAAACTAGCTAAATACACGGCCGGGGAAATAATTTCCAAACACCAAGAAGTGGTTGTGCTAGATTAACGAACGTTGGTATGCGTGTTTATACATCTGAAAGATGACGATGATTCAAATTTCCCGCAAATCGTATTAGCACGACGCTAGTAGCGGCCCCATGACGTTGCACATCAGATTTGTTTTAAATACGGGCTGTACTGTGCGAGAGCATTAGTTACCTGTGAGATTGGACGGAGTGACTGTGCGTCAAGAATGCCTTTACGACGAAGAAGAGGCCAGTATCAACGGCTCACTGCGGTTGATAGAGGCCATACAATAGGGCTACGTGAAGGTGGATATTCCTTACGCGCTATTGCAGAACGACTTGGCAGGAATGTTTCCACTGTGCATGCTTGCTGGCAGCAGTGGTCAAGAGAAGGTACACTCGCAAGAAGACCGGGCTCCGGACGTCCCCGTGCCACCACCGAGAGGGAGGATCGTCGTATTCGGCGTATGACTGTGGCGCAGCGGACGGCGTCTGCAGCAGCAATTCGAGCGGCACTTGGCACCACAATGACGTGACGAACTGTTCGAAATCGGTTACTTCAAGAACAGCTCCGAGCAGACACCCTGTGGCGTGCCTTCCACTTACCCCAAACCACCGCCGTCTGCGACTTCAGTGGTGTCAAGCGAGAGCTCATTGGAGGATGGAGTGGAGGTCCGTCACGTTTCCTGATGAAATCCAGTTCTGCCTTGATGCCAGTGATGGCCGTGTATTGGTTAGGAGGCCAGGTGAGTGCCTGCATTCCACCTGTCTGCGGCGTCGATACACTGGACCTACACCGGGAGTTCTGGTCTGGGGAGCAATTTCCTATGACAGCAGGAGCACTCTCGTGGTTATCCCACGCACCCTGACTGTAGATACCGTCTGGTAATTCGACCTGTTGTGCTGCCATACATGAACAGCATTCCCGGAGGTGTTGTCCAATAGGATAATGCATGCCCCTGTTGTAACCGACACCTTGGTCTGCTCGATCCCCTATCTGTCCCCAGTTGAGCACGTATGGGACATCATTGGACGACAACTCCAGCGTCATCCACTATCGGCATTAATCGTCCCTGAATTGACCGACCAAGTGCAACAGACATGGAACTCCATCCCACAAGCTGACATCCGGAAGCTGTACGACACAATGCATGCACGTTTGCATGCCTGCATTCAACATTCAGGCGATTACACCGGTTATTAATGGACAGGTATTGCCCATTTTCGAAGGTTTTTTTCGCGCGTGTTAAATATGTTACCTCGACAAATATATGGCCAAAATTTCCATATTCTGCATTCCTTATTTCATGGTGTTTGGATATTTCTTTTCCGCCAGTGTATGACCGAAGAAAGGTACAATGTGGCATGGACTCTCGTGATATGTAGCAAATATGACAGCATTACTAACACTAAACGTCTTGAGTACCAAAAGAGATTAGTGATAATACAGCAGACAGATAAATAGTAAATAATTTCCTGTGGCTATTTCTAGTCGAGTGCAGCCCTTCCAAGGCAGACCCTCCGATGAGGGTGGGCGGCATCTGCCATGTGTAGGTAACTGCGTGTTATTGTGATGGAGGATAGTGTGTTATGCGTGGTGTGTGAGTTGCAAGGATGGTGGGGACAGCACAAACACACAGCCCCCGCGCCACTGGAATTAACCAATGAAGGTTAAAATCCCCGACCCGGCCGGGAATCGAACCCGGGACTCTCTGAACCGAAGCCCAGTACGCTGACCATTCAGTCAACGAGTCGGACAGCAAACTGATAGAGCTAGAGAACGTAAAAACTTTAATATGTACTCACATTAAATCGTTTTCCACTGCTACCTTAACTTCGGACACTTTACAAAAGAGAACTGTTCCGTCAATAATAAAGATTTGTTCATCAAACTATTTCATATAATTTCTTAATTTTATGCCTTCACTGTACTTTACTTTAGCCATAGTAGGGTTCACTGTAGTATTAGAAATGAGGCGAATCTGTTGCAATTCGTTGGTGGTGAAAGGGGAAGAGTGCTGTAACTGGAATCGTCAAGTATAAACTGGGTGAGAGAAAACATGGACTTTACTTGTTTGCTAATTGCTTCTGAGCTAAATATACCTACTGAAGTGACATGCTTCTCCTTGAGACGTCCGTATATTAGCTCTTTCTTGGAATCAGGTCTTCTAAACATGCTACCTATCTGTTCCGGGAAGAGAAAAAAAAAGTATGCCTACTACAGTATTTGGTAATTCTGTGTTCGAAACTCGACCCAGATAACATGTACCTTGTTAAAAACGACGCCTCATTGGAAGCAAAAGTGCTACGATGTAACATAATATGACCTTATATTGTTAACATGAGCAAAACATGACCGAAACAATGAAAGCGGCCGAAATATGCATTTATATGTAACACAAAATTGCTTTAAACAGGGTCAGGGACACGCCATTCACACTTATTTTTCAGAATTCAGGTAAAATGAGTTCAGGAAATAAATACGTATTTTCCTTAACATCCGAACCTTAGTTATGAGAGTATTTTGACCGAGATCGATAGCTGCAGGCGCCTAAGTGCGGCCGATATCGAGTATTCGGGAGATAGTGGGTTTGAACCCCACTGTCGGCAGCCCCAAACATGGTTTTCCGTGGTTTCCTATTTTCACATCAGGCAAATGCTGGGGCTGTAAGATAAGAAAGACCACGGCCTCTTCCTTCCCTCTCCCAGCCCCTTCCTGTCCCATCGTCGCCATAAGACCTATCTGTGTCGGAGCGATGTAAAGTCAATAATAATAATAATAATAATAATAATAATAATAATAATAATAATATTACGATCCCAATCAGAGTATCGTTTCCGTGTAGGTGACCATCACAAGATCACTTGGTTTCAGAAAGATCGAAAGGAAAGCAGCATGATTTGTTGTGGGTGATTTTCGATGAAAGAGTATTGATACGAAAATGTTGCAAACTTACGGGCTGGGAAGACTTGGGAATACGCAGTGGAGGTGGTGGTTATAATTTTAAGAAGTACAACTGGGCAACTGTGCTCCCTTAATATTAATCAGAAGGAAAAGAGGAAAAGGTCCGAAACTTTGAACAATGTAGAAATCGGCTAAAGAATGGAAGGGCCACGAAGAATGTGCAAATGATGGACTCCCTAGGCCTGGCGAACGTAATACCGTCGGGATCGTAAAAGAATAATAGTTGACCAAGAAAGATAAGATAGAAAAAATGAACGTGAGAAGCCCGGTATATGGAGCCATGTCGTAAAATCACACACCCAAGCTGAGAGCCCCTGACCCATTTTTAGTC
The DNA here is from genome assembly GCF_040414725.1 of Anabrus simplex. Taxonomy (NCBI): domain Eukaryota; kingdom Metazoa; phylum Arthropoda; class Insecta; order Orthoptera; family Tettigoniidae; genus Anabrus; species Anabrus simplex. The sequence continues at coordinate 366,932,086 of NC_090268.1, read as the reverse complement.
GCCTCTTACGACAGTCAAGAAATACTGTGGATTTCTTCTACTGCTCCCATCCACAGGGGGTATAGGAGTAAGGAGATGAGCTGCTGAACTAAGTGGTATGTTTCGAACTATCAGTGGAGTGATGGCATGTAATGGCATTAGTAGACTAATGGGCTTGAAATGAGTATTTAAAATTAGGAAATGAAGATAAATATGTGGTTCCAGAGGGCAAATTGTGGGCAAATATTCGTTTATAGAAAAGGAAAATTAGGGACTGGAATAATTTACCAAGGAAGATGTTCGATAAATTTGCAACTTCTTTGAAACCGTTCAGGTGAACACCGGGTAACCAACTGATAGGGAATTGCGCCTTAAGCGAAAGCCCTGAACGCAAATCAGTGGTGACTAACCGATGGATTCACTGATTAATTGAATGAATGAAGAAATTAATGTTATTCATTGAAATGCACTCATGACCAATTGAAGTAGATATACGTGACTAGTAGCGTGAAGCACCCCCTTTCACCGCGGCATGGACTCCACAAGACACCGGAAGACACTGATCCACGAGCGCTACACAACCTCCCATAATCCAAGAAGTTTGGTCGGAACAGGATCCAGGCACGCACATCTCTCTCAATAGAATCCCAGATGAGACTCAGATGGGGGCTCTTCGGAGGTCAGGCAAGCATAGTCACCAGTGTTGCCAATTTAGCCATTTTATATCTAGTTCTAGCTATTTTGAAAAGTCATTCGCTACAAAAAAAAAGTGTTTAGCCCTTAGCTACATTTTTAGCTATAAATATCCGTTACGCGAGAAATTTTCGCTTTTTTCAATTTTAATACTTTTCTTTACGATTCATGGATAGTTTTTGTATTGAAAGTGTGAAGTAAAATTAAAGGACACATTCACAGCATGATAGTATTTAAAAGAACGACCGATCCCTTCACAGTTTGCGTCAGCGGAGAACAGACTTCCTCACTACAAGCTCATTAGGCATACGTGAGGCAGAATGTTGTTGTTGTTGTTGTTGTTGTTGTTGGGGAAACCCTGAAAGTACTGAAACCTTCATTTGTTGATATCGCACGTGACTTTAGTGTTGTTTCCGATAATGTAGACACACTGGTAACCCAGTGGAAAACTATTACTTACGTCAAATAGCAAAATGCTTTAATACAATACAGTTTTCAATTGAGGTAGATGATAGTGAAGAAACCCCTTACCAAGAAATGTTCATTTCCTTTATTACGACAACCATATTAAAATGCTGATGTAGGACGTTCCTTTCGTTACGTTAATGTTATATAAAACCAAAATCAAGAGAGAGAATAATGACACAAACATAAGATGCCATTATATCCCTACAAATATGCTTAAAATAATTGGCACTACAGCAGCATCCTCTTCCGCGGGTGCTTCTAATACTGCTCCCTCTCGCAGTGCTGTTGGAGACGAAGAGCAGGATGAGACCATATTTTCAATAATTGGATGATTTCATGTAGCCATTTTCAAGCTACATCAGTCTGTAGACACTCTTAGCAATACTTTCAATACAGTTTAGCTACTTTTTGTGTTCGTAGGTTGGCAACACTGACCACCACATCTGTGGAGTGCTCAAGTGCTCATCGAACTAGTCAGCCACAGTTCGGGAGCGAAGGACTGTCTGGAGTATTATCTTGCTGTAGGCACAGATCGCCTACAGCGTGCTGGAGGCGAAGACTAGAGTGAACATGATCTGAAAATAGGTTCCTGTAACGTTCGCCGGTGAAGAACGTTGTCAGATATAGCACGGGTATCATTTTATCCCACGTGAACAGTCCTCAGTCGGTGGAAGAATTCAGCAGGAAAATACCATCTCTACTTCTTTCACTTCATTCTTCTCTGCTGCGGTTTGCGTCTGCTATCATCAACTTTCTCATGGCTTCTTTGCATTAAAAGAGCAGTGAATGAATGCTGTGGTAGTCACTTGACAGGATTATCGTATTCACAAAGACGCACACACGAGATGCTATCAATTGTTTACACAGATTTATCTACAAACTGTATACATTAATAGTTGCACATCAAATGAACCACCATCTGAACTCAATCGACTGCCACATTAGCATGTCAGCCAACTACGGAACACTTGACAAGATCACATGTGGTACCATCACAACATAACCACTTCAACGACAAAACCACAAGACGAGTTCACATACTTAAGCCGACTAATGACTCTCACTAACAACTCTACTAAACAACCCAAGAGTGTCCTTTGTATATCTTACCTGGACAGGCTTCCAGAAAATTATTGCACAACATGCTTTCTCGTATCTTCTCGAGTCTCCAATAATCTATATACAAATGAATAGAACATTATGTAAAACTCGAGTGACATCAGGACAAAGATGTGTTGTTCTCGACTCTTACCTTGTGTTTTACAACATTACATCGGATTTTTACATCATATTTACTGGTAATAATTAATTATATGCTATTAATTACATGTTCTTACATTAAATAAAGTCGTATTAATAAACATACAGCAGAAGTATCACGACATAACCTCACATGTTCTGTTACACGAGACAGATCATACATCACACAAATGATACGACCACGATTTATACCAAATAAAGTCCGTAATGACAGCCTGTCATACATAACTACGTAGATGATAATAATAATAGACGTGCCGGTAAACAACTTCATAAATCGAAGTGCCAGCGTATATAGCCACACCTCACAAGTTATAATAATAACACCACCCACTAATTGAGCTCGATATTTTCACTATTTACCCATGGGTTTAGAGAATTATTTCCAAGTTATACTAGTCCGTTACACACTTGCATCAGGATGTCATGTTCCAGTCAAGATCAAGGACTACGCAAATGGATCAAAAAGCGCCACGAGTTTCCTACCGTCGTTCATTGGAATACTCGCTCTAGCGACCACGAAACATTCATTCTCATGATTGTTACGCGATCGGCACGTGATGCTGCACATGTGTTTACCCGACTATACGTGCAACGTAAGGTAGCTGAGACAGCCGAATGTCATAACTCGTACGTCTACTACTCCCGTCGAGTCTCTGGAGACAGATGCTCCCGAGAGTAGATGGAGATTGAAAATAGTTGTGATTTCACAACACTTGAAAGAGGAGAGTTCATCCCAATTGAATTTTCTCTAAACCTGAGGTTTATCCATTCACTTATTTTAACACCCACCCAACACCCATGCAACATACTCCGCGCCCAAACGACCTGCGACCCTGCTTTCACACAGCCCCCACGTATTTGTTTAGTGTTTTGCCAATCGATCTGATGGTTTTTGTTCCGGGGTATCTGTGGAACGCAGAGATGTGAAAGAAGGTGTGGGCTTGAATGGGTCTAACTACAATATCAAAATTGAATTAAAAGTTTAACTAAAGGTTATATTTCTTTTAGAATTTCAAACTTAACAATTTTCTTCATTGAGTGATCAATAACAAATTTGTGGATTAAAATAGAGAATCCCAGAATAGGGCGTTTAAAAACTTTGGGCTTCAAGCCCTCGATGTATAATTTCGGAGTTACAAGCTTAAGTTTACAAAATTTACAAAATGTAGAATAATTTAGCCCAGGGCAGAAATGCCCTAATTCAAGAGCACTTGCTCCCAAAATTACAATATCTAGCCTTCCAGAGTCACCCTTCACTATTACAAAACTCTGAAAAGAGCTTACATGCTCCCGATTTCTTACAGCCTACTCAAGGCAACATCACATCACAATGTTACCCACTCTGGTCTCATAAGGCACGAATTACAAATTGAAATAGTTTTACACAGGGGTATCTAGTATCCAACCTACTGGGCCTTTGCGGAAAAAGAAGAGGTTAAATAAATGACCCGAACACAACCAGAATGGAGGCATACATTGCGCTCCCAGATAATGAAATATTAAAAACCTACAGGGCTCTCGGCCGATGAAACTGGGGTTAGTCCCAAACTACTGAGGTGGCTCGCATGGAAATAACTTTAATATATTACAGGAAAGAAAGGTTGCGAAATCGTAGTCACCTCAAACCAAGATGAAGGGGAGCTCAAGAGGGTAACTCACTCTCTATCCCCGATTTACAGGTAAAGACTTTACGAACTTTTACATGAAAAGGAAGAACTTTACATTAAAACGGTTACATAGTTAGAAATTCGGACCTTCCCCTCGGATAAGTATGCGGAAACAGCAAGAAAGATAGAATTCACGTGGCCATTACCTGATAGATGTTCTCCCGGCCGAAGAAAGAGGCCTCCGACTCCTGCCTTAACACGCACACTCAGAAAAGCGAAGATCAGTTGGCCAGGAAACTTGAAAAGCCGCAACTTATATACTCTCAGGGAATGTTCGAGAGGATTCTGGGCTAATCCGTACACACCCTCTCATTTTTATTGGTTGAACCCAAAAGTTACACTCAAAACTAAACAAGAAGCCTGTGATAGGCTGAAAATTAATTACAGAAAATTTTCATTGGCCAGATTCAAAACTGGCGGAATGAGACAGAAGCGTTGCAAACCTAGAATTATATAAAAAACAAATGAAAGTTGAGAAACCCTATAAACACAAAATTTCTTTCAATAACAACTTCCTTTACCTTGCACCAGAGTGCATGACCATAGTTTTTGGTAGTGACATCTGTGGGAAAATATCCAAACTTCTTGATGTAAACAACCACACACCAAATAAAACCAGTCAGTTTAGGCAACTTCGGGATAACACAATTACTTAATACTTCAGTAGTGACATCTTCTGATTAAAGTCTCAACTTTATATGTTTCACATTTTGGTCGATAGAGGAGTTCATTAAATCGCTTATTTTGAGTGAGCGGAGTTGAGGTGTACCTCCCTGTACAGTTTTTAAAGTCCTAGCACGTTTAAATCGTCTTGGTCCGAACTGTTGATTCACTGACAAGCTTTTCGGTGGTGCTACGGCCCTGATGGTTTTTCTTAGAACTTAATTAAACCATTAGGCTGAAGATGCTACAGCTTAGTGTGTGAAGGTTTTTGGAGGGCGCAGTTTTAGGAAACAAGATTTTTATTCTATAACGAGAAATATTGGAAAAAGTGGCATAACTCAACAAACCGACATTGATAAATAGATAGATATGGTTTATTTTAGCTCGAAAAGTTAGGGACACGTGTCCCTGTCCTACACTTAACGAGTGAAATACATAAATAACATAAACATATTAAATGAATAAATAATGAATAAATGAAAAAGAGAGACTGAAACAAATGACTGTACTACGCTACTATGCTATTCTACCGTAACATAAAGTATCTATTATGATACACAATATAAATTAACATTTTGCTTCCTGAGTACAATAATAATAATTATTATTATTATCGTATGGCATTTACAAGCATAATCTGTAAAAATATACAATTAACATACAAATTAAAATATAGAGGTAATTAAACTAGAATGTCCAGCTTCGACAACCAGTCCACTGCACTTGGTGTCAATTCATGCAGAGTCCGTAAACCATCCTTAAATGCTGACAGTGGACAGCTCTCAACAACATGAAGCAATGTATTCTTCTCAGCACCACACTCACACGCAGCACTTTCACAATATCCCCATTTTTTCATCATATATCGGCACCTACCGTGGCCTGTTCTGAAACGGTTGAGTTTTGACCACTCATGTCGAGGAAGATCGAAACCTGGCACTTTCTTCGTTGGGTCTTTAATCAGAAAGGCGTTGGTGGGTGGACAGTGTTCCCATCGCTGTCTCCATTCTGCTGTTACACTGAATTTTTCATAGGAGTGTAGATCAGTCCAGAGTGGATTCCTGGATTTTAACCTCATCACAGATGGATCTCGTAAGGCATTGAACAAAAGTGAGTTCCTGTGTGCAAAGGTCTTCTTGAGCAACTGTACTTTCGCTGCTTTTCTCCTCAGATCCGGAGGAGCAATGTTTGCTAAAACAGGCAGCCAATGAGTAGGAGTGGACCTCACTGTACCAGTAACAACTCTCATGGTTTCATTGAGCCGTACGTCAATCTTGCTCGAATGTACGCTATTTTCCCACACAGGAGCGCAGTACTCACCAGCCGAGTATACTAGAGAAAGTGAAGCAGTGCGAAGAGTGTTTGCATCTGCACCCCAGTTGCTGCCCGCTAGTTTATGCAGTAGATTTACTCTTGTACTCAGCTTCTTTGACAGATTCAAGCAATGCTGTTTGAACGACAAGGACCGATCCAGTGTGACACCCAGATATTTTGGGAAGAAGTTGTGGGAGACTTCTGTTCCGTTAAAAAGCACATGTAGCTTCCGATTAGCTTCCATGTTATGCAAGTGGAATGCTGTTACTTCCGTTTTACAAGGATTTGGTTGGAGTCTCCATTTGTGAAAATAGACGCACATGATAGCTAGGTCCTCTGTAAGTACATCCTCACAGTGTGCCAAATCCGTACTCTGAGTAATTAAAGCTAGATCATCTGCAAACTGTATCTTCTTTGAAGTTGTTCTTGGCAGGTCATGGATGTAAAGATTGAATAGAATGGGAGATAAAACTGACCCTTGGGGTAAACCATTATTTAGAGATCTCCACCTGCTTCTTTCACCATTCAGAAATACAGCAAGTCGACGGTTGGATAACATGTTGTTTAGAAGCATACTAGCTTCTGACAAGGGATGACTTGAACAAACTTTAGCAACAGTCCCTCTATCCAGACCGTGTCATAGGCTGATGTAAGGTCGACAAAAGCTGCAGCTGTCTTCAGTCTTTTCTGGAATCCTACTTCAATCTCTGTTGTCAGTGTTAACACCTGATCACAACAACTACGATTCTTTCTGAAACCCCCTTGCTCAACTGGGATGACTCTTTCTATTGCTTCCTGGATACGGTTAAGTATCATTCTTTCAAGCATTTTGTAGATTACGCTAAGGAGTGAAATTCGTCGATAATGTGAAGCATCAGTTCCTTCCTTTCCTGGTTTCATGACTGCAATTACTTTGGCTTGTTTTAACAACTTAGGTAATTTACCAGTCCGTAGAATTTCATTGAAGAAGTTGACTAGCCATTGTTTTGTACCACGGCCTATGGCTCAGGATAGATTTCATCCAGACCAGCAGCTTTATTTATCTTTATCTTGGATAGAGCCTTGTCCACTTCTTCAGTACTGAAGTCACAGGAATACTCCGGATGGGATGTCAACTGTGATCTTCTCGTTCTTAGTTGCTTCTTGACACTCCTTGCGTGTACCTTGTCCATCTTCGCTCTAGAGATTTGTGTCAGTCTGGAGGCAATGGTGTTTGGGTTCATTGGCAAACTTCTGCGTTTCATTGTAGGGTCACTACCAAGTTTTCTTATGAGGTTCCAGGCTTTACGACTAGAGTGTGTGAATTCCATCTCTGCTGTAGTTCTGTGCCACCTCTCTCTCCTAGATTTATTTAGAGCCCTTAACAACTCATCAGCTGTTGTTTTATTAGGAGAGTTCTGATATTCGGTGTAGAGCTGATTACATTCTTCTGACCATCCTGGTGTATACGTCTTGCAATATCCCCGGGGAATGAACTTCCTAGCATTAGCTTTTATGGCGTTGACAAATCTATTGTAATTTTCAGGAACTGGTCGTATCCACTGTACAGTGTTATCAAGTCCTTCTGCAAATTTATCCCACTTTGCTAGTCGAAAATTCCAACGAGGTTGTGGTACTGAAGACATAAGAGGGATCTCAGTGCCATAGTAAATAATAACTGGTCTGTGTTGACTGAGAGGAAAGGAACTGATGGCCTTTCGTTGTACCATGTGTTGATTCTCAGGAGTTGACTGTGACACTATGCACAGGTCAGGAGAATAATCCTTTAGCCATCTGCCAGAATGAAATGTGCAAGGATGTTTAGCATTGTGGACGAGTTGTAGGGAGTTTGCTTCAATCCAGTTATTTAGGTTGGACCCATTGTCATCTTCAAATTCGTATCCCCATGCTGGGCTGTGACTATTGAAATCTCCGACGTACAAAACAGGTTGATCAAAAACTTTTAATGAACGGCTGGACCAACTGACTGCTGGTGGTTTATAGATATTCACAACAGTAATGACTGAGATTTCCACTGCCAGGACAGAGATATCTGTTGAGTTGTCTTCATAAACAACTTTAAATTCACTTAACTGGGATCTGATGTAAGTTGCGATCCCATAACGTTCATCATTGATTGCCCCAGCGAGATTGTAACCACCTATTTTTCCTCTTCTGTAGAGATCTTCACTGTCACTGGTGTATGTTTCCTATAGTGCTATCAAATCCACGTTGTTCTCCAGCATAAGGCGAGACAGATACTGACTCTTTGGTGGTGATATGGATTCGATATTTAAGAGACAAATGCGGAGATTGTTACCAAGTCTGATCGACAAGTGTTCTGGTTGGTCCTGAAAAGGACTGTTAGTGGACATAGTACTTGCTATCATCTGCTTGTTGCTGTGTAGCAGCGCCTTCGTGGAAGAATCAGCCGGTGTACCACCGTTGCCCAGGGAACGCCCGAATGCCTTATCTAGCACTCTTCGGGGAGGTTCCTTCCGTGTTCCCCAGTACAATAATATAATACCTACGAAGAAATTAAAATACAACGAATTACAATAATAATATAGATAAACCTACAATTATTTACAATTTAATGTCCAATTACAGAAATTTCTCACACTGACGAAAGTTACAGTTTTCATGTTATTACTGTGGGCGAAAAACGTTACAAAATGGGGATCGGGATGAGAATAACTTTGCAGGGAACCACATCTGTGTACTACTACTGCTCTAATAGTATCGATGAATGATATAAGAAAAGAAGAAGAAGACCAGAAAGAGGATGATGATAATAATAATAATAATAAGAAGAAGAATCACGGTCGCACTACGAGCTCGTCTCTTGGAGATATTTTGAGGACCCGCTTTTAAATCTTCCGTGGTTTTACAAACTCGATTCTTAAATTTGTCGACGGGGAACCAAACCCACGTGTTTCCGGGTGAACAGTGCCACAAACACACCCAGTTGCTAACAGGCATGCAGACTGTTAAATTTAAAGGCCTATTTTCTCGTTTAATTAAAGACCAATGGCACAAATGATGATCACGTATCGGTTTATACTTGACGTAGATTAACTTTCCAAAGTTTGAACGAAATTAGTGATCCCCTAGCTGTAGATTCCATCCACCTTGTAGTCTAAGCTAGTGAAGGATGAACATCCCTCTTTAAGGGGTTAGTTTATTAAACACTTCGCCCTTTAGCTCATCGCAGTAGTGTACTTTCTATCGGCAGGTGGGGAGAAGGGGCTGTTTATTTCCATTAGTGGGTCAGCAGGGGAATGGAATGAGTGACCTCAGCAGCGACAACATTAATACTTGTCATCTCGGGATGTGTGAAGCAGGGCCACTCAGCACGTACTGTACATGTAAGAGAAAAAGTGGAAGCGACAAAACAAGTCGCTAATGAGTGCTGAATGCTCTAACTCGGAACGTTCAGAAAGAGATAACTGAGGTAGACAGTTACAATACTGCGATATAAAGGTTAAGTTACACTTCGTTCTACAAGTAAAGAACTTACCGATTCAGGAAGCTATAATCTTGACTGGCACGCGCACCAAAATAGTAAAATGGCCAATAAAAATGTCGTCATTGTACCCCTCAAATGTGACCTTGGCATTCTGAGGTTTGACTTTACAGTAATGTTGAAGGATGATTTGATCAGCAGGTAAAATATATATTATTATCTCGTTATAGATGTAATATACAATACGGTACTGTATATTCGAGATAAAGGCAGAACAGTCAAGTACAAATAGGGCCTATTAGCTTGCTGTAATCGACTGATTGTCTTACCTTTTAATGAGGGTGATAAAATATCCTTTCGTTAGACTATAGTACTTATCATCGCCACCATCCCCTTTATCAACCTAATATATATATGTAGTGTTTAGTACATAGCTAGTGCGTCCGATGACATAGGTGTTAGGTCTCTTAAAATAAGCATCATCATCAAATAGCTGCTTCGGCGCATAGTTGTTAGTGAGAGTTAATAATTAATATTATTTTTTATTGCTATTATACCACTGAAGAAAATATGAAAAGCACTAAAAATTTTTGTCTAGTCTATAATCTCTCACATTTAAAGGTACTTGTATTAAATATATTTCATTTAATTATCCGTTTAACTTCCAGGCTTGGTTTTCCCACGGACTTAGCAAGGGATCCCACCTCTACCGCCTCGAGGGTAGTGTCCTGGAGCGCGAGACATTTCGTAGGGGATACAACTGGGAAGGAGGGACAGTATCTCGCCCATGCGGCCTCACCTGCTGTGCTGAACAGATGCCTTGTGGAGAATGGGATGATTTGAAGGGATAGACAGGAAGAGGGAAGGAAGGGGCCGTGGCCTTAAGTTAGGTGCCATCCCGCATTTGCCTGAAGGAGAAGTGGGAAACCACTTCGAGGATGGCTGAGGTGGGAATCAAAGTTGCTTCTGCTCAGTTGACCTCCCTAGGATGAGTGAAACCCGTTCCAGTCCTCGTACCACTTTTCAAATTTCGTGGCAGAGCCGGGAATCGAACCCGGGCCTCTGGGAATGGCAGCTTATCACACTAACTACTACAACACAGAGGCGGGCACATACTTCTTAGTGAGGGTCGATAATATTTTTTATTTATTGCTATTATTCCACTGAAGAAATTTTTTGTATGCTTAATTTGTTTTTATTTTTGCCTAATTTATAACCTCTCATACTTAAGAGTACTTGTATTAGACATATTACTAATTTAAAAATTATGATAATTTATTAATAGCTCTCTCTCTCTCTCTCTCTCTGTATTAGTAGTAAGTTCTCAGCTTAGGATCCCAACATCGCAAGTTGAAACCCCGCGGCTGAAGTCCGATTTCCTTAAAACTCAGCGATACTGACCCAGTAGAGATCCGGTTTCTCTGACATTTGGTTCAGTAAAATGTAACGTAGAATTTATTATAATAATGTTATTGGTATGTACGTCCCACTAACTATTTTCACGGTTTCGGAAACGCCGAGGTGCCGGAATTTTGTCCCACACGAGTTTTCTAACGTGCCAGTATTTGAGTACCTTCAAATACCACCGGACTGAGTCAAGATTGAACCTGCCAAGTTGGAATCAGAAGGCTAACGCAATACTGTCCGATCTGCTCAGCCCGGCGACGAACTTGAAATGCAGGCAGCTTTAATAGCGTCGAAACAAAATAAGTAGACAGTCTAAATGTAGTCAAATCGAAATGACACGTAGGCATCCTTATTGGCGTTAAATCAAAATGATACCCAGGCAGCTGAGGGCATATGATGGCATTATTATTATTGTTATTATTGTTACCGTGGTTTGGTGGATTAGGAGAGGTGAAAGAAGGTGCCGAGGTGAATGGGTCTAACTACTTTGTCAAGAAAGAATTTAAACTGAAATGAAAAGTTATATTTTCTCTAAGCAACAAGTTAACAATTTCTCACTTAGTAAGTTGACAAGAGCAATTTAAAAACAAGACTAGAATAATCCAAGATATCAAGTCTTTAACACACATGGGCTACCAGCCCTTAGTTTTACAACCTTTGAGCTTCCAGAACAAAATTTACGGAGGAGTATAAATTTATAAAGCGGCAGAAATCCCCTAGTATCAGGAGCACCAGTTCCGTAATTCACAAATGTCCAGCCTCTTAGAAGTACTTTTATAACGCATAAAAGCGCTGACCCTCTCTCAATTTTTCAAACTTATTAAAGGCAATACCAGACTTTACACTTAATTGCCATCAAGGCACAACTTACAAAATGAAACGGGGGTATCTTGTACCCAACCTACTGGGCCTTAGCAGAAAAAAGAACAGGTTAAGTAAATAGCCCAACATAGAACAGGAAAGAAGGCGTGAATTTGCACTCCTACATGAAACTTCTTAAAACCTAAAAGGCACTAGGCCGATGAAACAGGGGCTATTCCCAAACTATGGCGGTGACCCGTATAAGAAAGAAATCTGAACATTACGGGCGAAAAGAAATTCAGTTACCAAAACGTAGTCACCTCAAACCAAAATGAAGGGGAGTTCGAGAGGGTAAATCACTCTCTATCCCAGAATTACAGTTACAAATTTACTTAAGTTTTTACATAAGCTGGTAGGAATTTGCATATTTATAGAGATAGGTTACATGGTAACGGTTTCGGACCTTTCCCGCGGGTTAAACTGCTGAGCTAGCAAGAAATACAGGTGTTAAATGGCCATTACCGTATTGAAGACCTGCTCCCAGATGAAAGAGACGCTTCTCGCCTCCTGCTACACGTCCATACACTAGGTTAGATGTTAATCAAGTGGCCGAGAGACAAGAAAATCAGCAGTATATAAACCCTCGGGGAATGTTTGAGACCTTTCATGAATAATCAAGCCACACCCTCTTACTTTATTGGTCAGTCTTGAAAGTACACTCAAAATCGAAGAAGAAAGACACGATTGGTCAAAAATTAATTGCAGAAATTCTGGATTGGCTAAGTTCAAAACCGGCTGAAAGAAAAGATTAATATTGCCAACCCACAAATGAAAGAACGAAATTTAGTTAAAAAAACGTATGAGTACAAAATTTCTTCAAGAAAGTTCCTTCACTTCGCACCAGGGTGCATGATCATAGTTTTAGGCAGTGATATCTATGAGAGAATGGCCAAACTTCTTGATAAATAGTAAACAAAAACACGTCGAAATTCACACAGTGACATCTTCAGAGAAAGGTTTAAGTAGGTCCAGTTTTAAGTTCACTATTTATCCTGTAGAGGAGCACTTTAAGGTGGAAAATTCAAATGTGCGGCGTAGAGGTGTACCAACCGGTACAATTATTATTATTATTATTATTATTATTATTATTATTATTATTATTATTATTATTATTATTATTATTATTATTATTATTATTCATTACCTGGAAACAATTTATGGAAATTACATATAATATATCAAAACAGTATCCTCTATCATAAAATAAGACACTTCTAAGTACTTGGGGTTGATGACCAAAAGTATGCTAAGACTTCAACTTAACCATCCAACGACGATATTTGCAGTAAGATGGAGCCACAGCCCACACCGCGAGGGAAGTCATTTACTCTTCTGCAACGACAGAAGTTCAGTGTTGTTTTTGTTACATCTCGTAATTTGTCTCTCTTTCAGTTCAGATTCCCGTACAAAAGCCTCTGAAAGATGCACATCGATTAGTTCATGCACTAGAGTCCAAATTGTACAACTAAACAATGTATACTAGCAATAAAGTAGAAAAGTTATTAACTAGTAAACTTGTGCTCTTCGTCTGAAGCCATCTCCTCATGGAAGGTTGTCAAATATTATGGAGTAGGTTTTCCTATTTTGTGCCTCCCGAATAACAGTTTCCGTATGTGAATGTCGGAGGTACCACGTTCAGGATAATCTTCTTCACCCTCATCCACGTTTTCCATCTATCTTGCCTTCTACAGTATTCGGAAAAAGAAACATCAAAAGAGAAGATATTTATCATGAAACATTATTTCCAGTCACACGTAGTGGGCGTTAGAATGGGCCGAATTTGCTTCACGTTAAGGAACAATACAAAGAGTGATTGAATAAGAAGGCATCAAATAATAGAGCAGTGTTAGCTGTCATTGACAAGTTTCGTCATACAGAATTAGGAGCTCTGAATAGAGCTGTTTCCATTAGGTGTTCTTGACTTCACGTGATGGCGTTATTTCGGGCACAATCAGATATACGCCAATCTATTGTGTCCCACTGCTCGCAGGAATAATGCCACCTGATCTGCGCAGATCGAACGCTCTCTTCAGAGAGTACCATAAAATCTGCAAAAAAAAAAAAAAAACAAAAAAAATCAACTACCGGTAAAAGAAGACATCCCTGCACTCAATCTTCAAAGGTTGAAGTCTCCCCATTTCACCTTTTCGTGTTGCTGCTGATATGGCTCGCAACAACTTTTACGCTGTGAAAGTTTGGAAAGACCTCTGGGAATCTTATACAGACCTGTCCCTTCACAACGTGTTTTCTTGTGTGCAAATTATAAGTGGATTTCATCTACGCGCAGGCAGTGGGTCACTCTTAACAGAGTTCAGACGGGCCATAGAAGATGCAGGGTTTCTCTCTACAAGAGGAATTGCTTAATAGGGTTGGCACTGTATCCCTGTTTCGGCACAATATGCCGATGCAGTTATGTTCCGCTGTTCCAGAACACCGAGTGTCAATTGTTCCGAAACATTCTCAAGCGAGCTGGAGACACTGACTCGCTGTCCCATCAGAAGCGCCACTAAGCACTGCCCTTCGCCTACTAGCTGAACTGTGCAGCGGGCGCACGGGACGCGGGACTGTAACTGCGCAGTGTAGAGAGAACTTCGAGAGGTAACATTACATGCTCCGCGCCAGTGGGAACTGGGAATGTGCCTGTATGGTACGTGCTGTGTAGTGTGTGCCTGTGTGTAGTTATGGCCATGGTCCAGCAAAAAGCTGCAGGGAACGTGAACGAACAGTCGGAACACTGAAATTCGCGCCCAATAATCACGTTTAAAGGCTGCTTTTAGGTTAAGATTTTTCCGGTCAATATAAAATACACATAACACGGTTACAATGGCAGTGCAGGTGTTTAAAAGTAACCAATTCAAGAACATTTTCACCAGTTGAATGTATTGGCCTGTATTGTGAGTAACTGGTGAGTAATTAATATCTCGAAAATTTCCCTCAACACTTTCTCGGGGATTGACGTTAAACATTAATTTGGACTTTAAGGAAACTTTTAAGCCCAAGAAAAATATGGGTCGTCGCTTTGGAATTAAAAATATAACTGGATGAATACATTGTTGTACTTTCGTGCTGTTAGCCCGTGCGCACATTGAGAAGCAGTTGGCCGCAAAGCAGGGAAGAGCAGAGCAGAACAGCGCGAAGCTTACGAAACTGCGAAGTGGACGTGAGCGCACATTGCCACGCAGGGTCTCGTCGGTTTTCAGAAATAACATGTTTTCTTTAGACTCTGTGATACTGGGGCATCCAGTATAAAGAGGCTCTTTTGTTTTTCATTTTCTTCAAGCATTCGCGATTTTTCTCATTTTGTTATTCATCTTCACAATTTCCCTTGTGCTGATGGCAACGCGGTTATTCAGCTTAAGACAATCGCAATAAAAACAACCACCTTCACCAGTTTACAAGACTGAACAATATTTCTATGTTACCGATGTTCGGTGTTCATATGGACTAAGCAAAGAATTTAATTCATGATTACTTTTTTTATTTTTTAAGTCGTACCGACACAGATAGGTCTTATGGCAACGATGGAATAGGGAAGGACTAGGAATGGGAAGGAAGCGACCGTGGCTTTAATTAAGGTACATCCCCCCCAGCATTAGCCTGGTGTGAAAATGGGAAACCACGGAAAACTATCTTCACGATTGCCGACAGTGGGGTTCGAACCTCCTATCTCCCGAATGCAAGCTCATAGCAAGGCGATCCTAACCGCACGACCAACTTGCATGGTAAATTCATTAATAGGATCACAGTGGGGGAGAGGGAAAAATATGTATTTAAAAATGTACTGCTAGATTTTCATCTAGTTGTCACAAGACACAAGATACTAAAATCAATCAACATTGACAATCTATTGTGAACGCGTTTGCATTTATATTTGACAAGACATGATAAATGATTTTCCGTATTTATCTCTTCACATAAATGTGATGATGGATGACGGCGACGGAGTCGGCGATGATGCTCTCCATAATCAGCATTAGATATTTGTCTTAAATTCTATATGTTGCGAGAACTTGGTCACGGATTGTTTCATAGATATATGAGGATTACATTCTTTTGTTTGCTGTTTGTTTAACGTCGCACTAACATATCGAAGGTTTTCGGCGACGGAAGGTTGGAAGATTGGGAAGGTAGCGGGCGTGGCCTTAATTAAGGTACAGCCCCAGCATTTGCCTAGTGTGAAAATGGGAAAGCACGGAAAACCATCTTCAGGGCTGCCGACAGTGGGGTTCGAACCCACTATCTCCCGAATGCAAGCTCACAGATGCGCGACCCTAACCGCACGGCCACTTGCTCGGTGGATTACATTTTAGGCCTTTCTCTAAACTACCTTGTTACGCAGCGTGAATAAAGTTATTTATAGCCTAGACTGTAGTGCCTTAATCCCCGAATTTACATACCGATTTTCATTAAATTCTGTTCAGCCATTTTCTCACATACGTACATACATACATATATATATACATACATACATACATACATACATACATACATACATACATACATACATACATACATATACAGGGTGAAGCGCAATTCGCGCACTCGGGCGTCGCAGAGCGACTCCTCACATGCTAGCAATAAAAAAATGCCTCTCACAAAATTTCGTCTTGCGAGTATACCCGGCAGAAAAACGACGTTGTAGAGTAGCAATCTGGCAACACTGTAACTACATGTAGGGTAATTACCTCTGTCAGCAGAAGCTAGTCGTACTGTACAGTTGGTGCAGTGGATAGAGTTTTGGGTTAGCATGCGGGAGGTCGAGTGGTCGATCCTGGGTTGAGGCGTATGTTTTTTATTTCGTAAATGTAGTCCAGCTGGTATGGTATCTGGCATCTTAATCGTCAAGAGCGATTGCAGTGGGTCCTCTAGAAACCATTTGCACTTACATACTACGATCCTAGAAATGGACGAACAGTCGTTTTCATTGGTCAGCTTTGAAAGGCGCCCTTTCCACGTCGTGGGCATGAATTTTTTCGCACCACTTCATCTACTAGATATGAAACCTATTTGTTCCAGCTGTCTATTTCTTATTAGTCTAACCAGGTATTTGTTGTTTCAGCGTTACAAAATGTTGTAAATGTAGGATACATGTGACCTCAGAAACGGTGTCTTACTGTGTTACAGTAGGTAATGTCAGATGGAAATTCATCATCATCATCATCATCTGTTAACCCTCCAGGTTCGGCTTTTTCCCTCGGACACAGCGAGGGATCCCACCTCTACCGCCTCAACGGCAGTGTCCTGGAGCTTCAGACTCTTGGTCGGGGGATACAACTGGAGAGTATGACCAGTACCTCGCCCAGGCGGCCTCACCTGCTATGGTGAACAGGGGCCTAGTAGGGGGATGGGAAGATTGGAATGGATAAGCAAGGATGAGGGAAGGAAGCGGCCGTGGCCTTAAGTTAGGTACCATCCCGGCATTCGCCTGGAGGTGAAGTGGGAAACCACGGAAAACCACTTCGAGGATGGCTGAGGTGGGAATCGAACCCACCTCTACTCAGTTGACCTCCCGAGGCTGAGTGGACCCCGTTCCAGCCCTCGTACCACTTTTCAAATTTCGTGGCAGAGCCGGGAATCGAACCCGGACCTCCGGGGGTGGCATCTAATCACGCTAACCACTACACCACAGAGGCGGCCAGATAGAAATTAGCAAATAAAAAACGCGCCTCAACCCAGGATCGAACCATCGATCTCCTGCATGGCAACCAAAAACTCTACCCACTGCACAAACTGTACAACACGACGAAGATGTGCTGACAGCGGTATTTACCCTACATATTGTGCCCTTTTCAAGGCAACAACTGCGGTGAACTTCTTCCTTCTTCTGTGCGCCGGCTGCTCCTGTAATAAATGACATTTAAATGATACTCACCGCTGCATGTAGACTCTTCTTCCTCAGTCGCGGACCGTCCGTATATCCCCGAAGATAGGCCACACGTCGATCAGGGAGTGAGGAAATGAAAAGATGGGGTAAACTAACTATAAATGACTGTACCCAAAGACTGAATTAAAATTTAAATAACAAACTGATTTATTGGATCAAGTGCAAAGTGCCAAAGATGAAAGTAAACTAAATTGGTGAAAAATGTAATCAAAGTGAAATAAATGAGACTAAGAAAATTAAAGATTGAGGATCTGCCTTACAATAACTCAAATATCTGCCTAATAAAACTGACTGAAAGTCGATCAAAATTTAAAATATTCCAGACTATGTTGACACTGTCTTCAAGACGATGACGTGAATAAATTCAAAACTCTGGTCAGAAAACACCATCTCATTTGAAGTACAGAATTGTATTACGTAGAAAATGTCACTCAAATAAATTAATGTAGTTGAATAATTAATTAATTAGCTACGTCATCAAATCAACACTGACTCAGAGGTGTTTATCAAATCTTTAACACATGTGACACAGTTGGGAAAACACCCAACTTAAAATAATCGTGGACTGCCCTAATCATGTAACAAATAAGGAATAATTCAAAGAAAACAGCCATGGACATCGTACTTCATTTACCATGTAACCACTGCCATATTAAAACACCTACTCATGGTTGAAAAGGAAATTACTGAAACATGAACCTGAGTGTTACAATCACTCATTTAATTATTTAAATTTCACCTGCATGACTGTGATAGCCTGGACTTCTTTAAAATAATCCAAATGATTAGGCCAAGTGCCCCATGTTTACATTTCAAATGAAAGCGATCCTTGTACATTAAAATTTTACTTAATTTGCCGCTGACTGCATTTCATTATGAACTCATTATTTGTGGTACCACCACTAGATGGAGGAAGACCATCTTGTTAACCTCATTAATTTGCGGCAGTTATTATACAACTGGTTTATTAAAGATCGCTTCATTTCCTAAATAAAATGTAGTGGATTTTAAAGGTTTGGTAATTACAGAATGCCTGGTATGAGCATACCACTACTACGGTTTTGACTGTGACCTAATCGATGATCCCTTATCCTAACACATGAAATCTTATTTACATAATTAAATCTGCTAATGGAGAAACACTGCTCCAACAAAAGAAAACACAGAAACCAAACTAGCCTAACTACACCTATCTATTTACATCAAATCAAATATAAATAATTCACATACGATCACATCCTACAAATAAACGGTAATAAAAGGTACACTCAGAAAGAATAACAGATAAACAAAACTAGATCCCAACATCGCTGCCTACTGAGAATTAATAAGGATGAAACGCGCAAAATATCGGAGCTTACAGAAAAAAAAATTACCCCGCTACGAGTAGCAAAATATTGTGAATTTGACGGCAATCTCTAACCTCAGACGGTAAATGTCTGGCCATGACACTATTTAACCTTTCTGGACAATAATTACAGCTATCCCATGTCATCCATGACTCTACATAACTATCAAAAATACACATTGACTCGTCGCTCTGCTCACATGTACTACGGCTAGCATATTTGCCGAGCATCTACTTTCCCTGGAATTATTTGAAACAAAAATACAGGCTTCTGCCTACAATCATAACCCATGTCGAAACATATTTAACACTCTTGGTTAAATTATTCACCTCTCAATTCTATTTACTCATCATTATTTTCGACGTAGTACTTCATAATACGGCCTCGCTCGTATCCGGCGGGCGAAATATCTGTCGTGCACATCACTATTTCTTACGACAGTTCATGACATGGTCCAAATATCACATTTCCATTATCAACGTAGATCATCAGGGATATTATTCATTTAGCTCGATCTCTAGATCATTCTCTGCTTCACATATCACAAAATATCAGAGCTGACTCATCAATGGCTTCCTGTCACTAACTGTTTACTAAAATGACGAGATTGCCCCTCAAAACACAGCTATTGAAGACTGTGTAACCGCAACTACACAGAAATAAATACTCGCGTCCACCAAAAACATCGCAAAATACACGGGATAAGAACTACCGGAAACGGTCATCTGAAGGATGATTCCACAACATAAAACAAGCTGAATGCGCAAAATAGCAAAATAAGCATTAAAATCAACAAGGCGGCGTCTACAAGATCACAACTTCAACAGAAATATCGCTCGAAACCAACGATATAATAAAATGATGATTATTATTATTATTATTATTATGAATCGGCATTACACTCATTGAGATCAAATAATATAGCATCCTAAACTGTCAAAGTGACATACTACAGAATAATCCATAACAATACGCAAACACATCTACATAAAGGAAGTGCGCAAATAACCCTAGCTGAAAGTCCAACATTATTATTATTATTATTATTATTATTATTATTATTATTATTATTATGATTATTGAAATGTGAATTATTTACAACCCTACCTAATAGTCTAAGCTACATTTGATCATCGATTAGGCACGGTCCTACGTATTTATTTACATTATTTTATTGATGCTCATACCTGGGTGATGGAGGCATGTTGGATCACCCTCCGGGCTCCGTCATGGTGAATTAGAATTCCATCTTGAAGCTGATGTGGTATTCCAAATTTTCACACACGCAAACTTGATACATTTTTATCATGGCGTTACACACGCTTACATTAACATAACACACGCATTTTCTCGCACTCCAGTGAAGATTAGACGATAGCACTGCATAGACTCCTGACGTGAAGTCGAAAGTTTCCTCTCCGCTACCTGCCTGAAAGAACACCTGCTGGTCCCCACACCGCTCTCTCAGTTGTTTACTTACAGCTTACCGATCGTTCACCCCTTCGGAACATAACAGTTTGCTCAAGGTCTTTAACTCAGCGGCCTTTCATTAATGAAAAGACATTCTGCTCCCTGTCTGCTTTAACTAGTTTCTCCCGAAAACATCTCGCTTGCCAAAACAGTTTATTGTAAGTGGTAAAAGCAAGCTAAAGTACAGTTTCCAATGATGTGGAGAAATTTATGCTGATCGTCCTCCCAAAATGAAGAATAAAGTAGCTTTCCATAAATGTCAAACTACACGTGGATTAGAAAGGTTTTATGCAGCTACGCTGAAACATGGACTTGTCCCTCTCGATTCATAATGTGAGTTCATTTAAGCCAAGTGTTGAAAGTATAGCTATTGCCTGTTATCCCTGCATAAATTCAAAGTAAAGTAAAGTTTGTTAAAGTGTTCATTGTTGAAATGTTACTCTCCCAAGTAAAAAATACATGGCTCACTCAGAATGCCATCAAGTGTCTCTAATCGCTTTCTTACCAGACAAAAGTAAAGTTCAAAGCTGACTAACTGAATTAGCTGACACACTCTAAACACACTGAAGATTCAACTAACCCACGAACACAGGATACACAGTGAAACACACAGTCACACCGTCACACTGTCACACTGTCACTCTGTCACTCAAGATTCACCACCCTGCTCGCTGGTTTTTTGTAATGAGTTCTCCCCCCACCTTGAAAATAGTTCTGTGGAAGGGATGTGGCGTAGTGATCCAGCACTTGGGAGCGCTTTATCATACATCCGTAGGTTAAAGTTTCAAAATTTATGTACAAAATCTTCCTAATTTCGGTCTGACTTGCTTGTTATAATGCGCCGTGGGAAACGATCACAGGATAATCCACACGACGGCGCGCGTCACCGGCGTTATTTTCTTCCAGCGAATGGCTCCTTCCCGCCATGACAGTTCATTTCCTGGGCGATACTACTCTTCCGTGTGAAGTTAAAATTTTATTAATTAGCCAATAATTGACCACACCTTCGCACTGATAAATTTTCAAATATTATTAGGAAGTCAGGACACTGTTTTTCACCACTACACCGGGCTTCAGATAGCGAAATACTGACTGTAGATTCCCGCTATGACCGGACATTCAAATTTGGAATTTTGTGATTGGCTGAGACTTTCGCGCTCTTCGCAGCATGGATGCTTCCATTTTCTCCCTAGGGTTGGTGGGTATTATCGTTGTCTCTTTGTCCTTCTAAGTAGGTCAGGCCTCAACGCGAGATTTTCTCGTGAGAAAAAAGTAGAAAGTTGTCACTCCTAGGCGGTACCATAAAATTTATTGGATGCAGTACTCAGGGCGGTTTACAAGTTGCTCGTGCTCTAAGAAGAGTTTCGAGGATTTTCCTTGCCGACTGACTGGCACCAGAAAGTTCCTTTGTGACTGCTAGATTCACAGCCTACTGTAGTATCCCAATATGCGAAATATTCAACTTTTAATTTGTAAATTAATTACGTAAATTCGCTTATGGGTGCAATATGGTTACAGTGTTGCCAGATTGCTATTCTTCAACGTCCGTTTTCTACCGGATATACTCGCAAGACGAAAATTTTTAAGAGACATTTTTTTTATTGCCGGCATGTGATGAGTCGCGCTGCGACGCCCGAGTGCGCGAATTACGCTTCACCCTGTATACGTAGGTACTGCATTGCAGTCCACATGATTCATCTAGTACTGTACCTACAAAACATGGTGAGACTGAATGGCTGTGGTAATTTTCTCCTCCATTTCTTAACTAACTGCGTGACACGTGCGCAGGAAACTGTGTTTTGAAGACTGTTCGTGGTAGGCGGAACTAGGTGCAGAACCGGCCTGCTCTGCTCTGTCCTGCCCTGTCTGTCAACTTGCGATGGTGCAATGATTTGTGTGGATTACAAAAATCTGCTCTGCGCTGCACTGCTTTAGCTGCTTCGCCTGCGTCCCAATGTGCGTCCCGCCTTATGATCTCTGCACTTCGAATTCCTTCCCTCTCAACTTCCATTTACTTTCTTCAATATCTCGAAAATTTCCCTCAACACTTTCTCGGGGATTGACGTTAAAAATTAATTTGGACTTTAAGGACACTTTTAAGCCCAAGAAAAATATGGGTCGTCGCTTTGGAATTAAAAATAAAACTGGATGAATACACTTTCGTGCTGTATGCTCTCTGCACTTCGAATTCCTTCCCTCTGAACTTCCATTTACTTTCTTCAATATCTCGAAAATTTCCCTCAGCACTTTCTCGGGGATTGACGTTAAAAATTAATTTGGACTTTAAGAAAACTTTTAAGCCCAGGAAAAATATGGGTCTTCGCTTTGGAATTAAAAATATAACTGGATGAAAACATTGATGTACTTTCGTGCTGTTATGCTCTCTGCACTTCGAATTCCTTCCATCTCAACTTCCATTTACTTTCTTCAATATCTCGAAAATGTCCCTCAACACTTTCTCGGGGATTGATGTTAAAAATTAATTTGGACTTTAAGAAAACGTTTAAGCTCAAGAAAAATATGGGCTATCGCTTTGGAATTAAAGATATAACTGGATGAAAAAATGTTGACACTCCAACACAGGGCGGCACGCAGCCGGTATCGACGGGCAGACAGCCAAGGCCAACTAATCTACCTAGTGCGGCCTTGGCACAGCACGTTCGGTTAGGCACATTCCAGCTGAAGCGGAGCATGTCCTGTTGCCTCTCGAAGTTCTCTCTAGGACGCAGTTACAGTCCTGTGTCCTGTATCCCGTGTCTCGGCACTCTGTACCGAAACACTCCGCTTCAAGCTCCTCATGTTGCGGAACAAGTAAATGTTCCGGTCTGCCCAACCCTACTGCTTAACGTCACCGGAATGAGACTGTGGTGCCCCACGGCAAACCATCCCTCACATCGTCGGCAGCTGCAAACTACGTGTCTACACGGGTAGCTGAGCTGAAATGAAATGTCGCATGGCTTTTAGTGCCGGGATATCCCAGGACGGGTTCGGCTCGCCAGGTGCAGGTCTTTCTATTTAACGCCTGTAGGCGACCTGCGCTTCGTGATGAGGATGAAATGATGATGAAGACAACACATACACCCAGCCCCGTGCCGTAGGAATTAACCAATTAAGGTTAAATCCCCGATCCGGCCGGGAATCGAACCCGGGGTCTTCTGAACCGAAGGCCAGTATGCTGACCGTTCAGCCAACGAGTTGGACGGTAGCTGAGCTGATTTCTTGATTCTATCAGAGGCAATGTTAGAGTGAATGGAAGGACTGGACATTCTGATATGAAATTGTTTTCTTGTAATTGTATTATTGTATATATGTACATTGTATGCCATACGATAGATAAATAAATAAATAAATAAATAAATAAATAAATAAATAAATAAATAAATAAATAAATAAATAAATAAATAATAGTCTTACGTTAAAGAAAGGGGACAGCAAAATGTTCAAGTCACGACAAACGAGATTCAAGGACCAGGCAAATGCTGGGGCTGTACCTTAATTACGGCCGCGGCCACTTTCTTCCCACTTCTAACCCCTTCCTGTCCCATCGTCGCCAAGAGACCTATCTGTGTCGGTGCGACGTAAAGCAACTTGTAAAAAGAAAAAAAAAAAGAATCAAGGTGGACTTTTCAAAAGGTGTTACAGCCCCAAAATTCTAGTTTAGGACGAACATCGTCGGAACTCGGTTTGAGCGATAGATCTGCTCAGCGTCTAACAGAGTGACATTAGCAGCTGAGTATTGTCAAAGACATATGAGGATCCAGATTTATTCTGTAACGTATGGTTTTCAGATGAAAGCCATATTTACTTTGATTGCTGCATCAACCGGAAAGGAACTCGTATTTTAGGGTTTGAACGGTCGGATTTACGTTACACAGAAAACACTACGTAGAACGCGGGTTGCGATTTGGCGTGCTATGTCTGGTCATGGAATGCTGGGTCCTTATTTCACCGAGGATGCTGTACAGTAACCAAAAAAACAGTGGGCCAGGTAATCCAACCCATTCACGCAGGATTTGCTCTGTTCTTGTCGCGCCATAAACTTACCACTCCAACGATAATAGCTGTAGCAAGAAGGAACTACAGCCCACACAGCGGAGGAAATCACTAACCCTTCTGCAACGACACATGGAAATCGCCTAATTTCTCAAGGAACTACATTTCCGTGCCCTTCCTGCTAGCTGGATCCCATGGCCCCAGATGCCTACATATGGGGTAAAGAATCAATTTTCAAGACAGATGACTCACTTATGAGTATTACCGAATTACACGAGGAGATAACGTAATGTTCTGTGTCCTTACAGCAATGTTTATTCACCAGCATGTTCACTAATCTTCAGAAACGTCATAAACAATGTGTAACACGTGACAGCACCAATTTTGAACACATACTGTAGCAACTCAGTTTGTCTTTTGTTTTGCTGCATACGGCAACGTCGAACCAAACTAGGTTGCTTTCCTTTGTTTCGTGAGGGTTAGAACTTTCCTTGATTTCTCAGTACGACGAAGTACCTCCTCGTTGGTGATGTGGTCTGCCATGGGATCTTGAACGTTTTTCGATACATCGACATTTCAGCGTCTTTTATTTCCAAGTCCTTCCCTTTCTTTTGCCGTTACGTTACGTTTTCGAAGCGTCGGACCTCTTCCATTATTTCTTTCTGTTTAGTGTTAATAGAGGATGGTTGTCCAGTTGTACTCCATCTTAACACAATAATCACAACCACCTGCAGTTGTTTCTTTTTCAGATATGATGATGTTATCATATGTTTCCTTTTTCAGGTATTTCGTAATTAATTTTTCAAATTAATCTCAGAGGACTGAAGAACCTAACAGTTATAGCTGAGTCGAAACTGACGAGAGATGACTTCGGATATCAGCAAGTAGGCCTTTGCTGGCAAGATGTATTGTTTACAGTGCACTGTGTCTTCTGGTGTGGGCTATATCAAATTTGTTACTTTCATTGACCTGTCTCAGTCTCATCCTTGACAATATGAAAGTGACTGAGGTGTGAGTGATGCTAGTAATACCATTGCTTATGCAGCCAGTCCCTGTTATGAATGGTGTGAAAATATCGCTCATAGGGTCGGTTGGTGCATGCATTTCAGTGGGCTTGGCGGACTGATAATGTAATAGTAACGGCTGGCTCGGTGAGGAAAGCAACGGGAAACTACCTCACTCCTCGTTTCCCTAGTACGCCTCTTCAGTGACGCCTAGGCTATTTATGACAGCTATTGGCGGAGCTGCAGAGGATCAAACCAGCCTTCGGGCTGAATACCCAACATACATACAACATCAGCAAATATAGCGGTGTAATGGGCACAGTGGGTGGAATTTGTTTCCTCTCCGTTGATTTGATTCCTTTAGAGTCTGAGTGTACTATTAAATAAAGTCTTGGACGTTTCAGTCGTTCGTTCAATTATTTTAAGCAATAGTAGAAAGCACTCTTTATGAAGGAAAACGTTACCATTGTAATTCATTCCTTCCTTCCTTGATAAACTCCACCATGACAGCTGTCGTTTACTATTGTTTTATACGACCAACAGCCCAAAATTTATAACACTTACCGCGTATTGAATAACGTAAAATCCAACTTCGTGTAACTCTAACTAGTTAACGGAAATTATGGGTTGAGTACAAAGCCCGAGTGTACAGCCTGGGGACAAGATAACAACAGTACAACCAGAGACTGGGGATGAATAGTTGGCCGGAAACCGAGACAAAGTTGCTGCTAGTAGTTGTGTCTAATCAGTGGAAGCACTACACGGACTATTCAAGCTCCTAGAACATATGTTGATCAGACTGTTACAAGCACTGACGAGATGAAATGAGGACAAGAGAGACGTGAACAATACACTGTGCTCTGCTTCCAGCTTCAAAGTACCAAGTCCTAGACACAAAAAGACGACACAATATAACGTTCACAGAAATAGTCACACAACATTTGAACTTCCTTCTATTATTCGGCGTATGGAATATGACAATAGCCATCATAAATCAATAATTTCACATGAATCTCTTCTTATCATCATCATCATCACTAGCATTTCCCCTTTGTTACCGGGTCTGCTTTGTGGATCTTGCTACATCGTTTACTATGATCAGCTGTATTGTCTGCTCGTACATTGATTATTTTCAATTTTGATTTTAAATTTTGTTTTGATTCGTCGACGTGATTGTGTTCACTCAACTTGCATACGGAAAAAATGCTTTGAATTACGTGCTGCTCTCTGGACATGTCCATACCAGCGAAGTCCGTTTTCGCTGATCTCCTAAGCGATGGATGTTATGCCAGTACGCTGCATGATGATGTTGCTAATTTGGTAAAGTAGTGAAATGTCCATTATCTACAAATCAATCCTCATTTCCATGGTTTGGATGGAGTGCCCTTCCAGTCTAGAAAGCCGGGAATAACGACTGAGAAGATTTCGCGTTGACCACCCGTCACCTCGTAATCTGCACGCCTTCGGGCCGAGTAATGTTCGCTTCGCTGGGGTGTGGAGGGAGTGCTCTGTATTTTTTAATGGCAATCGAGCACTCGATGCTATATAGTGCAATGTGTCTTACAACAATCCGATACATCTATAACCCAGCAATACTGCCCTTAGTCTCATAGAACCATGCAACATGTTTGTAAATATTAATTTTCATGTCAGAGGTGTCCAATTTACAAATATTTTATGAATGGCAAATTCAGTTACAGAATTTCAAGCCCAGAGGGATTATTTTTTAAGGAAATGTTTTCCATTTTGTATTTTGTCTTTTAAAATATTGTTTAATATCAAATAATGCAAATATCAGAAGTCAGTGCTTTTTGTTGTATAATACAAGTTACCATTACACATTCTTACAGTAAAGTTTAGAATTTCGTGGGGAGTGGTAAGGAACTGCGGATAAAGAACCGAAGAAGTTATCGTTAAGTAAGGACACCAATAATTTCACGTTGAACTTGTCACTCCAGAAATGGCATCACTTCGATGTTGATTCTCGCCAGCCTCGTGTCTTCAAGGAATCGATACGAAGAGCTTCCTGCCACAACAGACCAATCTCCAATAAAGTAGAATGTTTACCTGAGGCGCTTCTTCTCCCAGAGACGTTCTTGCCTAAGCACACAGTGTTCTTCAATAAAGCTCTTGTGTGTTTCCTCCGTTCCAAGTGAATAGTTCAGCTTGGAACCCTACAACATCGTGTAAAGCAATCACATGTCACGAGTTGGGAGACATAACATTGTAAGGAAACATAACAAACCTTCAGGTAGGACAGAAAACCAAACTAATTCCTTTATTATCGTATGGCGAAACATTAAAAACATTTTGTATTACCTAAGTTTTACAACTTTAACGCGAGAGGTTGAAGACCGCTGAATGCGGCATTTGATACGGATGGCTTAGGTCCAAACCAAGAAATTTACAGGCAGCTGTCAACATTTACACCTTCCATGACTACTGATATAAGTAGAGGTTGTTCAGAAGAAGGCACGTGGTATGTGTTAAGATCACCACGTGAAGAAAGCTAAGATAAGCTACTGTAAGCTACGCTGTGCTAATCAGTGCTGAGCAAAACTACGCTAGCAGCCGTTTAAAGATGGCGGATTAATTGAAGAGGAGGCTTTTGTATTGGCCACTGTCTTGGAAGATGAAGAAAGAGAAATAAACCGAAAGAGGGAAAGTTATTGTATTCATGTAATTGGAAGGAGAACAACTAATGGTGAATTTCATCATTTCATTCAAGCTTTGCGTCTAAATCAGAAACAGTTACATGAACTTTCCTCTATTCATGAGGATTATATTAAGAAAAAACGAATGTTAAGTACCCAAATTAAAGAATGTAGAGTAAAAATGTATGTAAAATCAATAGATGATGCGCACAATCAATTTCCAGAGTTTATTTTTTGCCAACAGTTGTCTTTCACGGTTACCTTTATTGATTTGACAGACAAGTATATTTTTGTGTCTGTTTAAACAGTCTTCATTTCTTTCGTCTGCCTTTAACGACAATTAACAAACACAGAAGCAAGCAATATAATAGCTACTGTATTGAAGTAATTCACGAACGCCACACACATGCTAGAAGCCGGCAGAAAAAAAAAAGGTGATTGTATGCATACGCGAAGCCAGCTACAGCTATGAAAATAGCCTCCTTGGTGATCTGTAACATTTAGTTTGGCATTGCGTAAGTTAGCGTAGCATAGTGTAGTAGTCTGTGTGTGCCATTCCATGTAATTTCATTGGAACGATTTTTTTCCTTGGGTTCCATAGCATAGCGTAGCTTACGGTAGGTCAGCTGTCTGTGGGTAGTGGCCTTTAGGGTAATGACTCTCAAACATTTCCCCTCCTTCCCACCAAGTAATAAAAGAAAAGAGTCAGACCCACCATCGCCCACCCATCCGCAGTATAATTTCTTATCGAATGATCATCTTTGGAGTGCTCTATGGAATTCTATGCTTGCAGATTATACACCTTTTATTGTGAGACTTTCCTTGCGGGAAAAATGTTACCGGTAAAACGCACCATAGTTACCTACATCCATACTGAGGGTCTGCCCCTGTTCTAGAACTTGTATTTGCTCACTTTGGACGTCACCTTTTACCTTACTCGTTTTGACCTAGAACTTGCGGTTGAAGTGTGATTACGTGATTGGTAGTGGCGTACTAAGCTCCTAACCGCTTGCTAATGTGTTTAAACTGAGGGTCTTGGTGTTCTAAATCAAAACCCCTGTCCTTGCTCTCGGCCATACATATAGTTCGTTGGCCACCGGCATGGTCTGACAGCAACTAGGGTACCCCGGTAATATCCTCCCAGTCCCCGAATTCGGAGTTCCGAGGATGGGTGACGAGGTGGCTAGGGCATGTTCGTCTTCCTGGTGGCCTTATCTACATTGACAAACTGTTCTTTCGAAAGATTGCTCTTTTGAAATTATGAGCCTGGTCTCTTGTGTGTTGGTGTTGGAACATTCTAATTCGAATTAGTGGGCGCGAGCTCGAGACGTACTACCCGACCTAACCGGCTACCATATGCAGGTATTTTAATTTGACACCATTGCTGGGATGAGTGGCTCAGACGGTTGAGGCGCTGGCCTTCTGACCTTACCCAACTTGGCAGGTTCGATCCTCGCTCAGTCCGGTGGTATTTGAAGGTGCTCAAATACGTCAGCCCCGTTTCGGTAGATTTACTGGCACGCTAAAGAATTCCTGCTGGACTGAATTCCGGCACCTCGGCGTCTCCTTATTCTGCTTCTTTATCTGTTTACCCTCCAGGGTCGGTTTTTCCCTTGGACTCAGCGAGGGATCCCACCTATACCGCCTCAAGGACAGTGTCTTGGAGCTTCAGACTCTGGGTCGGGGTATAACTGGGGAGGATGACCAGTACCTCGCCCAGGCGGCCTCACCTGCTATGCTGAACAAGGGCCTTGCGGGGGGATGGGAAGATTGGAAGGGATAGGCAAGGAATAGGGAAGGAAGGGGCAGTGGCCTTCAGTTAGGTACCATCCCGGCATTTGCCTGGAGGAGAAGTGGGGAAACCACGGAAAACTACTTCGAGGATGGCTGAGGTGGGAATCGAACACACCTCTACTCAATTGACCTCCCGAGGCTGAGTGGACCTCGTTCCAGCCCTCGTACCAATTTTCAAATTTCGTGGCAGAGCCGGGAATCGAACCCGGGCCTGCGGGGCTGGCAGATAATCACACTAGCCACTACACCACAGAGGCGGACACCTCGGCATCTCCGAAAACCGTAAATTTAATTGGAGGGACGTAATGCCATTATTATTATTATTATTATTATTATTATTATTATTATTATTATTATTATTATTATTTGATGCCATCTGGCTGATTTCTGGTAATCTAGAAGTTCTGTTTTACTCTAGCCGGTCCCGCGGTGTAGGGGGTAGCGTGCCTGCCTTGTACACAAAGCCCTGGATTCGATTCCGGCCAGATCAGGGATTTTTACCGGAATCTGAGGACTGGTTCGAGGTCCACTCAACCTACGTGATTACAGTTGAGGAGCTATCTGACGGTGAGATCAGAGCCCCGGTCTAGAAAGCCAAGAGGATTTGTCATGTCGACCACACCACATTTGGTAATCTACAGGACCGCGGGCTGAGCAGTAGTCGCGTGGCAGGCCATGGCCCTTTGGGTCAGTTGCGTCATGGGGTTTGTTTGTTTTACTCTAGGTCTGCTAGATGTCAGAATAATCTGAATCTCTCTCGGGCGTCAGTGGCTGAGTTTTTGTTTTTTAAGTTTGTCGGGTTAACACCAAATGTGTTACCGGAGAACTTTTACATGCTGACATCTACGACATAGTGTCGCATGGATTGTTTTGCTCTTAAAAATCCGACTACCTTTGCCGGATTTGAACCCGCTGTCGTGGGATTCGCAGGTCGACACTCCGTCTGATCCGCAGAAGAAGCTATTGAATTCAATTACCTACATAGAGGAATGTATATACACTCGCCATTTAATGTTGTATCAATGTTATGTAAATGATTGCGCAAAAATGATTTTAACTGATGTAGTTTTCAGCGTCCGACTCCCTGGCTGAATGGTCACCGTTGAGGCCTTCGGTTCAGAGGGTCCGGGGTTTGATTCCGGGCTGGGCTAGGCTGTGGATTTTAATAGTGTCTGATTAATTCTTCTGGCTCGGGGACTGGGTGTTCGTGTTTGTCCCAACACTCTCCTCTTCATATTTAGACAACATACTACACTACCAACCACCACATAAACACACGATAGTGAATACACCCTTGCCCAAAGGGTTGGCGTCAAGAAGAGCATCCCCTCATAAAACAAGGCCAAATCTACAAGTGCGAAACAGTTCGCACCCGCGACGCCACAAGTGTGGGTAAAGCGGTAGTTTAAGAAGAAGAAGAAGAAGATGATGATGATGATGATGATGATGATGATGATGATGATGATGATGATGAACATTCCAGGACTTAGTTCCAGTTGTTTTTCTCTTCTTTCATTTCTACTTACTGAGTTGCACTAGAATATACAAACAAAAGACCCCATGTAAGTTCTGAAAACTTAACCTCTGGCGAATTTCAGCTAACGGAGCCTTATTCGTAGAAAATGTCCTTTCTGTCTCAACTCGAACAGGAGGAGCATACTTAAAATACTATTTATCGCTGATGAGGAAGTCACTGTCTCGATTAAGAATTGTTTTTCATCTAGAATCTTGGAAATAGATTACGTCATTGTGAATCTTTACTGAGAGAGTGACTGAACTGATTCATTACATGGGGATGAAAGTTAAAATGTAAACGTTGAATGTGTATAAAGAAACGTTTGAAATAGGTACAAAACAAGGGTATTAGAATTATTAATGGTGAAGATGTATGGAGCATACATGAAATACCAGTAAAATGTGAAATGAAAAATGATGACATTAGTGGGATTTTCTGGACAAAATTCAACTAAAATACCCCGAAAAAGAAAATAATCGCTCCTAAGGGACAAGAATGCAAACAAAATATCGTAACAAGTATATCTTAAATTAGTCCATTTATCGTAAAAAAGGTAAATACTAAAGCCCATGGTACTACAGCCCTTGAAGGGTCTTGGCCTACCAATCAACTGCTGCTCAGTCCGAAGACCTGCAGATTACGAGGTGTCGTGTGGTCAGCACGACAATCCTCTCGGCCGTTATTCTTGGGCGCTATCTCACCGTCAGATAGCTCCTCAATTCTAATCACGTAGGCTCAGTGGACCTAACAGTCCTCAGGTCCAGATAAAAATCCCTGAGCTGGCCGAGAATTGAACGCGGGGTTTTCCGGGTAAGAGGCAGGCACGCTACCCCTACACCATGGGGCCGGCGCAGGTAAATACTAACGCAGCTTTATTCTCTGTGTTGGCACAAAAAATGGAATATCACAGAAATCCCAGCCCTAGTTTCACGAAATTCCGCACCAGACACAATAGGTATGGCTGGAGAGTTGCCTGAGTTCCGAAGAACATTTCGTAAAATTGTAGCACCCTGATGGCGTACAGAAACACTCCGAAACGCATCACTGTACGAGTGATCGTTTCAATACACCGCCAAAGTTTCGCAGTTCTTTTCCATGGAGAACAGTTCTCTTATAAGAGTATATCGGGTATCTTATTTTTTTTAAACAAGTTATGAGGTAAAATTGAAGCTTAGAATAGGAAAAGGTCTTAATATTCTACAGAACACATTTTTTTTACATAACACTCGTGTTTAATTTTAATGGATTGGAGATAATTAATCTATTCCCTTATCTGACTACATCCCTTGTCTGCTGGAAGCCTCGTCCAGTCTGCTAGTTGCGGTAGCTTACAGTAAACACGCTCTCAGTCGGGCTGATCGTTCCGCTTTGTTCACTCGAATAAGCCTGTCTGTCAAAGGGAGCTCAAGCAAATATAAATTTCCGCCATCAAAGCTAATAGTTGAACTTTCAGCTGAAGTACTTCCCGCTAACAAGCGCGTGGTATCGAGGGCCGGGAATAAAACCAGGGTTTTGTGATTTCCGTGACATCCGTGACGTCCAGAGTGAGAGAAACTGAGCTTAGTGGGCTGTGATGTTGCCATTGATGTATGCTTACGGGGAGTGGAAACATTAAAAATAGAAAATATTGAGACTTTTACATTTTCATCCCAAAAAATATGTATTCTCTAATTAAGATTGTGTATTACAGTACTTGTTAAGAACCGTGCTGTAGAATCATAGATTCTGCTTATAAACGTCGTATGTTAAAATAACCCCGTTTCTGACATTGTAACATCTCTATTTTCAAAAGTCTGTGGTTTATACTCCCACGTAGAGTAAACTCAGTGCGACCAAATCTCCCAATTTTATCGGGACGGTCCCCGTTTCCCGGCATTTAAGAATAGCCAATTCAGGTAGAAATAACTTCTTAAGTAGCTTTAAATTTTTGTCCTTAGATAGTGACCGTGTAGAACTGGGGAGTTAATTGTTCGATCAATAAATCAAGAAATCAATGATCTGCACTTAGGGCTGTCGAACAGGTGGCAGGCTCCCTGTCATTTGACTAACTAGCATTCTTAAATGTTTTCAAAGAACTTGGAAATGTATCAAATATTTTCCGTGATAATTTATTCCAATCCCTTATTCCTCGTCCTATAAATAAATATTTGCCCAAGTTTTCCCCCTTGAATTCCAACTTTATCTTCACATTATGATCTTTCCTACTTTTAAAAGCTCCGCTCAATTATTCGTCGATTGTCATTCCACGCCGTCTCACCACTGATAGCTCGGAACATACCACATAGTCGAGCATCTTGTCTCCTTACTTCCAAGTCTTCTCAGCCTAAAATTTGCAACATTTTCGTAACACTACTTCTTTGTCGTAAATCACCCAGAACAAATCGTGCCGCTTTTCTTTGGATCTCTTTTCAGTTCTCGTATCTAGTAGTCATGGTGTGAGTCCCATACACTGGAACGATACTCTAATTGGGGTCTTACCAGAGACTTATATGCCCTCTCTTTTACATCCTTTTTTTTTTTTTTGCTAGTTGCTTTACGTCACACCGACACAGATAGGTCTTATGGCAACGATGGGGCAGGGAAGGGCTAGGAGTGGGAAGGAAGCGACCGTGGCCTTAATTAAGGTACAGCCCCAGCAATTGCCTGGTGGGAAAATGGGAAACCACGGAAAACCATTTTCAGGGCTGTCGACAGTGGGATCCGAACCTACTATCTCCCGAATACTGGATACTGGCCGCACTTAAGCGACTGCAGCTATCGAGCTCGGTACAACATTGTCTAGATACCGCTGCAGTCGCTCACAATTCTGCAACTCATTTACTACTCTATACAGCAGGGCCTCTCAGAATGCATGCAGTGTGCACGGTGCAAAAGACGACTTCACTTGGTTGACCAGAGTGCAGACCCCCACTCCTCTATTTGGAGCAATAGCGCTGTCTCTCTCTTTCCCCACGCCTGTCTCGCTCACTCCGCCTGTCTCCCTCTTCCTCACTTGCTCCGTAGCGCTCCAAATCCGAGCCGAGTTGAACGGAGCTCAGCCGAGTAGCCCAGAGACGAAGCGTTGGTGCGAGCCGAGTCGAATGAGAGCGATGCACTGTGTACAGGCATTCTGCGCTTCAATTTGCACGCGTGAGATTTTGGGCGTTTGAAAGGCCCTGCTGTGCAGTATGACATCATCCGCAAATAGCCTTATCTGTGATTCCAGTTGTTTACTAATCGCGTTTACAGGTTCAATAATATTGCCCTGCGGGACCCCCTCTTAATCATTAACCAGAGTTTACCAGAGTTACTCGACCGCAGCCCTCGAGTTTCTTAAACTTCATCTTCAGAACTGGTAACACACAGGAACTTCTATTTTGGCGTTCTGTAACTAACAGGATCTGTCGAAAGTTCTTCTTCATTATTATGACTATATGTACTGATTCAAGGAAGAAGAGTCGCCGTTATGTAGACGTTTAGAAGACTGTATTAAATGTTGAAATACATTTCAGTCAAACATGTTTGGAATTTTACGACTGTCATGAAAGCCAGAAGATCCTGAGAAAATCCATGGTAAAAAAAAATACATTAACGGTGCTGTAAGTGTAACATTTTAACTGTAGTCTTTTAAAGGAAAGGGGAGTAAAATATGTGCTGAAATAAAAAACATTACAATTTAGGGTTTACTTTTGCCAATGTTCTGACTAAATCACGCTGATCTCAGCTTTTAGAATTTGTCCCTTTCAATGTAATATTAAACTTTGTCTCACAAACTATTACACCGATAATATAAGTGTTTTCAGAGATGCTTTAAATCACTTAAGAAATAGTTACTTCTTGAATTACAAACTTTAATACTTTACTTTTTAAACATATGTTAGAGTAAGAAAATGGCGGCCGTGCAGTGTAGGAGTAGCGTGCCTGCCTCTTACTCGGAGGCCGCTGGTTCGATTCTCGGCCAGGCCAGGTATTTTTACGTTGATCTGAGGACTGTTTCGAGGTCCGCTCAGCCTACGTGATTAAAATTGAGGTGCTAGCTGACGGTGAGATGGCGGCCCCGGCCTAGAAACCAAGAATTACGACTGAGAGGATTATTTGTGCTGACCACACGACACCTCGTAATCTGCAGGCCTTCGGGCTGAGCAGCAATCTCTTGGTAGGCCACGGTCCTTCGGGGCTGTTGCGCCATTGGGGTTTGGTTTGTTTTCTTTTTAGAGTAAGGAAATAAACACTGTATGTCTACCTCTTAGTCACGTTTCCTAGTACGGGGTCGGAGATGAGGTGAGATGAAATTATATGGCACGGTTTAACGGCCGGATGCTCTTCCTGACGCCAACCTCAATTAAGGAGCTAATAATAATGGAATGAATGATGGTTAAAAGGAGGTGGTAGGAATCGACGGTGGTATATCAATAGGAACTGTCCCGGCATTTGCCCGAAAGTGAAAAATGAGAAACCACAGAAAGCCCTTCTCAGGACAGCCGACGGTGGGGTTCGAACCCACCTATCTCTATTGCCATGCAATCCAGAGAGCCGACAATTCTGTAGTTAGAATTGCGCGGAACATCTCTTCTCCAGGGCATCGACAAGAAGGATGTACAAACATACCGTGAATGGACGTTATTAAAGAGGATATGATCAGAGTCGGAGTGGTAGCTGACGCCGAGGATTGTGCGGAGTGGCGAGTCATGTATATACAGTCACTCAAGAAAACACGCGCGTGCTACTCTACAAGTATCTCACAGGTGCGCTTTTCACCAGAGATATAATGTTTGTCGTGGTAGCCTATACACACAGGGTTTGTATCTACATAGGAGGTGAATACTATTGTTACGTGTACAATTACAATCGCGAATCACAAGAATTCCGAATGGAAAACGAAGCAGGTAACGTTTGGGCGAAGATTTTGGCCAACCCTGAGGATGAAGGAGAAGTAGCCAAGACAACGCCACATGTGTTCGTCTTCCAGGAGGTGTGGCTTGTGACTGCGCACTCAGACGCCACTCCCAACACCATTTTTTCTGGAAGTGATTACGATGGTTAAATATTCTGGCTATACTAGCTTTTCTAATCAAGGAAAACAATTAATTAACTGTAATTTAATTGTGATGACGTTTGCATGATTTAACCCCATCCCAATACATGGCATTTAATTGTCTGATCAGCGCTGACAATAACTTCATAGGAACGGTTTTCCAAACGTCCTTGCGTCTCGATAGTCCTAATTATTTAATGCCAGTTACCTGCCTCTGTGGATCCGTGGTAGAGTGTCGGCCTCCGGAAACCAAGATAACGGGTTCAAACCCGGCAGAGGCAGTCGGATTTTTGAAGGGCGGAAAAAAGTCCATTCGACACTCCATGTCGTACGATGTCGGCATGTAAAAGATCTCTGGTGATACATTTGGTATTTACCCGACAAAATTCATTAAATCTCAGCCATAGACGCCCAAGAGACATCCGGTTTACTCTGTCTGCCATCTAGTGGGTCTAGAGTAAAACGGAAAGTCGAAATTGACGAGCAGACAGCCAGATGGCGTCAAATTGAAATGTCTGCACACGGTAGTTGAGGCCATACGATTATTATTATTATTATTATTATTATTATTATTATTATTATTATTATTATTATTAATGCCAGTTTACTTTTACTTTGGTTTTGAGGATAACAATTATAATCGTTCCTTTTACTTATCCAAGTCCAGTCACCCCATACCGCACTAGTAATTACATCCCTCCACATAGGGTTGGCGTCAGGAAGGGTATCCGGCCGTAAAACAGGGCCAAATCACATGTGCGACACAGTTCGCACCCGCGACCCCACATGTTCGGGAAAAGCGGCGGAGGAAGAAGAATAAGAAGAAGAAAGAAGGAAATATATGCCTTGTGATCGTGAGGAAATAGAAATAATTTCCCAGTGTTTCCTCGATCAGGCATGGTCATTGTATCTACAAGACTAAGGAGGTTAAAACCACGGCCGCTACCCGAATTCGATGACGAATTTTCTTCCATTGGGATCATCAACAGACAAAAATGCATCATAATACTGCGACTTCAGTTTAACGCTGGAATCTATAATTCAATGCTGTTAATTGAAACATTCATGAAAAATAAATTCATTTCATGGCGCTTTTGATGTGTCAGCGTCATTCAAAACATGTACCCAGTAACCCCCACATCTACTCCAGCAGCATTATGAAAATAGGGGGGACTTCAAACGCGTATAACTCCCTTCGTTTACATTCGATCCCAACGGAACAAACGCAGTTAAACACAATAATAAAGTTACAATTTTAAACATAAAATATTTCGTCTGAATTAAATTTTTTCAAGTTGTTTTACATCATACCTACACAGATAAGTCTTATGGCGGCGATGGGATAGGAAAGGACTAGGAGTGGGGGAGAAACGGCCGTGGCTTTCATTGAGGAGTGTCCGTTGGAAAGGTGTTATTTTCACCTTAAGAAAGTTGTGGCAAAAGTGCAAGAAGCGTAAAATGAAAGGGAGGCCTATATGGAACGTACCCATGACCAGGTTAGACCTACAACTTTTAAGGAATTGCATCTTCATGGTCTGGATTGCTCAAGGCAATCGATAATATTCAACAACTGTAATGCATGTGGACGAAATAATGATTTATTTTTGGAAGTGGGAACAACACCTTTTGAACAGACACTTCTCAATTAACTTACAACCCCAGCATTTGCCTGGTTTGAAAATGGGAAAGCACGGAAAACCATATTTAGGGCAGCCGACAGTGGGGTTCGAACCCACTATCTTCCGACTGCAAGCTCACAGCTGCACGCCCCTAACCACGCTCTGTAACTTAATATATGTTGATGAGACGTCATCATAATGTTACATACGAAAATATTTCGAAATTAGAAGCACTAGAACTTCTACAGCTGAAAAAGGAGAAACGAGTGAGAGATTAAACAAAAGATCTCAGAAAACTCTACCATGTGGACAAATGTAAAACTTGTAAAAATTTTCAAAAATTTTTGAAAATATCATCGAAATACAAACATCAATATCACCAAAAGCTGCAACAAATGAAAGACAAATTGAGCGTTAATGGAAGACTGGCATGTGCGAATTCAGGCAACGTTGGGAGTCTGTAGTTCCGAGGTCTCTCAAATTTTTTCATGACTTAACACTTATTTTGTTAAGAAGGAAGACATACTTTCCAGAGGCGACTCAGTATAATTTTAAGGCTATTCAGTCTGTCAAAATCACTAGTTAAAACATTTAGAACACTATAATATAGCGGGCGAGTTGGCTGTGTGGGGTTAGGGGCGTGCAGCTGTGAGCTTGCATTCGGGAGGTAGTGGGTTCGAACCCCACTGTCAGCAGCCCTGAAGATGCTTTTCCGTGGATTCTCATTTTCACGTAAGTCAAATACCGGCACTCTACCTTAATTAAGACCACGACCGCTTTCTTCACATTTCTAGTCCTTTCCTATTCCATCGTCGCCATAAGACCTATCTGTGTCGGTGCGACGTAAAGCAAATTGTAAATTGTAATAAAACGCACTATAACATACCGGTTAAAACACTATTAAACAAAGAATGAAATGTTTTGTTATTGAAAGAACATCCTTAGCTTCTACCACATCATTCCCTCTCTTCTTTTTCTTCCTTTTTCGCTACCTGTGTTAAAGTTGCACTAACACATCAAAGGTTTTCGGCGATGGAGGAATGGCAAAGGCCGAGGACGGGAAGGTAGCAGCCGTGGCCTTAACTAAGGTACAGCTCCAACATTTGTCTGGTGTGAAAGTGGGAAACCACAGAAAAGTACACAGTTCAAAAAAAAAAAAAAAAAAATTAGCGGAACATGTTTTTGAACGTATGCCATGCTCCACACCTAGTTATATTACCAACTAAACCTATATTCTTTACCGTTGAAGTATACAAAGGAACATCGAAGGATTCGCGTTTATTTTCAGAACACAAACGGAAATGTCCAAATAGGGGCGAAAACAAGTGAAAACAGTCCTCCAGAGTGGATTTTTATCACAGATGGAGAGCTTCAGTACGGTGTATGTCCTCCATGAGCATTTATCACAGCTTGGCACCTACGTATTATGCTCCGTATAAGTCGACGGAGGTCACGTTGCGGTATTAGGTCCCATTCTTCGATGAGAGCCTGTTCGAGGTCTTGGAGAGTCTGTGGTGGAACAGGATGCCCACGAACACTTCTGTCAAGCCTATCGCACATATGCTCGCTGGGATTAAGCTCGGGACTCACTGCTGGCCATTCCATCCCTTGAATGTCCAGTACTCCCAAGACAGCTCTGATGATGCGTGTTATATGAGCCCTGGCATTGTCGCGCATGAGTACGAATTTAGGGCCAACACCGTACGCAGCAACCAACACATGCTGTGGTAGTATCTGCTCTATGTACCCCGCAGTGGAAAGATTACCACGCATGATAACAAGATCCGTACGGCCATCAATACTGATGCCACCCCACATCATCACAGAACCTTGTCCGAATCGGTCGCCTTCCTGGACAACATTTGGCATGTACTGCTCACCACGGTGTCTCCATACACGTTGACGTCCATCATGCTGTGTCAGGGGAAATCTGGACTCGTCTGTGAACAACACAGGTCTCCATCGGCGAAGTTGCCAGTTGACGTGGATACGGGCAAACAGAAGGCGAGCTGCGCGATGTTGCTGTGTTAAACGGGGCACTCCAATTGGACGTCTCGGTCGTAAGGACACTTTTCTTAACCTGTTACTTACTACCTGGTCAGACACCGTGACTCCATTGACCCTCCTGAGGTCTTGTTGAAGTTCTCTGGCAGTTGCTGAACGACGCCGCAACGCACAGATGGTCAGATACTGGTCATCCTGTGGAGTTGTTATGCGTCCACGACCTTGTTCAACGCTCCTTGTAAACTGGCCTGTCTCACTGCAGCGATTCAACAAGCGTTGAATAACTGACGGAGAGACATTGAGATCCAGAGCAACACGACGAAAAGTCCATCCTTCCTTGATCAAAGTGACGACCGTTGCGACTTGAACCTCGTTAAGATGTCTCATAAGATGTGCTGGTTTACGTACAACGTCCTCAAATGACCGCAGTAGTTTGTGTGCATCACAACGACACACTGACGCATTGGTATTCAATTTACTGTGAGGGGTCACCTGACAGTTTAATCCATGGGCTCACGTACAGATTGAGTATAACTTCGATTTGCCATACCCTGAGTAGCTAAGGTTTCAAGGTATGCTGTACGACATTGGAACCCCATCCACCAAATTAACGTTCACATACCAGACGTTACAAAATATGTTCCCCTAAATTTTTTTGAACTGTGTATTTTCAGGGCCAGTAGCGGTGATAGGGGGGGGGGCGAAGAGGGGGCAGTCGCCTCCCCTGCTTTGTGGAGAAAATATACTATTATTCCATTTTAGCCGGATGAAACTAGGATTTATAGGAATTATTAAAACAAGCAATTTGTACAAGCCTTGTTGTCATACCAGCTAATTGTCTCCTATATTGTCTGTCATTATTAACAAAATTATTAGCGGAAATACGCACAGAACGTCATTCGTCGCTGCCAGTCAATATGTATGGCGCCACAGCAAGTGGTGAGCACTTTGCATGTGCTATGGGGAATTGGCAGCAGGGGTATTTTATTTATATTTATTTATTTATTTATTTCTATATTTATTTATTTATTTATTTATTTATTTATTTATTTATTTATTTATTTTGCCGACGTCATGGAGACAGTTTTTGCTTCCCTGCTTACTGCGCGCAATCGTCAATCTGGCAGTGTCTGTTAGTTTCTTAGTGTAGTCAAATTCTAAATGATTTTGAAATGTATTATCACAACGTACTTTTATTTAATTGCAATACCCTAACCAAAAATATAGACCTTATTCCTATTGATCTTATGTCCAGCTTCTTAAATACAGAAGCCACTCCCCACTTAATTAAACTTTATAATAAATACTGTTCCTTTGGTAAAAGTTTTATTGTATGGTATTCAAACAAAATAAACTATTATTACCGCACTCTACTTGGTAAATTGTCAACCTTTACCTCTCCGTGGAAATTCGCTCGGAGAGCATAAACAACTTACCCTTTTGGTTTGTTTTTTTCCAGTTTTGATGTATATTTCCGCCCCTCCCCCTCCCCGGAATATTCCACAAACCCGGTTACTTTATGCTGTCTGTACATTAATCAGGGCTGCCAATGCGACGTGGGTATCAAATCTCCACTATCTCCCGAATGCAAGCTCACAGCTGCGTGATCATAACCGCACAGCCAACTCGCTCGGGTTTTTCATTATTACAAAGTGATGGAAATTGTTTAGTTAGACATTTAGTAACATTTTTGTTGAAATTATGTTTTAACTCTTTAATACCTGAGAGTTATAACTTCTCCGAGGCTGACGAGAAAGACAGGCCGTGGCACGCATGTCGCACATTGAACGTCACGTGACTCTGCCGGTCCGTCTAGCGAATACATTCCGAGGCTGACGTGAAAGACTCTAGTAGTTTGGTAAATAAAATACATTTCAGCGCATTTCAACCTACCGAAAGTATACTATTCAATTACAGTTCAAATGAAACTTAGTGTATCTTACTATCCTTGGTTGACAAAACCTAAAGATATGCACACTCATTGAAATAAAATGTTTCTAATCTAACTGGTTAATGTATAAGTATATTTACAATAGCATTCATGTTAGAAGTGCTGTATGTTATTGAATCTAGGATTAAAGGTGGGCCTATTGTAAGCTATTTACAAATCTTACATTTGTTTCACTCAATATCTGGCTTCAACGTAATACTTAATTATAAAGTTTTGCTACCTTCCTAGAAGTCACACTCTTCAGTTAAATTTCAAATGAAACATACTGTATCGTACTGTCCTTGTTTGAAAAAACTTAAAATCTTCCCGCAATAAAGATATTCACACTCGTATTCAGCAAATGTTGCTAAAGTAACTGTTAATGTATATTTACAATAACATCCATGTTAGAAATATGTTACTGAATGCAGGATTAAAGGTATTGTAAGCTATGTATAACTATTTTTAAATAACTTGTTTAGACTTACATTTGTTCCACTTCATATCTCACTTCAACACCACACTTAATTCTTAAATTTGTCTATCTTTCTGGAAGTCACCTTGGGACAACGTTTGACTTCCTCTCAATATTATTGAGTGGAATTTTCTTTGCGCAGAGAAACACACCAAGTTCGTTTAAGAGTGTGTTGTTAAGATAACACTTATATTTAGTGTTATTTATGTCTGATTCCTCTAATTTTGATATAGCCTACTTATCTCTTGAGCAACAAAGAGCTGTTTCCCACATGACATAAAATGTCGTATGAAATATTTTACAAATAAAGAGACTGTAACCGGGCGAGTTGGCCGTGCGCGTAGAGGCGCGCGGCTGTCAGCTTGCATCCGGGAGATAGTAGGTTCGAATCCCACTATCGGCAGCCCTGAAGATGGTTTTCTGTGGTTTTCCATTTTCACACCAGGCAAATGCTGGGGCTGTACCTTAATCAAGACCACGGCCGCTTCCTTCCAACTCCTAGGCCTTTCCTATCCCATCGTCGCCATAAGACCTATCTGTGTCGGTGCGACGTAAAGCCCCTAGCAAAAAAAAAAAAGAGGCTGTATGCCACACCAATCCAACTGTAAATATAACTACTTGAAATGGCAAAGTTAGTTTACCCCTATCCAGTTCCTTAACACAATTATATGTTGAATTTACCTCAACTTCCATACTTAACTGAAGCCACAAATGACATGTATCACATTTAAACTTTTGTAAAATTTTTCTAGTACCTTCCTATACAAGTCAGTATGGACAAGGTGTTACAAGGAATAGCATTCATTACAAATGCTTAAGCCTTCTTTCGAAGTAGGAACTGGTTTGCAGTGATGAGTTGACTAGTTGATAATTCCAAATTAATTTCTGTAAGGTAGGAGGATACGGCAAAACATTATATCACATTTCA
Source organism: Anabrus simplex (assembly GCF_040414725.1). Lineage (NCBI taxonomy): Eukaryota > Metazoa > Arthropoda > Insecta > Orthoptera > Tettigoniidae > Anabrus > Anabrus simplex. Next base: position 366,888,692 of record NC_090268.1, on the reverse strand, counting down.
GAACAGCATTGCATGTATATATAAACAAGGTGTTAATATCATGGTTCTGTTGTCATACTGCCTGTTATTTTTTGAGATATACGACACACAAGTTGTTCAACGATAAACTTTTACCTGTTCATTCTTATTCTAATTGGGAATAATTTGTAAAAGTGGACACCAGAATCAATCTGGTCCCTAATACGTAGTACGCACTGTTTCACCCTCTATACCTGTGGCATAACACTTCCTAAAGCATTTGTAGAGTTCAATGTCTTAATGTTTTTTGTTTGTTTTTTAAGGAAGCATTTACACTGAAGTCATTACCGGTCTTTATGTTTACACTGAATGTCAAATCTTCAAGTATAGTGATAAAGGAAGCAACGCAAGGCACTCCCCTATCAACTCCGAGGTGACAAATAAGTAATATCTCCTCATGCTTAATCACGGTCCACCGGGCGAGTTGGCCGTGCGGTTAGCGACACGCGGTTGTGAGCTTGCATTCGGGAGATAGAGGGTTCGAATCCCACTGTCGGCAGACCTGAAGATGGTTTTCCGTGGTTTCCCATTTTACACCAAGCAAATGCTGGGGCTGTACCTTAATTAAGACCACGGCCGCTTCCTTCCAACTTCTAGGCGTTTCCTGTTCCATCGTCGCAACAAGACTTATCTCTGTCGGTGCGACGTAAAGAAAAAAAAACATTATCACGGTCCACTTGTTGGAATAAACTTGTCGGGTTTCTAGAAAAAAAAAAAGTTAATGTCGTTCAGACACTTCACGGAATCCTCTGCACGGTATATTTTATTGGATACGATACTATCCTGAAAGATAGATATCCTCTTCTACATCAGAAAGACTTAGGAGTTGACTTCGAACAATATGAAGGTGTATTCGGTGTATTTGGCACAGCATTTTATGTAAATTTTGGAATTATTCTAGCAAACTCTTTCAAGTCTCCATTAACCGTACCCCCCTGACTGCTCAAATTTTGTACGAATCATCAAAATGTTTTATGCATAACTTACTATTGGATTTTTCAGTTCAGAAAAATCCGTCGGAATGTGATGAAGCTATATCTTACGGCGGCTTTCATCCTTCGGTAAAGAAAACGTCGATGTTTTTTCAGTTTCTTTGTCATAATTGGACTGACAGTTGATGACACTACAGCGACGAGGCATTTTCAAGTTTTTACATATCTGTAGATAAATAGGATATTAATGTAGCCTATTACCTCCAAATACACAGCATTGAAATCGTTATTCATCCAACTTTTCAAGGAATGCGTGTATTGCAGCTTAACATCGTTGAATGAAGAGAACGTTGAGGTTGCATACACATTTTTGTTAATAAATATTTACTTACACTTCCATACACAATACTTGCAATGTAAGGAAATGCCGCACAGCACCAACATATTCCACATAAACACAAAATCTCCGTAACTTACTTCCATATTTCACAATAAACTAGCAATAACACCGCAAGAATAAATGTGTTAACTGGCTTTACTCCACCGAACCTCGGACTGGCCCAGTCACGTGACTTTCTCGTAGGCGTTGTAACTTTCTTAGTGACGTGCTCCTTGTTAGACGGGCAAGGCCGTTGGCAGGTGTGCATTGAAAACCTAGCGTTTTTCCAAGCGCAATAATAGCACGTCAATGGCTGAAATTAACTGTGTTAGGAAATCCTGAGCTACATTATACATTTTCTGCCTACTTACAACACAAGCAGTAAGAATAATAGAGGCATATATCATTTTTAAAACTTTATAAGATGGATCTCTGCTGTCACACCCTTACAGCTACTCAGTTGACTGTGACCAGAACCCTATAGACGTCAGCGTGTGGTTGCGTGACAACGCCAGTGATAGATATTTCCTGGACACGCACCGTCTGCACCATAGCTCGCCCTAACGCCAGATGTTTATCTTGTACCAATATGTTCACCTTGTGACGGAGAAACATAACTACGAGAATATACAGTTTAGGTCGATCCCCTCTTGTTAGAAATCTGATTGTGACAGCACACACTAGCGCTCAACCGGCAGTTTAGGGAGTTACTTTGTAAGTAAATACAGTTGTTGGGGGTAATAACTTTCAGGTTTGTTCATTGTTAATTTAATAACTAGAATATTTCATTTTATTACAAAGGGGTAAATATACAAATAATGTAGCGGCAAAACAAACGTTGGTACAGTGTGTGTTCAAAATGACTATTTTTAACTGATAGTTTTCCATTCTGCCAAAACAGATTTTGATTAATAAATTTATAAACTATCTAAAAAGGAAACATATGTCATCAGTATTGTATTTGGAAAGGAAACAACTTAATAAAAATAAATGACATGTTTCTTGGTTAAAAGAACATCATCAGAATCTATCAAATCACACTCACGTATTTAGAAATGTATATGACGCATTGTATGCTGGAGTGGAGACAAAACCAGGACTTCCTTAAGAAAAGTTTCACATTTCAAGTTGTTAAGGCGACACTCCGGAGGTAAAAAGATTTTTCTTTTACCTAATGCATGGATTTTCACGAAACTTTGTGGGAATGTCACCTACACAAAAGTAGAGATATCTCAAACATTTCTTTCATATACAATTCCAAAATATTTTTTGAAGATTTTAATTCCATTTTTTCATGAAATTTAATTAATATGATAATGTAAATTTGTAATTAGGCAGATAATATTTCTTTTAAAAGCACTACGTATCAAGTTTTCTGTACCGTACATAATTTATAATATAAGGAGGTATATCGTACTAAAGTTTGTGTAACTTTTACGTTCTAAAATGTTGGACTTAAAAGTCCCTACTACTTGAAAAAATTCTGCAACCAAAAATTCCATACGCAGGATTCTTAATATAGCTGTGATACATATACCATACAAATGTTGTTACACTTGACAGAATACTGTGGGAGAAAAATGGGATTTAAATGTAAAATTACAATTGGCAAACAAAGCATTATTACAGTGATAAATTGTTTGAATTCAGCGGAATAACTTCATGACATAAGGAAAGAAACTCAATCCTTTCAATTTCAGTCAAAAAAAATTCACCATAATGTCCAACTATCTATTTTTATCTCCGGAGTGTCGCCTCAAGTATTTAAACAGAAATATTTATACATTTCGAAATATTTGAGTGTGATTGGATAGAACCTGATAATGTTCTTTTAAGAACGAAACATGTCATTCTATTTTAATTAAGTTGTTCCTTTTTCAAGTATAAAAGGGTTACCATGCGTTTTTCTTTTTTCAGAAAGGTCCTAGTTTATAAATTCTTTCTTTCTTTCTCTTTATTTCTTAATTCGTTTGCCTTCCAGGGTTAGTTTCTCCCTCGGACTCAGCGAGGGATCCCACCTCTACCGCCTCAAGGGCAGTGTCCTGAAGCGTGAGACTTTGGGTCGGAGGGATACAACAGGGGTAGAGGACCAGTACCTCGCCTAGGCGCCCTCGCCTGCTATGCTGAACATAGGCCTTGTGGAGGGTTGGGAAGATTGGAAGGGATAGACAAGGAAGAGGGAAGGAAGCGATAGTGGCCTTAAGTTGAGTACTGTTCCGGCATTTGCATGGATGAGAAGTGGGAAAGCATGGAAAACCACTTCGAGGACGGGTGAGGTGGGAATCGAACCCCACTCTACTCATTTGACCTCCCGACGCTGAGTAGACTCTATTTCAGCCCTCGTACCACTTCTAAAATTTCGTGGCAGAGCCGGGAGTCGAAACCGGCCCTCCTGGGGTGGCAGCTAATCACACTAACCACTACACCACAAAGGCGGGCAGACTGAAAAGACTAACAGTTATAAATTAAGTCGAAACTGAACAGAGATAGCTTCAGATATTACCAAAAAAATCAAAATGTGTACCATCATGAGCGACACATTGTTTACAACGCTTCTGAAGATTATTAAACATGTTGTTGAACAAAGGTTGTTGTAAGGACACAAGAGATGTTGTCATCTTCTCGCATGATGTGCGAATGTTCGTAGGTGAGTCATCTGTCTTGAAAGCTGATTCTTTCAACATGTCCTATATGTCGGCATCTGGGACCATGAGGTCTGCAGAGCAGGAAGGATACGGGAATTGAATTCCACGAGAAATTCCGCGATCTCCAAATTGTCCTTGCAGGAGGGCAAGTAACTCTCTCCCCTTCTGTAACACCTGTTGGAGAAGTCGTCCATAATTCTTGTTTGTGATGATGGTTAATAAATAATGTTATTGTTTTTGCGTTCCACTAACTATTTTAACGGCTTTACGAGACGCCGAGCTGCCTGAATGTTGTTCCGCAGAAATTCTTTTACGTACCAGTAAATCTACCGACACCTGGCTGACGTATTTCAGGAAATTCAAATACCACCGATCTGAGCCAGGATCGAACCTGTTAAGTTGGAGTCAACAGGCCAGCGCCTCAACCGTCGGGACCATTCAACCCGGTGTGGTGACGGTTGTTGGGCGCTCTCTTACGTGGAGCTAGATCGGTCCTTTCTGACCCTCCGCTCCCTGTTCTCCTCTACTGTGAGTACCATGTTTGCGAAATCAATACAACACTTAATTCACAATGTGTCAGACTTTCATAATTATATAATGAATATTTCGTTTGTTAGGGAAACGTGGACAGCAGATAAGCAACAATTTCAGTGTCTTAGTTTCCACGCGTACCGTAATTCTAGGTGAATGGTTAATTCAAACAAATTTTGCGAGTTGCTTTACGTCGCACCGACTCAGGTAGGTCTTATGGCGACGATGGGATAGGATAGGGCTAGGAGTGGGAAGGAATCGGCCGTGGCCTTAATTAAGGTACAGCCCCAGCATTTGCCTGGTGTGAAAATGGGAAACCACGGAAAACCATTTTCAGGGCTGCCGATAGTGGGGTTCGAACCTACTATCTCCCGAATACTGGATACTGGCCGCAATTAAGCGACTGCAGCTATCGAGCTCGGTAATTCAAACAAATTAAAAATCTTAAACAGTTAGATTTCAAAACCGCATTGTGCTCTAAATAGAAGTTCAGCTTAATAAGTCATGTTGGGTATACAAAGTGATTCAATCAATCAATCAATCAATCAATCAATCAATCAATCAATCAATCAATCAATCAATCTGTTACGGGGTTACCCGTGGAAGGCAGAGGTGAAAGAAGGTGCGGGCTGGAATGGGTCTAAGTACAAAGCTGAGATATTAATTAAAATTGAATTAAAGGTTATATTTTCAAAAACTTAACAATTTTGACATAGAATTTGAACATACAACAAATAACAACAAGTTAACAAATCAGGTACAAGACCAGGAAAGCCAAGATTTAGAGATACTTTAACGATCTGGGCTTCGAGCCCCACCTTTTACAATTCCTGAGCTCTCAGCTGACTACCACATATTACCAAAGGGCAGAAATCCCCTTATTGCATAGAGCACTTGCTCCCTTCTTTTAACCTCAAGCCTCCCAGTGGCACTTTTCAAACACAAGAAAGAGCTGACCCGCTCTCAGTTTTTCAAGCCTATTAAAGGCAATACCAGACTTTTACACTAAATTGCCATCAAAGCACCGCTTACATCAAATGAAATCAAATGAAACGGGGGCATCTCGTACCCAACCTACTGGGCCTCAGTGGAAAAGAACAGATTAATTAAATGGCCCAAAATACCAAGATGAATGGGGGCGTTGCTTGCACTCCTACATGAAACCTTTTAAACTAGGCCGATGACACAGGGGCTATTCCCAAACTAGGGAGATGACTCGTATAAGAAAATTTTTAACACATTAAGAAGAGAAGAAAATCGTTTATGAAAACGTAGTCACCTCAAATCAAAAAAATGAAGGGGAGCTCGAGAGCGTAAAGCACTCTCTATCCCCGATTTACAGTTAAAGTAATAAGAAAATTTTACATAAGCCGGCACTAAGTTACATTATTAGACAGGTAGGTTACATTGAAAAGGTTTCGGACCTTCCCCGAGGGTTAAACTGCTGATCTGGCAAGAACTAAAGATGTTAAACGGCTATTACCTTGTTGAAAAGCTGCTGCCCGAAGGAAGAGGCGCTACCCGCCCCCTGCTACACGTCCATACACTAAGCTAGAGGTTGAAGAAGTGGCAACGAGCTGTGAAAATCAGCAGTTTTTAAACCCTCGGGGAAAGTTCGAGACCTTTCATGAATAATTAAGACACACCCTCTCAACTTTATTGACTGGCTGAAAGTTACCCATCAAACTTGAAGTAGAAGGACACGATTGGTCAAAAATTAATTACAGAAATTCTGGATTGGCTAAGTTCAAAACTGGCGGAAAGAAAAGATTTATATTGCCAACCCACAAATGAAAGAACAAAATTTAGTTATAGGAAAACTTATGACTACAAATTATCTTCAAGAAAAGTTCCTTCACTTCGCACCAGGGTGCATGATCATAGTTTTTTAATAGAGACATCTATAAGAGAATGTCCACACTTCTTGATTAATGGAAAACAAAACAAGTTGGACTCCACACAGTATTGACAACTTCGTAATCACAAAATTTATGGTAGTGCCATCTTCTAAGAAAACTTATAAGTTGATACAGTTGTTAAAGTTCAGAGTTTCTCCTGTAGAGGAGTACTTATCGCGGAAAATTCAAAGGTGAGGCGTAGGGGTGTACCAACCGGTACAAATCAATCAATCAATCAATCAATCAATCAATCAATCAATCAATCAATCAATCAATCAATCAATCAATCAATCAATCAATCAATCAATCAATCAATCATCATTGATCTGTACTTAGGACTGTCACCCAGGAGGCAGATTCCTATTGTGTACCTAGTTTTTTTTTTTTAAGTTCTTACAAATAATTTGGAAATTTATAGAACATTTCCCTTGACAAATACTTTTTTCGACCGAGCTCGATAGCCGCAGTCACATAAGTGCGGCCAATATCCAGTATTTGGGAGCTAGTGGATTCGAACCCCACTGTCGGCAGTCCTGAAAATGGTTTTCCGTGGTTTCCCATTTTCACACTACGCAAATGCTGGGGCTGTACCTTAACAAAGGCCACGACCCTATCTTGCCCCATCGTCGCCATAGGACCTATCTGTGTCGGTGCGACGTAAAGCAAATTGTAAAAAAAAAAAAATACTTTCTCTTCCTATAAATGAATATTTTTCTCGGTTTCTCCTGTTGAATTCCAATTTTATCTTCATATTATGATATTTCTAAGCTTTAAAAGCTCCACTCAAATTGATTAGTCTACGAATGTAATTCCCGGTCTAGAAAGCCAAGAATAACGGTCGAGAGGATTCGTCGTGCTGACCACACGGCACCTCGTAATCTGCAGGCCTTCGGGCTGAGCAGCGGTCGCTTGGTAGGCCAAGGCCCTTCAAGGGCTGTAGTGCCATGGGGTGTGGGTGTGGTGTACTAATGTAATTCCACGCCATCTCTCCACTGACAGCTCGGGACATACCACTTAGTCGAGCTGCTCATATTTTTACTTAAAATATTTCCAGCTCAAAGTTTGCCACTCGTGCTGCTATCATTTTTTGGATCTCTTCTAGTTCTTTTATCAGTTAATTCTGGTGTGAGTCCCATACAATGAAACAGTACAACTGGGGTCTTACCAGAGACTTATACGCTCTCTCCTTTACATCTTTACTACAACATCTAAATGCCATCATAGCTATATGTAGAGATCTGTAAGCTATATTGAACTCGAGTGACTTAGGCCCAAAGTCAGTCATGATTTGATTGATAAAATAATATATGGTACATTTATTGAAATACAGAAGTGTAGTTGAAAACATTTCATATATGTAATGTCGAAATAGGAGCGAAGGAAGGACGACAGACTGGAGCCTGACGGATTAGCTCGACACACCAACATTTAGCTACTTCACAGCAGGGGATCTCATTAGTTGGCGAACAAGGAAATACAAGTCTACAAATAAGTCTTGGTCAGAAAGAGAAAGGTGATACAAAGGAAGCTCGCTACGTGAGTAATGCGCTGGGATATTTTTGGCAGGACGGAAATTCCGTGACGTCATGGAAAGCTACAGCGGCTGCCAGTACATTCGCTAGCCTAGGTTCGGGCAGGTGGAGATTTAAATCACGTGACCGCTTGCCGGCCAATCGTAAAAATTTGATGGAAGACTCAGGGATACCATCTTAAGGAATGATGGATGAGATATTCTCGTAACTTCAAAAGTAATTAGTAATAAATTACTGTGAGTACACGGATCGATGTAATGAATTTATTAGATGTCACGCATGGAAAAATAATCAATAATTATTGGCAAATTAAATAAATTGGAGGCTGGATTTCTTGGAAACCAGACAGCTTGAATCTCATTGGCTGGACGAAGACCACGTTGTAAGGGACGCTTCCGAAGGCGCGAAATGTGAGGAGCTAAATCCGCCCGTATCTCCTAAATCTGTGATCACTAGGAGTTTATATTTAATCCAGCAGATATGCTAGCGGAGTGGATTAATTTGATGTAAATTTTAACGTCCAATTCGGAGTGCAAGTACCGATATTAAAAATCCACCCCCTCCCTCAGGGGTATGACGTCAATGAATCCGCGGGAGAAAGCTTCATCCATATATACGGGACAAGGTATCCTCGCCAACACACTTGAAATGAATCTCTGGAGGTGAACCGTCAGTCGCAGCTAACTTCGAATTTTACGGGCATACAGTAACTCAACATTTAATGGCGCGAACATCCGCCAGTGTTTGTAAAATGTGATCGCGCTCAAGCAACATGAACTGGAAATAGTTAACGTAGGACAGTGTTTGTCAGTTATAAATATCAGTGAAGTAAATTAATTGCACTGCAAGAGAGTAATATAAATTGTACCACAATAAGTACGTACATAACAGACTGTGTGACGAACAGTACTTTAAGGGAATAATAGCCTGTACTTTGCAATATCGAACCGCTATCATGAACACTTCAAGAGTGCCGTATGAAACGGGCGTATCGCGTCAGACGACATAAATCGCGACGGGCGTAAAATTTGACACCTCGTCGTACGTGTCCAGGTCCATTGTGCGGTAATTGGACGAAGATTAAAATAGTGTAAATATTAAATTTTTGGGTCTAGGATATTAATTTGTTGTATAAAAGTTAAAGTGTTCAGTGTTAACGTTGTCAATGGTGAAGTTTTGTGATAATTAAGGTATTAGTGTAAAATGGTAATGTGCCAGGAAATCTTTTGTGGAACTACGCCATCAAGAATGGAGGAGTAAAATGCAGAGAGGGGCCGAAAGGAGCCTCTCATCTGCAAAGCTGTAATGGAATACCGAGAAACTAAGATGAGTACATAATGTATATAATATTTGGGAAATGTTAGCGTGATTGGGAAAAATGGGAATAATTTGATTATACTTGGTTACCTTCTGTAACAAGATGAGTCGCTTAACGACGCCATCCTAAATTTGTAGCACGGACAGTAGTAAATATAACAATGTAAATAATCGGGTCTTTTATGTATTCAGTTTGTTGGAGATGTAAATTTGTATATATAGTGTAGTACGTTAAGTCATGCATGCATTCTTAATTTCTTTGTATTCAAGAATAATTTTCTTTACATTTGATTTTGGTTATTATAGTTAAATAGACCCGATATGTGTTTTTCTGTTTTGTCATTTTAACGAGCTATGTAATGACACTGAAGGAAAATCCAGCTTCGCCATACCAGTTGTGTTTTGTTGTGATTAGTATGTTCATATTTTCAAAGTGAAGTTGTTCAAATTTGTGAGAAGCGATTATAATAATAATATTCCAAGTAAATCGTATCTGGATTGATTAGTGCCAGAATAAATCGAAATTGTAAAAGGGGTTATGCGTTAAACATATTAAGAGTGGACTACCGTGTAACAGGCGAAAATTAATTTTTTAAAATTAATAATAATAATAAATAAAAATAAAAATACATTTTTTTAGAAGAATTTTTTTTATATAATTTGGAAATAATAATAATTCATGTGATATTGGAAATTTTTAGTGATCAGTGCGTAATAATAAAATTTAAGTGATCAGGTGTTGAGTTTGTCAGAAATCATTTAATGACGGGATGTCGTTTCTAATTCGGAAGTAAAGTGTGTGGTAATTTAACTTGATAAATTAATAATATTGAAATGTAGATCGGTGCTAATAATCCGTATATGTTAATGAACGTGTGGTTTAAATTACGGTCCAATGTATTTTTACGTATAAATGTCGTGTCTTAAATTTGCAATTCATTAGCCGGAACACGTAGGACTAATATTACGAAACCATGATTGTCAAATTTTGGTAAATATAATTTCAAGATGTTACGATTATTTGTGGAGAATGAACTAAGGCGTAGATCAAAATGAGATAGAAAAATGTTAAAGAATCTGCAGTCAGATAATAAAAGGTCGTATGATGTCAGAAGTAAATAAATAAGTCAGTTGATAATTCTGTGAGAAATAAATGAATCAAGGAATATTGAGATAGAAAGGGATATAAATTCCGTACGAGAGACACTTATGATATTGAAATGAGTGTAAAATGTACGGGCAGTGTCACAGAGAAATACTGAGTTACGTAGCGGGTAGAATTCGAACCCGTGACAGCATGTACGAAATAAATAGACTGCACCGCTATTCGTCGAGATACTACGGATCTAAGGATGAGAGTTCAGAGTCCACATAAATGATCGTATATTGTAATCATTGTAATGACGAGCGATGACAATCATGATGTCGTGATAATAATAATAATAATAATAATAATAATAATAATAAATATTGCAGATAAATGATTGGACCGCCTTAATTAATTGAGCGTTGATAAAGATGTTAAACGGGAATCTAAATGATAATATGCAACCGATAATAATAATAATAATAATGTAAGGACGATGTTAAATCATCGCGGTCAGCTTAATAATAATTGTCATAATAATAACAGTAATGCCGCCGTTGGTTGATCAGTGAAATAATTATAATTGCGACCGATATCTTAATATATTTGGCGGAAGTGACCGGTTCATAAATAATAATAATATTGAGTAATCATAATAATAATAATATCTGGAGTCACCTATTCATTAATAATAATAATAATAATAATAATAATAATAATAATAACCACAAGAGGGATATAATAATAATAACATTAATAACCATTTGTGTTTGCATCCCGCATAATAATGACGATATTAATCAAGCGTGACAGTGCCAGGAACCGTTGAGTATAATAATAATAATAATAATAATAATAATAATAATAATAATAATAATAATAATAGTAATAATAATAATAATTTCAAGGATGATAATTTCATGGATAAATGAATATTTCTGATGATAGTGAATTAATTAATTGGTGACAACATCCCTCGACTCTTATGTTTCAATAATAAGAGTGATAAATATTAGTCATTTGTGACCTCGTTATCGTACGGTTTCCGCACGGTATTTCCCATCGTTTCTCGTTATCTCGTCTGTGGCAGTAGTCTACTGAGGCTACTTTGTAACATTTCAGATCATGTGTAAATAAAATGTAAATGCTAATTCATTGGTATGGCATCAGCTGGACATCGTAAGATAGGAACTGTCCGTGGAATCCATTTTTCGTAATTCACGAGAAACATTACCCAGTCCGAGTACCGGTCTCGGAAAAATGTATATAGCCGGAGTACATCATCTTAGTTAAATCGAGAAGCCGACCGTAACATGGGTTATGCTCGGGCTCCCGATAGAAGGAAGCTATATCCTTGAACAACGGTTCGATTCAAATGGAATCGACCCGTAAATTATACCTCAAAATGTCATTTTATTTCAGAAGCAACCCAGCACGATATTGATACCACTTGCGGTATAGCAAGTGATTTGTTTATGTAACATGTGTGGAAAATTTAAATATCGTTGCCAAATGTATCAAAGTTTCGTACGTCAGATGGCGTAATAAACTGCTTTTTCTGGCAAATTATTTCAAAGGAAACCATTCTCATAATCTTTTTATTGTAGTTAGTTGATGCCCTTTTTAAAGTTAACAGTCACTTCCTAGTCCTATCATGGAGTCCTTAAATTCAAGTTTACAATCGAGCCTTCCCCAATTTTAATTTTAAATTGCTCCGTTCATTCCCGTGTTCATTTATGCCGCTATAGTTATATTTGATGACTTAAATAATGAACCGACACCCCTGAGATAAATGCTAGTCTGGGACTCGGGAGGTGGACGGGTGCAATATACACGATCTCGTTAATGTGATTAGCCCAATGAAGCTCTCCTCTTGTATTTACACTAAGTACTTTCTGTGATCCCCATGAGGTTCTGTCACCCCATCAATACTAATTAGAACTCAGAGGATTTCTCCTCTTGGTAAAACTTCAAATTTTCTTACCCGTTTACTATCTTACCATATATTAAGTATGACATCATCTACAAAAAGCCTTATGTGTGATTCCAGTCCTTCACTCATATAATGTATATGCATAACATAACATAAAGCATTGGTGACTGTTGGTATCTGAAGCTGGGTGTTGCACCAAAAAAATTCAATGTCATATTTTTATATGAGAAGCTTACAGAAATAAGAAGAAACTTTACTATCGTTTACTAAAACTGAAATATATTCAGCAATTAAAACATAGGAAATAAGAGGCTAATTATACGGTATAACTACAATATTATTCTACCCTCACTTGAATTGAAAATTTGCCCTCCTCTTTTGCATTGAAGCGATATGTTGGTAATGTTGTGGGTGGTCTGGTATAGCGCGGAAAAGCCCAGCAAATTAGTCGCGTGGTTAGGGTCGCGTTGCTCTGAGCTTGCACCCGGCAGATACTGGGTTCGAACCCCACTGTCGGCAGCCCTGAAGATGGTTTCCTGTGGTTTCCCATTTTCACATCTGGCAAATGCTGAGGCTATACCTTAATGAAGACCACGGTCGCTTCTTTCCCACATATCCCATCATCACCGTAAGACCTATCTGCGTCGGTGCGACGTAAAGCAAAAAATTGTAAATAAGGAAAATGGAAAATAAATTACCTTTGCGAAAGGAGGGAAAGCCGGACTGAAGTCATCTCCGCAGAGTGGCACAATCTAACGGGGACATTTGGAACTGTTTCTCGGTAGGGGACTTGCTGGTCTCGTGCAACTCCCTAAGACCGATACTGGCGGGCGTGCTACCTGATGCTATACAGGCTTAGGCTCGTCTCTGCTGAGGTACATTGTGCCACGCTGTCCGCTTGGGAGTTGCCGGAGGAAAGCAAACCCGCTGAGTTTGATTCGAAGCCGGCAGAATTTATTGGTCCGTTTCGAAGCAGTAGTACTTCGAACGACCATAGATGCTTGATTTTAACATATTTTAGGATATACGTTAGGTTTATTAAACTGAAAGTTTAGAAGAAAAGACGGTAAACGAAGTGTAAAATTATTGGGAGTTGTGCAACACTGCAACAATACCACGCACCTGAGGAACCCCCATCTTATTCATTACTTGATTAGACAATGCCTTATCTATCCTAATTCTCTGAATTCTATTTTCTCGTTATTTAGCCACTCATTATCACTATTTTTTAAATTCAATAGCCGTCATTTTCATACGTAGTTTCCCATTATCTACCCTGTCAAAAGTGATTGATAGGCCAATAGCAACAGAGTACATTTGACTTCCTGAAATAAAAATATCTGCTGCTTCATGCTGAAATCCTACAAGTTGAACGTCACTGGAATAACCTTTCCTAAACCCGAAGTGCCTTCAATCAAACCAGTTAGTAATTTCGCAGACGTGTCTAATGTAATCAGAAAGATTGATTTCCCAGAGCTTACAAGGAATATATGTCAAGCTGACTGGCCTATAATTATCCGCCTTATGTTTACCACACTTTCCTTTACACACTGAGGCTACAATATTGCAAGATAAATTAAATAAGTATTTCAGATATGCTACTATATCGTAACCCAGCTATGGATTTACGGTGTGATGTTCGAGTTTCTCCCTACTATAAACAATTATCTTGGCTACGACTAGACGACAGGCGCAATCTACATTCAAATACTCGTGTGTACCAGGTACTTTCGAAAGACATCCCTGCTTATCCCTCCAGCAATTTTCGTCATCTTGGTCCTTTACATCTCCGTGATACTCGCTCAGTGTCCCTCCTAGAAATACCTGTCCACCGAACAACCACATACCATCGGTCCCTTACTATCACCGCTTCGGGATGGTGAAATGCTCTTCCCAAAGACATCGAGAATGCTGCATCAAAAAGTATATTTAAAATCTCCTACCAGCAGTTCCTCGTTAAGTTCTTCAAGCAAAGTACCTGTATGAGTGGAACGAGTGACTGTGTGTGAAAATGATGTTATGAGATTATTGTACAATTAAATAAAATATCGGGTTAATATGATAATTAGTTTAATTAAAAACATCCGTACTGTATTTACCAAGCAGAAGTAAACATAGCTAGTAGTAACTACACTATTTAACTTAGATCTAGTATTGCAAGGATACATTTCGAGTTTCATTTAATATTCTTATTAAGTTTATTAAGTTTACTGACTTTCAACATCTCTTCAACACGTACTAAATGTACCTAACACGACCTAATAGGTTGAAAGTCAGTTTCGATTTCGACATAATGTGTAGGTCATGAATTAAGGTATAGAACCAATTTTTGAAAGACATTTTAGAAGCAAAGATTTTGGGAAGGAAGAGGATGGAAGGACGGAAGATGAAATACCTGGATGATATAATGAGCCGAATGAGCTTTGGAAGTTATATGGAGGTAAAGATCTCGTATCCTTTAGTACATGGTTGATTGTCTGATGTCCGACTCGTTGGCTGAATATTCAGCATACTGGCCTTCGGTTCAGAGGGTCCCGGGTTCGATTCTCGGCCGGGTTGGGGACTTTAACCTTCATTGGTTAATTCCAATGGTCCGGGGTCTGGGTGTTTGTGCTGTCCCCAACATCCCTGCAACTCACACACCACACATAACGCTATCCTCCACCACAATAACACGCAGTTACCTACACATGGCAGATGCCGCCCACCCTCATCAGAGGGTCTGCCAAACAAAGGCTGTACTTGGCTAGAAATAGCCACATGAAATTTTAAAAGAATGCCTTATTTATTTATTTATTTATTTATTTATTTATTTATTTATTTATTTATTTATTTATTTATTTATTTATTTATTTATTTATTTATTTATTATTTTCGTCTGACCACCTGAGGACCACCTTAATTCGTATCAGGTTATTTTCTTCTGGCCTTTCTCCTTGTCTAATGTTCTTTGCAACTTTCTTTGCTCTTCTGCCCATGATTTTGTTCTGGGCCTAGTTCTGCCTGAAAACCTGCACAAGCCTGATTTTTCAATTTAAAAATCATTCTTATGTATGTCTGGTTCCTGTATTCCCATTTCATCTCGATACCTTTGTACCACTTGGATCCAGAGTACGTTGGTTCTCCAGTTCACAAGAAACTGTACTATTTGCAGTGTTAAGCTTCCCTGGTCTATTCTCTAGATGTGTCCGAAGAACATGCTCCTTCTTTTCTGTATTATGTCCGAAATTTTCTCTATCTTGCTATACAGTTCTTGGTTCACTCGTCTTCTAAATTGACTATCCTCTGTTCTTCGCGGTCCCAATATCTTTTTGAGAATCTTTCAATCCACCATCTCGTATATTTATTTATTTATTCATTCTCATAGGAATACGTGTTTGCCAAAAGCCACAGAATACCTCACGTTTTTTGAAAAAAGAATTGAATGATTGGTTTCGTAAAAGAAATATCAATGTACGTAAGAATATGAACAACATTTTATGCTGCCGGGAGGAAATTACATGCTATGTTTTCCGTACAAATGGTTCCGCATTATTGCCACTGATCGAAGTAACAATTTTCTCTTGAATATTTCTGTCTAGTCTGTATGACTACCGCCATTCGACGACATTTCTGGGGATGATCCCTCTAGCACCCAGAAGTAGTCCTCTTACTCGCATGCTCCTGACGCTGTAGACTCTCTGGAAGTAGGCTATAGCAGGGTATTGGTGGTGCATCTATATCCTTTTTATCTTTATCTACGTCATCTGACTGGGAAAGAGAGTCTTAAAACCTTATCACAGGGGGCAATGGTTTCTGCTTTGTTTTGTCTCCGATTGATGGCAGTTATATCAATACGGCGGTTATTTCCACCTTCAGCTACACAGTCGACTTCTCCATGAACCTGAAGGCTTTTTTCCGCTAGACTGCTCGCTAATAAAGATCTCACGGTGTTATGACGCTTACTGGTTGGTTGGTTGGTTGGTTGGTTGGTTGGTTGGTTGGTTGGTTGGTTGGTTGGTTGGTTGGTTGGTTGGTTGGTTGGTTGGTTGGTTGGTTGGTTGGTTGGTTGGTTGGTTGGTTGGTTGGTTGGTTGGTTGGTTGGTTGGTTGGTTGGTTGGTTGGTTGGTTGGTTGGTTGGTTGGTTGGTTGGTTGGTTGGTTGGTTGGTTGGTTGGTTGGTTGGTTGGTTGGTTGGTTGGTTGGTTGGTTGGTTGGTTGGTTGGTTGGTTGGTTGGTTGGTTGGTTGGTTGGTTGGTTGGTTGGTTGGTTGGTTGGTTGGTTGGTTGGTTGGTTGGTTGGTTGGTTGGTTGGTTGGTTGGTTGGTTGGTTGGTTGGTTGGTTGGTTGGTTGGTTGGTTGGTTGGTTGGTTGGTTGGTTGGTTGGTTGGTTGGTTGGTTGGTTGGTTGGTTGGTTGGTTGGTTGGTTGGTTGGTTGGTTGGTTGGTTGGTTGGTTGGTTGGTTGGTTGGTTGGTTGGTTGGTTGGTTGGTTGGTTGGTTGGTTGGTTGGTTGGTTGGTTGGTTGGTTGGTTGGTTGGTTGGTTGGTTGGTTGGTTGGTTGGTTGGTTGGTTGGTTGGTTGGTTGGTTGGTTGGTTGGTTGGTTGGTTGGTTGGTTGGTTGGTTGGTTGGTTGGTTGGTTGGTTGGTTGGTTGGTTGGTTGGTTGGTTGGTTGGTTGGTTGGTTGGTTGGTTGGTTGGTTGGTTGGTTGGTTGGTTGGTTGGTTGGTTGGTTGGTTGGTTGGTTGGTTGGTTGGTTGGTTGGTTGGTTGGTTGGTTGGTTGGTTGGTTGGTTGGTTGGTTGGTTGGTTGGTTGGTTGGTTGGTTGGTTGGTTGGTTGGTTGGTTGGTTGGTTGGTTGGTTGGTTGGTTGGTTGGTTGGTTGGTTGGTTGGTTGGTTGGTTGGTTGGTTGGTTGGTTGGTTGGTTGGTTGGTTGGTTGGTTGGTTGGTTGGTTGGTTGGTTGGTTGGTTGGTTGGTTGGTTGGTTGGTTGGTTGGTTGGTTGGTTGGTTGGTTGGTTGGTTGGTTGGTTGGTTGGTTGGTTGGTTGGTTGGTTGGTTGGTTGGTTGGTTGGTTGGTTGGTTGGTTGGTTGGTTGGTTGGTTGGTTGGTTGGTTGGTTGGTTGGTTGGTTGGTTGGTTGGTTGGTTGGTTGGTTGGTTGGTTGGTTGGTTGGTTGGTTGGTTGGTTGGTTGGTTGGTTGGTTGGTTGGTTGGTTGGTTGGTTGGTTGGTTGGTTGGTTGGTTGGTTGGTTGGTTGGTTGGTTGGTTGGTTGGTTGGTTGGTTGGTTGGTTGGTTGGTTGGTTGGTTGGTTGGTTGGTTGGTTGGTTGGTTGGTTGGTTGGTTGGTTGGTTGGTTGGTTGGTTGGTTGGTTGGTTGGTTGGTTGGTTGGTTGGTTGGTTGGTTGGTTGGTTGGTTGGTTGGTTGGTTGGTTGGTTGGTTGGTTGGTTGGTTGGTTGGTTGGTTGGTTGGTTGGTTGGTTGGTTGGTTGGTTGGTTGGTTGGTTGGTTGGTTGGTTGGTTGGTTGGTTGGTTGGTTGGTTGGTTGGTTGGTTGGTTGGTTGGTTGGTTGGTTGGTTGGTTGGTTGGTTGGTTGGTTGGTTGGTTGGTTGGTTGGTTGGTTGGTTGGTTGGTTGGTTGGTTGGTTGGTTGGTTGGTTGGTTGGTTGGTTGGTTGGTTGGTTGGTTGGTTGGTTGGTTGGTTGGTTGGTTGGTTGGTTGGTTGGTTGGTTGGTTGGTTGGTTGGTTGGTTGGTTGGTTGGTTGGTTGGTTGGTTGGTTGGTTGGTTTCACGTCCTCAAACTACTTTTACGGTTTTCGAAGATACTGACGTGCCGAAAAATTTCCCCAAAGAATTTCTTCTGCGTGCCAATAAATCTACCGGCACGAGGCTGGCGTATTTCAACACATTCAAGTACCAACAGACTGAGGCTCGATCGACCTTGCCACCTTGGGCTCAAAACACTACCTAGCCAGGGAGATTATGAATCTAGCTGTAAAATTTACTTTTTCCTTTACCAGAGCAATGAGCGCACGTATTTCTCAAAAACATATCGCTAATTTTTGGATCCTCTTACATCACATTAACCAACGACGATCGCTGCCAGGGAATCTCTCTGTAGCTAACTTAATTTCTGTTTATTTAAAGCTTACCATCATCGAAGTATTTAAGCTCGTTCCTCTTCTTCGTAGAACATCTCTTTGTCAAGGCATGTAAATTAAATGAATATTTTCTTCCTTTGAATATGACGAATGTGATTTCCTTTGCCTTACACAAAAAGAATGCAAATTTAATACTATTGCTGTACATATGAAGAACCGTCCTTTGAAATGAACAGCTGTGCAAAGCACATTCAATATTGCCTGAAAGTAATGGCAAAGATATGCAGAACAAACAAAAAACACTTCACTTTGAGCAGCAGAAAACAGACAATGAAATGGTTTTATCGGTACATATTCATTTTCTTGAAAATCAGTATTTTGATGTATTTTATTTGTGATTAATAATAATAATAATAATAATAATAACAATAATAATAATATGTTGTGACTATTGCTAGCCTGGTACAGCCCTGTAAGGCAGACCCTCCGATGAGAGTGGGTGGCATTTGCCGTGCATAGGAAACTGCGTATTATTGTGGTGGAGGAGAGTGCTGTATGTGGTATGTGAGTTGCAAGGATATTGGGAAGGACACAAATACCTAGAATTAATATTTTAACATTAAAATACCCGAGTCAGCCAGAAATCGAACCCGGGGCCCTCTGACCCGAAGGCCTCTACGCTGACCATTTAGCCAACAATATAGCTTAATAAGAATAAGAATAAACTTTTAATATAACTTATTTGGAATTTTTGAGGGATAGAAAATATGAATGAATAACAAACAATAGAACAAGTTATTAATGAGTTGGTCAGCTCCAGCAATATCGGGGACTTAGAAGTACGAACATCAGGTGCAAAATTTTAAGTTAGTTTAATAAGTACTGTAGTTAATTTACATGTGGAGGAGCATTATTGGGCCAGACAGGTACAATAGTTTTTACAAGAGCAGGATTTGCTCCGATTAGTTACACTACATAGGAGTCTGCGCTCCAGATATGCCATAGTCTAGCCTCGCAGAGCCATCGGTTTCTAATGGCGCACTAAAATTCCACCAGAAAACCTATTGGTTTGCCTCGCATTAAAATATTCATAGACATTGGCCCCGTTGAGGGCTTATTCAATGCTTCACAATAAGATTGATAACCGTTCCAAAAGGGAACCGAAACTGAGAAACAGATACCCTAAGAATAACACCTTATAAACACGGCAGCATTGCCCATACTACGTGGCCTTAATGATAAAATAAAAGGTTGCACATAACTGGCCATAAAACAAAAGGCTAGCAGGCGAAACACCAGCACTCCTTATATAAATTTCTAAAACCCTAAAGTGGGTTACGGCCCGAAGATACAGAGGCTAATACAAGGGGGTGACTAAAGGAGGAACATTTAATGCCAAGACCATACTTAAAACATTTTGAAGTTGGAAGCTTTAGTCACCCAATGCAAGGTTGAATGGAAAACGACAGACGGTCATCACTCTTCGTTCCCTTACATTACAAATTTCCCAATAGGGAATACAAACAGAGTCCTCAGACCTCGCCAAAAATCCTACATTAAACCATCAGATTACAAAATTAAACGGCCGAAACCTTCCCCTCAAACTATCCGCAGGCGCTACCACATATCTAGGTACAGGCGCTACCACATATCTAGGTAATTTCTGCCATTACTTTGTACTGCTGGATCTTCTACAAGCAGGCCTAGCCCCTGCCTCCTAGCCCTCCGTTGTACTCCCAAGCACTAGAGCAATGCAGACAAGACGGCCCTAAAGTGCCCTGCTTTTATAGTGCCGTAACGGGAAGCTTCCAGAACACTTTGCTGATTGGCTGAATTCCTATACACACCCCTGGATTTAATTGGCTGGATAACATATTTACCAGCATCTGATAGGCTGATTACAATCGAGGAGGAACCAGCTGAAGTGTTGACAACTTTGGTACATTAAAAAACAATCCCAAGAAAATGATTTACCAACTCCGAAAATACGTATTACTCCATCAAGTAATTTTTACTCCGACAGGATGCCCTAGCTAATCGATGGTAGAGACCTCTAACTGTAGAAGACGATAATTTTTGGGAGTTTGCCAGTTCAAGTTTGTTAATATAGATGGCCGTCGAGAAGGCGTTGTTTAAATAGCCAGGGGAAATAATAATTACGTTCGGCTATTACAGACTCTCCGAGGAGGGTGCATAGCGTCTGCTGTGTGTAAGAAACTACGTGCTTCTGTGGTGGAGGGTAGTGTTGTGTGTGATGTGCAGTGGCAGGAATTTAGAGGCAACACAAACACCCAGTCCTCGAACCAATGGAATTACTGGATCGTTTACAATTAAAATCCTACGACTCAACTTAATTCGAATCCCAGAGCCGAAGCCCACTCAGCCTGAACATTTCTTTTGTAAAACCTGCAGTTGTAAAATAATTTGTAATGGTATTATCCCGGCACTGGTATCATGGCATGGGAGACATATTTTCCTGCAGCCTCTGATGAATGGGAGATAGGGGAAGGGCGCAAGGTGAGAGCCGAGTTACATTGTCACTGGCTTCTGACGAAGGTTGCCGTGGTTCGACTCCGGGCCAATAAGGGGAATTTTTAAGTGAAAATGACACGTCCGTATGTTATGGAGGCCACGCAAAACTGATCTCGATATCAACAGTCATAGGTAACTACTGTACATGTCAGATGGCAATACTTGCTGCATCTCCCTAGGGCTTACAACGTATGAACGTGGAGCGACCACGTGCCTCCAGCTGACTCTTCTTCTTACCTAACCTATTCCCAATTATCGGGTCAGTACTACATAGGATTGAGCCTAGTTTTTCGACAGGTGCTTTTCCTGACGCCAACCCCATGGGGGATGGCTGTGTTCACTATTGCGTGTTCCTTTGGTGGACGGTAGGGCGGTGTGTTAACGTGTGTGTTAACATGAACACAAAAACACTCATTTCCCGAGCCAGACATTGCTAATATGCGCTGTCTGAACCGACTGCTATATTGGTCATTGTGTCAAGACGCCAGATCGCAGTACTTCCACTTAATTGCGTCAGACTACTACCTATCATCTTTACTATCTGAACTACTCGGTTAACTCTTGTTCTGTTCTGATCGCAGCGATATTTTTCCCGCTTTCATGTCCTTTCACTTTGTTTTATTGATGCCTTCTTATTCTGAAATGTCGGACCTTGTCTTTCTTTCTCCTCTGATTGGTATAAAAGTGATTAAGAAGAAGAAAGCGGGTCATTAAAGAGTGAAGAAATGAAAGGTACAAAAAATATGTAACTACCTGTCTGTATTAAACCTTCAATCTGAAAATCTTCTTCTTCCACCGCTTTCCCCACATCTGTGGGGTTACGGATGCGACCTGTGTAGCACGTGTGAATTTCTCCCTGATTTACGGTTGAATGCCCTTCCTGGCGCCAAACCTATGTGGGAGGTTGTAATCACTTTTGCGTGTTTCTGCGATGGTTGGTAGTGTGGTGTGTTGTGAACAAATGAAGAGGAGAGTGTTGAGAAAAACGAAAAACCCAGTCCCCGAGCCAGAAGTGTTAATCATACGACAAGCCCAGGAATCATACCGGGACCCTCTGAACCGAAGGCACGCTGGCAATTCAGCCTTCAGTCAGGAAATAAGGTATCAAAAATTAATTTCACTGACTACGAATATGAAATTATTGAAGCTCGTTAGGCATTTTAAATCATGAAACTACCAGAGTTTTGCCCCAGTGTCACTGTATTGTCTTACAAAGGAGGCTTGAAGTAGCGCGCCTGCCGCCAGCGTCTTGGAAACGTGTGCCAATGGGGGGAAACACACGCTTGTCATTTCAATATTGAAAAATGCTAAACAGAGTGAATACTTTAAAATAAATTCGTTTGGTTATTACTAGTCTGATGCTACCCAATACACTGGCCGGCTAGCACGCCGGTAGCGACATCCCTGCAAGCTGTCCTGTGATAAACACAATGCATTGCCGATATCAAACTGATGAGCCCGTTCCGCACTGGGACAAAATACTGACAATTTTTGACGAGCGAGTTTCGTGAATTTCATTTAGCCATCACAATCGGGAGGCAGATTGTTGATCACTTTCTGTTCACTTAGACTCACGGCAGCTTCATCGACAGCGCTCCTTCCAACTGCCCTACGTGACCATTATGATGACTCTCATTATGTACTTGGTGGATCATGCTTAATTGTCATCGCTACGTCCTATTTAGCTTCATCATCGTTCGTTCACTACTAATTAAGAAGTATTTTGCCAGCTCCTACGTTTATTATAACATCCATTGTTGAGCTAATAGGTCCTGAGTCAGCTCTCTAATCCCCCTCCTCCTTGTCTTTAACTTTTCCCAATTGTTTGGGTCATGTACAGCCGGACACCCTTCCTCATTCCAATGCTGTATGGAAGGATTTACATACTGTTGCGTGTCTCTGAGGTGGTTCGTGATGTGGTGTATTGTGGGGTGAATGAAGACAACTCCCAGCATCCAGTCCACAACCCAGAGGAATTAAAATATCTGCCCCAACAGGAAATCGAAGTCGGTACCCTCTGAACCGAAAGACTCTACGGTGAACATTCAGTCAAGGAGGTGGACACCTCTCACTAAGTCCTATTATCTCAGGTAACTCTCTTCCTCTACCGGCATATAAAAGAACTTTGGTGACATTTGATGTTTACCCGACAAAATTAATTAAATTCCAGCCAAGGATTGCCCAATAGAGAGTTATTTCTCTACTCTGATAGAGAAAAATATTTTTATGTTTTTTTTATTTAATCCGGATTGGTATTTCCCCCGGACTCAGCGAGGGATTCCACCTGTACCGCCTCAAGGGCAGTGTCCTGGAGCTTGACATATGGTCGGGGGATACGGCTAGGAAGGAGGACCAGAACCTCGCCCAGGCGGCCTAACCTGCTATGTCGAACAGGGACTTGTAAGCAGCCGTGGCCTTCAGTTAGATACCATCCCGACATTTGTCTGGAGATAAGTGGGAAACCACTTCGAGGATGGCTGAGGTGGGAATCGAACACCCCTCTTCTCAGTTCACTTCCCGAGGCTGAGTGGATTCCGTTCCAGCCCTCGTACCACTTTTCAAATTTTGTGGCAGAGCCGGGAATCGAACCCGTGCCTCTAGGGTTGGCAGCTAATCACACTAACCACTGTACCACAGAGGCGGACATAGAGAAAAATTGATTATCAAAATTGGCAAGTGGGCAGCCCAAATCCTCGTAGTATCACATGAAATTGCCTAAAACGCGGTAGTTCAGACCATACGATTCTTCTTCTTCTTCTTCTTCTTATTCTTTTTTCTTCTTCTTCTTATTATTATCATTATTATTATTATTATTATGTCATTATTACTCCTACACAGTGCTGGGAGAGAAGGTACTGGTACTCACTATGTAGGTGCTATTACGGCAACTTTCACACGTCCAATAAATGCTCCGATATACCCTCGTTGTGACCATCCACTCCTTTCTCTCGGAAAACACATACAGTACTTTACGAAACTGCCCACCGTCTGGCCAGTTATTATCAGAATCTGCTTCCTTTTGATTCCGTTGATCTTCGGTCCTCGTGATCCCCCTCACCACCTGAATTTTCGGTACTAGTTTGCTTTACAGGATCAAAAGTAGATTTGACAATTTCTACTTCTTGAGCCTTTCATATTTTAATCATTGACATAAAGTAAAACTTATTTTACTCATATTGAACAATGATTGCATTAATTTAATTTACAGTAGCTTAATTCAAAACACAGAGTGGTTATTTTGCAGAGTGGTTATAGAATTGATTATCTGACATTAGAAACATTCGGAAGCGAACACAATTTCCCGTTTCCGGCTGCGATACCAACCTATGAATCCAATGAAACTTACCAGAATCAAAACTGAAAATATTAGCCTACCGAGCGAGTTGGCCGTGCGGTTAGGGGCGAGTAGCTGTGTGTTTTCATTTGGGAGATAGTGGGTTGGAACCCCACTGTCAGCAGCCCCGAAAATGGTTTTCTGTGGTTTCCCATTTTTACACCACGCACATACTAGAGCCGTACCTTCATTAAGGCCACGGCCGCTTCCTTCCAACCCTTTTCTATCCCATCATCGCTATAAGACCTGTGTCGGTGCTACGTAAAGCATATTGTAAAAAGAAAAAATAGCTGAAAACTCAATTCGTGAACATTACCATCTACTGGAATATATTTCTCTGATAATAAATCTCAATAAATAGCTATTCTTTTTGTATAAACGTGAGAAAATAAGATACTGCGGTACCCTTGCGTACCGGCTGGAAGAAAAGAGCACTGCTCCTACATAAAATTCACAAGTCTCTCTATCCATTGAAACGCTTTTCAACTATGTTCCATATACGTCTTAATTATAATTTGCTCGCTCCCTCATCTTACCCATCCTTGATTACTGTGCACTGTATTAATGGACATGGCTGAAGACATTAAAAAGAGATTAAACTGGATTTTTAAGCAGCTGTATTACATTTACCATGATTTTGAGTGCAGGAGTAGAGTAAGCTGCACTTACTAACTCTTGTACCGATTGGGCAAAATAAATAATTGCATCCGGGAGATAGTGGGTTTGAACCCCACTGTCGGCAGGCCTGAAGATAGTTTTCCGTGGTTTCCCATTTTCACACCAGGCAAGTGCTGGGGCTGTACCTTAATTAAGGCCACGGCAGCTTCCTTTCGAATCCTAGCCCTTTCCTATCCCATCATCAACATAAGACCTTTCTGTGTCAGTGCGACGTAAAGCAAGTAGCAAATTAAATAAATAAATAAATAAATAAATAAATAAATAAATAAATAAATAAATAAATAAATAAATAAATAAATAAAACTGGCCTGGAAAATATTTACAATAGGACTGACGTGGGACTGACCTTTGTTAATGAATATCACAGAAGATGCTGGAAATGGATGGCCTCATCCCAAGAAGTGAAAAACGGAGGATCTAAAAGTCCTGACTCCACTTCACTCAGAAGCCACCGGCAGAACTGAACACACGAAGGTTCGTCTGAACGCTTTAACACACGCACAACAGTAAAATGTGTAAGGATACAGATTCAGGTCCTTTTTGATAAAGTTTCGACACGATAATCTCTTAATTTCCACTTGCACAGATAAACGGCGCCGAGATTTCGCCAGAATTCGTTTCAGGCTTTCCTTCACTCGTGCAATGTTTTCTGGTAATCAAACTCTTTTCCGATAGTTACGTTATTTTTATTCTGTAGAGCCCATCTCACGCCATTTTGCCGCTAAGTTTTGCATTGCAGCGTTTGCTGGAGGTTTTACCAAAACACTCCCAGTCTTAAACTCATGTGCAAATAGTTTCGGGTAAGACTCGACAATGAATACGCGCTGTTTTATGCTGAGCACCATTTTATGTTGCATTCAACTGGTCACAAACGTGTCTGCTCCTCTCACTAATGACAGCGGCGTACTCGGGACAGAGCATGAGGCAGGTGCTAACGCAGACATGTGACAGCAACAGATTAGTGCATCGATATCACAGTTTCCAGCATTTCTTGCGATGGGCAGTTCTCCTGTTCATTAACAAGGGCCAATTCCACGTCAGTCTTATACATATTTTCTGAGCGAGTTTTATTTTTCCCACCCGGTACAAAAAGTTTACCTTTCATCATACTTCAAATTCCGTTCACCAAATCACTAACACAGTACACGATCCTGTTTTCCTCTTACCCGACGAAATGAATTAACACAGGATCGTCCAACTGAGATTCTTCTCTGCCATCTGACAGACAAAAATGGAACCTCGATATTGACAAAATTTGCACATATAGGGCCCACTGTATAATGCCCATCTATGTTCGTACACCTTGGATCGACTATCAGTGATAGGGGAAGTTCCGAGAATGATAATAATTTTGCTAGGACAAGTAGATGTGATGAAAGTAAGTAAGATCTGGAAGAATTGGGGAATTAAGAATATTACAAAAATCAAAATCCGCACCATTGAAACCCTTGTATTCTCTGTTTTCTCATATGCCTGGCTGTGAGACCTGGACCTCGACCGTAAAGGCTTTGGACACAAAATGTGGTGTTGGCGTAGAATGCTACGTGTGTCTTGGATCACAAGAAGAACCAGTGCGCCCATTCTTCAAGAGCTAAAGATTTTAAGAATCCTTTCTACTCGTATCAATGAAAGAATACTTCAGTTCTTTGGACACATTGCGAGACGACCTGGAGAAAATCTAGAGAAGTTGATCATGGAAGTTGAGGGCGGTAGACTACGGGGAAGGACTATCAGTGGTTTATCATTCCATTGTGCCCTGAGAAAAACCGAAAATCGTCCGGGATGGCGACACTCGGAAAGGAGTAAATCGATTTGTGGCATGGCAATGATGTGATAACAATCTATAAGCACTCTACTGCAGTCTCCGCTGCCAGGTCCTGGTATTCCCTCCCTATTAACATTAAGAACGTGACTCTCCTTAAGAAATTTAAGGTGGACTACCGAAGGTACCTGCTTGATTCGTCAAACTGATTTGTGAGATGACCAAGGTAAAAAAGAAAATATCGTATGGCTATTAGTGCCGGGATATCCCAGGACGGGTTCGGCTCGCCAGGTGCAGGTCTTTCTATTTGACTCCCGTAGGCGACCTGCGCGTCGTGATGAGGATGAAATGATGATGAAGACAACACATACACCCAGCCCCCGTGCCACTGGAATTAACCAATTAAGGTTAAAACCCCCGACCCGGCCGGGAATCAAACCCGGGACCCTCTGAACCGAAGGCCAGTACGCTGACCGTTCAGCCAACGAGTCGGACATGACCAAGGTATGAATGTGCCAGTGAATGGTATAATATTATTGCACTTATATTAGTTGCAGTTTCTCTGGTGATGATGAATCTTTTTTTTTGAAACAGCACATGTCAATAAATCTTAATTTGGAGATATCCACTTAAAACGAACAGTGTCAGTGACAAGTGCTGTTTCTCCAACAAGCTATTATTACCAGGCAGAGCTACCAGATAAAGCAATGCAGTGACGTGTGAAGTTTCTGCAGAAAACGATAGATCTATACTTAGACTGTATTACTTGCCTTAACTCAATTGTGGCACAATATTGACATTTGTCGTTTCAAAAAAAAGATTATATTATTATTATTATTATTATTATTATTATTATTATTATTATTATTATTATTATTATTATTATTATTATTATTATTATTATTATTATTATTATTGGAGCCTCCGTGGCTCAGGTGGTAGTGCATCGGCCTCTCGGCAGGGAGTTCCCTGGTTCAAATCCCGGGCACTCCTTGTGAGATTTGTGCTGGGCAAAGCGGAGGCAGGACAGGTTTTTCTCCGGGTACTCCAGTTTTGCCTGTCATCTTTCATACCAGCAGCACTCTCCAATATAATTTCATTTCATCTGCCATTCATTAATCATTGCCCCTGAGGAGTGCGACAGGCTTTGGCAGCCGGAACAATTTCTATCCTTGCCGCTAGATGGGAGCTTCATTCATTCCATTCCTGACCCGGTCGAATGACTGGAAACAGGCTGTGGATTTTCATTTTCATTTCATTATTATATTTGTACAGTTTATTTTTCTACCATTCTAATCGAATAATGTAACACTGGTTAAGTGTAAGAAACGGCGCAAAGCCCGAAATTCGCCATCAGAAAAGACAATATCTAATCTACACCTACTATTGATTCATCTCGGGATGGGGACACGATTTTACTTTACTTTTTATTCGGTTTAAGTAGGAGAATTATTCCGCTGATGCAGCACTACTCAGCAGGACCCTAATCTGACACGCAGTATTTTTCCCATCAGTTTTAATTAGAGGTGAATAACCACCCTTTATTCAATATTTGAAGTACGGCTCTTAGGGCTGTGAGTTCGTTATCGGGAAGTACGCTATTAATGAGCAGTAAATGAGAATGGTGGTTTCCTCTGAAAAGACCATTTTTATTCGGATCAGAAGTTTCCAACAAAGCTTGTTGAAGCAGTAATTAATACCTACTGCTGCGGTCGTTATTGATCCTGGTATCATATATTTTAAATAAAACTCTGAGTGCAATTCTTATGAAATCAAACTCTTCATCCTTTGAAAAATATTGTCATGCAATTGTAATTCCTGCACAGTGAGTGGGATATAAACTTTAAAATACCACATAACTCTACTACTGATTGGCCGATACCGCAATTCCTCGATACAGGTACTGTTTTTGAGCTTCTATACTCTTCTTCCATTTTAGGAATGAAAATTCACATCGTGAGGAAATATATTTGCGCTTCCTGGTAGTTGAACTGAATAACATCACGTCACATTTGTCACGTCCTAGTTAAGATACAGAAATGATATACAACTTTTCAACGGTATATGGAACTTTCAAGGTGGGTATTTAGAGAATTGGGACCGTTCTCAATAGACGATAAAAAAACTACTAGAATTTACAGTAAGCATGTTCATTATCAAAATATTTAATTACCCATCAGCGAGGGGCGTACGCAGAAAATATTTTCAGAGAGAAGGCCTTTGCAAAAACCTTTGTATGGAGTGTGTTTCTGTATGGTTGCGAAAGCTGGACATTAGGAATGCAAGAAAAGAAAAAATAGAGGCAGTTAAAATGTGGATCTGGAGAAGAATGCAGAGGATAAGTTGGACGGAAATGAAAAGCAATGCCGAAGTCCCCAGAGAGATAAGAGAAGAACGGAGTCTGATAACCGAAATTGAAAAACGGAAAATAAAATTTATTGGTCACTTTCTGCAGCATGAGGAGTTCCTTTGTAATATCACTGAAGAAAAAATTGCTGGAAAAAGAGGAAGAGGAAGACCCAGAGTGTCTTACTTCAAGAACCTGCTTCTGAGGATGAAGTGCAAGACCTACGCTGAGTTGAAAAGACTGGCTCAAGACAGACGACTGTGGCTGCAGCGACAAGGCTTAGCCTTTAGAATATGATGATGATGATGATGATACATTATATATAAAATTTTTAGGACTTCTATAAAGAAATGTTGGGTTCATGTTGTGAAATTAGAAATACTAAATTGAAACTTTCAAAATAACATAATTTTTAAAATTAAGACACATTTGTATTCATGTTGATGATTACAACAGCAGACGTCTTCTGGGTTTTGGTCGGCTCATAGATTACATTTTCCGCGGTCGCATGTTTTTCTTTGTGTTTATACAAAAGACCTAACACATTCGATCTTTCCTGTGCAGTCATATTTTGCAAAGAATCTTATAAGTATTTCAGGGATGGAAAAGAGCGTTCTGGTGTGGCCATAGTTACTAGTAAGACAGCAAACAGTTTCGGTACTATCGTTGGGAAGATATCACTGTCTCAAAATGTTAAGTGTAGAAATGAAGTCTATTGGTGCATGATGATTCCTTGTAGAACAAAAACTCACAGCGCTAAGTGCCGTACTTCAAATATTGAATAAAGACTTCCGGGAAAAATACTGCGTGTCGTATTACAGTGCTGCATTTGTGGAATAATCAAAGAAAAAAGAGGGACAACTCTCTAACATTCAAACAATTAAGAAGGAATATAGGGTGAGAAAATTCTTAAGGTTCCGAAGGATTTGCGATTCTAACGCCATCAGAGGCAGAAAAAAGCAAGAATTCACTTAGGGAGTTTGCACACGAAAGCTAACAGAAGGGGCCTGGTACATCCGCCCTGAGTTATTCTTGTTTCCATGCAATGTCTCATGATCCTTGACCCCTAGAAGGATTGATTTAAACGTACTGATCGAAATAGTAAATGTACAAATTTTGAAAAAGTAGAAAAGATTCAGACTGACGGTGGAAGACATCAATACTATATCTCCTAAACTTTATCATGTTTCGTCTTCGCTTTTTTAAAATTTGCTTTACGTCGCACCGACACAGGTAGGTCTTATGGTGACGATGGGATAGGAAAGGCCTAGGAGTGGGAGGGAAGAGGCCTTGGCCTTAATTAAGGCCTAGTATGAAAATGGGAAAGTACGGAAAACCATCTTCAGGGCTGCCGACAGTGGGGTTCGAACCCACTATCTCCCGGATGCAAGCTCCTAGCTGCTCGCCCCTAACCGCACGGCGAACTCTCTCGCTTTTCATCTTCCCTAGTACGCTATTAACGAGCAGTAAATTATAATGTTGGTTTTAATAATATTGTTATTGGTTTTAACGTCCCACTAACTACTTTTACGGTTTTCGGAGACGCCGATGTGTCGAAATTTTGTCCCTAAGGAGTTCTTTTACGTGCCAGTAAATCTACTGACATGAAGCTGACGTATTTGAGACCTTCAAATACCACCGGACTGAGCCAGTATCGAACCTGCCAAGTTGGGCTCAGAAGGCAAGCGCTCTACTGTCCGAGCTACTCAGACCGGCAATAGTGGTTTTATTAGATAGGATATTTCTCTGAAAAGACCAGTTCTTTTTATATTTCTCCTTTCATCACCTATAATCTATACCGACAGCTTGTTGACCAAGAATCTTTTAGTATTCTAAAATATGAAGAAGCTGGTATTTGGTATTTGAAGGTCTCAAATACGTCATCTTCTTATCGTTAGATTTAATGGCACGTAAAAGAACTCATTAGGGACAAAATTCCGGCTCATCGTAGCCTTGTTCTAATCTCTACAAGAAATATATGGACCACTCCTCGTAAAGTACTTCATTAGACTCAGTGGCAAATTGTAGTCAATAAATTCAATTCAAATTCATTTTCAGTCCAGCAAAGAATAGAAGAACCACAGTCGTTGAATTTCTTTCCCAAAGATATAGGGTTCAACCCCGACTTAGTTCACTGTCATTATCAATGTTTACAAATGACAATTCTGGCTTGTTGGTTTCCGAAACCTGACAGGACACCTGTGAGATAACATTTCTACATCTCGGTGGTAGAACTGACATTAAACAAACAAAAATAATCAAACATACAAAGAAGTCTGTTGTTTTACGTGAATGTTAATATCGAGATCATAGACAAAGTACCTTCAATTTTACGTGGACTCCGACCTCAATAACGAGACTTTACATTTCGAAAATTCCTCATGAATTGGCCCGGATTCCATCAAACGTAAAATCAGGAACTACAACATTGTAATTAAACCATAATGTATTTATACTAAAGAGTGTATGTTCTCCATAAAAACAGGAGAAATAGAGGAACTAGAAAAAATTAGAAATTCTAAGAAAAATATGGGCCATTAAAGGCTGAAGGGGAGTTCAGACGCAGGAAGAATGCAGACTCTAAAAAAATAAATAAACGGAAAGAATGTCTGATACAGTCAGTATCGCATAATGAAGATGGATAATGCTAGACTCACAAAACGAATTCTAATGTTGAAAATATTTCTTGGCAAGCAAAGTATGGGTCCCGAAGGTTGAAGTGCTAAAGGGCTCGGTAAGGCTTCAAAATATAAGTCTTGGATGGCCATATCAGACTGTAAAAAATATTTCGAAAATCGCTTCCGGCTTAAATGCAGTTCCGGAAAAATGGTATAAAATAGCTTGTTTCTGTACTCGTTTCTTTTTCATTCAGATCCTAGCCAAATTATCTTATTTACTTAATTCTTTCTTAAATATGTTCTTTGGTTCAATACCCTCAGGCGTTTTTTTAAATGTCCACACCGAATGTAGTTATAAGGTCTGTGAAACCCTGCATTGACACACATTAGCGCTCGTAGTGGTGCTTAAGTGAAACAATGCGCTGACTCACATTAGCGCTCGTAGTGGTGCTTAAGTGAAACAATGCGCTGACTCACATTAGCGCTCGTAGTGGTAGAAAAAGGCAAACTGGTAATATAATCGACCGGATAACGAAGATGAAGAAAAGGATTGTATTTTTAGGAATAAATAAAGAAAATCTTCTCGTATTTTATTATATTTTATGTGCCTAAAATTCGTGGCTCATATGCCTAGGATGGTTTCACCATTGAGTTGCTTACCTGAAGGGCTAGATAAGTGAATTTTTAATCACGTTTACAAGAGTAGCAACAGCAATTAAGGAATTCAAAGTATAAAGAGAGATATGGCAGAGATGAGAATAACATAGGAAATAATACTTGACAGAACAGCTTTTAGGAGAAAGATACAAAATTGCAAGCGTTTCCAGCAGAAAGAACATAAGGAACGGAATAATGTCTGGACAGAATAGAGGAGGTAAAAACAGTGAAATAATGAAGAACTATTAGAAATCATGAAAGGAAGCAGGAAACAAACCGAAGTGAATGCAGTGGGTTATTTCACGTGGTCCTTAGATGGCCAAAATCGGTAAGAAGAAATATTGGCTTTACGTCCTCCAAACTAGTGATACGGTTTTCGGAGATATTCTTACTCTTAAAAGAATACACTAACCATATTTTCTATCGCTGTGCCTCACTGTGCCATATACAGACGACAATGTCTCGCTGAGGTAGTCATTACCAAGTCTAGATATCACCCGCGAATGTCAACCACAGAACTAGCTGAGGCGCTGTCGCTTGATGGAATGCCGCACAATATCGTACAGTCTGATATTCTGCCAGAATGCTGTCCTTGCTGAAAGGATTCCAACTGAATTATGATCTAGAACTCACGGACAATTCATGAGGAGGATACTAATACCGCATATGTAGGAGGAGGAGGGCAAGCCTTCAGAAATAGATGAAGCCTATGTCCGGATCAAGAAAATATAGTACTAGAATAGACACACGTGCAAAATCTATCTCATAAAATGATATTTTTCGAGATTTAGTGTTCCTGTATTTTTAGATAAATGTTCATGGGAGCACAGATAAAATTATGCTTAGGGTGCACTGCATGGTATACCCAAAAATAGCTAAGCATGAACGCTAAATACACAGTATAATTTGACCAGTACAATGGAAATTAACAGAACTAAGGAATATTTCGGAGACGTCTACCCTCTTAAGAGGGAGGCTTAAAATAAACGAACCTAACAACGAGAACTTCGTCCGGGAGAGTTGACCGTGCGGTTACGGGCACGCGGCTGTAAGCTTGCATCCGGGAGATAGTGGGTTCGAGTCCCACTGTCGGCAGCCCCGAAGATAATTTTCCGAGGTTTCCCATTTTCACACGAGGGAAATGCTGGGGCTATACCTTAATTAAGGCCACGGCTGCTTCCTTTCAGCTCCTAGGTCTTTTCTATCCCATCGTCGCCATAAGATCTATCTGTGTCGGTGCGACGTAAAGCCACTAGCAAAAAGAAAAAAAAAACGAAAACTTCGAGGTAGAGAAAGTACAATGTTATTGAAAACGTTGTAAGTGCCACAGAACGGTTAGTTCGCATGTCCAGTACGAGCCGCTAATAACAGGTTGCGGCACGGTGATCGATAATATGATTAGGATATTCTCTTAATAATAATAATAATAATAATAATAATAATAATAATAATAATAATAATAATAATAATAATAATAATAATATATTAATTCACCGAAAATCAGAAAAGTAGATTGTAGTATGTAAAACTATTTTTATTATTAGTAATAGTAGCATCAGTAGTAGATCAATCACGAATGAAGAGATACTGAATCGAACTATTGAGAGGCGAACGATTTGGTGAAATTTGACCAGAAAAGAGAGAGAATGATAGAAACATCTTAAGACACACATGACTTATTCAGTTAGTTTTGGAGAGAAGTGTAGGTGATAAGAGCGGTAGAGGAAGACCACAACGTGAATATGAAAAACAGATCAGAGTAAATATGTAGATATGAAAAGATTAGCACATTATAGGGTGGCATCGAGAGTTGCATCACATCAGTCTATAGAATGATGACCGACAACAGCTGCTTATGGCGTGTCGCCTCCGAAAAGGCCTGGTGCAGATGTTTCAAGGTGACGCCGTGTAGGGGACCTGGTCGTCTCTGAGGATAGGACGCTACCTATGATGAATTCTAATGATGAAAACGGCATAGATACACCCATCCCCTAGCCATCGGAACTAACCAATGAATGTTAAAATCCCCGATCCGGCCGGGAATCGAATCCGGGACCCCCTGCACCAAAGACCAGCACGCTAACTATTTGGCCATGGAGGTGGAAAATGAACTGCTAACCGCAATAGGTACAATGGCATGAAGTCACATGATATATTTCAAAATTGTTAGAAAGTTTTATGAATATCACGCCATATGGCATCATTTAGCTGGAAAGCATTAACAGTACTTCGGGTGGTAACGGTTCATCTTTTTCTGACATCTGCTCTTTATGAATTAATTTGACGTGAGTTTTATGTGTTGGTCATTGCTACTGGTGTGTGAGGAGGACTCTTAATACAGACGAAATAATTCTATGTTGATGTATGAGTATACGAGTGAACAGTTCGTGACGTCCAGGTGAAATATAAAGGGACCAGGAATACGTGTCTCTGCATGAATTTTGATATTCTACGATTTTAAAATGCACACGTCTTTCCGTAAATTGAATTAAAGCATTAACACTGAAAACAGCAGACGTACGAGAGTATACCATAAAATGTTAGTACTATTCCCTCCAATTCTGCTCCATTGTCATTTACTTCCTAAGTGTTGGGGTCGCAGATGCCATCGTTGCCGACTGCTGCTGCGGTTAACTAGGGTTTGATTCTCAGTGTTAGGCATTATTTCTGGGTGAAGTGGATTCAAGTTGAGCCTGCCTCATCAGTGGAGTTGACGAGGTGATATAAACGAGAAGCTGGACCTACAGGCAAGCCTTTAGAGAAGTGTCTTGTCCCCAGTGTAATGTCCCCAGAATTGAACCCAGGACGGCTATTTTCTCCGAGGATCAAAGCTGACTAAAGGGGTGTGGGAGAAATGGTGTCACAGAGTTATATAAAATTTATATGAAAGAATAAGGGTACTGAATATCTACAGTATAATGCAGATTTTGTATAAGCCATTACTTAGTGAATTATTAATCTTTAATATTTTGGACAAAACTTTTAATACGGTTTACTGACATTTAGATATAAAACATGTATGAAACCATAAATATGCCAAATATTACTAATTTGGGCCAAAATGTAACTTGGGACTTGAAAGTTCCGACAGGATTGACGAGAATGTTTGCCAAGTGCCTGTGAACAGCAAACTGCTTCACCACGAGCGTAGCCCAAAAGGAATTGTAACTCATCCAACAGTGTTGTCTAGCAAAGTTACCTCCGTACAGGCCAGGAAGACCCTTGGAGGAGTGGAAGGTAAAGGCTTCCACCATTGTTAACCTCGGCACGTGATGGGGTAGAGTGGTTAGTTCTACGCCCGGCCGCCTTTGCCTCCAGGAATTAACCTGGTACTCATTTTTGGTGTAGGCTTAGTGACCCTCAGGGCCATATGCACCTCCGGAAGTGGAAATCTCATTTCTTAAATTTTACGGCTTCCTGACGGGGATTCGAACTCACGTCCTTCCGGGCGGACCGAGCACGCCTTTACCGCCTCGGCCAGGCAGCCCCTTCAGGAAGGAAGCTTTACATAATTAGAGAAACTATGGAGTTTTTCTTTAAGTCAAGAAGCCTATGTAAACTCATGTCCTCGTCCTGAGGTGGTGCAGCTCTTCTCAGGCACACCCCCGATAGAGGTGAGTTGTATGCACCATTTTAACCATACACAAGCCCTCCTGCTATTCTTAAATATGTCTCTGCACCGGGAATCGAACCCGGCCCTCCGAGGATGGCAGCTAATTTTGCTAACCGCTATGATACATAGGTAGCAAGAAGGCTATTAAAGTAGGAGGAATCGTCCGTCTGTACTGTACTGTACATTATCTGTACATTATCTGAAAATCCCCGAAGTATAAAAACTCGCCGAAAAATTGCATTTCATTCACCCCAGAACCTCTTTGTAAACCACGTGTGTGGCATTGCCTTTTGGGGCTAAGATGACCAAGCTACTGGCAGAGCTAAATCTGGAACATGCGACATGGAACTCTACATGTGAGAAACAGTCCTCTTAAGTCGAAAAAGAGAAAGGGTTTCTTTATTTCTAAAGGAAATTCCAAATACCGATTTTCACGTCTGTTACATTTTAGTTTTTGAGATATAAGTATACTCATAAAGAGAATTCAGCCCCTTCTTCACATATTTTCGATCTCTAGCTTAAGTTGATTTTCCGAAAACACAAAGTACGCGTTTCTTTATTTTTAAAGGAGATTACAAATACCAATTTTCACATTTCTAACATGTTAAGTTTATTAGATATACTGTAGATATACTCATTTTAAAAACTACCCCACTTCCTGGCTGAATGGTCAGCGTTGAGGCCTTCGGTTCACAGGGTTCCGGATTCGATTTCGGGCTGAGTCGGGGAATGAAATCGCGTGTGATTAATTCTTCTCGCTCGGAGACAGGTTGTTTGTGTTTGTCCCAACACTCTCTCTTCATATTCACCCAACACACCACTTTACCAACCACAACAGGAGCACGCAATAGTAATTACATTCCTAGACATAGGATTGGCGCCGGGAAGGGCATCCAGCCGTAAAACAGGTTCAAATTAGCATTTGCAACACAGTTCGCACCCGCGACCCCACAGGTGTCGGAAAAGTGGTAGAAGAAGGAGATACTCATTTTAATAATTCACCCGGTTTTTTATTATTTCACACCCTTAACTGGATTTTCCAAAAAAGTGTGTTCGTTTATTTTTAAAGGAGATTCCAAATACCAATTTTAACGTCTGTAACATCTTCCGTTTTTGAGATATATGTATCCTGATATAAATAATTCACATTTATTCCTTCCACGTCGTGGGAGTGAATTTATTCGCTGTTGACGATTAAGATGCCAGATACCACACCACCTGAACGACATTTACGAAATAAGAAGCAACGCTTCAACCCAGGATCGACCCCTCGACCTCCTGCACGCTAACCCAAAACTGTGTCCACTGCACCAACTGTACAGCTCGGCTAATATGTGCTGACAGAGGTAGTTAACCTACATGTGGTTACAGTGTTGCCAGATTACCACTCTTCAACG